>NC_050478.2:142158729-142783729 GCF_012460135.2 Molothrus ater | reverse complement strand
CTCCACCCAGCTTGGGATTGCCATGACCCAGGTGCTGGACCTTGCACTTGGTGTTGAACTTCATGAGGTTCACACAGGCCCACCTCTCCAACCTGTCTAGGTCCCTCTGGATGGCATCCCCTCCATGTAGTGACTTGACACATCTTGGTGTGGTCAGAAAATTTGCCATGTTGACAACATTAAATTCAATATTCTTCAAATAAAACCCAGTATTATTTTTATTATCCTTCTTCGTGAGATCTAATACCTTAAAGCTGTCTGTCTAATTAAAGCTAATTGTCAAGGTTTCCACTATTTTAAAGAGAATGTGAGGAACATCTGCAGTGTGATTTATTTCACCTTCCTTAATCAAGATGGACTGAATTGCTTTCTTGAAGTAGCTTTCTATAAGAAAAGGTAAGTATTATCTTGGAATGACTGACTTTATATCTTCAGTTGCTTTTATCTCTTTATAGTCCTTCAATATATTAACTCACAGCCTCAGCAGTAACTCTGGGCCATGAGTCATTGTCCTGTTATTGCCCCCAGATGTTAGGGTGTTGTAAACCATTGAGTTTCCTTCAAGTTTGGTACAGTGTCTTTCCTGTGCACTCAATGCGGACAACACAATACTTCTGATGTACCTCAGAAAACCAGATTCCATAATGTCTGATGAGACATGTAGTATATTCATTAAATTACAGATCTGTTTTCTTAGCTAGCAACTCCATGCACTTAATGAGGGATCCCACCTGAATGGCCAGGACAGGTTTTGCCAGCCAGTTTACACTCCATGGTGACCAGGACTTAGGCACCAGCTGAAGAGTGATTCCTCAGATGATAAATTGCAGCTCCCTGACATGCACTCAGCTCTGCTTAGGTGTTAAAGTCAAATGAGTCAAAGTGGAGGACCTGTGTTTTGTCACAGTTTCACAGGAAAGTGAGAGAAAGGCTGGTCAGGGAAGTCTGGAGTTACTCTTTGCTTTCTTCCCCTTCTCCAACAAACACCAGACCTATCCTTTGCTTGTGGATGGTGGCACATTCTCATGGGTGTGTAATGTGTGGACTGGTAAAAGAAATAATACAGTGTGTGTTAGAAAACACCTGTACTTATTCATCAGTGGGCACCAGAGAAATGGAGAGGAGAGGAGACAGTTAAATGGCAGAGGAATGCTCACCCAGGGGCTATGTTGATGTGTGTTCAGGCAATGAATGATAAGGCCTCTGAATTAAAAGTCCGCCTTATGGGAACAGATGGACTTTAAAAAAATGAATAAGATTTGCTGTGTATGTTACAATATGGTCATTTTTGCAGCAGTTATTTTTCATCCTAAGTTGTGTAGGGCATTCAGAAACAAGGTGTGGAAGACTGACAGGAAGGGAAAATTATCATATAGATGGTTAGAAACAGCCAAATGTTTCCTACAGATCAGCTAACACAGTTCTCACCTTGTGACTCTATGATGATAAATCCTCACTTGTTTACATAAAATATGGAGGATGATAATATCCTCAGATGAATATCCATCCATAGCTTACTTATTGGTTTTGACAAAAAAAAAAAAAAGATAGAACTTTTCCAGGCACTTAATTGTTCTATCAATCCCCTGAAAAAAGAAATGCTTTCTGATAAAGGACCCTGCAACACAATTGGGATCTAAATATCCAGTAAGTGATAACATCTAATTATTTCCCAGATAATCAAAAAAACTCTGCAGGAAATGATACATAAGGTGCTAAGAAAGTTTAACAAAGTAAGCTGGAAAGAAAGGTGAATTTCTAGACACAAAGAAGATGACATAGGATTCTTAACTGAATTCTTCTCTCATCTCTGATTACAAAAATAAAACAATCTAGGCAAATTCCAGTCAAAAACTACAAACTGTAACAAACTGAGTTATCTTACTTTTGTGTACACAGCACCCAGCGTGCCTGCAGGTTTCACTTTTAATACTGAGAGTATCTTGGTGAGAGGCTTATATTCTTGTGCCTCCAGCTGGAGGACACTATTACAATTGCAAGTGGATACATTGCAACTGTCTCTAAAGAAAGATTGAAATAGAAAGGCTTTATCTGTTGACGGGGGAATTTAATCATGGTGCATCAAAATGGCTTGTGCAAATATTCCTCTAGTATTCTGCTTCTCTGCCTCAAAGTTAAGTTAGAAATTGGAGCATCCACAGAAAAAGAGCAGCTGGAAAACTCATATCCATGTAGCTAGTACTGTTATAGATAATATTATTTTATTATTGCTATGCTATTACAGGAGTGCCTATATATTTCCTCTGGGATTTGTCTACAGCTGTGTTAGATGCTGTATAAATAGGATAAGGTGGTCCCTGCTGAAGTCAACAGAAAAATCCTTTGGTAGAATTTAGATCAAGCCACAGATGTTCTGAAGTTCCCAAAAGGTAGCTATTCATAACTCCTGTCTGTCTTTCTAAATTCACGTGGGGGAACTGACAAACAAAAATATCAATACAAGGTTTAACATGATGCAAAAAATCTGTTAGAAAAGATGTTAGAAGAAGGAGGATACAGGCAGGTGTATCCTGGAAAGAGTGATATTAAACCAGATGCTGCCCTTCAGTTTAATGTATTTAACAGCCTGTGGAGCATCCACTCAGCCAGCAAGGTTATTCCATCTTTGAACTCATGTCAGCTCAGACTTGGGAGTTTTGCTTGGTTAAATTTCCATGTTCTCTTGTGCTAGTAGTGTAAACATTCTCCACCCCCAAAACAGCCCCCAATGTTTGTCTTTATCATCTTCATATAAATGTCAAATGCTATTTGCCTGCATTTGCATAGAGCCTCTCTGCTTGTCACTATGATTAAAGAACTGTAATCACAGCTGCACAGCACAACCTGAGGGGAAAGAGGGAAGAGTCAGTCTTCTCCTCTCAGGCAGAAAATATCGTGGAACTGTTGGCATGTTGGGTAGGTGCACTTGTTCTGGGGAAAGAAGGGAAAATGTGTTCGTCAGAATCAGTAACAGAAACAAGGCAAGTGAAATGATAAACTACTTGTTCCCTAAGGGGAGGAATCTGCACATCCTTTTCCTTTCTCTCCCATTGACTGATTTTGTAATTAAGCATTAATCACTTCATCCTCTTGCCCAGTGTTTCCCCTTCCACAATTTATTTCAATCTATTTAGATCTTGATGTCTTCAAAGAAAAGTTTCCCTCCTATTTTTATACTGCACCTAGCACAAAGTAGCAGCAGCCATTGTTTCAATGTCTATTTGCTGAAATCTAGAAGGTTATTAAGAAAAGGAAGTTAAGATGCTTGTGGGAATAGGTAGTAATTAGGAAGGATGTGAACACTTTGTATAAAGAACAGAATATAGATATTTCAGATCCCTTTGAATTGCTGGGTAAGGTCATTGAGTAGCAAAGGGAAGCTTATCCTCAAGCCTGTTATGCCCCCCTTGTGTCTGGAAGAACTCAGAGGGAATGTACTTGCACAGCCCAAGAACAGCTGATCTGGCACCAGTCAGTGTTGTGACAGTCTCCATTTTTTGCAAATATCTTGTTTTTATGTAGTGCCACTTGTCAGTAAACTCCAAGTACCTCCCCTTTGCTGCTTAATACCTGAATACCCTGAGGCTCAGACATCTGGAGTGCAACTTGGGATGACTCCATTTGCCCCAGCTTTGAGGACAAAAAGGCTGTGCTGGTAATGGGCACTGAGTTGGAGGTGGTGAGCTAACAGCAAACTACAACAGCATGCACTGATGACAGTCTGTGCTGCACTTGTTAGGCAATACAGCCACACATGTGGCTGATTCTGTCCCTAAATAAATTGCTCTTAAACCTGGAACATGACAGCTTGATATCTCAATGAAAACTCTTGTCCTCTCTAGCAGAATCATCAATCATCTCCTATTAAATAATTTTAGACTAGTATTTTTGAACATGGGTGTAAAAATTCCAGCTAATGAAAATTCCTGCATGAATTCAGGTGCATAATTCCAAGCACACATAACTAAGAAAATATCTATTTGTGTATATATTTATTTTTATTTTGTTAGGGTTAGTGCTGTCACATGATGCTGACACTCTCTCTGTAGCATTCATTACAACATAAAATTGTTCTTTTATCATCTGTATACTGTTGGTTAATAATAGTGGTAAGAAATAGCACCCATTTTCATGTTATTCCACATACTTTTTGCCTATATGTTATTCTGACATCCTTCTTTCTCCAAGGGTCTCTATGTGCTCCTTCAAACTCTACAGGAAGATGCTGTATGAAATCCTTTGTAAATCTATACCTCCAATTCCTATCGGTGAGGTTTCCGTTCCAGTGATGATTTCTGAAACCAACCTCTGCCTCTTCCCACCTCCATTTTTTGCCATGTCTCACTTCTGCTGGATGCAGGCTTCCAGGTGAGGAAGTAATATTTTCTCTAATATTTTCTGCTCTTTTCCATGTTCATGCTTGCTCCTGGATTGGTTTTCAGCTACCAGCCCAGGGAAGGAAAGCAGTAAACCAGCAAGGCAAGGCAGCTTCCTTTTGTTTACCAGAATCTGATCATGTGCTTTCAGCATCCTCAAAGTGCCTCTGGGTTCTGCTTTTGGCCAGGACAGAGCTCATTTTCTCCATACTAGCTGGCATGAGGTTGTGCTTTGGATTTGTGCTGGAAACAGTTTGATAACACTGGGATGTTTCTGATACTGCCCAGCAGTTCTGACACAGGGTCCAGACCTTTTCTGCTCCTCACCCACCCCACCAGTGATGAGGCTGGGGGTGCACAAGGAGTTGGGAGGGGACATAGTTGGGATAATTGACCCCAACTGACCCAAGGGATATTCAGTATTGTACGGCATTGTATAAAACTGGGAAAGAAGAAATAAAGGGAGAAGTTTTTGGAGTGATTTTCAGAGTATTTTTTCCCAGAATACTGTTATGCATGATAGAGCCCTGCTTTCCCCAAGGATGGGTTAACACCTGCCTGCCCATGGGAAGGAGTGAATCAATTCCATGTTTTATGCATCCTGCTTTTGCTTTACCCACAAAGCTGTCTTTATCTCAACCCATGAGTTCTCTCACCTTTTTGATTCTCTACCCCATCCCATTGAGGGGGAACTGAGTGAGCAGCTGTGTGGGGCTGAGTTTCCAACTGGGTTTAAACCACAAAACTCTCTCTTCTGGTTTATCCATAGGGCTTTAAAGAAATGGAATCAACCATGATGCCCTTCCAAAGCAATTGAGCTACCAAACACAGTAAAAAGTTTACTTTTAACTTACTGGGGAAACTCAAGTGACTTCAGGGAAGAGCTGTGTGTAAATTTTCTGATTTTCATTGCTATATTTTTGTGTTAGTTCTGATTTGCATAATGTTATTCAGGTTTCTCCATTAGCTCTTTCTATCCTGCACATCTTCATCCTGGACACTCCAACTGCTCTCTGATAGTTGCTTGAGATTTGTGTATTGTTGTTTTGCACCAGAGTGGTCCAGTTTTGCTATCAAACACTGTGCCAGGAATGTGCTTTTGGGGAACTCCTTTAGAGAAAATTAAAGTGCTCCATTGCAGGCTATCACTTCTTGCCAGAGTTTAAATCTGTGACTGAACACAAATCTGACAGCACTGTGGCTGCTGTGGGGCTGTGGCTGCTGCCTACCAATTATCTCATGACACCAAATCAGCCTCCACAATAATTGATGGCAGCTTTATCCACCTAAAACTAACTCTCTGGTCTCAGCTGACCCATTATGTTCTTTTGACAGTCAGCAGAAAGCTTTCAGTGGTTTATTCAGCCTATTCATCTTCAGCACCAAGATTACACGTACATACAACTAAATATTCCCTGGTCTCTGTATTGTTGAGGCCAACTGACACATAAGAGGCCTCATGCCAACTCTCACAAGTCCAGAACAGTGTAGCTGCATAAAAACCATGCTTAGGACCAGCGTGGAGATTCAAGTCCCAGTACCTGGGTACATGACTTGGCTTTCATGCATGAACTCATGCTCATGGTGCCCTGGAGTCCAGAAGGACCTTGGATGTATTGTAGCTGTGCTGCTTGGCCTTCAAGATGAAGTGCCACCAGAGAAGAAGTTCTCCTCACCCTAGTTTTTATGGCATAGTTTTTCTTAGGACAACAGATCCCTTTTGTTCTCACACTCACAGTTATTCTGGAGATGACATATTATTCATACTTCCTGTTAAAGCTGGCCCACTGTATGGAAGAGAATTCAATAATTTTGGGTGAGGTAAAGGAAGCAAAAATAAGTCTGGCTCCACAGCCTTGTGAGATCACTCACTTGGCTGAGGAGTCCTGAGTTCCAGTCCTTTCTTCTGGACTACTCCTCCTCCATGCACTAATCACTTTGCCAAGCATTGCAAGGCCTAAGTCTCCTTTAGGGTCCACTCTGCACTTTATATTATATAAGAAACCTTTTAATTACTGGATAAACAGAATCATCCATTCACAGAAGAAGATGCTTGAACAGAAGGACCCACCCCATAGGCCCCATGGTAACAGACTATTTGGGTCCTGGGCCACTTATCATGCCCAGCTATCACAGCATCCAGCCCTTGTGTGCCTCTTGCTGCCTGAAGTAAAGGCACTGTCATCCTCCTGTGAAGGATTTGTCTCTAACAAATCAAGAGAAGAAGGTCCCCAGCACAATCTGCCCAACTGCTGGAACTGTCAGTCCAGCAAAAATCTACCCCAATAAGGTCATTGTAGCCTATTAGAAAATAATTTTTGGCAGCTTCTCATGGTTTGTGAATACTAATCATTTGCTAATTGTCTGGTTTTTTGATGGAATGCTGGACTCTGCCAAGAGGCATTGCTCTAGGCACTGCTTTCTACTTATTATGAGAACTCAAGGCCAAAACTGCTCCTGATGGATTCCCCATGGAAACTCATCAGCTTTAATGAGATTGTGCTGTTTGTGAACTGGGAAGGAGTTTGGCACCAAGATCCTGATTGTATTGATTCATAAGCTAATAACTACAAAGGACCATTAAGGCATTCTAGACATTAGAAATTACTCTGGAAAGAAAATAAACTTCCTGAAAGTGATGATGTTGATCCAAATAGTCTTTAAAAAAGATGTGCCAGTTCAAGAGAAATGGATTTGCATAGAGTGCTTTCCAAAGCCCTACTTGTAAGAGGCTCTGAGCAAACTCACCCATAGCAGTGGGGTTGTGGCAAATTGGGCTTTAGCATGGGCTTGTGGCACCCAGATCATAGGGGAGGGCAGCTAGGCTTGCTCTGAGCTTGCAGCAGGGCCCACCAGTTCTGGCTTAGCCACACTACAGTCACACAGAATCTACCTGTTAACCTTTGCCTCACGCTGTCCCTGTGCCTTAGCATCTCCATTCCAGTTGGCCATGAAATGTTCCTTCTCCGAGATGCATTTCCCTCTCCCTGTTTTTCCTTTAAAAACAGAGGCAGGAGTTGTGAGTGTGTCTGAATGTACAGCTTCACTTTTCTAGTCAAGGATCAGCTGAAGGCTGATAACTTCCCTTTTCACATCTTAATTTAGGTGAGCAGTGCTTTGCTAGAGACAGTGACCTTTACTTCTCTGAAAATGCTATTCACAATTATGCTGCTGTCTAAATAATGTCTGTGGTTATATTGAGGTGAACTGGGCACCTCGTAAATAATTCCACTCAAGTCCATTACTGGTGAAACAAAGAATAGAGAGAAACTTATTTACGGGAGAGATTTTCAATTTGAGATGCTGCCTCATTTATTTTCCCTCCTTTGCCTGTCCCACAGTACGAGGAGAAATACAGCACTGGGAGAGAAAAAAAAGTAAAAAAGAAGTTTCTGAAAATATGAGAGCTTCATCTTCACTCTTTTATTCAGGAATATACATTTGGAAATTGGAATATTTTAGTTAATTTAAGTTCACCAAGCTTGTTAAAAAAGATTTATCTAGGACAAGTTCATTTTGTCCATTTTATCAGATATATGACACCATACTCAGAAGAACTTACCTATTAGTGACAAAATACATCTAATGATAACCTGCAAACCTCTGAAATGGTATTAAGGAAGACAAATGAAACTCAAGGACAACAAATTTATTTCTAAGCAAATTAAATGCTTCTTATGCACATTTTTCACTGGACTTGAAAGAAAAAAATCATTAAAAGCACCCGAATATATGCTTTATTGTTGCTTTGAAATGTGAGTCATTAAAAACAGACCCACTAACTAAGAAAATGAGTAGTCTTTGAAGGTATTAAAAAGACTTATGCTGTAGATACTTATCTGCAGTTATAGAACTTAATTTAATTCTTGCTTGCCACCATTTTTTAGTAGTTCAGTTTCAGCAGTTCCTTCACAAAATACAGAGTAGATTTTGCTCAGCTTCATTTCAAATGCTTCAGGGAATGAAATAATTTCCAAAATTATGCAGATCATTCTGAATTTTTCTGTGAGTGACAGGAGTAGTTTGCAAGAACTGGTTTTAATTTTTATTATTATCATATTGTTAAGGTAAGCATACCTGTCATTCAAAGCAGAATAACTAAGTGCCAATCAATTTGTTTAATTACTAATCACTAAAGGTTGAGTGCAACCTAAGGACTTCATGGATAAATGTACAGTTGCAACAGCTGCTTTGTTCATGACTTTTTCTTTAGTTATGTCTCCCCTTTAGAGATCAGCACTGATTTTTCAGGATGAGAATCTCTATCATGTCAAAATATAATTGTTATCTACTCATGATTATTGATTGTCTGGAAAAAGCCCTTCCAAAACTCTATGCAGTCACCTACAGCTGATAATACAATTCTACTGAGCTGGGGAAAATAGATGACTTTGCATGGATTAGGTCTGCAGCCAGGACACAACCATGAGCAGAACTCAGGACCTTCTGGAGAAAACAAGGTAACTACAAGCTGGAGTGTTTGACCTGTGAAAAGAGGCTTGTTCAGTCTGGGAAGAAGGAGGCATTTGGAATATCTGATTGCAGCTTTCCAACACTTACAGGAAGGTCATTGATGATAAGCACTGCTGTCTTTAGGAATTCTGCCAGCCCCAAAAGGGTGTTTGACAATAGATCAGGGGGTCCAGGGTTCTTCCTACAAGAGTTTCCATATAATTTGTGGGGATTTCTGTGTAGGCTGAATTCAGGCATGATGAAATTTTCAGTGATTTAAAAAATCTTATCTGAGCATTTCATATAAGCTCCATAAGTATCAAGCCCTCTGCTCTTCATACACACTTGTATTTGTTTAAACTCTTACTTGTCTCATTTAGAGGACAGAAAATAAAGGGAACTCTGAGAGTCCAGAAACCATCTGTGTGTGGTGAATGATTGCATTAGAGAACTGTGGAAGCACCAACTTTGCCATCAGCTCTCCACATTCAAATAAGTTCAGATCAACTGGATCCCTAGGAATCTCAATTTTCTTTGTGGAAATCTGCATTCACCTCTAGATTCAGCAGTTTCAGCCAGCAGCCTTCAGAACTGCCTCTAGACTGCCAAATGAAACAAAAACCTAAGAGATACTTTACCATTCTGGAATTCTTTCAAATGGTGTTTCTCTGGGGTTGAAATGCCAGAATATTTATCTGCCTTGAATACTGTGTTCAGTTTTTGTCACTCGCTTCAAAAAGGACATTGAGATGCGGGAGCATGTCCAAAGAAGGGCAACAAGGCTGGTGAAGGGTCTGGAGCACAAGTCTGATGAGGAGCTGCTGAGGGAGTTGGGTCTGTTTTGTCTGGAGAAGAAGAGGCTCAGGACAGACCTTATCACTCTCGACAACTGCCTGAAAGGAGGTTGAAGCCAGGTGGGGGTCAGGCCCTTCTACCACATTTCAAGGAAAAGGATGAGAGGAGATGGCCTTAAGTTGCAGCAGGGGGGGTTCAGATTAGATACTATTTAAAAAAGAAATCACTGCAAGATGATTAGACTTTGGAATAAGCTGCTCAGGGTGTTTGAGTCACTGTCTCTGGAAGTATCCAAGACTTGTCTGGATGTGGCATTTGGGATTGGTTTAGAAGTGATTATGGCAGTGCTGGTTTGACAGTTGGACAAGATAATCTTGAAGGTCTCTTCCAACCTTGATGATTCCTGAATGGTTGCTCCTAGACCCAGGAGACCTAAATGATTTTTATACACCATTGAATCTGATGGTCATCTGGGACTTCATTATGGTGCTGACCATGGCCTTTGAAAAGGCACTGCATCTCCAGACATCCACTTCTGCTGCTATCCATTGATAATGAAGGAAACTGTTCTTGATGGAGTGTGCAGGTCACATGGTTGGATTTTTCTGGTTCTGTCTGATACAGAAGAATGTTCTCCATATACAAGTTAATTGACAACGTGGGCACAGTAGTGGCTAGTTAGGGTTGAGCACAGAGAACAGCACCATGTCATCTCTGAATTTGTAAAATGACCACTGTTTACTTCTAATATATACAGACTGATTACACCAATTGCTGGCAGATTTATAGTTTTCTGTACTTCATAAAGAAAAGAACAAAATTTAAAGTGGTCAGGAGGACATAATCACATCTGGACATATAGGCAAGCCTTAAGTTGCCTTTCTAGGGAAGTCCCAGCTCTTACCTTCTTAAATAGCTGTTAAAAAGTCTCTCTCAAACAATTTCCTTATAAATTCACATACTCCAAAGGTCAAGCAAGAGCCATTGTGAAACAGGCTTTAAAAGAAGCATAAAACTCCTGTCTGACACAGAGTCAGTGGCAATTGAAAAAGCAAAGACTAGGAAGGTTAAAGGCTAATTACTAGAAGAAATCTGGCCTGCTGGCCTGAGGTCTTTTGAGTGGGAGCACAGTCAAATTGGAGTTGTGGGATTAATTGGGTGAAAGACATTGTCACCTTGACATTCATGAAAGTACTTGAGAAGAGCACTGTTTGCTGATATACTGTGGACAGTTCATTTGAACCACGGAGGTACAATATCTCTTTTCCACAAAGACTTCACCTTTGCTTTTTAATTGGTGTCAAATACAAAAATTAAAATCTCTGATGTAAGAAGCCATTGCACATATTTTCTAAAGTTTGTAAATGTCTCTTCCTGTTCTCACTGTAATATATGAAAAGTAAATGTATATCCCAAGGACAAAATTTTCAAACCCTAGGCTTAACAAAATGAAGAGTGTAAAACTTGCAAACTGTAAGTCCCTTTGGAGCTCTTTATTCTGTTGGAATATAATGGGCAACTCTTTGTGCTTCTTATAAATAACTCTGACATCCACTGATCAGCAGCATGACCTCAAGCCAGGCAATTCAGCTCTCTACTTCTCTCTACCCACTAACTGTGATACAATGAATAGATATCTTATCATCAGGGATGACAGTTTGGCTACAGGGGGATCAGGTACATTCCTATGCATAATAAATACTGTTTGCTGCAAAATTTCACTGCAGTCATTTTATATGAAGGCATGGAATTGTCCTTTCCTTCTGCTACATCATTTACTCATAATAATTCTTCTGCCTCACAGCATAAGATATCTATTCATAAAACTTTAGACTTCAGGGTATTTTTATCACTTCAGATTACTTTTGAAGCACTGTGTAGGAGATGCTTGGACAGTTTTGTGAACTGGAAGTATAAATTAACACAGCTGATCCCTCCTTATTAATGCTTTAGAAAACCTCAGATCTTCTTATAAAGGCCAGTTAATACAGCATAGGTCTCTCTCATTGATATTTTTTTTTCACTTCAGCATCACACTTCAGTAGAAAATAAATGAGATTTCAAGGGAAATTCCCCAGCTTTCAAATCTGAATCCTGTCCAGCATGCAAACCTCACTCCTGTGCAGAAGCATGATAAGCATTAAGAGCCTGGTAAATCCTCTGCAGAGACAGCAGAGATCCACTCTGGTTCAGCACTCTTCATACAGCTGCCAAACCCTGCTCTGGGTTTCTGTGATGTGATAATCCAGTGATTCCAGAGGAGTCGCCTTTCAAGGTGACAAAAACTTTGCACATCTGGAAATTTAGTTTGGTCAAGTATTATGGAAGGACTGGTAGACACACTCTCCCAAAACTGGACACAGCAGCTCCCTGAACCCAAAATGGAAGAAAAACTCTGGTCAGCTTTTCAAGTGCTTTAGAAGAGATAATAATACTTCAAATCCTTAATTGAGTTACGATTCTAGTGAAAAGGACTGGTCATTTTTATGAGATATAATTACCTCACAGTGTTCAACTGTTAAGCCTGCAGTATGAAATACTCACTCTGTTGAAGGTAATCAATGTTTCACTGCCAGTGGATGTGAGACCAAGATTCAAACATAGAATATCAATGGCAAGTCATGTGGCTTGGTAAGTGAGACACAGCCAAAGACTCTTTACTTTCTCATGAATTCAGATGGGAATAGGTGCTGAATGCTGCATTTTAGTAAAAGCAAGTGCCTCCTGGAGCATTTCAAATAAGGTGACTTTCACTTTAACAAAAGAAAGAAGAAGTAAACCCATGACCAAGTGAGAATACTTCTGTCAATTCAAAATCTTCAGGAAGTGAAACAGGTCTAGTTTATTCTGTTCTAAGGGTTTTTTCACTGTTTCTTAGATAGAGGAAATCAGAAGTTTAAAATAGGAATGAATTCTCAGACTATGATTTAAATGTAATTTTGAGGTTACAGTTCAAGTTCAAAGAAACCATTTGTTGGGCCAGAAATTCACAAGCATGAAAAGTCCTATTCAGTCCCAGCCTGCAGATCTAATTTACCATAGCAGCTCTATTGAGATCAGATTATCACAAGGTGAAGAGAAAAAGCAAGAGTGATAGATGCACCAAAAGTCATGGATGCACAAAAGCCAGCACCAAAAATCAGAGGTGGACAAAAGCCACTTAAGCTAAAAGATCACATTTATTGTATCAACAGATGCTTCCAAATTATGCCCAGATATATTTTTTTAGAAAGTAAAAGCCAGTTTCTGTTCTCAAAGGAGTAAATTTGTTTATTAGCCTCCTCAATATGAAAAATGGGAATAAACTTAAGATGGAGTTTGATAAAGGTATAAATGAAATCAGGGACAGCTTCAGGTACACACAAAATATGCAGTTGCTAGTGTAGGTACTAGGGTGACTAGAGCAACAAAAGAAATTGATCAGACTGCCTAGACATCTCAGTTTCAGAGCAGATTTGTGAGTCAAATCTAGGCAAAGCTTTCATTTTTGAACCAGCCCCATGACTCCGCCAGGGTGGGGAGGGAAGCAGGGCTGGACCATGATGTTCCCACAGCCAGAGGCCTTGGACACAGGGTGGGATGGACACAGTGTCCGTGAGCAGTGCTGGGAGGTCAGGGGACAGCGGCCAAGTGCCATCTGTGTCTTTAGTGCTCAGGAATGGGGGTGTTACAGAGAGGCCAGCAAAGTAAAAGCTACCTGCACCAGTGAGAAATGGGAACTGCCTGTAGTGGTCTGCAGTTTTCTGTTTGGTTTTCAGTCCACATTCCTCACTTCAGTCCTCATCAAGTCAGTTCTGCCCTAGCCTCTTACATTATGAAAACTGATTTACATATCCAAACAAATGGCCCTCGAAGGGAATATTCAGGCTGACAAAACATAATTCATGCTCATCCTTTTTAGAGCTATCTTTGCATTAAAGAAAGATTAACAAACAAAACCAAGGAGATAAAGAAAGAAATGTCATGGAACCACTGGGAATTTTGAGAAACTATTCAACCATCCGTGTACATTCATGAAGATGGGGCTGGGGGTAAAGAGATTTCCCAGTTGACACGTTTCTCCACTTGTGAACATGCTGAAAGATCACTCATACGTTTTCAATGAAGTCACTGACAGTCAAGAATGCTGGAGGCAACAGCTGTTGGAGATAGATTTACCCCAAGGCTATTTAATCTCTCAGCCTCTCATAAGGATGCTTGCTAGGGGGGAAGGTAAAAAAGCACAACTAAAAATTGTATTGCTTTCAGCAGCTGTTGTTATTCCTGAAAGCCAAGAATGGGTCAAAAAAATGTGATGAAAGTCTTGGTTTGTTATCAGCTATAGGGGTGGCCAGAGCTTACTGCTTCCTTTGGGGGTAGGATTTCCTTTGTGGAATGAAATACAGTAAAATTGCAAGCTCCAAGAGGGCTTAGTTGCCTGGGAGTTACCGTGAAGTGTATATATGCCTTGGAATTTCCAGAATTATAAGTATATTATGTCAGTGTGGAGTGATACAGGTCGTGAAAGGCGGCCCTTGTGTTCAGTAATAGGAGCTGGGACAATTGAGCAGCAAGAAAAGATAACATGAAACATTCATTAAAATGGTGGAAAAAATTATTGAAAAGCAGAGTGCAGCTGCTGTACATGCCAGTTACTATTTCTGAATGGTCTCCTCCTGTGAAGCTGAGTTCTTATTAAATCACATTGTCCAACCATGCATTAGACATGTAAGACATTTGCCCAACTAGCTGAAAACACAGCACATGCCTCTCCCAGCAGAGCTTCTTTCTTAACCACGTGTTATGTGTGGTTTGTTAGCAGAACTTTTGAAACAGGGACTGCATTTTCAGGGGAGAAGGAAATAAATGAGCATCCTTGGCTCACCAGGGGCTTCATTGCTGTGAACATGTAGGATGCCTTGTGGCTTCTCAGATCCCACCATTGGGCATAAAACTTCTGTCTGTTCCCTCCAGCAGTACAAGCTGTTGAAGACAGTGCTCCATCCTGGATATTAGCTGTCTACAGCCTGACATTCTTCCAAATCTTTCCAGCATATCACTCAGGATTTATCTACGTCAGGGCTTTAGTTTGGATCAAGAATACATTTTTGAAGCAAATCTCACATAACCCCACTTATGGTGTTTTGGTTCCCATCACAAATCTGTCTTGGAGACTGTGAGCCAGATTCCTGTCAGACAAAATTGGAGTGGGAAGTTTGCTTCAGGAGCATACCTCATTGCACTGCACCAAAAAGAATTCTGCAAGACCAGATGAGAGCTAGCTCAGAGTAGGATAACCCTGAAAAGTGAATAACATGGACATAGGATCTTCAGTGCTAGTTGTTTCATTATGCAGATTCACTCCTACCAGTCCACAAAGGTAGCTGATACCCACATAGACATATAAATATACTAGATAATTAAAATCCTCTTCATAAAGGGAAAAAAAAGAAAAAAAACAAACAAAACAACATCAGGTAGTAGAACTATGGATGTCAAAGACACAGTTATGTTGAAAATTATTATAATCAGAGAAGGATGTGTATTTTTCATGCCATTGCTGTCTCAGCTGTAGAAGAGTTCTCATAAGTAACACGAATGGCAGCAAAGATAGAAGAATTCAAAAATAGAAACCTTTGGTTCTAATGGGGCTAAGATTGCTTTAACTATTCTTCAGGAGCTGAAAAAGAGGACAAAGCCATAGAAAAGTTTATAATGCTGAAAACAAGTGTGCTCCTAGGACAGCAGTTAATTGTACAGTGTATTTAGCTACAGCACTGCAGCACAGACTATGGATGTCTGTATAGGACTATATAGGAACTGTTTAGCACAGGGCCTTGGGATAATTCCTTAGTCCTGTGATCTTGATTCATAAATTAATTTTACCCAACCTCTTTAAAATGTTTAGCTCTGAGAAAACTATAAAGGGTCATTTTTGGTGAGTGGTTTTGGTCTATAGGTAAGAAATAATCAAACTACTGAAAATGTGTGTCCTACATGTATTTAAAAATAATGTAATTTTTTGCAGCTTTTGAGACGTCTTCTCTCTGGACAAGGTGGAAATTAGAAAAAGAAGAAATTCAGAAATTAGAGGAAAATTAATTATGGATTCTGTCCATCAGAATCTAACAGTTTTTCTGCTGATTACACCAAAGGTTGGAACAAGCAGTTTTATTACTACTTTTCAGAACATTTGATAGCCTCACAATGGAATGACTAATAGATATCCAACTCCTTTTTTATGTCCACTTGCCACCAAGTTGACAGTCAATTTATACCAGTGATGGAATATACAAGTCCTGTACCATGCTGGCCTTCTCAAGCAAGAAGTTTCATGCAAAGATTATTTAATTTCTTAATTGCAGTTTAAAATAACCCCAAAAGCCTAACAAAAAAAAAAAAACAAAAAAAAAAACCCAAAACAAAACACCAAAAGTCCCCCCCCAAAAAACTCCAAAAAGAACCAAAAACAAACCCAAACTCTAAAGCTTCTGAGCCAGACACCAGATGGTAACTAGATGGAAAAATGAATTCATGAAAATATTTAACACTTGCATGAATTTACCCTCTGAAATCAAAAAACATATACCTGTACTTATCAAAACTTCCACCAAAATGCAGCCATTCCTGGTCCATGGATAACCCGTGTCCTTAGAGGACCATGGCACAGATGTCTGTCCTTTTTTTTTCAGGCATTATAAGCAAAAAGTGAAGCTTGCAAGGGCCTGACCAAAGCTCCTGCTGACCTCACTGGCTGTAGATGACAGCCTTTCATGGGGCTGTTTCTCAGCAACTGAAAGATAAGGGATTTGTTCAATTCCATCTCCAGTGTTTATAGAAAGATGATCCATTCAAAAATCATCCTCACAAGTCTCCAAGATAATTTTCTTTTTCCTGTATATTTGAACATATCTTTCCACATCTCTTGTAGACACCTGAAGAGACACATGCATCTGCTTCCCCTGCCATCTTGCAACAGCAAGGAAGTAGTTGTTTTTTCAGGCACGAGACAAATACATTTCTATGATTCTTTAAAAGAGGGGGTTGGGGTGGAGGGGAGGGTTGTTTGTTGTTTGGTTTGGTTTGGTTTAGTTTTGTTTGGTTTGGGCACAGCCATGGCTATCCTGGCTGAATCCTTCATTCCAACCTCAGTCATTGCAAGCAAAATCTGGTCTCTTGCCATTGTAATGACACACTCAACTCAGGTCACAGTGACAGATGTAGGCTTAGCAAAGGACCCATTTTCATTATTAAATATTTTAGTGTATTTTTTTCTTTGATAAGTTACAGTAATTGCTGATACCATTACAAATGAGTGAGTTCAAGATATTATAAATCAGATAACAAACATACTTCTCAGCCCTATTTGTTTCTCTCTTTAGACCAATTTCATAATACTTGGTTCTATAATAGATCTGCCTCGATCAGTGCTGGAACATGTAGAAAAATATAACTCAATTTCATGAGAGAGTCAGGTTCAAGACAATCTGGCAGGTGTCTGATCATTTTAAAGCCTTCCCATTTTAAAACTTACTCCCATATCCGATCAATGTCCTACTGTAGGTGGAAATCTTGGGGGCAAGAGAGTTGCTTCTGTGTTCTTAGGTGTGAAAATCAGTAGAGGATGTGAAAGCCTTAGAACACACTATCCCAGAGCAGTAAGTCAGCTTGCAAAGGACACTCTAGTTAGGCAATGACAAATTCCTTCCTCTCATTAGAGACCAGTTCCTCAGTATCAGGAGCCTTGCCTGGAATGTGTCTTTGAGCTCCAAGGTCATTCTAATGATAAAAAATAAAAAAAGAGATCTTGATGGCCTAAAGTGAAATCCTGTGAAGCAGCTTTCTCAGACCCCACAGGCCCTGTGTGAAGGAAGGAGCAGCCCATGAAGCTGTGGGCTGTCTTATGGTGCCTGGCGAGGTCAACTCCTGGGGCAAGCATGGAGACACAGATAAGAAATCACCACAACATTTCAAAATCTGTATCCAGGCAAAACAGTGCTGCTTTCCACAAAACAGGCCAAAAAGAAAGGAGAACCTTTTGTGGCCCTTTCCAGTGGTAAGGATACATTGGGTGATGGTGAAAAACAAGGAAGAGAATTCAATTCCTGGGCTCTGTGGTACTGCAGATCTTTGAAGTCTCTAAAGGACAGTGGGATCAACATTACAAATGAAAAAGAAAAAATAGAGAAAGCCTAAAAGAAACATTTTGATCTTCCCAGCTTCATCACCCATGAATTACAGGAACATAGAAACTCAAAAAAATATCACTAAAAATGGCTTTCATTGATCTGACCATTCCTCTACATCTAGAGACAATGTGGAATTCAGAGTCACAAGGTACGAGTATAACAAAAAGCAAGGGAAAAGACAGGACAGAGGGTTAACATTGGTCTTGAAGTAGAACATCCTCCCTACCAAAAAAAACATTAAAAATAATTAAGGATTTATAGGATTTAACATTGTTGAAGACACTCTTGAAAACATTACTAGTTTTATCCTCAGGGCAAAGAATACAAGTCAGCTGAATTTAGGAAAATTATCTTTACTTATTTGCATGTAAGTGCCTAATTAATTGCATATTCCAAAAAATTATACACTTGCTGCTAAACACAAGAAGGTTTTGTTCTCTTGTCAATGGCTGAACATCAGACTAGATAATCTAAACATTTCAGGGAAAACCTAAGATCTGAAATTTCCACTCATCTTCTGAGATGTCTTGGGCAAAAGAGGAAAATCCCAAATTTCCCAGCTCCCATATCACATCACTTTTTACTGAGTGAAGCACTTTGCTGGTGGAAAAAGGAAAAAAAAAAGGAAAAGAGCAACAATAAATGTATATATAAGCAGAAAGTAGAAACTTAAACAGGTGTGTGTTCATTTATATAGTGTTACCTTCTTAGAGTCAGCATTAGTCCCAGGCTGACTGCAATGCCCTGCAAAAAACATTGATCAGACTGTCATGTGTAGGTAGGTGTGGACATTTTTCCTAAAACACTTCCTCATAAAAATGTATTGAAGGAGAGATGAGTTTCAAATTGTGTGTTTGTGTACCTGTGTCTGCACATGTGATTTCCAGCTGGAGGAAGGAAGGAGTGCTCTGCCACATGGGAGAATCTCTGTGTCCCAGATTATTGCAAATGGGGGAAAAATGATAAAAATTAGCATGATGCCTGGTCCTATTTCTCAATTCTTCGTGGAGCCTCAAGGCACAAACTATTCAGCAGCTGGGCTGGGAAAGAAAATTCCCCCTCCATGAAACATTACAGCATAGTTGAGCGCATTTATGGCTGCACAAAACTTTTCATGGCATCAGCTATTTTCTTTTGGGAAAGACAAAATACTTGAAAGCACAGCCCTGTTCTGCTGCTGTAATTTTCTAAAGAAATTTTCTCTTTTGCCTGAAAGAATAGCCAGTCATGAATATGCATGTGTGTGTAGGCTCTGGGCAAGCCAGGAGAGCAGAGTGCCTTTCCCAGAGACCCTGCCTGCAGGATGTCCCAGAGGAGCTGCCCACTTTCAGTGCCTCCCAGGTCAGCCTCCCAGTGGGCACAGACTGATGGCCTGCCTGTTGGAGGTGATCTGAACAAAGCACAGTGCAGTAGTGCATTGCCCAAAAGAATCAATTTTAACACTGTTATAAATTTCTTTCTACCCTCTACCACAAAAATCACAGACAGAAAAGTGGATAAAAAGAAACAAAATGCAGGAAGATTTAACATATGGAGAGCAGGAGTGAGAGCTGTCTTGATTGATTGCTGTGATTTCTTTATCACTTCTGAAATTATGTTGTCTATGTGGGATGTAGTAGAATAGAAATATGTATTTTATAATTTTTTTCTAATATTTACTTGCTTTTCACCTTTCCTTATCCTGAGGTCAGAGTGATTCCAGAGCAGCTGTATGACAAGAAGGCAGTCCTCTGCCAAGCCTGGAGTTGGAGCTACCAGCAGGGGGACCATAAATGCCACAGGTCCTTGCATGTCCCACAGAGAATCAAATCATATCCAAGTACATTTATAGAGAAAGTGTGCATTAGGGAAAAGCAGGCATCACAGGGGTCAGAAGGGGAACAAGCACCTTTCCAAGATGATGTTAACTCAAAGGGCTCTCCAATGTGCAACAAGATCTTAGAAGTTTGTCTGAAAACTGAGTTTGTCATGTTCTTCCTAATGTGACTTGGGAGTCATTAGTTTATAGGGTTTGTCTTACTACCATAATATCACCCTAGCTCAAACCCATTGATTATGAAGCCACAGAATCCCATCCTGAAGCAGTGAGATGTATGTAAGATGAGGATAGTGAATTGGTGAGAAGATTTTCAACTTTTTTGGTTTGGTTTGATTTGGGTTTTTGTTTGGTTTTGTTTATTTAGTTGGTTGGTTGGTTGGTTTGGTTTGGTTTGTTTGGGGGTTTTTGGTTCTTTTTTGTTTTTTTTTTTTTGGGAGGGTGGTGTTTTTTGTTTGTTACATAGTGTCTGATTTTTGTTACACAACTTGAGAAATTAATTTAAAGATGCCAATAAAAATTACAGGTACTGCGCATTTGTATAAAATAGGTTCCTCATATGCCTCACCCTATTGTTTCAAGTTTTAGAAGCTGGTTTTGTGCAAACATTTTTAAAACAGTTCCTTGAACTGGTCTCCACTTTCTAAGATCCAAATCTCAGCCTTTATCATCAGAGTCACTTGTATAGAAGTAATCTCCAAAGGGCTTTTTCTGAAACTCCTAGCCCTAAAGTGAACCAAGCCATGGGTGTCAGCTGGCCAAAGAAAATTTTATCTGCATCTGCATGGGACCTTGACAACAGATACGTCTTCCCTAGACTATGGGATTTACAAGATGTGGAATCTGCCTTGTGGATGCAGGGAAGGCTGTAGATGTTGTTTGGATTTCAGCAAGGCCTTTGACACTGTCTCCCACAGCACACTCCTAGACAAGCTGGCAGCCTGTGGCTTGGAGAGGAGCACTCTTTGCTGGGTTAGGAACTGGCTGGATGGCCGGGCCCAGAGAGTGCTGGTGAATGGTGCTGCATCCAGCTGGGGCCAGTCACCAGTGGTGTCCCTCAGGGGTCTGTGCTGGGGCCAGTTCTGTTTATTTTTTTTATTGATGACATGGATGAGGGTTTAGAGTCTTTCATTAGCAAATTTGCAGATAACACTAAGCTGGGAGCGTGTGTCGATCTGTTAGAGGGACGGAGGGCTTTGCAGAGGGACTTGGAACGGTTGGATGGATGGGCAGAATCTAATGGGATGAAGTTCAATAAGTCCAAGTGCTGAGTCCTGCACTTCGGCCACAATAACCCCCTGCAACGTTTTAGGCTGGGGACGGTGTGGCTGGACAGTGCTCAGGAGGGAAGGGACCTGGGCGTGCTGGTTGACAGTCAGCTGAACATGAGCCAGCAGTGTGCCCAGGTGGCCAAGAAGGCCAATGGCATCCTGGCTCGTATCAGGAATAGTGTGGCCAGCAGGAGCAGGGAGGTCATTCTTCCCCTGTACTCGGCACTGGTGAGGCCACACCTTGAGTGCTGTGTCCAGTTCTGGGCCCCTCAGTTTAGGAGGGACGTTGAGGTGCTTGAGCGCGTCCAAAGGAGAGCAACGAGGCTGGTGAGGGGCTTGGAACACAAGCTGTATGAAGAACGACTGAGGGAGCTGGGGCTGTTCAGCCTGGAGAAAAGGAGACTCAGAGGTGACCTTATCACTCTCTTCAACTTCCTGAAGGGTGACTGTGGTGAGCTGGGGGTCGGTCTCTTTCTCCTGGCAAGAACAGACAGAACAAGAGGACACAGTCTCAAGCTGCGCCAAGGGAGATACAGGCTAGAATTAAGGAGGAAGTTTTTCACAGAAAGAGTGGTCAAATACTGGAATCATCTACCCAGGGAGGTGGTGGAGTCACTATCCCTTGATGTGTTTAAAAAAAGACTGGATGTGGCACTTGGTGCCATGATCTAGTTAAGGTGTTAGAACATGGGCTGGACTCGATGATCTTAAAGGTCTCTTCCAACCTAGAAATACTGTGATTCTGTGATTCTGTGAATGGAAGTTTATATGACTGAATAGTTCTCATGTTTTTTATATTCAGCACAATTTTTCCCTCAAAATGGAATCCACACAATTAGAAAATGTGCAGCCATCATGCTCCCAGGAATAAATAAACCTGAGATACCTGGAAAAGAGTTTATCTTATTTGCTTCAGAAGGAATGCTTCAAGATACTGATTGATAGATCTCATCCTCCTGAAATCAGCTGTCAGGTCCATTAACAACATCTTTGTGGGTAGAGAAAAGTACTGAAAAAGGCAGAAGGTTAAAAACACAGAAAAACACAGAACTTGGCCTGTCTGACAAGCTGAACAAGTGACTGCTTGCAGAGCTTTGCCTATTTTTGAGAGAAAAACAAAAATTCTCTAGAAATTAACTCTTTGTGAGCACAAGGACCATGCAGCCAGGTTATCTTTCCATCTTGAAATGGTGTTAGGATTAAACCACCAAGATTGTTGGGTTTTTGGGGTTTTGTGTTTGGTTGGTTTTTGGGTTTGTTTTGTTTTGTTTTGTTCTTATTGGCTTTTTTGGACTTTTTTGTGGGGGAGGGAGGGGAAGGGTTTGCTAGGTAATTGTAATTTAGGAGACTAAGAGTTTGAAGTCATAGTGCTGGACTCCTTCACCTGATGGGCGACTTTCAAAATGCCAGCATTTCAATTCTTATTCTTAGTCTGGACAGGTAAATGGTATAATAGATGGTAATATTTAGATGTTTACTCTGGGCCTTGGAAGATGTTTAGACATTTGAATGAACCTGAGTTTCAGCAATGTAGTTCTGCTGAAGACATACCTGTTTTGTTTGGTTTTTTGGGTTTTTGTTTGTTTGTTTGTTTGGGGTTTTTTTGTTTTGTTTGGTTTTTTTGGTTTTTTTTTTTTTTTTTTTTTGGTACTGCCAGACCTATCAATTCAAACTCCTTGTTCAGGAATTTTTTAATTTTTTTTCTCTTCCCCCACTTACTCCTCAGGTCTCAGAGTTGACTAGATCCATACAAGGGGGACCCCGTCCTTTGTCAGTGCACTTGACTTGAATTCTGTAAAGACTGCACTTTTGAGACATCTATCCTACAACCACAGAATCCTTAGTAACAATTTTCCTAGCAATGTTTTTGACAACTATTACTGTATTGTAAAACTGATGTAGAAGAAGTACTCAACACATTTTCTAGTATTGATGGGTTGGTATTTCTTTCAAATAAGCAGCTTCAGAGATGCTAAAAGCAGGATTCCTCAGATGTGTTTCCAGTGCAAGCATCTAGTTTATATTCACTGCCTAAGCAGCTTTTAGTCAGTGGTGAGTTACTTGATATAATTTGGAGTGTACTTTCAAAGTGAAATACACTCACATCTGATCCAGTGGATCACATCCTGAATACAATTGATTTTATTGACTGGATCTTTAGAGGTGTTTAGACACCTCATCCACACACATATGTGTTGTAGGCACCTAAAACTGGCAGATATAAATCCCACCTTGGTGTCTCACTTTCACTTATACACAATAGAAAGGATACTTTCTAGATAAATCTATTTTTATACTCAAGGGTAAAGGTTGTCATTTGGGTTCTTGTTATTAAAATCTAAAATGCAAATTTCCACTCAGATACACATAACTCATTCCTAAAACTGTTGTATCCTGTAGTTTTGTTTTGCCTCCTCTATACATTGTTGGTTGCAGTTTTAAGAGGAAATCTGGTCCTTCCCTGAAGATATATTTTTCAGCACTGCAAATTCAGCTGGGATTAACCAAAGTTCTTTGGACTTTTTGAGAGATGCTCATGCAAGTGCTGGTTCTCTTTCTTTTTCTCTCTTTTCAAAGAAGTTGGCACTTGTTTATCTCACCTAACCACAAGAAGCAAAGCAAGGGGAAAAGCTCCCAAACACTGTGATGAGTTCTCCCCTTCAAAGAATACTAATGTCAACATCACACTTTGATCCTCACAGGCAGTCAGAACTGTTTCAGAAATATCTCGTTATTCAAATATTTAAGAACTTACAGTGAAGATCCACAGCAGGTGCCATAATTTGGAGGTTATAGCACTCTGTTCCATAATGAAACATACTGCTGTCCTTATATTTAGCTGCACCAGATTTTGGTCTCAGAACAAAGTCAAAGGACCTCTCACCCCGGTATAGATCTGGGATAACCCTGCCAAACTGAACAGAATTAAAAGGCTATGAAATAGAGTAAATCACAGCCACAGCAACCCATTTAATTTTAGCAGAGCTACTCCAGGTTCCCAGCAGTCTGACTAATTGCTTGGCCTTGTTCCACTTTCCCTAAAGACTGAAGCATACTTTTTTTTCTATTAAATATTAACAGGAGCCTATGTATCACTTGTCAGAAGATGCTTAGCAAACTGAACATCCTCCAGCAGCCCTTCTGGAGCCCACTCCCAACTTCAGCTCTAGGCTTGGTCCTAACCCCAATTCTGGGTCAAGGCTTTGACTGAATCTTAGCCCAAGATCCTCAGCTATGGTCCAGAAGGAAAAGTTTTCATCAGAGACTCCTCTGTGCTGTCTGTCCCTTCCTTTGGCAGCCTCTGTAGCCACAATCCGACTGAAGCTGATTTTTATTCAGGACATAAGTAAAAGATGTAAAGTGATGAAAACAATAGACACAGAAAAACATACCCAAGATTAAGGTGACCAAAGCAAAAAAGACAAATACCAGCAAATGTAAATGGCAGCTGAGAAGAATAACTGGATAACAACAATAAGGCAGTGTCTTCACAGCTGTTATCCATTCCATACTTTTCAGCCAATTTATCTTTTAATAGGTGACATTCCCTGTCATGCCCTTCAAACCTCACAGGTTTATTGCTGTTTCTACAGTAGAAGAAGTGTATGTACATAAGATTTTCCCTGTATTCCCCTTGCCACAGGGAGGCTGTGCATCTTCCATTCAGAAATGTGACAGTTTGGAAAATTTTCCAGGGACACTGGTGGGTTTTGGGGCCAAAACAGTCGAGTGGAGGACACTGAGAGACAACAAGTATGACACCAAAACCTTTTGCGTTGCGGCTCAAGAGGGCAGGGCTCAGCCTGTGCATGGGCTGGGTACAAATCCAGACTCGTGGGAGAGTGGCAGATTGTAAAGTCATTTGGTGCCCTCTAATGGCAAGGATGCTGTTAACCAAAATGATCCAATGAACGCAGTTAACCCCAAAACGATCACTGTCGTCACTGACAAGCTCAGTCCAACTGGCACTGTCCTATTTTCAAACATTAGCTTAGTTGGCTGTCTTGACTGATAGGATCTCTCTCTCATATTCTAATTTATGTTATCATATGGGCTTTGTAGAGGCTGAAATACCTTGTGAATTCAAATAAGTGAGACCCTACTAAGCTGGATGAGGACTGTGAAGACACAGCCACCCTCTTAGCTCTGCCACATCAGGAATGATGTCTGTTTGCCCTGTCTGAGATGCCAGAAAACTCTGCTGGTGCCATGTGGGGACATGCATGCTCCATCTGCTGTGACCAAAACAAGAACTGGGCAGTGCATAACATGTGCATGCCTTTTGTGCAGATGAATTTTATGAACTACAGAGTATATTTCTTAAAGATTCAAAATTCAGTGAAGTACAATGAGCAGTTCAGCATTCCCTGTAATCATTCAACCATTCACCTTCTGGAGTCAGATCATGGGTGTTACCCTGAAAGAGGAACACAGCTAACCACTCATCAGGCCAAATTGCCAGTGAAAAATGGAAAACTAGGGAAAAACAGAAATATTTATAAATTCAAGCTTTTTCTGGTGTTATCTCACTCCAAGCTGGTGGTACTGTCTCCAACAAATCTCTAAACTCTATCAGGGCATCCTGAGAGTTTTTATAAGGCACATGCCCATGGAGCAATACAGGAAGCTGCAAGTTTCTGTGCACCTTGTGTGCCCTGGCAGAATGGAAACTGACTATTTGTTGACATGTTGGTTAAAATCAATAAGCCTTGGAAGAGCTGTGGAAGAATCACAAGACATAAAGTAGCTGGGTGATAACATAACAATGTAATTCAGCAAAGATAAATCTAAAGCGATGAACAGAAACAAAACCAAACAACGCTATCTAGATAGAGTGATAGCCTCTAAATCAGATTTTACCACTGATAAAAGTGATCTTGCAGTAATTGTTCATGCAGTGACTCTGAAAAAGGCAAATAGAATCATTGAAAAAAGAGCAGATTAAACAAAATATCATCATGACATTATGTTCAAATTCTTTGGTGTGTCTAGAGTTTTCTTTGTCTCTGGTAGTCTCAGGTCAGCAACTGATGTTAGAAGTAGAAAACATGCAGGGAAGCATGGCAGAGATGATCAGCAACATAGAGGAGTCGCCATACAAGAAACAACCGAATAATCAAAGACACACAGAGTAATGGAAAATGTAAAAGAGTGAAAGAAAACAGCTGAGACTCTCTGCTGGTTTTCATAACACAAGAAATTGAGAGACTAACTACTTTTTAGCCACAGGTTTAAAAGCAAAAAAATTATCTTCTTTCTCATATGCCTCACCCCCACTAAATGTTGAAATTAATTGCCACAGGATTTTGGTGAGGGAATAAAGATGAGCTAGTCCTATACCTTAGGAATGGATTCACCAAGATCTCAGGACCATGATAGACCCTGAGTTTGGGGATTTCATATCATCCATGGTGGAAGGAGGAAGAGGCAAATTGTTCATAGAAACAAGAGAGAAGAAAGGTAGTCAGAAGCTTGAGTTAGAGACCAATTGCTCTGCAAGTCTTCCAGATTTTGTCTGCCTTTTCACTGCTGAATGTGAGAAAAAGAGAATGTGAGAGAGTAACCTGTGGCTGAAACAATAATGAAGGTCTGTGTCCCCTGAGGCTTAATCAGGTATTTTACTCTTTTCCTGAAAATCACAAAACAGGAGAAAGACATGTGATGTTTATTTTGGCATTTATAAATAATATAAAAGTTTGACATTGCTCAAAATGTTTTACATTTTAGAATATTCAAGTACTGATAAAAACCAGTTTAAAGCTAGGATATGTCATTTCTTCTCATCTGGCACCTAAAGACTGCTTTTTCTTCCCATCTGCCCTTGAATTTTTCTACTTATTTCTCTTTGGCATCTGTCTCCTAGAAAGATAATCAACTTGGATATGAGGGTATTAGGGTTTGTTAGGTCCATTGTTCTCTTCAGCTCATTCCAACAGCAAATCTCAATATTAAAAACACTGAACTAATTATCCTTTGAATTCATCTTGTATTTTCACTCAACCATGAATTCTCGCTATGCCTTTTTCTACAAAATAAAGTTCCAAACCTGGTGCTTTTCTTTCCTGAGAACTGATCACACAGTGACCATGTCTCTTGCTGTGGTATTTGCAGCACATGGACAGAAAGCTCTTTGCAGTAAAATGCTGCTCTCATCCTCTTGCCCCTGCACCAGTTGAGGTGTTCCCTGACTGAGCCCTTCAGAAGGATGCTCTGTCAGGACTCTCAACCTCCCTTTGGGCACACTAAGGAAAGAAAACTCTTTAAGTTCTTGAGTCTGTCAAGAAAAGCATCATTCTTCAGACTCCAAATAACATTTATGGTTCCTCACTACCTTGTCTCACAACACTCTTTTTAAAACCCTGACAAATAAATTATTGCGGTATCCCTGTAGCACCAGGAGAGGCAAAATGCTTCTACTCCCACTCCAACACTTTTGTACTATACAATTAGACCAGGACTTCATGCCTTATTTCTTGCCCATTATCTCTTCTTTCCTCCTCTTTTTTTTTTTTTTTTTTTTTTTTTTTTTTTTTTTTTTTTTTTTTTTTTTTTTTTTTTTTTTCCCAGAGAACCTGCTATGGAAGATATGGATCCAGTTTGGCAGCTCTTACCCAAACAGCCTGGTCCTAAATGCCACAATTACTGTGAAAGCCAATTACTGCATCATCAGATTCATAACTTCTAAAAAAAATCAATGTACAGGCTGGAAAGTATCCCAGAAGAGAGATTAATTTTCGATAGACTGAGCCTTGGTATGCTTCCATGGGATTTACATTTAACCTCTGACCTAGCTGAAGGCTGTGGAGGGACCATGAACAAAAGCAGTGTTCTAGTTCCTGGCCTATATAATTTATATCCCAGATGAATATCTGGTATCTGCAGGCACCATGAATTACATTTCAAAGGGTTGGAGAGAAGTTCTTGGTGTCACAACAGTGCACCCTCCTAGGAGGGTCACTTAGATGAAAACACAATGAAGGTGATAATGCCCTTCAAAGAGCTCTCTGTCCATGCATCAGCACTTTGGTTACATTGTGCTACTGCTGCAAAGAGAAAGAGATTTTAAGCCTTAGAGCTGAGAAAAGCTTCATTATGGTTCCACACCCTTAGGCATGTGAAAATCAAGTGCCTCTTCAGCACCTTTCAGGATTAAACTGATGAAGATGAGAAGCAAATACATTCTGGAGCAATGAGCTGTTAAAATACCAGATAAATAATTCAAGCAGAGGCACTTTCTTGGTGGGCTTGAATATATTCCTGGAGAATGGTTTCCTATTTCCTCCTTGCTGATACACTCCTGCACTAATGACTAGTATTTCAGAAGGTAAAAAAAATATCCCTGCATAGTTGTCCTGCATGTCAAAATGCTTTTCCTTCAGGGTGTCTGCTTAGAGTCTGGTATAAAATGTACAGTCTGAAATAGTTGCCTTAGTCTGCTTGCAGCCACATCTGGATCCACCAAATACAAGTTCCTTACCAAAACCACAGGATCAGAGTTACTTAGGTTGGAAAAGATCTCTGAGATCATTGAGCCCAGCCTTTGAATGATCACCACCTTGTCAACTAGACCATGGCACTAAGTGCTATGTCCCATCATTTGTTGAATACCTCCAGGCATGATGGCCTTGTTCTGGCCAGGACAGGGATTATTTTTCACAGCAGCCAGAAGGGGCATGGTCAGGCCCCAGAGGCTGTTCTACACCACCTCATGTCTTTGGTGGGGTGGTGGTGAAGCCTGGGCTCTGGCTACCAGTGAGTTCCACATGGTGAGCACTTGTGTGAATCATCATCGATCATGTACACTCTGTTATGAATATTTTGCTTTTACTGTTTGTTTTCTTATTTCATTTGCTGTGTCTAGTAAATTATTTTAATCTCAACCTGTGATTTTTACCTTTTGTTCCTCTGGTTCTCCTTTCCCTCCCACCTCAGAGGGAGCAGGGAACACTAAATTGGGAAACACCGTTCCTAAACCACGACAGATAGTGACTCCACCACTTCCATTAATCCATTCCACTGCTTCACAACCCTTTCTGGGATGAAATTTCTTCTGATGTTCCAGCCTGAACCTGCCCTGGTGCATATTGAGACCATGTCCTCTTGTCCTGTCACTTGTTACATGAGAGAAGAGACTGACCTCCACCTGGCTACAGCCTCCTTCCAGTGAGTTGCAGAGAGCAATGTGGTCTCCCCCGAGCCTCATTTCCCACAAGCTAAATATCTCCAGGTCCCTTGGCCATTCCTCATAGGACTTGACTTGTGCCCTTTATTAAGGGCCACATTCAGGAGTTCATTATAACTCAAAATAAAGAGAAGAGTTTGAGTTTGTGAGAAGAAGGGGAAGAATAAGACAAGGACTGTGACAATTAAGGCCCAACCAGAGCACTTTGCCAAAGATCAGAGCAATCTCATCCTTCTGCA
The DNA here is from genome assembly GCF_012460135.2 of Molothrus ater. Taxonomy (NCBI): domain Eukaryota; kingdom Metazoa; phylum Chordata; class Aves; order Passeriformes; family Icteridae; genus Molothrus; species Molothrus ater. The sequence continues at coordinate 142,754,430 of NC_050478.2, read as the reverse complement.
GTTACTAATCACAAGAGAGATCTGGCAGAAGTCAATGTTATAGAAAGCTATTATAAAAAGGGCTTTCCTTCTGGAAAGTTCCTATTGTCTGAGTAGGGATGAAAACAGTATTATGGCAAAAGCAGAATATGGAATGAAATTCCTCCTGTTATTCAAAGAAAAAAACAGGGTGTGCATCCTTCTGTACAGTGACCTCCATGCTGTTTCAGACAAGGATCTTTTAAGGTGTTGCTTTGCACACAGTCCTAATGAAAGCAGAAACATCCCTAACTGTCCTAGATATCTCACAGGAGCCTCCATTCCACCAAAAAAAAAAAGCCTCAAAAACCACCAACCAAAAAATCAAACAAACAAACAAAACTCCCCAAATCCAAACAAGCAAACAAACAAAACCAACAAAATCAAACTCACCAGGAAAACTAGAACAAAGCAGTGTTATCCTTTGCTATACTCTGCAGTACATTCCTCTAAGCATAATATCTGCTTTGAGAAAGATACTCCTTCTATTCCCAGCAGCAAGGACAATCATTTTATGTCATATTAATATTACATGTTCACATGTAGAGCAGCGTTGGTAGCCAAGAGCCGTAAGGTGTTTGTCACCACAATAACCACATCTCCATCTCCCTAGTTTTGAAACATCGGCTCCCGTTTTCCCAGCTATTCAAAGGCAGTTTGTTTTCCTGGCAATGACCACACGGTGGTGATGTATTACCATCAGTTCAGCCTTCAGGCCTCGCTCCCGGGAGCTCAGTACTTTGTTAGAGGAGCTGACAACTCAGAGCAGTGCTCTTTTACAAGGATGTTTGTAGAGTGAGCCCTCTAAGCCTGCTTTACCTCACAATTTATGCTCCCTGTTTAACTGTTTCCTTCATGGGGTTGTGTAGCTTTCCAGCCAAAAATATCCTAGAGTTTTTATAAGAGCAGATGTATCTCTCAGCAGGTACATCCAAATGCAGCAGTACTTGGAGTTACTCATAGTGAGTTTAATTTATTTGTCCATCTGATTCAGCCCCCAACCTGTTTAATTTTGTTTGTTTGTTTGGTTGGTTAGTTGGTTTGTGTTTTTCTTTGGATATTGGAGGTTTGTTTGTTTGGTTGGGTTCGGTTTGAATTTTTTTTTGTTTGTATCCTCTGGTACTCTATTGGCTTCCCAGGGAAAAAAAAAAAAGGAAAAAAAAAAAAAAAAAGCACTTCTCATTCTTCAAAGTTTCTTCCTAAATGTCTTCCTCAACAAAGTTTTCCAGCCACCTTTTACCAAGGGCAGGTGCTAAATGGAATGTGCACTGCCTGTTCATTGTCCTTTCCACCCTATTCACAATATAGGCCTTAAATTAGCTACTGTATGTCCTTGGCTGAATGTAGACAGTGACAGCCTGATCTAATATGCAGTGAAGTCAATGAAAAGCTTTTGGTTTTTCTTCACTTGGCCCTGAACCAAGTTCAAAGTTGTCTGGTTCAGGAACCAGATCTTCTGTGCTTGTACAAGGATGATTATTCTCCAATACAGATGTAGGTTACAAAAAAATCGATTACAACTTTGTGCACAAAAGGAGCTATAAGTAACAAAGACAGCATGTCTCAAATCAACAGAGAGATTAGCTCCAGCTTAATTGGTTTGAAACAAGGGCAGGTCATCAACTGGGACAGGAGAACTGGTTTGGGCTTAATAAAAAATGCATCATTTCCCACTCACAAATTTTACTGCAAACTCATACTGAACTTCTAGAATAAAAATTATTTTAATGATCATTTTGCTTCCATTGTTATGGGTCATTCTACTTTTTATATTTTGTCAAGGATCAGAGAAATATACACCACCACAGAAAGAGGGCTCTTTTTGCAAAGGGAGTGACTTAATAAAGGAAATATAAGAAATGTCATAAAATATTGTATTCAGTATATTCTAGACCAAATATATACAGGCACTGACAGTTCATACAGGCCATTCTAGTAACATTTTACCTTCTTGACTGGAAAAATCCTTCTGTGCTTTGGAAGTGTAGTGTGTTTGGTTTAAAACCCTCCACTGATGTGGACAAGTCTCAGCATGCCTTCTTAAAATCTTTGGAAATGGACAACATATTAATCCACATTCACCTATTTCAAGTATTTATTAGACACTTGAAGTCTCCATGCAGCTGCTGCTGGTCCAGGAAGAACTGAAATTCCCTACCCTTTTTTGCTGCTGAATGTTTGTGGATCCACCCAAGTCCTCACAATAAACCAGAGATGAATAGCTCTTTCCTCTGACTGCCCTGAGTTTAGAAATCTCTGCTGCTATTTCCATAGAACACTGAATTAGGCCTCTCTGAAAGGCTGGCATGCAGGACTTTCTGCCCTGCAGATGAAACTTAATGTATTAGAGCTCTTACTGGGATCTCAGATCTTCTCTTTTTGCTTTGGATGAGACCTTGAATCAAAATCTTAGAACCACAGAATCATAGAATGGTTGGGTTGGAAGGAACATTTAATGGTCATCCTCCCCTGCAATGAGCAGGGACATCATCAACTCAATCATATTCCTCAGAATCATGTCTAGCCTGGACTGGAGTGTTTCCTCACAAGAGTGAAGAGATCAGTGTCTGCCGTAGCACCTCCCTGGGCAATGTTCCACTGTTTCACTACCCTCATCATATAAAATGTCTTCCTTATGTCTAGCCTAAACCTACCCTCTTTCACTTTGAAGCCATTGCCCCTTGTTCTATTACAAGTCCTAGTAAGAGGTCTGTCCCCAACTTTCCTATAAGACACCCTTAAGTACTAAAAGTCTGCTATGTGGAGCCTTCTTTTCTCCAGCCTAGAGAGGGTTGAACAGTCCCAACTCCCTCGGCCTTTCCTCAGAGCCCTCTGATCATCTTCATGGCCCACCTCCAAACTCCCTGCATGTCTTTCTTGTATTGCAAACCCCAGAACTGGATGCAGCACTCCAGATGGGATTTCATAAGAACAGAGTAGAGGGCCAGGATCATGTCCCTCAACCTGCTGCCCATGAGGCTTTGATGCAGCCCAGGACAGGACATTTGGTTTTCTGGGCTACAAAAGTATGTTTCTGGTTCATGTCCAGCTTTTCCTCGACCAGTAAATCCAAGTTCTTCTTCATAGGGGTGCTCTCAATCCCTTTATTCTCCAGCCTGTATTGTAGCAGGGGCTGGTCAGACCCACTTGCAGGACCTTGCACCTGGCCTTGTCAAGCCTCATGAGGTTCACATGGTTCCATTTCCTGAGCTTGTCCAAGTCCCTCTAACTGGCATTCCATCCCTCAGCTGTGGCAACTGCACCCTCAGCTTGGTGTCCCCTGCAAACTTGCTGAGGGTGCACTCCATCCCACTGTCTCTGTCACTGATGGAGGTATTGAGTACCACTGATCCCAAAAGTAGTCACTGACCTCCACCTGGACATTGGGCCATTGACCACTACTCTAGATGTGACCATCCTACCACTTTCTCCTCCACCAAACACTGCACCCACCAAATCCCTCTCTCCCCAGTTTAAAGAGAACGATGTTGTGAGGCACTGTGCCAGGGGCCTTACACAAGTCCAGAGAGATGCTTTCCTTCTGCCCAGAGCAGGTCCAGAACCTGGCCAATATGGCATTTTGGAGAGTTCTTCACTATTTAAATTGCTCCTCACATAAATTATATAAACATCAAGAAGAAGATTGAAAATATCTCTAGAGCCCATGGTCAGTGCTCTTAGCTGAGAAAGCAAAGAAAGCTTCAACCTGTCTTTCCTCAAAATCTATGAGAAATTGAGTTATTGTTATGGTTTGGAAAGGAGATATTTCTTTATAATCACGAGTAGGTGTCTGATTCAGAACTATCAAGGATCCTAGAAGGTGAATGCTGCAAATAGCTCAATTGTCCCTCAAATTACACAGAAAATGTAATTTATAAAGCAGAATATGGCAGAAATTAGACCAGTTATAATGGTAACTAAATTTTCTCTCCCTGATTTTTTGAAAACTTCTGGCTTGTTTTGTTTTGAACTTAGAAGGGATTAGATGTTCTATACTCTTCATGAAGATACTCTGCCCTCTCAATGTTCTACACTTGACCCTTCTTTGGTCATAATGTGACCACTGCAATGTTCAGAACATAAAGTTCTTCCTGTGCTTGTACCACATAATATAATGAAATAAATAGGGCTATCACCTACCACAAATCCAATGACAGTCCCATAGTGCCTTAGTGACAATGGTTACTTCAGGGACATGGAGATATTCTCTTGGCTTTTCCACAAATTACAGAAGTCTGAATGGGGTAAAACACCCACTCCTCTGCTTAGAATCCTTCATAAACACAAGCTGAGATTGTGTAAACCAAAGCAGGGTTTGGTTCCTCACCTGCATAACACCAACCAGAGCATCCTGTCCTTCTATACCTTCCCCTAACACCACAGACAAACACCTCGTTCTCCAGTGGCTCATCCAGGAAGCACTCATTGTATCTCCTGTTTCTTCTTGCTTCTTCAAGAAGCAAGAAGATTGAAGCACCCCCTTCATACTTTTAATTTTATCTTGCTCCTCAATCTGCTGGTGTCTGCCCAAGGGAACTGGCATATTTTGCTGCTTTCAGTTGTCACTGCCTATTGCATTTATGGGGAACTGGATGCCAAAGGTTCTGTGATCTCTTACAATGCAGGTGGGAGAAGATTGGAACCAGCTAAAATCTGTGCTTTGATCCTGAATGATCCAAAGACAATTGTCCCAAATCCCTTGACCCTTTGTGCCACAGACAACTCAGCTGGGAAAGTGAATGAAAACAACAAGTTTGCTGCAGATCAAACATGGCGTCTGAGCTAAGCTCTCCTGGGCCAGTGAATTACAGTGGCTAAAAATCTCATCTGAGCACAGGATCTGATTAAAACCTAGGTAAAATGGCAGAATTAACAAAATTATTTCTTTACAAAAATGCTTAGCTGAACCTAGGCTCAGAAACACTAGCCTGTATGAGCAAAGATTATCTTTTGTTTTCAATACTGAGGCTGTTTGCTGGGCACCTTCAGTGATGGTAGTTAAAAATATAAATTGCTGCTTATCAGTCAGACCTTTCCCTGAACTAACACCAGAATAACTCCCTTTTTTTTGTCTCTGGGAGATAGCTGAGACCTGGGAGTGCAGATGTGCCCTGGGCTAAACAGTTAACCCACCTCCCTCCCTCAGCACATTGCTCAGCTCTGATAACCAGGACTGGAAGTGATAACGAGAAAGTTCACAGATGATGCAAAAATGGGAGGAGCTGCTGATTCCCTTGAGGGCACAGAGGCCCTGCAGAGACACCTCACAAATCAGAGGACTGGGCAATCACCAACCATATGAAGTTCAACAAGGGAAAGTTCTGGGTTCTGCACCTGGGACTGGGCAACCCTGGATGTACAAATGGATTGGGGAATGAGAGGCTGGAAAGCAGAGCCATGAAAAGGGATCTGGGGGGGTCCTGGTCTGTGAACAGTTAAACATGAGCCATGTGTGTCCTTGCAGTCAGGAGGGCCAGCCCTGTTCTGGGGGACATCAGGGACAGCATGGCCAGCTGGGCAAGGGAGGGGATTGTCCTGCTCTGCTCTGCACTGGGGCAGCCTCACCTGCAGTGAGGCTGTGGCAGCTTTGGGTGACACAATGTAAGAAAGACATTAAACTGTTAGAGAGTGTTCAAAGGAGGGCAACAAAGACAGTGAAGGACCTCTAGAGAAAGGCATGTAAGGAGTGGCTGAGGCCCTTTGGTCTGTTCAGCCTGAAGGAGACTGAGGAGATCTAATCACAGTCTAAGGCTTCCTCAGGAGAGGAAGAGGAGGGGCAGACATTGATCTCCTCACTCTTGTGACCAGTGACAGGACCTGAGAGAATGACCTGAATTTGTGTCAGGGGATATTTAGGTTGAATATTAAAAAAAGTTTCTTCATCCAGAGGGTGTATGGGGTCTGGAACAGGTTCCCCAAGGAAGTGATCACAGCAGTAAGCCTAACAGAGCTCACAAATCATTTGAACAAAGCTCTCAGACACATTGTGTGACTCTTGGGGACAGTCCTGGGAGGAACAGGAGTTGGACTCCATGAGTCTTGTGGGGCATTTCCAACTCAGCATATTCTGAGGTTCTGTGATTCTGTGAAATTAGTTTCACCTAGAGACACAAAGAGCAGAGTTCCTCGACCAAATAGAGATTATTCCAGTGCCTTCAGTGAAAATTAGAGTCAAAGACAGTCAGGGACAACTAGATCAAAGGGAATCTTTAGTGAATTTTTATGTAAATCAAAGTCCACTTGTTTTGTGGAACTCACCTGGCCTAACATTCGGTGTGTCTGACACACAGGTAGTGTCTGGTCTCTGAATGGTCAGTGGAGATTAATCAGCATTGTCAGCAGATATTTTAATGTGATTCATCTAACCAAACACAGGGTACAGTTCACAGAGGTGAATTGCATCATAAACACCCCTGAGTCTGTGAAGGGACCCCAGGGTGGCTTGCTCAGCTGTACATACACCATCGAGGCACTGCCAGGATATGTGAGCTGCAAAACTCACAAGACCACGAATTGTGCTGAGCTCTAGGTTGCCATATTCATTTATTTTTACAGCTGTCAGTCAGAAATGGTTGTAGCATATTTCAAACCACACAGGTGTGACAACCCTCCCTTTTGAATCTTAAGTGCTTCCTTGCCCTTAAAGGAGGGTCATCACAGACATACTTATTGAACAAATTTAGTGTGAATTTGTGTGAGCAGTGTTGAATAAACCTGTCCTGAGTGACTGCTGTAGCATCACTCAGAGGGGACTCTTTGCAATATCTTAGAAATGAACAGCCAGTACAAATGGATTCTGTGAATCTTTCCTACTTCTGTGGTGCTAATTTCTTTTTGGCAGTCTATCACATGCTAACTGTAGTACCTGGAGGGGAGATTGATTTCAGAGCCCTAACATAGCCTGCGTTTCTCTGCAGAGTCCCTGATTTCTCCCTGGGTGCTCCTGGGTATGGGGGCTATGCTGAGCAGCTGGTGATTTCCCTTTAACATCCTGCTGGAAGAACTCCTGCAAATCCAGACATTAGACCAACTAATAGAAGTAATAAAGCTGATACCAAGAACATTTATTTTAACTATACAACAAGGCACAGTGTTAAAACTGCAAAGTGCCAGCCTGATTTTCTGCAGTACATAATATGTCTTGCATTTTTTACACTAACCAGAAAGACATAAACATGTCAGAGAAACTACCCAGGATACAGAAATATTCCTTGCAGAGTCACATAAGGAAAGGCAGGCACCATTCTTTAAAACCAAGCATGCACAATTAACAAGAAAAATATTGCCAATAAAAAGGGGGAAGATGGCCAGTGAGTATAATTAAATGGGATAGTTCAGGGTGTGAGTTTGGCAAGAAAATGACAGCTAGAAGTAACAAAAGCACTTTCAAGACAATTGATGCTTGTAGCTGTAGTTTTACAGAATCTTGTGTGCAAATGGATCTTCCTAGAGGACTTGTGGCGGAAGCTCATGGTGAGTGTCCGTCAGAAAAGAGTTGAGTGGGATCCCAGAATGGTCAAAGGTTTGGCTTTTTATGGAAAAAATGTCTCTTTATTGTTATTTGTCTCCAGTCAAGGGTCAGACTCAAAGGTGTTTAGGTGGCAAGGTTTCAAAACTGGGATGTAAAATCTAGCTCATCAAAGTTCTCATGAATTCTCTGACTAAATTTTTCTGAGGGCCTGGCCCTAACTAATTCAAAATAGGACAAAGGCAAGCAATATAGAGGGAATGGAATACAACATTTCATGTGGTCCACGTTTTGTGCATTTCTCTTTACTCACGCACTGCTCAGCTGGCACAGCCACCCACATCCCCTGACCCCTGTCCCACCAGAACCAGCCCCTGGTCGTGACATGCCCATCCTCATGAAACTCCTCTGAGGCAGAAGATCATGAGCTGCCCCACTGGGATCTAAGATACAAGTTCATATGGCCACATGGAAATGCTGTGGCAAAACAAGCACTGGACTGTGCTCCTTGCCTTTGTTGGGATTCCTTTGTCACCAAACTTTTCATCAGCTCATTGTAATTAGGAATACAGAACATCTCTAGTCTTAATATTGCCTCAATAACAAACAGCTCAAACTCAGTGGGTTCAGCTCCAGAAAGCATCCATATGGGAACATTCAGTGAAATCCAAGGACTGTGTTGGAAACAGCTGGCAAATATACAGAACTGGAGGCAAGACTGCAAGCAAGACAGCAGTAAGCACCACAAATTCAGTATGGAGAGTGTCTTTTAAAATGTAAACGTCCTCGGTGCTTTGCAGCAAGAAGCAATAAATGTTTTATAACATTTTAATTGAAAGCACATAAACTGAAGTGATTTGAAAGAAAGAATCCATGAGTGTATATTCAGTGCTGAAGAGATATAGAAGCAGATTTGTGTCAAATTACATTTAGAAATGTACGTTGAATGGGTTGATCTCAAAAATCCTTGAATTGCACAAAATTGTCCTGGAAGAGACCACAAAAACTTATGTAGCCTAGTCCTCATGTCCCAGAGCACAACTGAGGAAGCTCAAAAAACTCTTTACCATTGTTTAAATCCTCCAGTGAGAATATTCTGGGGTCTTCTCAGGCAGGAAAAAAACCCAAAAAACCCCAAAAAACAGTTCTTCCGTGGGGAAGCTCAAAAACTCAAGGTCAATTTACAGTATACCAAGAGGAAACAGAAATGTGTGAGGTGCCTTCCCCAGATATCTTCCATCCCCTACACCTGGCTTTTGCTGGGTCGAGGTTGGGTTCAGAGCAGCCTTACTGAGTATTCATCATCTGATGATTTTTCTTTGTTTGTCAACACACTTGGCCACAAGGCTTGCAGATGGTTCCAGCTGAGGAAACCAAAACAAGAAAAGGTCTTTTTAGTTAGAGAGAAATGTGTCTTGTCTGTAAAGCTTGAAAAGTGCAGTAACATTCAAAGCCAGTTTTCATCCCTGGGGGAAGCCTGTGGGGTACCCTGGAGAGGGGCAGGACAGATTATGTCAGTCACAGGGGAGAGCATCCACTCTCACAACCAGAGAGAGGTTTTGCTGCAAAAAACTCAGTGTATCATAACCTATATTAAAAAAAAAAAAAAGCTTGCAATTGTAAAAAGGTCTGATCTTAACAAAACTTGCATAGGATAATCTGTGTTTTCTAATTTGACAGATTAGTAATGATTATATTATGCCAGAAAACAGAGCTGCGCTACAATTAACCACTCCTTTATTATACAAAGTGCCCTCCTGTTTTATTTAAGTAATAAGGGATAATGACTCTATCTAGCCAGCGTGCTGTGCTCTGTTCTGTCAGGTTTAATTGACTGTCTGCTTCTTGCCCTGCCCCCAGGGCAGTGCAGCTGAGCTCTCTCCTGTACTGGGCTGGACTGCAAGTTTTACTCCAGCCTGCTTAGTGCCTGAATATAGATGAGTTTAATGTGCAAGCTCTGCTAGCGATTTCCAAGAGCATGTTTTGCTCTTTAAGAAAACTTGAGGGGTGAGAAGACATAAACTGTCTTTGCTATGGACATCTTTACTGTGGACATCTTTGCAAAGCATTTTCCTAAGCATTTGATTGCAGGACTGAGTCAGATCACCACTTTCCAGCAGCTTCCAGCCTGTGTAAGTGGTCAAGATGGTTCTTAAGGAAATATTTTAATCATGAGGGCAAACATGCTACCTCTCCAAATATTTCATTACCTGCCAACAGTTAGCAGGACAAAATCATGAAAGAGCAGTCACATTTTTATGTTCAGTAGACCTTAATGGATTTTTCTTCCATAAAGTCATTCTGTTCCTATCTGGTTTCACATGATCTGGTAGTCAGCTCTTGGACCCACAACAGCCTGTGGTGATGCTCCACAGCTCAGCCACACAACACCTGAAGAGCCCTCTCTTTCTGTGCACTTTGAACTGGTCATTTTCTAGCTGCAGACAGTGCCCACTAATCCTATTCTTGGAAGAGACAGGGAATGATAATTACCTATGTACCCACTTCTGGCCACTCATGGTTTTATAGACCTCTATCATATATCCCCTCAATAGTCCCTGAGGTCTCCTAATCAGCTTAATTGTTCCTTGCAGAGAAGTTGTTCCCTATCTTTATTATCCTTGTTGCCTTTTCCTGAACCTTTCACAGTTTTGTTATAACTCCCCTGAGACAGGGGAGCAGGAACATGCACTAAGATGTGGTATTTATATAGAGACACACTTTGCTGGTTTTGGCTGGGGTAGAGTTAATTTTCTCTGTAGTATGTGGCATGGGGCTGTGTTTTGGATTTGTGCTGGAAACAGTGTGGTAATCCTGGGATGTTTCATTATCCTGAGCAGGGCTGACACAGTCAAGGCCTTTTCTGCTCCTCACCCCAGCAGCGAGGAGGCTGGGGGTGCACCAGGAGCTGGGAGGGGACACAGGCAGGACAGCTGACCCCAGCTGACCCAAGGGACATCCCACAGCACATGGTGTATGCTCAACTCATAAAGCTCAGGAAAAAAGAAGGGAGAGGAAATTCAGTGTGATGGCATTTATCTTCCCAGGACATTGCTACATGTGATGGAGCCCTGCTTTCCTGGGGGTGGCTGAACACCTGACTGCCCATGGGAAGTTGTAAATGAATTCCTTGTTTGGCTTTGCTGGCACACATGGCTTTTGCTTTACATGTTAAATTGTCTTTATTTCAACCCATGATTTTTCTCACTTCTGCTCTTCTGATTCTCTTCCCCATCCCACCAGGTAGGAATGAGAGAGCAGCTGTGTGGGGCTGGGCTTAAATATGACACATACTTATCTACTCTGTTCATTAGCCCTTTACTAAAATCTCCTAGATTAGATTGGTTTTTCCAAGTGTATGAGCACTGACAAAATGTTTATGAAGGTAAAATCTTTGTAAACAAGGTATCCAGAGATCATGTTCCTGAGTAGTAAAGTCATATGAGCTCATCATTCATTCAGAAAGTTTTGGACTATTTTTTATGCATTTGTATTATTTATTCACACTGAATTTATCTGCCATATTATTGCCAGAGCAATACCTTTTGCAGTTCTTGAAAGCTGGACTTTGTTTCTCTAATCTTAACTTTGTCTTTCTTTCCTAGATCATTGATAAATATGTTGGGCAGAATGAACCATAGAAATCTCCTTGTAGAACTCCACTCCATGATGACAAATGACCATTTATCATATGTCTTCTATTTCCTATCTTTTATCCAATTTTTTTTGTCAGAGAGCTCATGCTGAAATTCACATGCCTATATGAGCATTTTAGAGATTATGTCAGGCAGAAGAGTTGATTTTCATCACTGCTTTCTACCTGATATTAATTTTAAGTGAAGACAGATCCCAGCATTAGCTCTGAGGTTACAATCTGAATGTGATAGTCTGGCAGATAGCATGTGAGCACTACCCCAAGATAAAGATCTTCCCCTTTTCAACACCATCCGCCTCTCCATCTCCTTTGCATCTTTGGAAAAATCACAGTATCATGGAGTAACTTAGGCTGGGAGGGACCTCAGGGGGCCACACACCCTACTCAAAACAGGCTATCTTTGATCAGATTATCAGGGCCTTGTGTACCCCAGTTTTCCACATCTCTAATAATGCAGAGACCACATGTATTGAACCACATTACACATGAGGAGAGAACTGGCATACAATTAACTGCAGCATATATATTTGGGGTTTCTCTAACATAAGACACAGTTATATTTGTATCACCACCCTTTGGCTCTTAGTGGTGATGTATTTCTCCCAGCTCACCTTTACTGTTCTACTGGTGCTTTGTATGATGCATATTAGGACAATGTTGGTCGGGTTTGGTTACCTAAATACAGATATGTGCAATCTGAGATGCCCTTGTGTATTCCTTTCAGCTTCTAACCCAGGCTGCTGAAAACACAGGTGTCTGCTTTCTCTTGTATTATACTGGCCAGCCCCCAGATGTGTCTTAAACACAAAGGACTCATCAAATAGCACAGACATTTATGTTTAGTCAACTAAGTCATAGCACAAAAATTCAGTCTAGGAAAATCCATTTAGGTTTGGCCCTTTGTCAGAAGGGAAGAATGTTCAACCACAGCTCTCTCCTCATAGCATCACTACTATCAATAGATGTAGGTCAAAGTTAAATGTTTTCCTCCTCCTGTGGTGGAAGAGCACAGCTTTTCCACTGCATTGTACCTGGGCATGCCACCCTCTTTTGCATCATAAAACAATGCTTCAAGTGATGGGGAGTGAGCAAAGCATAGTTCCTAGGGCAGTGGAGCTGGCTGAGGGAGAGCTGAGATCCTGCTTGTCCCTTCCCTACACAGAGGCATCCTCAACATGCATCTCACGTCGAAGTCTTAGATACAAATAATGTCATAATAAGAAAAACTCCGGGAAGCACCCCCCGTGTGGATGAGTTACCTTACTGACAAGTTACAAATGAAACAGGAAATGGGAAACCCATGGACCACAAAGCAAACTGTTAATACAAAATGAGCTGGTGGATCCAAAGCACTTCTTTTTGTATTCTTCAGTAAAAAAATTTCCTTGACATCTTCTGTCCATGCTGCAAGCACAGCAAGTGTTGTCTTTTACTTCATTTGTGATTATCTCTTTGAAACTCTGTTTTAGTTTACAAAAACCAAATCCTGCTTCACATGATATGTTAAATGAAGGCTGAGTACTGTGAAAAGGTTGTATTGGCCTCTGAGCAACAGGGAAACAATTTTGCATCAAATGGATTTAATTACACAGAAGTTTGCTTTTACCAACGTGAGTTGATCTGTGAAACAGTGAAAGAGAGTGTAAATCTCTGCTTTGTTCCATTAGGGTAATGTCAACAGAAACTAACTTACAAATTTCAGTCCTTTAACATACTCAACTAACTGAACAGGGTATTCCTCCCCATTTCTCTCTATCCCTATCTGAAAGGAGGTTATAGCAAAGTGGGGGTTGGTCTCTTCTCCCACGTAACCTTTTCTTCACTGAAAAGGTTGTCAAGCATTGGAACATGCTGTCCAGGGGAGTGGTGGAGTCATAATCCCTAGAAGTACTCAAAAACCATGGAGGTGTGGTGCTTAGGGATATGGTTTAGTAGTGGATCTAACAGTGCTAGGTTAATGTTTTGACTCTGATCTTAGAGGTCTTTTCCAATCCTAATGATTCTACAATTCTCACAGATCACACAATCCCTTTCAAAAACCAGCAGAACTACTTCTTAAAACTGTTTTTCTGTCCTCTTCCCATATGAAGAGAACATTTCTATTTTCCTGATTAATTTATTCACAACCAGCCCTTGCCTATTTTTTTCATGGCAGTGCTATCCTGAAGGCCAAGCAGTTCCCATCTTCTTGCTGGTGCTTGCCTTCATGTTGTGTGAGCAGACAGAAACAGATCCTGTCAGCCTTCCTGGTGCCTGCAGAGCACTCAGAGCTCTCCATCTCCACAGCCCTTTTCTGTCCCTTTCCAGGCCATGTTATTTTTTCACTAAGGGTAGTAGCTTTACTGTCATAGTGCCCAAATCCCTCAGAATGTGCAGTGCTAAAAGATAATCCAATGCTCAAATCAACGGAAAAACAGGCAACAGACAATCAGACATGATGGTTGCCATGCTATAAAATGTTACCACCTTGGCAGCAAAGAGCTGATGTCTGGCAGCATGTGTGCTCCTTGCCCCTTCCAATGCCAAGCTGGTTGACCTCTGTGGCTTCAAAAACTAAGTTTTATCCCAAGTTTGTTTCCCATTGTAATTCACTGGGTTCATGGACAAGGCTGTTCTCTGCAAATTTGCTCTCTGCAACTTGCATGGCAATGATTTTCAGTTTTGGGCCAGACTAGGATTTCCCTTTGCTCATTCAGTGAAGAAATACTCTCAGATTTCCAAGAAACTGCTTTGCAGAGAAGCAGCCCACCTGCATGAGGATGGATAGTCAAGATTTATCTGCAATATCTAATCCTGGTCTTAAACTCAGCAAGAGCCTGCACTTTGGAGAAAAAGTAACAAGTACAAACCTATGAAATTACTGACAAAGCAGAGGCATTAATGTGGAGAAGCCTGACACTGAGATTTGTTAGGCTCTGGAACTGTTTCCCAAGGTTAATGATAAAAACACCATCCATCATTTAGGTCTTCTACAACTAGTCAAAGCACTAGAAAAAAGTGCACTTTCAAAAAACAATGTTCTATTATCAGGAAGATGGGCTGCATGATGTGATAAATCTTTCCTAGCTCTGATCTTTTGTTCTATTAAAAGCATGGGAAGGCTTTTTTTTTTTTTTTTTCCCATGAGTAGATCTGCTAAATGTGGCTGGTTGGGAGGTAGAGTAGGTAGAATTTTATTCTGGACAATTCTGAAGTGATGCTTTTATATCTGATCCCTTTTAGAGAAGATATTTTTTCAGTATCCCTTAATATTCCCTGTTGTAAATATTTGAACTCATCTTCAAAATTCCAACATGTTCTGTTAGCCCCTCAGCAGAAGACCAGTAGCTTTGCTGACAAATAACAAGATTTAGTTTTATACAATACTGCTCATCTGTCATTGTCAGTACAATGGACAAAGACACCCATCAATGATCATATCTAGTAGGGAATCAGTGTAGAGATAACTTCATGGCATTCTAGTCATTTCCTGGTTTTCAGCTTCTGTACAAAAGACAATCAGTGCAACAGATTCTATCCCCATTGGGATTTGCCATGAAAGGCAAAGCAAAACCTTGCCACCACAGCCATCAGCCAGCTCTGAAAACTGTCCCAAGTGCTGTGAGTAGACCTGACTCAAGGTAAGACTGGCTTCTAGCAAAGGCCTTTATGTGATAAACTACTAAAGACAGTAGGCAGAAAAATGGTTTCAGAAGAAGAAAAATAAAATGCTATGTCCCTCCCTTGCCATGAACCTTTACCTTAAGTATTATTCTGAGAATGGTTTGGAATAATTCAGTAATATGATGGGACTTAACAGTTTCATCTGTAATATCTAAGAGAAAATTTTCACACTGCTTCAGAATTGTAGAGGTCATGCAAAATTCCTGAAGAAAGGATAATATTTTCCATGTAGTACTTTGGATTTTTTGAGTAATTTTGATAGATGTCCATTATATTGTTCTGTTATTTCTATAGTGAAATCTAGGACTCTAAGTGGTTATTTTCAAAGCTGTAGCAGTCTTAAACATAAAGGCATCTAAACATAAAAGGCATCAAGAACCAGGCAGGGCTGAGGTACAGCTGTGTACACTGTGACTTTTTCATCTTGGAAAAAGATTTCCCCATGTGTACAGTTGTGTTTACTGATTTGCTTCTATAAAAAATGTAAAACTAGCTAACAGTGAGACATCATCTTTGCCTGGATTGGCAGAGCTAAATCCTGATTTGCACAGCTGGCATCCTTTTACACAGCAAACTACCCACACTAGCACTCCCCAGCCCACTTGCCAGATGCTTCTTCCCTAAGTATCATCCTTGTTTTTCTCTTTCCTCCACTTTGTAAGAATTTACCTAATACTAAGGGCCACAAATCCAAGCGTTCCTCCCTGACTACCCCATGGGAAGAGGAATTTCTTTAGAGTCACTTTATTGTCTGCCAATAATTTGCCAGAATTTGGTCCTCATGGGTTTTCTTACTGGTTTTGAAACTCTCCTACAGCCTGCCACAACCCTGGCTCTGCAGAAAAGGAAAGCCTTTTTCTGGATCCATTGAGGATTCCAGATCCTCTTTCCCAAAAAGCTAAGCACGGTGACTACATAGAAACACATCAGCCAGGTAAGGGCCACCAGAACACACATCATGCATAGCCTTGCACAGGCTTAGTGACTGTGCACATAACCAGACAGGGATCATCAGCAAATGATGATCTCTTCCAGCTCCCACAGCAGACGAGTGAAGGGCTGCTGTGAGTGCCATGGATATTATTATCCCTGCTGGAATTATCTCTGTGCTGTGTTACTTGGTCCACAAATTAACTAGGCTGACAAAAAGACTGGGTGGCCTGAGAGAGCAGTTCCATGCTAAGGGGGAGGATTCAGTGGCTATGGTGGTTTAATAAGTTGCCAGGACAACTTTGAGAAAAAATGTTTTTTCTGACACCAGAGAGTTCAATAAGCCAGTGTTTTGGTTTTGCATGGCCTGGTTTTTGGTAGCTGGGGGACACAGAGAAGTGGCTTCTGTGAAAAGCTGTTGGAAGTTTCCACCATGTGGAAGAGAGAGTGATTGGCAGAGCCAATCCCTGATGGGATTTGAAGATGGATATGCTGACTTTGAAGATGGATATGATGGAAGATGGATATGCTGCTGGGCAAGGCTGGGTCAATTTGAGAATGGTAATGCCTCTGTGATAATATATTTAAGAAGAAATCAAAACAAAGGTAGTGGGGCAGTTTGAATTCCAGCAAGAGAAGAGGAGGAAACAAGATGTGAGGGAAACAAGATGGCAACACCACAGTCAGTGGAGAAGGAGGGGCAGGAGATGCTCCAGGCAGTGGAGCCAAGATTGCTCTGCAGGCCATGGTGATGAGCATGGTGAAGCAGCTGTGCCCCTGCAGCCCATGGATCCATGAGGAATGCAGGGCTCCACCTGCAGCCCATGGGGGAGGTGCCCATGCCATAGCAGGTGGATGCCTGGAGGGGGCTGTGATCCAGGGGAAGCCTCAGAGGAGAGGGCCCTGCTTCCAGGCTGGAGCAGCCTGTCCTTGAAGGACTGCACCCTGTGGAGGAGTGACTCTTGTCACAGCAGTTTTGGAAGGACTGTGTGCCCGTGGGAGGGACTCACATTGCAGCAGTTTTGGGTGAACTTCTGCTCATGAGATTTGGAGCCACACTGGAGGAATTCACAGTGAACTGTCTCCAGTGGGAGGGACCGCATGGTCTCACAGGGGAAGGACTCCTCTCCTGAAGCAGCAAAAGAAAATCTCAGGGATGAACTGACCAAAACCCCTGTGCCCTTTCTTCCTGTGCTGTCACTGGAAAGGAGGGAGGGGATGTGGGGGGCGAGGGGGGACAAAGGTGTTTTAAGGGCTTATTTTTACTTCTTATTATCCTCCTCTGATATTGTTAGTAATAAACTCATTTTCTATCTCTAAGTTGAGCCTGTTTTGCCCTTGGAATGTTTTCTCCCTCTTGGTCCTTATCTCAACTTATGAACTCTTGAATTTTTCTCTCCTCTGGCCAGCTATGGCAGGGGAGAGTGAGTGAGTGGCTTTTGTGGTGTTTGGCCAGTGTCAAACCACAGCCAGTTATGCACAGCCCCCAAGGCAGGGACAGAGGCAGCATTTCCTGATGCTGGCATTCCCCAGCATTGACCCATGATCTAAGACCCTTCTGTTGTTCCCAAGGTCTTTATTTCTTCAGCCTGAGCCTTCTGGAGAAGATTCCAACAGAAATCCACTCATATTCTGCTTGTGCCCATTGCACAGTAAACAGAAAGTGAACCATGGGCCAGAGTTTCCCTGCATCTGATTGGTAACAGGATGGTTTATTTCTCTGAGGATCAGGAGTGAATGAAAGCCTGGAGTACCCAAGCTGTGACACTCCAATACTCAGTGAATCATTTACACCAGCTAGTACACCTTGGAAAGGCAATATCCAACCTGTGCCAGGCTCCATGCTACAGCAGTGACAGGAGCAGGAGAAATAGCTTTTAACAACTCTGAAGGCAGAGCTGTAAAGCACTGAGATGCCTTTACTATGACAGGGACACACTAACACACTAACAGAGCACTCATAAGGGTAAATCACACCTCCCTCATTTCTTGGGGTGTTTCGAGAAGGCTGAGAAGGGAATGTGTGAAGAAGGGGAAGAGGAGATCATCATGATCAGTCACTGATGTTCCAAAGGGCTGTTTTGAGGCTGGTCCTGGGCTCTGTTGGCACAGCTCCACAGTGAAGGATGAGCATCACGGCTCAAGGCTCAAGACTCAGGGCAATGGTGAGGGCTTGAGTCCGGATTTCACCAACAACCAGATTTCACCAATGTAATGGAGATTAAGAGGAAAATGTGACACAACCTCTCATGTCATGTTCATGGGTTGGTTCCCTCTTCTGGAGGAATTTTGGCCAGTACATAATGGCTGCATTCCTGCCAAGGATGAGACTGGAGCTGCTAATACTGCAGCAGAAGCATCTGTGTTTCATACAGATGGCTCTGGCCATCCTATAGACCAGTGAGACTTGCAAATTAGCCCAATGGCAAGTTTTTCTACAATGGGGGGTGTTCCAGCTGCTTTCATCTAGCAGAGCCCTGACAAGAGCAACAAAGCCAAAAGCCTCTTCACTCCCACACAAACCTTTGTCTTCCCCTTTTAGCAAAATCAGTGAAAGCAGCAGTATCAGAACACACTTTTTTAACAGAATATTTGTCCCCCAAACATTGGAAATGCACATTTATCTATATCTATTTTAGCTCCATTTTACTTCTCAGCATCAAACCCTACAATTTCTCTTCCATTTCTATATACTGTGCTGCACAGCTGACATATTGCTAACCCCATGCCAAAGCACAAGCTGTAATAATACTATCAGACCAGCATTTCAGAGAGTTTTTCCTCTCTAACCTGTGTTTGACCTTTAATTGATAAACAGCAAAGTGGATCTGATAGTAGGGTGATGCAAAAGCCTTATATCTCTCTATAACTTCAACTGATTGCCCCTAAAATTGAGATAAAGTGATACAAGACCACAGTGCCTGATATGAGAAAACACATTACTTAGCACACAAGCTGAATGCTGAGGCAGAGCATGGAAGGATTACAAAAGTAAAAGAAGGAGAGAATGTGAAACAAAAATGTCTATGTTGAGAATCTTGATTGATCTGTCAGAATTAGTCATTCAGTTGTATACAGATTAAAACCACCTTGTTTGATTAGTCTCAAGGCTTACCAGGGAATTTAGCCACACAAGTCATTAATTTCAATGAGCATGTTTGTGGCTACTCGTTTGTTGACTCTGAAAAAGTGTATGTCTTGATATGACATATTTCTTCCCAAGAGCTTCGCATGGACTGAGAGCAGCAACAATGAAGAAAAGTGTTGCTACACGTGTGAGTTTATCCAAAGGAGGTGCTTTATGCAGTGATTTATTTTCAGCTGCTACTGCTCTTATTAAGAAGAAGATGGATATAGAAATATTGTTATAAATAGAAGGCCACGTTCATGACCATGTGCTGTGAGTCATCACTGTTAATTATTCAGATGTATTTTCAAAGATACCTGGGGATTTGGTATCTTTGCAAAAATGAGTGGTTGTAGAATAAGAGTTTAGCTATTTAGCATTTTTACTGACATGTATGTATATGTCTAGATATGTATCTATTTGGTTTTCTCCTGTTTACAGTTTCTCTCTGTAAGTAAAGAGGAGGAACTGTATCACAAGTTAGAAGTGGCTAGTCACACAATGCAGCAAATAATGAACTGTGCATGCAAATCAGCTGACAAATCCCCCATGCTTTAACTGTGCATGCAAATCAGCTGACAAATCCCCCAATAAGCTTTATTGTATGCAAACTATTTGTCAGGTGATTGTGACTAACAGATGGATTTTTCTAGTAATCATGACTAGCTAGTGGACAGCAGACTAATCCAAAAAGTGATGGTATTTCTAATGTGTAGTGTTCTTATAATAAATTGCTTTCACAGCTTTATTAGCTACACATGATCAACCAGGGAAGTGTTTTGCTTCTGTGCCCATTTTAGTTGTTGAGTCTGAGTGGTTTTTTTCTAAGAGCTGTAGCACCAGCATAAAGAAAGAGTGAGAATGTACAGGAGTAATTATCCACATTGAGGATGGTTATATCAAATCAAAGATAGCCTCAGGAATCATTACTTTTTTAAAAAACTAAACAATACAGGAAATATTCCCAGCCTAGAATGGAATTGTCTACATTGATAAATCTTACAGTAGTTCACAGCCTGATTCAGATCTGGGACCACTAACATAACATCTTCCCAAACCATTCCCAGTTGCAGCTCAGCAGCTAGCACCAGTCAGGGATTATTCCTGGCAGGTTTTGTAGGTGGAGCCATGCAGTTTCAGAGACTTAGGGATCAAGACATCAGCAGCATGCATGTGAAGTCTCCTACAGAAGCTGTTCTCACTGCCCAAAAATATATATTAAAACATCAATCTGCTAAGGCTGATGTAACTCCTGTGCCCAGGAAAGCTTTTTCACTGTGTACCAACTCCTCTGCTTCCCAGATAGGTGGGACACCACCTTTTTGCTGTCCTTATTCCTGGTCCCTAGGACTGTTGTGGTTTCACCAGCATCTTTATCTGTCCTTGCCTTCTTGCTCCCTGTGAGGAGGAAACTGACTTGGTCTCTTGCTAAGCCAACATTCAGCCCCACAGCTCAGCATCTGCAGAAGTTACAAGGGGGATGCTCTGCACAAGTCCACCTCACTATCAGTAAATGTTTACTGGCTCTCCCTTCCAAAACTTCATCTTCCGATTTGTATCTCCTTGGTTTTTAAGATTCATAGAATCATAGCATGTTATGGGGTTAGAAGGGACCTCAAAGATCTTTTAGTCCCAACCCCACTGCCATGGTCAGGGACACCTCCCACTAGACCAGGTTGCTCAAGGCCTTATCCAGCCTGCCCTTGAACACTGGCAGGGTTGGGGCATTCACAACCTCCCTGGGCAATCTATTCCAGTGTTTCTTCACACACACAGTAATGAATTTATTCCTAATGTCTAATCTAAATTCCCCCTTTTTCAATTTGTACCTATTACTTCTTGTTCTATCAATCACTACAATACCCCTTATTTTTTACAAATCACTCTGGGACCTTCCAGCACCTTATCTCAGTCCCAAAGTGTTCCTACTCAATGCAGTGAATAACCAACTTGTCTTCACTCAGCTCATTTGCTCCCGGAGCCACAATCCACCTCTGTTTTGCTCATTATTTCTCCTGGCTACCATTCCTGTAGCAAATGCCAGGATTCTTCCTTCAGAGAAAAGCCAAGCTGAGCTTTATCTCAGATGTGCCAATATCAGAAATAAATTATAAAAACAACAATAAGCAAAAGCAAAGCTGTATCACCTGCTATAAACTATTGTGGTGTCTTATAAGTTGTGTGGACTATGCACCCAATGCATGGCACTGTTTGGCAGCACAAATTTTCTCTGAGATCACAGGACAGCCAGTGCTTTTGAACATATAATTCAATAAAGGATTTGTTGAAATCCAAGACCACTAGCATGAAAGTCCTGCGTTTCCTCAGTGTTTACAAAAAACACCCTTGCTTTTACATTTGTGGAGAAAGTGTTTACCATTTACCTCCAGAGGACCAGAATTACTTTTGCTGCACAGCAACAGTGGAGCTCAGGCTCAAGGATGGTGTGTAAATACCAAACATCCTCCTTTCTCAGCTCCACATCTTCTCCAGAACAAGCAGAGAGGAAGTTTCCTTGCCTATACAGAAGAAAGAAAATCAGCTTTCCTCACAGCTGGAATATTTGGCCATGCCCTGAGAGCTCAGTTAAAAAAGGTCTGTCTGATGTACAGAGATGTAAGAGAGCCATTCCCTCACACCAGTTGCCTGTGTCTGTGGCAGGACTGATAGCAATTCCTCACTGCAGTTGGTGTTGGGGATACCACTGTGCTGGCCAGTAATTGCCTCACCCTGAGAGAACCTCAGGAAGCAGCCCTAGCTCCTCCTCCTGATGCACACTGCAAAATGAATGTGCCATGGCTGCTGGGGATGTAGACAAGAACAGAGCCTCTGTAAAGAGCCATTATTCCCCAGCCAACAGAGATGCAATGTGTTCCTTCTTTATGGATCATGTTGGCCAATTAAATCCATCAACCAACTAATTTATGCCTTGCAATGGCTGAAGTAACAGGAAAAGAAATGTGTCTTGTTTAATCTCCACATGTGGCAGATGTCGATAGGTTTAGTGCAATAATGTCCTGTATATAAAATTGTCGGGTGCTAGGTGACACATTGGCTGAGGAGAGCTCTGCTCTGACTCCATTTCCAGAGTTTGTGCAGAGCCTCCACGTTCAGTCACCACCAGAAGGAGCTGCTCGGCTTTGCCAGGGCAGCTCCTACAGGCTCAGTACAAAGGAGCACCAAAAAAAAGCCAAATGCAGGAATTTGTGCCCCTCTTTGTCTTTCTCTGTGACCAGAGCAAATGACCTAAGAACTGGTACTCATTACCCTGCATCTTTGAAATACGTGTCATTGAGCAGGGGTTACTTCTGGGGCTAAATTCTTGTCTTGCCACCCTGGAACAAATTTGGAAGGTCTCCACGGTTTCCATGTAAACTAAAGGGTCATACTTAGATTCTTATTAAGGAGAAGAGAATTCCTCTCCTGAGGTTTTAATAACACAGAATCCTTTATTTTCCCTTTTTCCTTTCTTTCCTCATCTTCTTTCCTTCCTTCCTTTTTTTTTGTTATTGTGCATTTCAAGTCTTCTAATTTTTTTTTTTTCATCAGAACAATCTAAAAGTCTGTAAAGAACTGAACAAATCAGTCTGTAAGTTGCTACAGATTGTTGCTATGAATTATCCCAAAGCCCTTGTGCCAGCATATTGATTGCTTTAAAGTCAAGCGAAAATAGATGCACAGCTTAGAAGACCCATAAAAAAACCTCTACAAGAGCAAAGAGATTATTCATCCATACCATTTAAAAATGTTGCTTGTAGATGCACGAGTATGATTAGCAAATAAGAATAAGTGGAGCTCTGACAGCTTCAAAATTGTAACACATACACACAGCCAGCTGTCTGCCAATTCCTTAAATAAACTGATTTTCTAGAAGGAAGCTTTTCTGATTCAGAATAGAAGATTCAGGTAAGAAAGGTAAGGGTTTTCCTTTTTTTTTTTTTTCTTTTGCAGGTATAAGGATTTGATTTGTAGTCAAATTTTATAACACTAACCAAATCAAAGCAGTCTTTCAAATATTTATTAGAATTGTTACTGTGGATGTACCCTTATTCCACAGTGAGCTGTTTTATAATTTATGATTTATAATTGTATAGATTCTCAGTGTGCTGCAGCCAGACTTTGTTCCTCTCTCTGCCTATCGACTCAATTGGTTGCTATCTCTTCCATGCTAGATTAGTGCTTATTAGTTCTGATAGATGTTATCCTTTCAAGCTGGCTTGACTTTGTGGCTGGGTTAGGAGGGAAGTGTTTATCAGAACCAGAGCTCAAAGCAAGCCCTTCGATGCAGATTTTTAATTTTCATGGCTGTTGCTGGTTGTTGCTGCTCTGCTCATTGGTGCTGTACCATGGATGAGGCTGGTACTTAGCAAAGGGAGGCTGCAGATGTTCTAAAGCAGATGTTGTAAAGCAGATGTTGTAAAGCAGATGTTTCTACCCAGCCTTATCAACCCAGCCTTGCCAGACGATGAGTTACTTTTCACCTAAGATCAGAAAGTGTGACTGTGTTCACAGGGGTCTTAGGATGAGGGAAGAGACGAGGATCTGACTCCATGTTTCAGAAGGCTTGATTTATTATTTTATGATATATAATATATTAAAACTATACTAAAAGAATAGAAGAAAAGATTTAATCAGAAGGCTAGATAAGAATAGACAAAGAAAGGATGATAACAAAAGCTTCTCTCTCGGACAGAGAGTCCGAGCCAGCTGACTGTGATTGGCCATTAATTAGAAACAACCACATGAGACCAATCACAGATCCACCTGTTGCATTCCACAGCAGCAGATAATAATTGTTTACATTGTTCCTGAGGCTTCTCAACTTATCAGGAGAAAAAATCGTAAGGGAAGGATTTTTCATAAAAGATGTCTGTGACAAGAAAGCTGCTCAGCGACCTCAGTGGAGGAGGCCAGCCTTTGTGAGAAGTCACTGTGACTAGAAATGTCCTCTCAGTTCTGCCAGGCATGTCAACAGAATGGGGTGGCTCAGAACGAAGAGGAGGGGAAGATAATCTTGTCTCCCTGCATGGTCTTCTCTGCTTGGGGATGCACATCAGTGACCAGATCTTCACCTGCAGTGGAGCTCCAACATCTGATGTATGTGGAGACACTCACCTGTAGATGTGGTAATCTGGAGTTGTCTCCCACCTCCAATTTCCCCCTCTTGTCAGGGGAGTTATGGGAACACCAAGGGTTGGACCATCCCAACCTGTTATCTAGGAGAAATCAAGTGATCACTACCTGCAGGGACCTGTGCTGTGCTCTCATTGGAGAGGACACCCAGAATGCCAGTTTAACCCGGATACCAGTTACTACAGGGATGGAATCAGATGTGATCAGTTCTCTCCCTGTGATTCCCTTTACCAAATATCCCAGCCAAGGCTGCAGCCAGCATCACTGGTATCAAAGAAAAGAGCAAGACATTTGCCCAAAGGAAGGTTCCTACCTGTCAGTGTTTGGGGAGAAAGTGTTCAACCTGCATGAAGATTAGGCTGGAGCCTAAAAGTAACTTAAAAAGTAACTGTTTCCCATTAATAGTGGCTATTACTATCTTCTGAACAAACACTCTGTTTCTGAATTCCATGACACTCTTTAAAGTTTATCTCTTATGGTAATGAATTCCTCAGGCAAATTGTGCATTGTCTGAGGAAAAAATCTCCTTGCCTCATTTTTTTCTGAATATATTTGTTACACTAATTAAAGGGCTTCACTTCCCACAACGTTTTCTTTTAATGTTAGCTTGAACTCTGCAGGTTGGAGACAGCTGCTGCATGCTTAGAGGAGTGGGCTAATCACAGGACTGGAATTAAGGAATTTATGAGTTCCTTAAAGCTTCTCCAATATTAATTGCACAGAAAAGGCTCTTCATTAAGCATTCATTCGCCTCTCTGTTTCGCTCAATCTGTACAAATTTTACATGCATGTACATGTATTTCTGAGTCAGCCCTGAACAAGGACAGAAACGCTGGGCCCTGGTGGATGCAGAGAGTTTTCTCCTCTGAGGTCCATTTACCAGCTGGATTTACCAGTGTAAGAAGTCTTCTTTCGGGGAAAAATCAAAACCCTACAATATTTTTGATCTGAGAATGTAGTGCAAACTGACTACTGTGACACCTCTAAAGTGCTGGGAGGTCATCCCAGAAAAAGCCCAGTTTGGTGTCCTGAGATTACAGTGAGAACCGAGTTCAGCTGGTTCACTGCCACAGATTAAACAAACAGAGACTGGTATTTGTTTTCCTTCACATGAATATGTTTAGTGGGGCTCAAAATCGATCAGGAAAGGGATGTTTGGAGCTAAAAGACAGATTCTTTTTAATTTTTTTTTGGCTGTGTTGGGGATTTTTGTGTTAGGAAAAGCCTTTTGGCTTTGAAACCTGCCTGCCTCAGCTATACAGGTATATCATGAGGGAATCTGTCAGAAAAGAATGGACATTTGGCAGGGAAAAATTTTCAAGTCAGGCATGGAAATTAATCCTGATTATGTTTATTAGAGTTGCAAAAAGGTTGAGTATTTATTCCATGCATTCCTTAAAGGAATTTAATTGCTGTGTGTTCTGGTCTGGTTTTGTTTTGTTCCTCCCAGCTTTCTAAGCTTCAATTTATATGACACAAACCAATTACCAAACGGTGCTGCCTTAACCTTTCTTTGTGCTGATCCACTCAAGAGCAGAGATAGTCACTCTTCAATAGATCATTGTGCTTCCAGAAGGGTTGTTGTAAACCAAATGAGCTGCAGTGTGTGCGCCCTTCAGCATCTTCTGGCATTGCTGATAATGTGCTTTCACCTTCCCCTGGCTGCCGGTATCTTAGCGCTTTTAGCATTTAGGCAGATAATCTTTGGGGCAGGGTCGTTCACCTAGAGTTGACAAAAGCACAGAGGGGTGGTTCTGCTTCACGGAGCAGTGGAAACTGAACGGGAACAACCTCTGAATTTAGATTTAGAACCCATGAGTGCTGACTAAGCTCGAGGCAGTTGTGGAACAGCCCAGCTCTCAAAAGGGTGCACCCCAAAACAGCTCCCACTGCTGGATGAAACCACCTCTCAGTTCCCTCTGAGTCTGCATAGAGCTGCTTAAAGAGAATCATATCTCAATTTGACATCTCTGAAAGGTGGAGGTGTCCAGGAGGGACATTGTCCTTGGCACCCACTGCCTGATGCTCCAGCCTGCCTGCAGTGGGGCAAGAAACATCATGGCTGAATTCTCCAAGCCGCTTAGGGAAGCAGAAACAATCAAGAATCTGAGGATTTTTATGTGGTATGACTGTTACAAACCCTTGAAAACACAAGTCACTTCCTACTTATCTGTCACCTTGTCCTAATTCAGGCTCTGGGGTGCACATTGCTATGAAGAAGTCTCTGCAAGAGCTTTGCCATTCCTTCATTCCAGAAGAACTGGGAAGGAGGCAGCAACTGAGTTTTTTCTGGGGCCTCTGGCTAACATGTATTCACTCTTTGATCCAGAGGGGGGGGGTGTAGGACGAGCAAAAAGGCAGGTTTGCCTGTCAGTAGTGACCGGAGGAGGATTTTTGGAGGAGCCTTCGGGCTAGTTTCCTCCCCCCACATTCCTGTCCCTGTCACGGCTTCAGCAGCTCAGACAAATGGTCGGATACACTTGAGTGCACAGCCCTGCAGTGCAATGGGGATGCTGCCCTCATCATGACTCTCGAGTTAAGGTATTTTAAGCAGAAGGAGGGGTTGAGAAGGAGAAAAGAATGAGATAAGAATGTGTGAACTACTTTTTCTTTCTCTTTTTGCTTCGTGAGTCTTTGTTAGAAAAGCTGCCAGCTGCGCACTGTGTTGTGCCAAGCAACTCTACTAATCTCTCTCTGGACAGCAAGGTCGTGCACCGAACACTGAAAAGATCCAACTGGAGCATTATGATCAGCTTTCCTCAAAAACTGATCATGCTTTGCCCAAAGCTGTACCGCAGGCAGCATTGCTGAAGCCCAAGTTTAGCCTCATTAGGGCTGTGTGGGTGTAAATAGGAGCAGGGCTTGGCTAGAAAGGTGGTCCACAAAACAGACCACTGCTGACTTTATGGGACTGACTGGGGTCAGCCCTTGGGTATTGCACCAAAACATTGCAAGATCCACACAACTCTGTGAGAGTGTGTGTTCTGCACCTGCAAGCAATTTGTCAGGGGTACTCTTCAGAAGCCTCTAGGAACACAGACGTCGTCGTCGTGCGATG
Source organism: Molothrus ater (assembly GCF_012460135.2). Lineage (NCBI taxonomy): Eukaryota > Metazoa > Chordata > Aves > Passeriformes > Icteridae > Molothrus > Molothrus ater. The sequence continues at coordinate 142,727,378 of NC_050478.2, read as the reverse complement.
AAGTTTGAGTGCCCCTTTGTGCGCCGCTGGGACTGGAGAGAGAGAGAGAGAGAGGGGACACGTGCTATTCTCTCGGATTTTCAGTTTTCTTAGCAAAGAGAGGTAACAAGTCAGGTGTCACATGCAAACAAGGATTATTTTGTCTTGCTTTTCCCCATAACAGCTAGGCACTGAGCAGATACTTGAGTGAAAGGACACGCTCAGTTTGCCAGAGAACCAGCTGAAATCTGAAGTTATTCAGTTGAAACCAATGAAGAGATGGATCAAAATTTGGCCTTGTGCCTGGCTGTGGAGTCTGTTCTGAACAGACTACAGGAAAAATACCTGTGGATTGCAGATCATGTCTGCAAGAGAAAGTGGAATTTGCCATTGAAGAAAACTTCTCATTTAGAAAGCTTTCGAGCAACTCACTTTGAGATATTTGCAGCGCCTTTAAAAAAACACCTCAGCTGTAATGAGCTTATGTGTTAAATGAACAAGTGTGGAAATTAGGACATGAGATATTTGCATAGCAGCCAGGAGATAATTACTGGTGATAGTCCAAGCTGAAGAATAGAATCTATTGTTTCCAGAAAACTAGTTTTTATAAAACAACATGAACTTCCTGTACTCAAAACAATCACATCAGCAATGTCTACTATGTTATGTAGCAAAACTATTAACAAATAAGTACATGGGGGGAAAAAATCCCATCCTGGACAAACTGTAAAGGATTAAACCTAATTAACTATTAAACCTAACAATACAGTATGTTTAGGATGTCTCTGTACTGTGTATCTTTCCATTTAGTACAAAGTGGAAAAATATGCTGGTGAAAACCACTGGACTTTAGTTACAGAATGGCTAGATTATAAGCATATTTATATACATGCAGAAATGTAGACATTAATTAATGACCTCTTAGGTCAGGAGGCCTGCAACAGCTGGGGATCCCCTTGTTGGGCATGACTAGGAATAGTTCAAGGCTTAGTCTAAGAGGGTTGGCTTGTAATATACACTAGGAAATACAATTAGTCACTAGAAAAAGAATTCAGCTTTACTCCAGCACCATGTGAGTTCAGTTCTCTCAATGTGAAATGCAGCCACCCAGATTGAGATCTCTGAGACTCATTTTTGTTTGGTGAAAGAGTAATTAATGCTGCATAAGGGATAAAAAAAAAAAGCTGAAAGAGCACTGATGGCAAAGTGGCAAATGCCACAGGGAGTTTTAGGTCAGTAAGCAGGGAGGACAGGCCTGCCAGACTTGCCTCATTTGTAAGCCTAACCTCTTGACTGACAAAAAAGATGCTCTTTAGTTGGAAATTTCCTGTGGAGGTATGTAAATGGAATAATGAAAGCCGAATCTGTATTTATACTTTAAATCACATGGAACCTCTGAGTGTTCTGGTGAAGAAAAACCCCATTATTTGCTTGGTGTTACATTTCTCCTCCCTGTGCCTCTGCCCCAGGTCACTGATTGAGACAGATGCATGGGCTGTGAGTACACAGGGCTGGCATGCTCTCTTCCTCCTTATGTTCCAGTGACTCCTGACAAATAACAAACTGCTAAAAATGGTGCTGATTAGTCTCAGAGACAGAGATTCAGAAGGCCAGGTCTCAATTACACTCAGTTACACTGAACTTACTATTAAATCAAGGCTCAGAAACAGTTCTATGAACACCTGTGACACTTCTTGTGACTTCCCTAAAACTCCTCATGAATTTACCAGGTCCTCCGTGCCAGTGAGAATGGAGCAAGGTGTTGAGCGTTTGCCTGAATGCTCCTTTTGTCCTCGCTGTCAGTCTGTGTCACACCAGCAGATGCTGGGAGCAAAAGGCCAGGCCCCATGTGGTCTCAGCTCCATGGCAGCAAGCAGAGCAGTGCCAGCCTAAATCACTTCACAGATCGGATCATCAGGGCTGGAGAGGATTATAATATGTGTAATTTTTATCCTGCTATCCCAACACCCTCCCCCCTGCCCCCCGATTTTTTCCTTCTGTTACATTTCTCATTCCTTTTACTCTTCAAAAGTCATCATTTGAGAGCAAACACGTGGTCAGGTGTTGTTACGATGTGTGTGGCAGAAGAAGGCAAGATAAGAGATGCCATAAAATGTGTGTACGCAGACACAGAATATTCATTTCCAGGGAAATTGGTGTTCACCATTTAAGCCTGATCATCTATTCTGCCTACTCCCTCCCACCAAACAGAGAGACCTCCTCACACTCTTTCCACGTCTCTCTGTTTTATCTTGGTGTCATATTGCAATAGCTCTGGGAAACCACTGTCACTCCCTTTTACTCCACAGGAGGTGGACAGAGCTCCCAAGCCTCAGAGGTACAGAGCCAACCAACTTCTGAAGAGTCCTTGAGGAGTCACACCAGACACGTCTATACAGAGTAACGAACAGAGTTTGGGACAGTTCTGGGAACCAGCCCCAAGTTCTCTAATAGCTGAACAAGTGCACAATTCATCCCATTTGGCTTCTCATACATGTGGCCCCTTGCCTGGGACCGCCCAAGGGTCAGCCCTGCAGGTTGTGATTGCAGTGGAAAAATAAATAATTCATTAAAGAAAGGATGGGTGCATGGGGAGGGAGGGAGGGAGGGAGGGGGGGAAGGAGGGAGGGGGGGGGGGGGAGGAAGGAAGGAAGGAAGGAAGGAAGGAAGGAAGGAAGGAAGGAAGGAAGGAAGGAAGGAAGGAAGGAAGGAAGGAAGGAAGGAAGGAAGGAAGGAAGGAAGGAAGGAAGGAAGGAAGGAAGGAAGGAAGGAAGGAAGGAAGGAAGGAAGGTAAAATACACATATCCACCTAAAACAAGGTTTCAGTTTTCTAAGCTGATATGTTTCAGTGACTATTTATTATGGGAAAGGGGTGTGGGTGTGAGTGTGTATAGGAGAGTGCAGCACAGGAATATAACTAGGAAAACTGAACAAGCTTAGTAAATCCATTAGAAGAAGCTGACCAACACTGGACAAGGAGAGAGATTCAGAACACAGGGGCTGGTCTGGGGGTGCTGAGATGAGACTGGAAGGCATGTTTGATTGTTCCCATGCTCAGGGATAACAGGCTTAGTGCATGCTTGTAAATACACAGAACTGCATTCAGGATCTCTAGCCCCAGTTTGTCCTCCTAATTAAAATTGCATATAATAGCTGAGAATGTGGCAGTCTATACAGATCAGACCACCCTTCCTCATGCTTCTATTTCAAAATGAATATATCTCAAGTTGGTGATTTACCATTTTATCCTCCCGGTTCATATCTAGATGATAATTTCTGTTGTTCAGTTATTCATCCCAGAAAGAGCATTGATAAGGTTTTCAGAAACACGGTCTTGGGAGAGCCATGCCCTTAGACCATCAATATCTCATCTTGTGCACCGTGCAAGTACTGTACTCAGAAGGAAAGATAGGAAATATAATCTATTCTCCCTCATACCTCTGTGCCATTGGGAATCCAGCAAACCTGCATTCCATTTCCTTTCACTGAAAACCCTCTCTAGGAGACTTATCAAACTGGGATGCCCCTCCAATGCCTTAGGCCATTAACAAAACTTCTTTGCATTCTGAAGGCTCCCCCCTCAGCAATTTTGACACAGACACACACATATTCAAAGGGGTTTACTCTCTTGTCACTTGATGTAAAAGACTGGGCGGATAAAAAAAGGCAAAATGTTCAGAGATCTCAGTGGCAATAACAGAGCCGTGGATTTGAGGCTTCCTGGCACTGCTGAATACAGCCAATGTATCCTGCTGCATTGAACTGGAGACACAGTAAGGATACGCATACATGACATAACATCATTTTATATGTGAGAATATTTCATTGACTTGTGGTGTAGCAAAACCAGTGAACTAGGCAAACCTTCCAAACAGCTTTGTTGATAGACAAAAGGAATGGAAGTGCCTTGTAAACTATTGATATCACATACTGCATATGAACTTTTGACATGACTGACTCCCCGCTGTTGTTCACTGTATGCCATAATCCCTTCTTCTCCTGCCAGATTTCAATCTGTACTACATAACCCTTGCTATTCTTCCAAGAAAGGATTCCAGCAGCATCATAGATTTTGCACAAAAATTCTATTTGAAAGTCAGTCTTGCAGTTAGCCTTCTGGCATGCAATCATTTAATATGTTTTAGACTCTCAGGAGTTTGCAGTCTCAGCCTCAGTAAGAGGATCCCATCTTTGGATAAAGAACAAGAAATCACTGAAGAGTGGAGAAGCCAGACCTCCTGTAGTATGCAGGTATGAACAAAGTTTTAATAAAGGAACAACTGTTTTTAATCCCCTGTGTAGAGGTCACATGTTCAAAAGTGCCTAATGTTTTAATAACTCCCACTATAATTCTTTTAGATAAAATTTAAAAGCCTGTATTTATATTTGGATCTTCTTGACTCAGTAGTGAGAATTGAGCTCTGAAAAATCCAGCTTCCTTTTACCAACAAAGCCTAAATAAATATTACTGAAGTATAAGTATTATAGTGTGAAATTAAAAAAATAAATAAAGAAAAAGACATAATGTGGTAACTTCCCTTGTTACCTTTTTGGTTTGCCTTTTGTGGGAGCTGCACAAATACAGTTCTATTAAGGAAAAAAACATTGACTGGAAATTTTATATCAACATTTGAATAAGTGAAAAAATAACTTGATAATGTCCAGCTTGATGTGAATGTAGTTGCATGGGCTTCAAAAGTCCATCTTAGGCAAAACTCAAGAATTTGTTTGAAGCAGGAATGTTATAGGCCCTCATTGCTTTTTTTTGCAACTGGGGTTACCTTGCAGGGTTTGTATAAACCTTGCTTTGCTTCCTGAGATGAAATTATATGATATCACCTGGTTTATCTGTAGGTTGCCCTAAATCATTTGATAAATGCTCAAGTGTTTCTTATTGTGTTTTCAGTGTGGTATGTAAATAGCAGACTGAGCAAAAAATGACAGGGGTCAGACCAAAGAACAAAGAACCAGTAACCATCTGGTATCAGTGTGATAACCAAAACCTCACATGGTATCAGTTCAACAACCAGGTTATTGCTACTTCCCTTAGCCCAGGATGCTACGCCCTGAATCTGCAACCTTTAACATAAAATCATAGAATGGTATAGGTTAAAAGGGACCTTAAAGATCATCTCATCTCATTCCCTGTCCTCTGCCACAGGGAGGGACACGTTCCAGTAGATCAGACTGCTCAGAGCTCCAACCAACCTGGCCTTGAACACTCCCAGGGATGGGGCATCCACAGCTTCTCTGAGAAACATGTTCCAGTGTCTCACTACTCTCATAGTAAAGAATGTTTTTCTAATATCTAAACTAAATTTATTCTCTTTCACTTTGAAGTCATTCCTCCTTGTCCTGTCTCTACACATCTTTGTAAAAAGTTCTCTCCATCTTTCCTCTAAGTTCCCTTCATGTACTGGAAGGCCACAATTAGATCAACCCAAAGCCTTCTCTTCTCTAGGATGAGCAATCCGAATTGTCTCAGCCTTTCCTCATAGGAGAGGTGCTTCATCCCTCTGACCATTTTGGTCACCTCCTCTGGACTTGCTCTAACAGATCAATGTTCTTCCTCTGCTGGGGGCCCCAGAGCTGGATGCAGCACTTATGAGTGTGAATATAAGATCCTTAGGTTATTCTTAGGGTAATATAACTTCATTTGTACAGAATTTTAATAATTTCTCTTGTATCAGAAAAAGACAGAACAATTTAGGTTGGAACAGATGTCTAAGATCAAGGTCAACTCTTCACCTGGCACTGCCAACTTCTCCACTTATCCATGTCCCTAAGTGCCACACCTTTTAAAAGACACATGTCTTTTAAACATCTTCAGGAATGGTGATCCCAACATTTCCCTGGGCAGTCTCTCTCAGTGCTTGATAACATTTTCTGTGAAGAATTTTTTTCTAAATATCCAAACTAAATCTTCCCTGGTGCAATATACAACCACTTCCTCTTGTCCTGTCCCTGTTACCTGGCAGAAGAGGCCAACCCCCCTCTTTCCACAATCTCCTCTCAGAGAGTTGTAGAGAGCAGTAAGGTCTCCCCTGAGCCTCTTCTTCCCCAGGCTAAACACCCCCAGCTCCCTCAGCTGCTCCTCATCAGACTTGTGCTCCAGACCCCTTCTCAGCCCTTCTCTGGACTTGCTCCAGCCCCTCAGTGTCTTTTTTGCAGTAAGAGCCCAAAATTGGACACATATTCAAAGTGCAGCCTCACCAGTACTGAGTACAGGGCAGTGATTATTTCCCTAGTCCTGCTGTACCATCGTTTCACAACCAGACATCTTAAAATCATCAGATGACCTTGAAGCTGGGTAGAAGACAACCTCAATGCCCAAATAAAACAAGAAATCTCTGTAGGTACAAAAAAAAATGACAAATTGTGTCACCACTGTAGAGAAGCTGGAAAGAGGTAGAAGTGAGAGAATTCCCTCAAAATTCAGAGAAAATGTCTGAGAGAAGAAAAATTAGGCACTGTAAATAGCAAAAGTCTGAAATTCAGTTTTAAGGTTTTTTTTGTGAGCAACATGTCAGACAAATAAGTTATGTTCAGCATTGCCAAGGTTAGTAAAACCCTTTATGATCTGCTGGCTACCATCTTGCTGTATAATCTAAAATGACTTGGGTGACTGTTGTGTTGTGTCTGTATAAGTTGGACTGTTCTGTTCCCCTTATCATGTAATGGTTCTGCCCTGGTTCTCCCTTCTCTCCTTTATGCTGCCAGTTATCCCAACTCCTCCCCAGTTGCCTTGGAGATTAATGTACCCTTTCTCAAATCCCTCCCCAGTGCCCTGTCCGTCACTCGGTGCTCCCACCCTTCTCTCTAGAACTCTCTAGAAACTTCCAGCTAGAGCGTTGAGTGATTGGCTCAGGGGCCAGGGCCCCACCCTCAAGTTATCCCCATTGGTGTTCTCCCTAAGTCAATCTTTTGTATCCCACTCCCCTCTGAAACCCTATTCATCCAAGGACTGACTCCTCCCTTGTTTCCCTCCCTCCTTATAAGCTGTTGCAACTTCCCCCTCGTTCTCTTTGGCTGTCGGCTGGAACCCAATAACCCTGGATTCACCACAGCTGGAGAGCGCTCTCTTGTTTCTGCTGACTGTAGCATAAGCCAAGCCACGTCCTACCACAAGGAAGCGCTGCTGTCATAGCACAGGGTTTGCCTTAGGTGCTGTCCCAAACCACGGAGATGGGGGTAGTACCCCTGTACTGCTAGCGGTGCTGGATAGTCAGCCGGGACATTGAGAAGGACAATCAGTCTTTCTCCAGCTGGACCGCTTCAGGTGACCTGCTCATACAAACAGATTTTTTTTCTGACATTTAAGTGACAGGAGAGACGATAGTAGATGACTGGTTATATCAGGAGAGATACTGAAGTATTAATATACAGCTCTGTTGAAATTTATGTGGGATGCAGTGTGTAACCACATTCAGGAATACTGAATTCAAACCAGGATGGGCAGAGAAGGACTTCTAACATTACCAAGGGAACCTAACTTACTAGAGGAGAAAAAAAATACTGGAGAGACTGTCACCATTCCTACTAAGTCTGCCAGATAGTAAAAACTATCAAGGAATAAAAATACCTAAGACACAGTGTGTCTTAACCCATGTTAAGGCTGAGCACTGGGACAGCTGCCTGCCTTTGTCAGTAGCTAAGCTGTATTGTTATTTCGTTGTGGAGAGCTGAGTTGCTCAGCTGCCATCCAGAGGTGGACAGAGGGACAGAGAAAGCCTCTGAGATCAACCTACTAGGAGAACTCAAATGGCATTAAGCAGAGCTGAGAGCAGGAGGAATGCTACAGTGGAGCCTGGGGTCACACAACTGACTGAGGAGGTGGAAACACAAATCCTAGGCATTTTTCCACTTAAGATGGTATAAATGATGTTCTTGTGTCTTCTGGGAATGATGAAATCACTCTGTGATAATTCAGTGGTGGGGAGAATACCTTGTTTTAGTTGATGAGGAAGTGCCTTGCAATTAGTAGTAGTGCCTGTTTCAGAAACAGCATGTTTTTCACCCAGAAAGGTCATTACATGAAATATAGCCACAGACACTGGAAAGAGATAAAAGAATCCAGTACTGTTCAGCCACAGCCCCATTAAATAGGCTGAAGAATCAGGATCTTTCTGGATTCAGATTTCATACATTTGTTTTTTGCACAGTGGCCTATCTTCAGAGTGTAGTCCCACGAAGATTTTAGATCACGCTGGTGGAAAAACACCCCTAGAGAATAAAAACTGCACTACCTCTCTCAGGCAGGTGAAAGCCTTGGCCCCAGACTTCCTTCTTTCTCACAAGAGTTCTAGCCAGAAGAGACAAAATTTAGCTGCAAATGCTTCTTCCTCTTCCTTCTTGGTCAGCCATGTTCCCTCAGACAACATGGGTTTTGTGGCCCAGTTTCTGACCGGGAGAAAGGAAGGGTAATTTAGTTCCACTCAGCCACAAAAAACCTAAGATAAGCTCCTCAGACAGCTTTTCTGATCTGAGTGAGGCAGCCTGTGGAGGATCCTGAACAGAGGTTAAAGAGAGCTTCAGTCAGTCTGGCATGCAAAACACCCACGTCCCTTATGGAGGTACACTGGTGTCTCAGCAAGGCAGCTGAAATGTGTTATTTGAATAATGACAGCTATTAACATGAAAACAAGTAAATACTGGATGTGAATAAATGCAGCATGTAAACAGAGGAAAATGTAAACAGCATTATCAAGGTGTATAAGATTCTATAATGGCATTATGGAAGTATTAGGGGGAAGAAAAATATACTCAATTAAGGACAGGAACCAACACATGGAAACAGGAATATTGGTCACACTGCCCTAAAGATTTCATTGTTCCTTACTGGACACTGCTTTTTCCATGGTTCTGCTCTTTTTGTGCTTTCCTCTGTATCAGAGGGAACTTTCACCCTTCTGATTACATCTCTGCTCCCATTCTTTCCAGATGGACACAGACTGTTGAATGTGGAAGGCAGATTTTTGCTCTATCCACTTCTTCATTCAAATTACCATTAAGCTCATTGAAAACTGAGGTCTAAATAAAGGTGGAATACAGCCTGAAGAATTGCAATAAAAATGCCTAAGGGCTTCTGTAGGATGTTAATTAACCTGGCTCATGTGGGGAAGATGGTTGATAAGTCAGTGAATATTTGAGCTATTTCAAAATTACAAGAACTTAACTGTTTTACATACTATACTCTGTAGAAATCACCCACTGGATTTCACCCTCTAATGTCTATAAAATAAAGGCAATACATATTCTTAGCACATAAGCAATAAATAGGAAATGCTCTTATGGGATACACATTAGTTCCCACAATAAAAGAACACAAATCAAACCCAGCAGCTGAAGAGCAGATGAGCAAATGATTATTTTGGGCCTCTAATGAAATGATATTGTGAAAGGCATTAGACAGATTGATTAGAGCTCAGCTGACTGACAAAACTGCCCACGCTGTCCACCATTATAATGAATCTAACTAAACCATCTCCTTGAGAGTGTGCACTGGTGTGTGCATCCCTATGCACGTGTGTCTTTGTGCTTCACAGCAAATTATTCATTGCTGTTTCTTTATAGTGCAAAAAACAGTCTAACTTGTACAGATCTATGCTTTAGAATTAGCTATGGATACACTCTCTGGTAGGACTCCTGCAAGGATTAATTTTCGGTTTATCTGACAGTCATTTCAATTAACACATTTATCAGCATATTTACAACAGGCAGTGTGAAATAAAGATCCTGTTAAAGAAAGAAGCAAGCTGAATCAACCATCTCAGATTAAGAACCAGTAAAAATTAAATCACTATCACAAGTTAATATTGAAGCTAAAAGCACAGTAAGAATAGAAATGAAGATTGGATGTTTATACCATTAAGGAGGATATTGAGAGAAAAAATATCAGGATTAAAAAGAAAGCGAGATCAACATCTTCTGCTACATAAATGTTATTTGTTCCATTTGCTTTAGCAGAACTCTGCCAACAGCCATTAGTGATGGATCTGACATGCAGATCTTAGAACCTGTGAAGATCAAGGTTTGGAAATTGTTCCTGGAAACAAAGATCTGCATGTGGGTTGGAATAATTAAAGGCTGAGAAGTGGCTGACTACAAATCATCCTTGCAGAACAGGCCTGGAGTGCTGAGGGACAAGGAGTTAAACATGAGTTTTGCCAACCAGTTTTATAGTGAGAAATGTCAACTGCACAAAGGGCTGCATTGGCAAAAACACAGCTGAGAGCATGAGCAAGTGGATTTCCCCCTCTGCTTTTCACTTGTGAAGAGAACACATCCAGACTACTGAGTTCAGTTTGGGCTTCACAGGATAACAAAGTCATCAAAGACCTCTCCACTTGGATGGTTAGGGACCAAAGTATATGATGGACAAGATGAGGCTTCAGAAGCCAAGCTTGTTTAGCTGCCAAAAAAGAAGGCTAAGGGGAATGATGTTAATATTTTCAACTACCCAAAGAGAGTTTAAAAAAGAGATGAATCCAGATTAAGGGCTGGCAGCCACAGGGTACAGCAAATGGAAACTAGAAATGCCAATTAGAAATAAGGGAAAAGTTCTTCACAGTGAGGGTGGACAAACATTACATCAGAGACCCAGAGAGGCTGTGCAGCCTCCATCCTTGGAGATATTCTAAGCAAGGCAGCACAAAGGCCTTGAGGGACCTGATCCAACACTGATGCCATCCTGCTTTGGCCTCTGTAGTTCCCTGTCAATCATAGCTTTGTAAGATTTTAGAGAAGAATAGAAATGAGGTGTAAGGAGAAAAACAGAAATGTCACTGCACAAAATGAGATTCAATAACCAAAGAATATGTAAGACAGACAGAAAAGAAGTGCCTAAGTTGAATACTAAGCCAGGCCTAAAGAATTGTCATCTGGTTATAATAGGCTTAACAAAGACAAACTTCATCTCCCTTTGGAAATCAAAGCCCTGCAGGCTTCTTGTAGGAGGTAATTGAAGACAAGAATAACCTTGAGCTCCAGTCACACTGTACTTATTCATTGCTTATTTAAGACATAGCAACCTATTGTATATTGCTGCAATTTGTATAGCTAATTATATAGAACTCCAGTTACACATTGTGTCTAATTGCTGGAATATACATCCTCTGAAGCCATTAGGAGTGCTACCACTGACTCATTTGAAGAGTCTAATTTAGCCAGCTGAATTATCTGACTCATCTTAGTAGGCTCATCTCAGCAGGCTTTTCTAATGCTGTCCTTTGGAGGAGCTTGTCTCTGTACAGAGAGCCTGGGGAGACTAACCTGAGGGGCATGCTCATTGCTCTGGAAATGCTGCCTTTTCTTTCCCCCTTGATAAAGGAGGAATGGTAATAATTGCATACATTTCATGTGAGAATCAGTTGATGTCAGAGCAATTTAACTATAGAAATACTAAAAAATCTATTCCATTTGCCAGAGCATAAAAATGACCTTGTTGAGAGATTGGAAGGATGAATTGGAAGGAAGGTTGCTGACCACTGAAAAGCCAGATTTTCAACAATATCAATTAATACGGTGTTTTCAGGGCTGTCTGAATACCCTGCCAATAAAACAGTGTTTAAAGGAGATTCAGTTAATTCGGGTTTGCAGAAACCAGAAGATAGGCAAAACCCCTATGATAAATATTGAACTAAGGAAGCAAATCTGTAGCAGGACGGCTTCAATAAATAAGGTCGTTGTGCTGAGTTTTCCTCTTTCTGATTTGTGGTCATTGAGTAGTTACACAGGTACTCAGGGGGCTTATGAAGCATAAAAATGTTTGAAGAGGCACATAAAATAAAACACAAATTCTAGAATATTTAAGGCACAGCAACATTTCTGAGGTCAAATGCAGCTGCTGCAGCTGAGTTGTGTATTTTATACAATAATATACTCTATATTCTTACAGAAGAATATATATATTCTACTCTACTAAAATAGATTTGTTGTTGTACCTTTACAGTAACTGAATAGGGCAGGAGAAGAGCCAGAAATATTTCATTTCTAGAATGCAATTACCACTTTGGAGAACAAATGAGAAATATGGAGAAGGAAGAGTTACAGATGGGGAAAAAGGAATGAGAGAATCGGATTGTGGAAGATAGTGCTGATAGTGTCAAAGAGAGCTGAGGGTGGAGTCTGGTTTGGAAGAAGTTATTATGGTTAGTGCAGTCTGAAAGGAGCTGAAGGAAGGGACTAGGAAGGGTCTGGCATCATCAAAGTCTGACTAAGTACTGCATTTAGCATGTGGAGGGTTGAAAACAATGGATTTTGATAAATTAAAACAAAAGTAGGCCTATTTTTTAGAAAAAAAATACATCCTCTGAGTGGCGGAGCATGAAGGAGGGAATGAGAATTGGATAAAAGGTAGACAGGCAATAGGCTGGAATGCTGATCATAAACTAAGCAGCAGGGGTTAGATAAAGTGAAAGTTCCTGAAGGAAGGAATTGCTGGTTATATTTTATCTGATATGCAATATCTGATCTGGATAGCAATCAGTGAAAGCTTGTGCAGAGAGCAAAATGGAAAACAGGGCTTAAGAAAGACCTTCCACCAGGAATGTGTGATATATACTTCATATGAATGAACCTCAGTAGCCTTCAGCAGAGAAGTAAGGTGAGGATAAGCACTAAAAGAAGTAAACTCAGAGCTGAAGAAGGAAACCTCTACAGGACCCTACTGAAATTACTGCTGGGACAGCCACGCTGGAGCCACCTCGCCCTGTGAGACCTTCATGAATGACCTGGCCTGTCCTTGCTCTGGGCAGTGCCAAAGACCAGATCCCACTCGTACTGCTGAGGCCACTGAGCTGTGTCATTTTATCTGAGGGGATATTATGCAGCTGAGGGCAGTATTATAGAATGTGATACTGTTGTAAGATTTCCTCCAGGCTTTCAAAATGCTGGAGCCACGCTGACACTCAGCAGAGATGGACCTTATTCCACCTGAAGCCATGCAACTTTGGCACAGACAGGCCAGATGGTCAAAATGATTAATATCTTCCACTCATCATTCACCCTCAAGCTCTCTTGGACTTCTTCTGGTGTGTGGCCAGCCTACTTTGCTATGGTATGCTCTAAGACAGCCAAGCCCATTTCCAGCTGCAGGCAATAAAAAAACCTACCTACACTACACAGAAAAAGGCTTCTGTGATGCAGATTGCAGCAGTCCAAAGATTGTTTGCCATTTTTTTGTTGGATCTGGAAAAATGTGTCTCCCATTAACTAACTTTATTACAGTCTATTCAGATCCTTGCATCTGCTTAGGATCTCGGCACCATGGGTGCCAACTCCAGCAACACATCAGCATTTGTTAAGACAGGAGAGCTTTTTTTACCTTTTGCAAAGTCATCACTGTGCACAGACTGAAACGGGGTGTTATTAATCTCTTTAAATTAGATTGTCTATTGGCTGCATTCCTGTTACACTTGCTGTAGAGCTGGTCAATACAGCCAGAAGGCATCAGTCAGTTTATTCTAAAGCAGACACTTACATTTAGGTCAGATGAATCATGCCTCAGGTATTACGGATAGTATTGACTGCTCTCCATAAACAGAGTTGAATTCCATGTGACTGCCTCAAAGGTAAGCACTTACATTTTGGAAATGTCAGGTTAGAAAACAGCATCTCACTAATACCCCTAATAGTCACTCGGAGATCACAGTGATAAGGCAGGTCTTGGGAGGTTCACATAAATTCCCATCAGGAAGAAGGAACTCACAGTTGTACAAATGCTTCAAGAGCATTGTTTCAGTCCTGACCTCGCCACAAACTGCATCTGCCACCTTCTGTGTCACTGAGTCACTTTGTTTCTCTACACTTTTGTCTCTCTCATGGAAGCAGTGACATTCCACTTCCCAGAGGGTTCTGTTGCTTTATGCAGACTGAGAGCTCCTGCTGCATCTTGCAGGGCTTAGCACACACAATCCAGTATTTCATTTCAAACCTCCAGTTGCTACTGTGATATGAGTAAATAATGGAGAAGACACAGCAGCTAGTCAGGAGAGCTTTCAGTCCCAAGAATGATTGCGCTTTTAAGTAAGAAAAGTATGTTTTCATACCGGATTTTGTTCTCTTTTTGGTTTATGTTATTGCTGCTGAGGAAAGTGATTTATTTCAATGCTTCCTCTTGTATAAAAAGAAAAATCTTAGCCCTTGCTCTTTCAAGAGTAAAAGTAACCTTACAGAGTATAAAATAAATATTTAAAATGGATAAATTGAAGGAGGAAGGGGAAAAAAAACCATGTCACAGAAGGATAGCAAGGATTTTATTTCAGGGTAGTGACAGCTTCTGTTGTCTCTGCCATCAAATAACTCTGAACTCAGGAAGGCTGCTGCATGCAAATGAAGATAAATGAAATATGGGTGTCCACATGATGTGCATCATTGTTATCTAAATGGCAGGTGAGTCCCCTCAGCACAGAGGCCAGGCAGTGGATGCTGAGTGCTCCCGCATTAGGGGTGGTCCCATGAGAACAAGGTTAAGATTGGTTAAAAGCACAGCAGGGAGAGCTGGGCGTTGCACCTTCCTTCAGTGTCTTAATTTTGGATTGGATTTCCTCCCTCAATTCTGTCATGCCACTGTGCTCCTCCAGTGGTGGAATTTATTTTATCTCTGTTCTAAATCATGAGAGAGGGGAATTGTGTGCTGATTAGGTGATAAGCTGTCACCACTCTACCAGGCAGCTACTCCTGTTTTGAAATCAAATGCTGGTCTTGAGCACCGGTTTCAGCAGAAGGTGGAATGCCAGTCTGGGCAGGAGAGATCATGCTTCCACAGCCACGGCTTTTCACCTTTGCCTCTCCAAAAAAAAAAAAACCAACCCAAAAAACCAACAAACAAACAAACCACCAAAAAAAAAAAACCCAAAAAACCAAAACAAAAAAAAAGCAGACTGATTGAGCAAAATTGAAAGTTTCCTTGTGTACTCGTGGTTTACAGTGGAGTCACTTCAAGTCATTATCTATGTACTTTTTTATTTAGGGAAACTGAGACACAGTAAATGGACTATTTTATTCACCTTTCACTGGGCGTCTGGCAGAGTGAGGAACTCATTCTGGCTCTCCAAAGCCATGCTAGCATCCTTGTGTTTAACAGGGATCCAGGGAATCCAGTCAGACTCATGGTTTCATCTTCATAGAACTACATCAACGCCCGCCCTGCTGGAAAGAACTTACAGTTTTGCACTTCAGTTTTCTCACATTGACCCCACATCACAGCCATGACTTTCTACATTCCCTTAAGCTCAATAAAACAATAAATAACAAAGCAACAAAAGGCCTAGAGGTGATTCATCCCAATGCAGAGTACAAAGTATGTTTGTTATTACTCTTCTGATCTGGTAATGGTGTAAATGACTAGCAAGATACAAAGTGATGATGACTGTGTAAAAAAAAAACAAAACCCAAAATTGGTTAAGTAATAAAAATAGAACACATCTCTGAGGAGAACCCTCTCAAACGCTACTCATTGAAATGGTTTAATTGTGCTGAAAAACATATCTAAATCGAAACCTATTTTATATACTTAAAAATGGCGAAATAAAAATTGCTTTTACCAACAAATTATCAAGTAATATTAAAATGTCGTTATCACATTTATATGTTTACCAGCTGGAGTCCTAATTGAAATTTGTTCAGAACTCATAATAGCATTAGGTCATGTTATGCTTACAACATTAAGCAATGATTACATCTGTGACTTTTGTTTTTAATTAGCTTTTTTCAGTTATCTGGGAGAGATAGAACCTTTCAAGATCATAATTCACTTTTGATTACAATGGAGAGAGAACAAACCAAGTCATCCTACAGAATGTGCAATTGTGCGATTTACATTCCTGACTCTAGGTCTGTTAGATCTGACTGTATTTTGATTTCCTTTCATTCATCAGTTTTGTTAATTGGTTCTTGATGCCAACAAGGTGTGCTGGTGTTTGCACATTTGGAGATCTAAAATAACTTTTTACAAAATAGAGATGAGTGTGTATTGTGTCTTAGTTTCCTGCTGGCAGTACAGAGGGATCACTTTTAACACAAAGTACTGAAAAACAGACCAACAGACTACTTTGTATCAGCCCTGCAACGGAACATAGCCAGAGGTGAATTTTAAAGGGGGTCTCAAATGTAGCTGTAGCTGTGATTCAGAGAAGTGTTTCAGCTTGTTCCTTCATCATTCATCCCAGCCAGCAAACACACACATGATTACTCACGTGCTTTAGCTTAAACATCTTGCTGAGTTTCATCCTACAGAAAGGGCAAGCAGCAAGCCCAAAGCAGGATTTCACAAGCCTTCATCAGTGGGAAGGACACCAACTGCTTGCTAGTAATGAACTGACTCCAGCACATCCCAGGACTAGAGCGCCCTGGCTGCCTTCTTTCTTCAAAATCTTTATCTTCTTGTAAAGAGCCATGCTTGGAAGAACAGGAAAGTAACTCCACAAGCCAGAACAGGGAATAATCAACCTTAATCTGCTGGAATGAGTAACTGAGAGAGACGAAGCAGCCCCATTCACTGTTCTGTGAACTCTGGGAGTCTGGAGATATCCATGGCCCAGCAAAGCTCCCACATCCAGGGACACAGGCTCACCATTCTGGGCCACTTCTCTGCTCTCAAACAACACACAGCAGAAAAGAGAACCTGAACATGGGCAGCCATGGAATTTGGTGGCACTGTTTGCTGGGCAAGTGCTTATGATGATGAATTAAATAGGGTTGTGTGCTGGTTTTGCACAGCCTGGTTTTTGATAGCAGGGGGTCAACAAAGATGGCCCCTGTGAGAAGCTGCTGGAAGCTTCCACCATGTCCAACAGAACCAATCCCTGATGGCTCTGAAGAGAGATATGCTGCAGGCCAAAATTGGACCAATGAAAGAGGTTGGCACTGCCTCTGTGATGACATATTTAAGAAGAAAATCAAAACAAAGTCACACAGTTCTGCTTCTAGTCAGAGAAGAGGAGGAGGTGAGAACATGTGAGGGAAACAAGATGGCAACACCACGGTCAGTGGAGAAGGAGGGGCAGGAGATGCTCCAGGCACTGGAGCCAAGATTGCTCTGCAGGCCATGGTGATGAGCATGGTGAAGCAGCTGTGCCCCTGCAGCCCATGGATCCATGAGGAATGCAGGGCTCCACCTGCAGCCCATGGGGGAGGTGCCCATGCCATAGCAGGTGGATGCCTGGAGGGGGCTGTGATCCAGGGGAAGACTCAGAGAGAGGGCCCTGCTTCCAGGCTGGAGCAGCCTGTCCTTGAAGGACTGCACCCTGTGGAGGAGTGACTCTTGTCACAGCAGTTTTGGAAGGACTGTGTGCCCATGGGAGGGACTCACATTGCAGCAGTTTTGGGAGAACTTCTCATGAGATTTGGAGCCACACTGGAGGAATTCACAGAGAACTGTCTCCCGTGGGAGGGACCGCATGTTCTCACAGGGGAAGGACTCCTCTCCCAGAGCAGTGGAAGAAAATCTCAGGGATGAACTGAGCAAAACCCTTTCTTCCTGTGCTGTCACTGGAAAGGAGAGTGGGGTTGGGGGGACAAAGGTGTTTTAAGGGCTTATTTTATTTCTCATTATCCTGCTCTGGTTCTGTTAGTAATAAATTTCACTTCGCAATTTTAAATTGAGCCTGTTTTGCCCTTGAAGTGTTTTCTCCAGGTCTGTATCTCGCTCAGGAACCCTTCATTAATTTTTTTTCCCTCTCCACTGCCCAGCTGTAGCAGGGGAGGGTGTGTGAGTGACTCTTGTGGGTGCCTGGCGTTGGGACAGCATCATGACAGGTGGGTAGGCTAAGGGAAAAGAACAAGGTCATTTATTTCTAACACACCTGTGGAAGTGTGAGGCACACCACAAGAAGTCAAGTCTGATGAGCTTACATGATGGTGACTGTTATCCCTGGAGAGGCTACAAGGATTGTATGAGTGCAAAAACTGGCCTCAGAAGGGACATTGAGATGTAACATAATCCACTCCCTTGCCGAGATGAATAAAGGGGTGAATTGCCCATAAGACATATTGTCTATAATTCTCTTGCTCTGCTCAGAGCCGGAGGAGTTCAGCAAATTCCCTGTGTATAGCTGGAAAAAGCTTTCAGGAACTGAAACAAGAACTGTAGAAAATTCAGGGTGGAGAAACAAGAATGGTATAAGGTCTAAAATATACCTGTAGCATTCAGTCAGTCTCTGCAAATGAGTATGACCAGTTAATACCATTTGGAGGTGAAAACATGTAGACTAGGTTTCAAAGTGTCTGACCTAATTTCCCTGCCTCCACACCAGAAAACCATCCTTCCCCTTATGACATCTCACTCTGCCCAAGCAATTCCTTTTCTGTTGACCTGAGCCTTTGACTGGTCCAAAGGTTCAAGTCCTTTGTTGCTTTTCAGGTAAGACAGGGAATGGCTTTTTCCCCATTGCTAAATGAGCCTGTGGTACCTGTACTGTGGCCCACCCAGCACAGGCATTTTCTGTGAGCACAGGAACTGAGTCAGTAGCTCTCACTGGGGCTGGTTAAGTGCATCCTTTTCCTCCTTGGGGCAACTGGTCTGCAGGGAGATGATCTCAGGGGTTATTCTGGAGCAAAGGACTGAGAGGTTTTGGACAGGCTGTCAGTATCTGCTGGGATCTGCTGCTCAGCCTCACTTGCAAGGGAGGTGAAGGACTTTCCCATGGCAAGCTCCTGCCATGCTTTGCTTTCTGTGGCTGCTTAGACCTAATGCACACAGGGTTGAGGGTCCTCCTTGACTTTGCAAACAGAGGACTTTGTCTCTCTGCTTATATGAACTGGTAGTTCTGAAACAGCCACATGAGGCGTTAATGTAGGAGGGCAGCAACACTGATTTTTTTGGAAAAACAAGCATCAAGTTCTGTGCTCTTTACACTGCCTTGCCTGCAGTGACCTGTGAGATCCAGCACAGGACAAAGATCTGTTCTGAGAAGAGACCAACCTCTTCCTGTTGACACCCTGCACTGTCAGAAGGCCACACAAGGGTGCAGATGTGGGTTAATCCCACATGGGACAGGTGCCAGCTAAGGAGACACACACAGGTGCAGCCTGCAGTGGCTGCACAGGGGAACCTGGGAGCAGAAAGACTACAAGTGATGCTGAGAGGAGAGGAGAGGAGAGGAGAGGAGAGGAGAGGAGAGGAGAGGAGAGGAGAGGAGAGGAGAGGAGAGGAGAGGAGAGGAGAGGAGAGGAGATGAGATGAGATGAGATGAGAGGAGATGAGAGAGATGAGATGAGATGAGATGAGATGAGTTTCATTGAGGATGAACATGGCAGCTGGACAAGGCCATTCCTGTCACTGCTTACAGCCACTGCAGAATTTACTGAGGACAGGATGGGAATCAGTGGTGCTGTTACAAATAAACCTGTCCTGCTCTTGCTCTGTATTTTGTACTTGTTCCTAAGCAGTGAAGTTTTGGGGCTTTTTCTTAGTGAAAAAATAGAGGACAATAAGACTAAGACTTGAGGGTCATTATTTATCAAGCACCTTTCCTAAGGTGCAGAATATAAGGTCCTTTTATTCTTAAGGATATTCTTATCCTTAAGAATAAAGAGTCATTCTTATTTCCAGTCTAGCTTCAGACTAGCTAATGCTGGGATTCAAACCTGCTCTTTCTACAACATAAGGCGCTAACCCAGCTGCCCAAGCATTGGCTATGGTGGGGCTGCTTGGGATTTAGAAAAATTCCTTCTGGGACCTGAACAATCTTCCACAGGCAAAATTTCAGTGAAGTGAGTGCACTGCCACAGAAAACTCTTGGCTCATTTCCTAAATTCAGAGTAGGGAAAAAAAAATCCAACCCAGTCTAACCATCAATGTAACACCATTAAAGCAATGTAACAAAAATAACTCTGGCCTGAAGACTTGGAGATTTAAGTGAGACTAGAATAGGTCTTTAATTACTTCCATTTTTACTCTTCAGCAGCGTCAACAAGACTAAAATAGTTCCTTCCCTCCTGTTCCCACTGTGTCAGTAGGACAGAGCCCTGCATGAGGATTCACATGCTGCCTTAATGCTGTGCCTCCTTAGACACAACAATACCTCTCTTAGCTTTCTCTCCCCTCCCACAGCAGGCATTCAGTGTGGATCAGCCATACCACAGCCAAAATGAGAGGCATGAAGGTGGATTTCCTTTTCAGTCTCAGCTCTGTCCCTTTTTCCCTTCCTTTTTTTGGAGGAGATGCAGATGGCAGTCACTCCCTTTGCTATGTGCAAGTGTCTAGACGGGAAAATCTCCCCACAGCTTGTGCAATTTTCTGAGCTGCCTTCTGCTCACCTCCACCTCCTCATTTTCCTCTTTATCTGCTTTCCGTATTCTCCATGTTGCTATTGGTCCTGTGAAAATGAACACATCAAAGCCATAAATAGTAGCTTTTCTACTGCTCCTGTGTCCTCTCTCCCTCCTCTACTTTTAACATTAATATTAATAGCTACTATACCTTTCTTCACTGTTGCTTTCTTCTTGATCCTCAAGGGAGTAAGCCTTTTCTTGGACTTTCTGCTACTGTGAATGCTTGCTTGAAGGAATGCTAGGGCATGCTGGGAAGCACAACACCAGTGATACCTGTGATACAATATTGGGTCGAGCAGCAAAGATATTAAATCTTATAGTACTTGTCGAAGAATCAAACATTCTTTTATACCTGCTGCATATGGCTGGGGTTTCTTTCCTTGTTTCTTTCCTAGCAAAAATAGATTTTTAATCAGTCCAAAATCTCCAAGGAGAAGAAAAAAATAAATAATCTCTTTCCTATGCCCTCCTTGATGCTATTGCACAGGGCAGCTGCCTGAGGAGTGAAGAAGCAAGTGCTGCTCCCCGCCTGTCATAAAACCACACAGACACAGGGACACCACAGGGACACTGTCACCAGCACCCTCACCACTGCTGTTAGTTAAAGCACTGAGTTAACGAGCTCTCCTGCCCCCCAAGGTTTGCTTGCCTGTTGCTGGTCCCTGGGGTTGAGGGCTGAGCTCCTCATGCCTGCGTCAGCCCGGCTCTCGCATTTGTATTCTGTGGTGCGGTTGCACGTCTGGAGTGCTGGGAAGAAATCCCTCAGGTTTGATTTCCCTCACACACATAGAATGGAAAAGGTGGGGAGTGTGATGTCTGCGCTCTGCACGCAGCCCATGGCCAAGGGGCTGCCTGGGATCACAGGGTGCCCAAAAGGCAGAAGGTGAATTTCCTGATGCCATTGTCACAAGGAATGGGTACCACAGTAACGGTGAAATTGACTGGTGTAACTGACAGTAATGGTTAATTGACTGGTTAAATTAACTCACAGTGAGTTATTCCAAGCATGATTTCTGCCTAGATGGATGTAAAGGTTATCATTTGCTCCTGTCTTGACACCAGGGATCATCTCCCTTTGATAGCTTTAATGTGCAGAAGCAAAATGTGCATCTGGGACAGGAGGGATCAGGGCACTCAAATGAGACTCCCCTGACACTTCTCCATGACAGTGACATGTGCTGCAACTGGACATGGTGATGGGTAACCCCTCTTCCCTCTCCCAAGCTCTCCCAGAGCTGCAGTTGATGTGAAACCAGTGGTTGTTATGGCCAGTGGAAAGACCCCCATGAATAGCAGTGGTTTTGCCTGAGCTGGAGAAAGGATTGAGAAACGTTTGGTGCTGGATTGGTGCTGGCTTTCAAGTTATGGCCCATTCCTATTTTTATCGTTTCCTTCTCCAGCAATGACTTTTGCACAGGCACAGACTAGCTGCCTTTTAGTCTGGGGAAATCTCTCCTATTCTGACCAAAAGGCTGCAGGACTGAAATGTGCTGTACTGGCACCACAGCTGACCTGGTGGGGGATGAGAAGAGCAGTACACTAACTTATGAACAGGAAAGAAACACAAAACACTTGTACAAAAGTCCACTGCAACCAAAGGAGCTGCAGATTACGGAGACACAGCTCAGGCTCCTATTGCAGCCTTTTTGGAGAAAATAAAGCCTCACATAAGCACAGCCTTATGTCCAGCAATGCCAGTCTCACCCATTTCAGCTCCAATCTGCATGACCACAAGAGCTCTAAAGGAAGAATGGCAAATTGTTTACTTCAAGAGTCAAGAGAAGCATTAGTCCAAACAAACAAAAGGAGGTGGGGGGATCTATTTGCTTGTCATAATCATCAGTTTAAAAGATCAGTTTGATCTCTTAAAACAGCAGCTTCAGCACTAATGGAGATTCCTTCTGTTTGCAAATGTGAAACTTCACAGTTTCAGACAGTGATCAGAGGATGCTTTTGAGATCTCTGCAGGAAATCTAATAGGAAAATTCAAATGAGGTCATATGCTTTGCTGCTTGTCTACCAACTTCTCCCAAAGGTCTCCCTGCTCTCCCAGCTTATGAGCCTAATTAACCCTCTGCACCTGGTTGCCAGGCATGGAATTTTAAGTCATTATAGGGATGTGTGGCTTCCTCAGCAGCACGTCAAACTCTTCATATCACACTCCAAGTGCTGGAATTTGCCTTGCACTTCTTTGTTCAGTGTTGCAGGAGGTGGGCAGCTATCTGCACATGCAAAAACTCCACTGAAGGGACCAATTTACAGGCAGTCTTTGGACCAAGGGGAATAACAATTCTCCCAGATGGTCTTTCAGGTTTCTGCAGCACACTGGAGCAGGAGGTTTTGTGTCTGAGTTGCCCTTAGATGTTTTAAACTACTTCACAGGCATTAACTATGCCCATTTCATACACACAATCCTACCTTGACCAGCTCCCCTGAGCAACACAGATGGTGTGTGAGCTTTCTGCATATTCAGCTGGCAAGGGACAGCCTGAAGAATCTACACTGCTCCCACAACTCTTTACACATTCCTCATTAGAGAGCCTGGATTGAGGGAATAAAAACAGTAACCAGGAAAAAAAATCTCAGAGCAGCAAGCAGAGATCCAGGAATCAGACAGGAGCTTTGGCACAGGCTACAATGGAGCCTGAATTGGCCTTTCCATTGCAGCAATGAATCCCTGGCTCTCCTGTGACTTGGTGAAGTGTAGAGGGCACCTTTGCTCACCCCACTGCCCTTTTAGGGGGGCCTTTTCATGGAGTCACAGAATCAAACCTCCTCAGGTGGAAAAGGACTCCAAACCATCAAATCCCGCCCTCTGACTGGGTGCTTTCACCACAATGTCAATAGGGGAAATGGAGTCAGAAGTATTCCAAGAGTCTCCAAATATATGATCTTACTTTAAGAGTGGTTTCAGACTCTGAGTAGCAGGACTAACAAGCCCAGATGACAGTCTCTCAAACTTATTTTTTTATTTGCTTCTTGATTGGCTTGGAGGACCCAATGCTCAGCACTTTAGAGGTAAATCACATGGTACCTATCACAAGTATTTATTTTCCCCACAACTCATTACAAAAGGAATTGGGAAGTTGCTCAGTAATGTACTAAATTTACACTCATTTTACTGCACTGAATTTTAAGTTTTGTAAATTCTCAGAGCCTGAGCCTGCTTGGACAAGCTGCAGTATCATCATGCCCAACTCTGTCATCATGCACAAAGAAGAGCAATGGAGCTTGTGAAGGGTCTGGAGCACAAGTCCTCTGACAAGCAGCTTAGGGAGCTGAGGGGCTAAGCCTGGAGAAAAGGAGGCTCATGGGGACCTTATTGGTCTCTACAACTCCTTGACACGAGATTGTTGCAAAGTGTGGGTCAGTTTCCCAGGTAACAAACGACAGGACAAGGGGAAATGGCCTCAAGTTTTGCCAGGGGAGGTTCAAATTGGATATAAGGAAAATTTTCTTCATGCAAAGGGTGGAAAAGCACTGGGACAAGTTGCCTAAGGAAGTGCTGGAACTACCATCCCTGGAAACAGTCAAAAATACATGCTGTGGCACATGGGGGACATGGGTTAGTGGTGAACAGAGCAGTGCTAGGCTAACTGTAGGACCTATGATCTTAGAGGTCTGTTCCAACCTTCAAAATTCTATGATTTTATTGTTCTGTACAATGCAGACATGAAGCACTCTCTGTCTAAACTTCTCTCTCCACCTTAAGGAGAATTTAGGCCACTCATGTATAGCTGGGCATGGTAGGTTTCTATTTCAAGGGGAATCCTTATATATTGGAAATCCTCTCTGGCTGCTGTCAGAAAAAGACATGCAAGTCTTTCACTGAATTTGAAGACTGCCTTGTCTGATGCAATCATTGCATCAGCTTTCATGACATCTATTTTGATTTAACACCTCTTTGCATTTTGTTGTCCTTTATATTGAGACAGCAGTAGATTTTTCTGTGGCCAGTAAGGCACTGTTAGAACAATCAAGTCTACTAGAACTATTTTCAAAATTATCAGGAATAAGTTGAATAAAAATGATGCCTCTGAGTAAAAAACTTAGTAAATGGCATCCCAGTTTCTTTTTAACAAATCAGGAGATGACAGGACAATTCTGACAGCACACCTATGCAGGTTCCTAAAGATGAACTCTGTAGTTATGTGTGTTTTAAGTTGGCCTCTATGAAGAGTTTGGGCTGCTAAATGTTGACAACCAATGAGAGATAAAAGTAACTCTTTATGGTTTTAAATACATTCTAAAAAGATATCTCTGTCCTATAGCACTCTGATGTAATGATTTGATTAACCAGTTCATTAACTATTTATTTCGAGCACCTATTAGTCCTGTGACCTGCTGAAGAAAGCATGTACCTTGATTCAGGAGCTTGCATCCACAAATCTTACTTAGTGGTGACTTTTCCTTTCTCTGGTTCAGTTTCTGCAGATATAAAACAGGGATAATGATAATGACCTCCTTAGTAATGCCATCAGGGATTTACTAATAAGCTAATCATTATTGGAGAATAAAACTTTATGTGAGGAACCATTTATTAAAGCATCCCCATGGCTTATTCACATTCCAAAAGTGATTTATGAATGAAGCCTTAAAGGGAAGGTTGATGACAAATGCACCAGCCCGAAAGCAGCAAAGATCCAAAACTCATGGCCACAACTCCAGCAAATAGGTGAGTGTCCAGGCATAAATGTGCACAAATTCTCAGTTCCTCATCTTTATGTCCCTCCTCAACCTTCCTCAGTTACTATTTTTGCTGGAGGAGGAGGAGGTGAAAGGCATTTCTTTAATCCTTTTGGTGCAAAAGTATGGGATCCTTCCGTGTTCAATCCTGTCACCAAATGAGTGGCAAACACTTCCCCTGCAGCTGTTTCTGCAGTGTTACACTGTCAGTAACAAGGGAAACCATGAGGAGGAACTGTCCTGGAACAAGAATATTGGATACAGGTGGAGAGAGCTTCCTCACATGGCCTACAGCACACACCAGGACCTTTTAGACAATGACAGTGATGATCAGTACACAGAAACTTCCTCTCCCACCTTATTTTGCTTCTACATGGACAATCTGAAATGTTAATAACTTTTTCTTTTCTCTTCTGCCTACTGAACTCTTTCTCTAAAAGCTCTTTATCACACATTCCCATTTAAGCCTCTGCAGAACACTTGGCTTCCTCAGGCACAAAATTTACTTGGACTATGAAACTTTGAGATCTGACTGGGTGCCAAATATGACTCCTAGCATCCCCTCAAATAAGGATTTTAGTCTCCATGCTTACTTCTAAAAATTCTAGGAATTAATCACTTCAAATTACAGTAAGGTTGCAGATGAACATTTGAAGCACAAGTAGTGTTCTCCTCCATCCTTCCAGTTGCAGGGAGTGATGGGGGAAGAAACAGGAAGAATAGCAGCCCAATATCTGACTCTGAACCTTCTGTCACTGACAGAATTTTGGATTTTCTGTTTGTGAGCCGGTCTACATGACACAAGGCCTGCTGGCAATATTGGGTATGCTTGTCTCAAGGAGAGAAAAGGAACTGTGCAGGAGATAGCAGGGCTCACTGAAAGAACTTCAGGCTAGAGCTGAAGGGGGAAAAGGATAAAACCAGGATCACTAGAGATAAACCTGGCATCATGCCAGTGTTTGAGGGACCGTGTGCTAGCCAGGGCCTTCAGTCTGCTGTCTCAGTGGAGGTATAGACAGAGATCCATGTGCCAGCAAAGACACAAGGGTTATTGATGTGATAGAAACCACAGAAATTCAGAGAATGGTCACCTAGGAATTAGGGTTTCCCACTCAAAACAGATGGTGGGATCAATAGCCCAACTTGGCCAACAAGGCCAGGTGCTGAGTCCTGTACTTGGATCACAACCAGCAGCACTACAGGCTCAGGGAACAGTGGCTGGAAAGCTGCCCAGCAGAAAAGGACCTGGGGATATTGATCAACCAGCTGAACATAAGCCAGCAGATGATGATGATGATGTCCAAGTGGCCAAGAAAGCCAATGGTATCCTGGCTTGTATTAGCAATAGTGTGACCAGCAGGAGCAGGGCAGTGATTGTCCCCCTGTGCTTGGCACTGGTGAGGCTTGAGTGCTCTGTCCAGTTCTGGGCCCCTCACTGCAAGAAACACGTTGAGGTTCTGGAGCCCCCAGAGAAAGGCAACTTGGGAACTGATGAAGGGACTAGAGCACAAGTCTGATGAGGAGTGGCTGAGGAGGGGGGATGTTTAACCTGGAGAAAAGGAGACTCAGGGGAAACGTTATCACTCTCTACAAGCAGCTGAAAAGAGGTTGTAGCCAGGTAGAGGTCAGTCTTTTCTCCCAGGTAAAATGGTATGGTACCTTCATAGCCAAAAACATTACCTCAAAATCTTGCATAGAATCTTCATCAACTGAAATTACTATAATCAATCTGTAGGAATTATGAAGGTCCATGGTCAGTAGAAACTGGCTTAGATGGAACTACAATTCACTTCATAGTTCATCTGTATTGAATAGAAACCAACATTCCACTTCCCTGTAAAACACTGCTCTTTCAAAACTTGGTGGTATGAGTAAAGGCAAAGAGGGTCTGGCTTTTCACAGAGGCCATGTGCTGCAACTTGTTCAAGATGAGCAGACTGCTTAGAGGGAATGGCACTGGAAAAGGAGGTATCTGGGCGTTGTGCAGCCAGGTTTGCTATGCAGCCACATGCTGGACAAAGTTTTCCCAAAGTTTTCCTTTCTTAAGGAAAGAAAGGTTCTGATTCCCCTTATCTTACATCGGTGAAAGTATCATGGGCTGTGAACATTGGCAAAGAGAATTCAGCTTAGATGAGAGCTAGTCCAGAGAGAAGAAATTTGTCACCTGACAGTCTGCTCTGTGGGTGTTTCTTCTGTTACAGATTTACAAAGCTCCCACTGCATTGCAGATTGAATCCAAATGGGCCCAGGTAAGAACTGTTGTAGGAAACAGAAATGCCTTCTTCCTCAGCTCACTGATGTGGTGACAACAAAAAGTTGTGTTGTCAGGAATCCCCACAGCACTCTTGGTAAATGGCTGGGGAGAGACGCCTCATACAAACTCACAAGACAAATTATATTAAAAATTAAGTGAAAAAATAAACAGCTTGACTGGGACCTAAAAGAATAGTAGCTGCACTGTGTGTTTTTCAGTCACTGCTTTTATGGCTGAATGGCTGCTGGAAATACTAAGGGACTAATTTTGCAAATTTCCCATATGCAGAATCCCTGAGAGTTAGGACCTCTCTGTCCTGACTGTGCAATTCTTACCCACTCATTTCTGCTTCCCTCTTATATTGCAAGATGAACCAACAGCATAAGTGGGCAAGACCCAGGTGGCATCTTTTGCCCAAGGCAGGTGCTTAAGTGACACAAAAACCTGAATGGAAGTGCAAAAGCCCTAAAGCGGGAAGTCTTACTCAGGTTCCCATCCAAGGCCCATTTCTCTGGAGAGAACTGCTTTCCTGTGCTTTCTAGTGTGGCAAGCAGCTACACAATGGTTTCTGCTTGAATGTTGCTTGTCTTGGAGAAATTGCCATGACCATTAGCAAACTCTGTATCAGATGGACAGAGGTCTTCCCTACCTATTTCTGTGTGTTTACAAAATATCCCTCTGTACCTAAAACAAGATCACTCAGGCACTTCTTTTATTTAAAGACCAGATCCCAAGACTTCTTATCTGTGCTGATAAGATATCCTGTGCTAGTTTCAGAAGCACAGAAACTGTGCTAGTTTCAGGGGGACTCCTCTGTGCTAATGAGTGTACCAGTATCTAGATGAAGGTTTTTAGTCTTCAGAAATTGCCTGCAGCAAGGTCCCCATGCTCTGTCCTTCCCGTGATGCCCCTCTCTCTGAAGGAGAGAAGCTGCCCTTTGCCCATGGGATCCTGCCACAATTCCTGCACATCTGCAAAAGAAGTTGGTCATGAAAGTCACCCTGAATATCTTAATCACTTGCCTCCACCATGTACCTGAGAATCCTGTCTTATCTGAAATCCAGGGTCTGATGTAACTTCAGGTTGAAGTAATAAAGAATTTTTTAAACTGGTGACTAAGCATTCGTCAGAAAATGAAATTGTGTTGGGAGAAAGTGAGTGTAGGATCTACCCTTATTTTAAAATTCAATTAGCAGCACAACCATGAAGAACAGCCCTGTAGTTATGTAGATTTAGTAAAGTCATTAAGATCTAAGATTACATGGGGTCCTATTTCCCCTTACTCTCCCTTTTGCTGCCCCCAGCAATCCTGCCTGTTTTCAGCCTATCACAATACAAACGGAAACAAATCACCAGGGGTTAAACAGCCTAAATTGGATTACAGTCACACTGTTCAGAAAATAGAGTATTGCTGGTAATTGCATTCTATTGAATAAATATCTCTACACTGGTTTACATCACATTAGTATTCTGACAATGATTATTCTCATTGCAATTTCCCTGTCCATGAATAAGTGCAACACAGAGCTCAGAATACAAACAATTGATGTGTTCTGAGTGCTGGTATTTGTTTTGAAGATTAAACAGTATCCTGGTTGGACATTAATAAAATCTTAGAATAAAAAAAATCCTAGACCCTAGAACCTTTTTCTTTCAGTCTTGCTGAAAATTTATCAGCCAAATAACTCAAGGCCCAAACTTGTTCCTGGTGAATCAATAGGAATTCTGCTAATTTTGCTTGCTTCATGACCCTCAAAATTTCTTTTATTTGTATCACAGGTGCCTCCTAAACTTGCTGGTTCCAAAATATTTATGGATAGTTTGTGAAACCTATCTCAATATCAAAGAATTCCAGTCTAAAACAAGCTGGCACAGTTATGGGTAAACTTTACACTTGATCACTTCTCAGGTATTTTATTGCAGTTTCTAGATAACAGCCTGTCTTAGAAGTCTCCATACCTCCAGCTTTAGTGGGACTACTGACTGCAGCCTCCAAGCACTTTGATTTTTTTTCAGTGCCTGCTGTTCTTTAGTTTCTCAGGGAAAGAGACAATGTCCTGACAGGCAGATAAAAGAGTATATAAAGCAAAAAAATGTAAAGAGCAATTTAGTCTGGCACTTCTCAAAGTTTCATGGGGTCATGTGAGACATGTGTCAAATTTCTCTGTTTCTTTGTTCCTCCCACCAACTGTGTCTCTGAGACCTTTGATGTTGCCCAGAGGAGTTTAGGGTCCCCAGGTTCAGTGGCTTGGCTGTCTAGCAGCTAAGAGCATCACCAATGTTTATGGGCCAGCAAGCTCTGGTGTGGAGCTAAGATAAGAGAAGGCAATGCTGGCAGAGAGACAGATGGAAATACCACTTCTTTCCTTGCTGTCAGCTCAAGAACAGCCACATCACCCCACTGAGCACATTTTGTAACACAGCCTGTAGTCCTCCTGTGAAAAAAAACCCCAATGGCTGGATATCTTAAAGTGGGCATTTGTGCTAATTATTTCTTTCCCTTGCCATAGGTCCAGTAATTAAAAAATGTCCCAGGAGAACTACAACATTCTTTTCTCTCTGCCATTGAGCAGCAGCATGAGCTATCAATGACATGAAGATTCTATAGTACTGTACAACTGGCCCTGTCTCATCTGTCACATCAGAATGTTTTAGGTATTGACATTTCCATGTTTCCAGAAGTATATCTTAGTGATTATGACTTCTTATGGCACTAGTTTGCATGGAAAGTTTTTGGTTTTGTTTTTGGGTTTTTTTTAAGAGATATCAGCTTTCTTGCATAAAATGAAAGAAAAAAAGGAAAAAAAAAAAAGACTGCGAGAGCAGAGGAAGAGGGGAGTGACATGAAAGAATAGAGATGAATATGAAGATCAAAATTTGAATTAGCTGCACCTGTATAAGTTTAAAGCTGAGAAGCTGGTCACTGCTTACAACATAAACATAATATTAGAATAAGGCTATCAATAATGGACAGCCACTGGGAGGTAAAACCTACTGTGGCTGGCATTTTCCAAAGAATTATGGCACCTTGGAGTCCAATTTTCACAGTACTCCAGCCTGTAATCTTGTTGATAAATCACTTCCCACATGTAGGACTTGATGCTAAACATTGAGAACAATCCACATTTTACTGCCAATTCCAAGTGCATAGGGGAAGAACAAAGCACTCTGCAAAAAACTGTTATGAAACTGAAAACAGGAAGCAGTACAGAGCTGCATGAAAATGAAGTGCAGCAAGGAGCCCAGCACTTCAGTCCTTTTCCTGACACCATATGTGCCAAAGACTGAAAGTGGCTCTGCGCAGTGCTGATTGTCTGAAAAATAGGTACAGAACAGGACCCATACAATCCCTCTCAGCAGCATCTATTCTGGTGGCACTGGTGGAAAGACACCACTGCTATTGGTGTGAAGTTGAAGGGGAGGGTGAAAGGCAGGGCATTGCAGAAGGCTCCATCCAGGCATGGGCACCACGAGGGCCCTTTGGCAATACAGAAGCAGATCATGGTGTTTGGAATCTGCTAGGCACAGGGAGGACTGACCAAGAGGACTAAGGATGGTAAGGTAGTGGTGGTAGTGCCTCAGTGCTCTCTGAGGCATCAGCATTGCACCCTTGGAATTTAGGAACATGAATATCCATTTTTTTAATTGTACATTTCGTTTGTAAGTACATCTCAAGCTCATGTGCATTTGAGGCTGGGGGAAATGAGGATATATCTATTCTCCACATCATAGGTCTATCTTCTTCCAGGCCTCCAAAGGGATAAAGCAATCCTGCAATATCTGTGAACATCAGCAGAAAACTTCCCTCTTCATGTAAGGAAAGGGATGGATACACCCTCCTGAAGGAATTCCACCAATCTCCTTCTGCTGAAACCTAGCACAAGCAAGCCCAGCGACAATGATAAAAGCTGGGGCCACACTTCCCTGAATTGGGCATAATGCAACATTAATTCATCCTGGTTTTTAAAGAGGAGAGCTAATAACTTTAGTCAGGAATTTACAAAAATTGAACTTAGGCCACTGACCCAAGACACAGCAATTTGGAAGCTGGAAGAGAGATAAACAGAACCTATTACATGGCAGCAGCATTTAACTATAGCAAGAGTGCTGATAGCTGACATCTGAGTCTTGGATCAGTAGCTACAGATACCATAAAACCACTGTGTGCAATTAGACACAATCTGTGATGTGCATTTCATAATAAGGCCAGCAGTACCACAGCATGGTTACTGACTTCATTCACAAACTACAAGCACAATTTTTCCAGGTCGCAGTTAAGGTCATTTTTAGCAACAGCAAAAAACATTCTGGTTCCCTGACAGGTATTTACAATCTTCCTGAGGTCTTGTTAATTAGTCAGATTTTATTTTGCTTATGACATTAGCCTTGGGGAGGGAGGCAGTGGTGAACCACAGAAAAAAAGTGAGGAAAAAAAAACTGTTTCAGAAAAGCAAAACCCATAAATCTGATGATACTCCATTTTTTCATTAGTATTCAAAAATAAAACCCATTCTAAATTTTTACTGAAACACAGTAGCTGGTTTTGCTATCTTCATTTAAAACAGCCTAACCCTCAAATATGTTAGTGGTAAGTACTGCTTTCTTTTCTTTTTTTTTTTTTTTTCCATATGAATTACAAACATGAAAAATTAGATCTGACCCTTCCTTCCCCAAAACCATTATCAAAATCACATGCAAAACTGATCCTCCTGGAACCCAATTTACTTGAAGCACCTTCGCTCCACTTGGCTAAAGAAGGAGAAATAATCCATGTGCTGGTCTCTGCTTATAAGCCATTTCTAAGAAACAAATACCTTAATCTTAGCAACGACAGGGTTTGGTATTTCTAACCAGAAGCTTTTAAGAGAGAAACCTTTTTGGAAAAGTTAAAACCTAAGCAATCAACTTTTCAAAGCCTCTTTTGTGGAGTGAATAAGGCCAGCTTCAAGCCAGAGGAGCCCAGACATGCACAGCTCTCAGTGGCTTCACCCCAGATGCCACCCAGCTGTCCATCACAAGCACTGAACACAGCAGTACCAAGGAGACCACAGCCCCTGAGAGCCAAGCTCCCACGGCCTTGCCTGCAGGAGCAGCACCTTCTCACAAGCCTGCTTAGATCAGTCAAGAAGGGGAGCACCCTCATGCCTTAAACCATGCATTTATTTGGGATCTGTAATGCCCATCTTTCATAAGACCTGGCACTGCAGTCACTTCAGTACTGTGTTGAGCTTGGATTTTGGATTTAAACCCACCAGTACCAATATGCCAGAATTTCAGATGGGGAAGAATTGAAGCCCTTGACCATATGAACCCCTGACTGCTGCAGCCTGTCAGCCCCATCCTAGGGCGGTGACAAGGTCCCCTGGGCACCACCCAAGGTAGCCTGGATAGGGTGCACACACAGCTCTACAACAACCAAACAGCAGGGGCAGAATCAGGGGAGCAGTTTGGGGTCATTTGGCTAGGTGACCCAGTGTGTCTGCAAGGATAAGGAAAGTTATATTCTCAGGCATCCACAGAAAAAGACATTTCCAAGCAGAAATGTGCTTCTGCCTTTGAAGTCCAGGAAATTCAGAACTTAATATTTAGACAAGGAGAGCCTCAAGGAGGCTCTCCTTGTCTAAATATTTCTTTTCTCTGAGCAGAAGATTTTATCTAGTTCTTACTGAATCAGACTCTAGGATGGAATTGAAAGAAGCTGTAAATTATACTCACTGGATCCAGTAGGAATTATTAATAAGCAGATTTATTGTGACCTGTGAGAATCATAAAATCATAATTTGTCCTGAAGAGACCTGCAGAGGTCATCTAATTCAACCCTTTGCAAAGAAGGTCTGCTTAGATCAGGTTGTTCTGGGATGGATCCAGATGAGGCTAATGCTTTCAAAGACAAAGACTAAGCAATGTCTCAGGGCAAATTATTTCCATAATTGACCACTCCCTTGCTAACAAAACCCCACCAAAACAAAAACAAACAAATAAACAAAAACCCAAAACCACCAAAACCCCCATCCCTTTAATATTTAAAATGGAATTTTCCAGATTTCAGCTTGTGTCTGTTGGCTCTGTCACTGTCCTTCTTCTCCTGGGGAGCCCAGAACTGAAGCAGCACTCCAGATGCAATTTCATAAGTGTTGAACAGAGGGGAAAGATCACTTTGCTGGACCTGCTGGCTACACTCATTAATACAGCCCAGGACACAGTCTGCTGTGGAAGAACATGCTTTAAATCTGGCTATTATATGTCTTTAATTAGTCTGTACTGGAAACCTAGAACTGGAAATGTTTCCCCTCTCCACTTATAAAGGAAAGTGCAACAGAGACTGTGACTCAGGCCACAAATTGTTCAAAGTTTCTCAAGGATGAAGAGTGAAATGAAAAAAAAAAAAACCAAACCAAATCAAAACCAAACAAGAAACCCCAAACTAAACCAAACCCAAAAAAACCCTGAAAAACCAAACCAAGAAACCCCCCCATATTTACTAGACTGGTGAGTCTTGCTGAGTTTCATCAATACACAAAATTATTCTATGTGGCACAGTCATGGAGGAACTTCTTTAGAAGATCCAAAATCAGACTAACTTGTCAGTTTTTTTCTATTGTAACCAAGATCCAGTTCATCAATCTCTCCCAAAGTCATCACCTTCATGTGTATTTTGCTGTTACTTTGAACAAAGAAGTGGCACAGACTGTAGGAATTGTTTTGCCTGATCTACTCTATAGTAGCAAAATAACACTGTCTTCTTTCTGATTACTCTTAGGATCAGTATGTTGTAATTGTTGAAAAGAGAGACACCCAGTAGAATTAGACGATTGAATCAGTGTATCCCTGAAAGAGCACAATGCACACAACTTAATTTTTCTTCCCTTGAAGTAATTTGGAGTTTTTCTGTCAAGTTAACCATGGGCTGGATTTACTTTATAGCAACAAATGAGGGACTTGTCAGGTGAAAAATGAGAATCTGAGTCTTCCATAGAGGAATGTTTTTAGTACAGCTCATTCTGATAAAAAAGTACACTGAAAAATGGCTTTGCATTGAAATCACTTTGAATTTAAGGCAGTAGAGATTTAAGTTGATGGTTGCAGACATTTGCTACAGAAAGTGTTTTGGTCCCTTGGCATGGTGGCCTTGCTGCCTTCCAAAAAACAGCATTTCTATCTTCTCCTACAGACGATTTATCTTTACCCACAGCTTTGCTCATGCTGTTATCTCCTTCATGTGGAACCACATAACACTTGAATCAGAGCAAGAGAACACCATGTTATGCAGAAAAAGCCAAGAAAAGGGATTTGGTGTCAAGCTGACAACTTTAAGATATACAGAGGCTGTCTGAGATGAAGCACTGCCTGTAAGCATGAGCATCAAGCCCAGTCTTCAGCTGGTATCACATGTGAGGATGGAAAGCATCATCAAACTGCTTGGAGTGCTGCTGAGCTGAGACAAATTCAGAGCCCTGCCTGAGCCTCCTCCTGTGCTCTGATAGATGGCAGAGGAGGATGAACTCAGATGGCCAAGGGGCTTCCCTGCAGCAGCTGATGTGATCTGTCAGGCTCCTGCCCAAAAGACGGCCCAGGGAAGGAAAGAGGGAGGAAAGGAGGGAAAGGAATAAAAAAAGGAATGAAATAACAATGAACAGCGCATTGCTCATGCTGTCCTCTTTCCCCAGTTGGAAGCAACCCACATAACCAGGCAGGAGAACATCTGTCTCCAGAAAGACAAACACATAGGGCTGTCAGTCCTAACAAGGATGAAAGTCATTATTACTAACACACACATTATTATCCAGAGACCACTTTATAAATCCAACCCAGCACTGCCATCCAACAGGCCAGAAGCTTCCTTGACAGTAGATTCTACTAGGAATATGGTTTTCATCTAACTAGTTCATAGGACTGAAGGAATAACCATCTGCTCCTTGCTTTCCTCCCACAGGCACTATCAGAAAGGGCTTAGTGGAAGATAAGGATAATACTGATGTTTTCTTAAGAAGAAGCACAGCAGCATTTCCTCACACTTATGCACCTTCCACCAAGGGGCAGCAATTGTTTAACACAGTTAAACAATTCTCTCTGTACCTGCTATTTGTCTACGAGCCAAGGAGGTTGTCTCAGTGTGTGCATTTAACTAAGGTAGAAAATGGTTCTTGGTAGCAGGCAGCAATGAATGAACCCACAGGAGTCACTCCAGCCTGCCTGGGCTTGGCTGGTCCCCTGCAGCCTACAGCAACTCAGCAGCATCATTAGTGAGTTACAGGAGAGGGATGCTTGCAGCTGACTGTAAACCTCCTCTCTGGAAGGTGTTTGGTGCATGTGCTGCAGGGAATTCCCTGCAGTCATTTCCAGAGGCAGGCCCAGGTAAGGAGTCAGGGACCACCCTGAGCACTGTGGACATCAGCAGGATGATTCAGATTTGGATACTCCTGCTCCTTGGAAAAACATGTCACCTACCTAGCAATCTGCCTCTCTGCCTCCATGGGCCTTGTTAGCAGGCACTCTGAGCACCTCAGGGTCTTAATGGTTTTATTAATCACTGCAGCATTTCAGTGCAACAAGTAGGAGTTGCTGCTATTCACAAATAGAGATCAGAGCCCTGAAAGCATTGATCTTTCCATTTCATTTCATTAGAAGTCCAAATTCATTGCTAAAGCACATTTGGTGCTCTCAAGGGTGCCTTGCTGCTCACATCCAGCTTTGCTGTGCCTCACTCTGATGAGGGTATGTGCAAAACTGCCTCAGACTGATGCAAACTGAGGCCCATGAGATTCCCCCAGCTCTGACTCAACACTAATGCCCCAGAGCAGATCCTTCAGCTTCCTCCTTGTTTTGCTCAGCAAATCCTCCTTCCACAGGCATACCCCTTACACACCTGGGGCTGATGTGGGTTCATTCTGTGCATCCATCTGTGGTGAAGGCTGTGGGAGATAAGCAATGTGACAGGAAGCTCTAAAAGGGCCTACATGGAGGGCAAGCTGTGCTCCAGCCCTTTCCCACCCTCCACACACACACACCATGAGTCAGGTTAGCCCAAGGCCTTCCTTGGTGCAGGTGGCTGTGCACAACCCCACAGCTGCTGCCTCTGCAGCACTGCAGCCTCAGCAAGTGAGACCAGACAGGGGCCAGGTCCTGCTCTGCTGGATTTGGAACAAGTCCAGCAGAAAGCCCTAAAGATCACCTCCACAGATGGTTTGAAGCTTTGCATCTCTGTTGCTTTCCATTGGTTATGGAAGAAAAAAATATTAACTTGTTTCTCAGTCTAATGGCTGAATGACAAAGTGGATTATCTGTCAGCTATCACTCCTGACTTTGCCATGGATCTGCAGCTGTGGGGAGCAGCCATGGCCAGCATTTCTGGGTCAAGTTAGCAAACATCCAGAGCTGGGCTGAGGAGAGCAGACCCCATAGACCCCACACATTCCCAGCTGTGTTACCACCTTGTGTATGGTCACAGGGTCTGACCCCACCAGCCTCACATTCCAGCACAGACACCACCCACAGGAGACTTTGCTCGTGTTTCCTCTGCTCCACCCCATTTAAATGGGGGCATAAACACACAGCCATAGAATTATAGAATGCTTTGGGTTGGAATATGTAAGGGTATAGAATATAAGAAAATAAAGACAGTGTAGAAAGTAATCTTACTCCTAAGGAGTTGCAGCTGGGCCAATTATCAAAGATTAGGAACAGGTCTGACTTTACCAGGCCATAGCTGTGACCAATGAGAAGAAGAGGGCTATAAAAGAGTGGGGTGGCTGCTTGAGAAGGGAAGTGGAGTCAGTTGGTTGCTATGTGAAGAAGAAAGGGTCACTGCTCTGAGGAGCTGCCCATGAGAAACATCAGGAAGGAATGAAACTTTTGTGATAAAGAGACAACAGCATGGAACCCCTGCAATAAGATGACAACAGGAATAGACCTTAAAGCTACAACCCCATGCCATGGGCAGGGACACTTCCACTAGATCAGGCTGCTTGAAGTCCCATCGGTCAGGCCTGAACACTTCCAGGGGCAGGGCAACCACAGTTTCTCTGAGTTACCTGCAGACACATCACAAATTTGCTGGAAAGAGTGATGTGTTTACCTCACAGTAATGTTTTATCAGCAGTAAGGCAACAGCCAAAGAACAGACTCTTCCCCTTTACTAATGGCTTCTGCTCAGGTACTGCTCACCAGGAGCAATCATCAGAAGTTTCTTCCATCAGAAGTCCCACGCCTTCCCAGCTGCAGGGACACTCTGTGCTACCAAGGCAGCCAGCAGTCCTGTGACGTGCTAAAAGACACATCACAGGAGGAGCTCCCAGGGCAGAAGCTCAGCATGAGAGAGATGAGAGTTGCAAGGGATGAGCAGTTCTCATGCTGGAAGGATGTGTGTGCTGTACCTCCTTCCTTGTTAAGTTATGTTTGAAATATAGTTGCTATTTTCTGGTTTTAAAAACCCCAAAAAAAGGGACTACATTTTAATTAATCTTTTCCTGCTGCTCAAGTTGGTTTGATAGCAATTCCTATGAATCCAGGCCCCTACTGACATGTGAATTACTTCATTTTCATTTGCTGAAATGCACCAATTAAAAACTCACAGTGGAAGAGCTTCTGAGATACAGCTTGGATGTCTCAGTTAAAAACTCTGTAGCTTTGGCAATTACAGCAATTTATTTTGCCACAGAACACTTTTAGTCACAAATTAGAGTGTCGGAAGTAGATAACAGAGCCATAAGGCTTCCAGTAAGAGTTTTAGAAAAAAACCAGAATTTTCTCTCTGATGAGGGTCTCTCCTCTATCTGCAGCTTGTCTAACTTTCATTTCTTGAATATATGGTGAGCCATGCTACACTACAAGGAACAGCAAAGATCATATGTGTAGAAGCACACAGATGTTAAACTCTCTACAATGTAATCAAAGATTTATAGGCTAAATGCAGATAAAATCTTCCTGACACCAAAGGCTGATTATCTGTCTCATGTCAAATATGAAACTCAAGGTTCAGAAATACCAACATTCTACAATATTTCTCAACATTTTAAGGTACATAAATTTTCTGGTTCTCAAAATTCCTGATATTTCCCCTGGAGACACAAGCAGAACCACTGAGTAGTCCCAGCATATTTCTCACAGAAGCCCAAACTCATGTCACAAACTCTCACTTCTGCCTTGATGAGGCCTGGCCCAGCAGAGACAGCAGAATGAGAGGGCTCCAACACAACAGAAACCAAGAGGAGCTGATATCTAATAGCATCTGGGTTACACCAGTCATGCAGGACATGTGAGACCCAGAGGTCCAATCTTTTCCAGTGTAGACATGAAAAAAACTCTCATGATCACATCCTAAAACCAAAACTTTCAGATCTTTCTGGTGAGTCTGTCTGAATGGCTCCTGATGAAGATACTGCATGATTGTGAGACATCTGAATATTCATTAGAGAGGACCTCAGAGCACTTTCATCCCCTTCTTGCATCTGATCTAAGAGATGCTGTCATTCTTTTCTTTCAGACAGACTGAATGGGTATTTAATGAGCCCATGCAAAGCTGAACAGCTTCAGTGGGACAGAGAAAGCAAGACTTGCTCAAAAAGAGCTTACAGTCTGGTGGCTTCCAGTACCCTCCTGGGAGATATCAGTTCAAATTCCTTCAGTGAGATAAGAGACTTCAGCCTTGGTCTTTCATACCCCAAGGAAGCAATCTTAAATATTAATGCTTTTTATTAACTGATGTGGCACCATTTCCTCTTGTGTGCGAGAAAATCCAGCCTCATTAAAGCACTTAACCTTGGGAGAGTATTAGGGTGACACAAGTGACACAAGAAGCACCATATTGCAACAGCTGTCAGGACACTAACTCTCTGTCCCATTCCCTACCATCTAGTGCTGGCATGCCAGGTTGGAGGAATCTCATTTTAGGTGGCATTCCTGGCTTTACAGGACACTTTACAGGACCTTGGTGCCTGACACGGGGATGCAACTTCCACTGGAGGACAGAGGTCACAAAAGAAACATCACTATTCTGAATCCAAATATCCTTGGAGGACTTAGCCATGACTGTCATGGAAGGACACCATCCATCAAGTGACTCCCAGGTCATACACTTCCCTCAGTTAAGGACATGAATGATTTCTACAGAACTCCATGAAGAACTTCCATGGACTTCACTAGGAAGTGGTTTGTTTTTCCAGTGCCCCTAATTCCACCATGGTGTTTAAGCACTCTGGTTCACTAGATCTATGATGTAGAGTGCTTACATGCCAAATGGAGCATAGTTTATCTCAGTTCTCATAAAACTCTACTGCAAAAAAGAAATGGAAGCTATTAAATAATTCAAGGGTGTCATAGCCATCAGCTGGCTGAATACCTGTGAAACAGAATGTGCTTACAGAATATGACACTAAACCTTGTCTTACTCAGAAACACTGCTAAGAAAAAAAAAAAACAAAAAACAAACCACATAGCAAGACTTCTTTTTCTCATTCTGGATATCTTTTAATAACAATAACAGTATGACCACAGCACTTCATATCCAAGTAAGGATGAATTGTGATTTCAAATCAATATTACCTTTTCATCCAGAGATTTCTGGGTGTAAAATATGTGTAAGGTTGCAGTTGGAGCAACAAAATGATATACTGTTGGGACAAAAAAGTAACAGTTACATCTAATTCTCAAAATTAGCTTTAAGTTTAAGGCAACCACAACTAGCACTACAAAGGCCCTGGATGATAGCAGCTACATGGATTAATAGAAGTCAGTTGCTCTATAGATGTCCCACAGTCTCCACGCCAAGAGGTGCAGTGCCCTCTGTATGCATAATGGACTATATGGCCAAGCAGCTTTGGTTTTCCAGAGAGCCCTCCAGCATGGCAGGTATTTTTGCCTTAAAAGGGGCTATCAAAGTTTCAGGCATATCAGATACCATACAAGCCATCTTAAGACCCACCAGAACAGTATTTTTACGTCAAGAACCCGTAGATGTGTTGCTGAATTCAACAATAGATTGAGAGCATATGGATGTGAAATTCAGCTGTGAAAATGTTGGAGGGCTCTTGTAGAGCTGAGCGAGACAGATCTCACACAGACTGAACCCTGCTTCCTTGCAGTCTTTGAAAGGACTCAGATAAGGGAGCTGCTGGAATGAACCCACTCCAGAAGCAAAGCTGTGTTTTGTCTGGGGTGGAGCTTTCTCTCCAAGAGAATTTACAAAGAAGAAATACTTCTGCAATCTGCACAAGAAAACGACTGGAACCTGGGAGTGACCCCAGGGAGGAATCATACCTAACAGTGTGGGCTTTCCTGTTGACTTCAGTGTATGTGCAAGCACAGCTGCTTTTAGGCTTAGAGATTAAGCATGAAGAATTTTAACCATCATAATTTTAGGCACTATCAAAGTGATATATACACACTGTGGATTCTTTGTGGATTTTCCACCCAATTCCTTACCTATGTGTGCAGTAAGCCATTATGGATATGGTTTACAATACAAAAATACTCACCAAAGGTTTCTTAGCCTAGAAAGCAGCAGATTGAACAGACAATATGGATTCCATGGAGCAGTCATGGCAAGGAAGCTCAAAGAGATCAGAGATTAAAGCAGCAGACAAGGTGCAGAAAATTAAGCAATGAGGTGAAATGAAGCAGACAAGAAAAAGAAAACATGATAGAGAGCTGCAAATCTTTGTGGATGTGCACGAACACACAAGTGACTGCCTGGGCCATACTGAGTTTCCACTCATGCACAGACACATCTTTCCACACACTGCAGAAGATTCAGAAAGAAACTTGGCCTTGAACACAGGGCTGCAAAACATTTTTACGAAGAAGTATAACTGGTCCAGAGATAGGAAGATACAGTGCTGAAACAAAGCTTCCAATGGAAATGGGAATCACTTCTATGTCAGTTTAGCTCCTCGTTTTAGGATACTCTCACACATGCCCATCTTTAATTAGCAAAGCAATTTCACAATGCCCTGACTATGAAGGAGGGCCCTCTTTTGTCCAACAGCAGCTATAGAGGAGAGGAACTGCAGGGAGAAACATGCAGTGCCCAGAAATCACATTTACATTCAATACATTTTGGATATTTGCTCAACTAGCCTTGATCCAACCCTGCCACACAGGGTACACAGGGTACCTAGTTTGGTGGGATGTGAAAGAAACGTGCACTGTTTGAAAACACGCTGGGATGCAAACCAAAGTGCATGTGTGTCAGGGCTGGGTGTTTGGGAGGTTCATTTCAAAAATGCTCCCATGGACATAGCCACCAGCTGAATCCAAAACATAAAGGTCCTGATCTGGCTGTCTGTCACTGCTGCAATTGCTTGTAATGCCCCACCATCCCAAGCAGTGCTCATCTCCCCAGTCCCAGATGGAGCAATTCTTCTCACCCCAAAGGGCAGGTCTGAAACCACAGAGATTTAAAATCTGATGGCAATCGTATTCTTTGAGCCTGTGGGCAGTGCCCAGGGCCCTGGTAACACAACAATTGTTCCTTCATTTGCCGCTATTTAGTAGATACTCAGACAGCAGTTGCAGTTGGGCTTATCAATTACAAGCCAACAGACAAAGGGAATAAATGAGACAAAATTAAAGACATTACTCCTACATCCATAAATTATCTCTGTAGTCTATTTTAACAGCGTGAATTTACCAGTGTCTGTTAAAACAGTATGAAAAGTAAACCCACCTAGCACACTAACTAGGCATTAATGAAAAAGCAAAATATTGTTTTGTGTTCTCCAAAACACAGAAAGCAAAATATTCCCACCAGATCTCATAATGCCTTTCCAGGGGAGAAAGAATCATAATCTTTTATATTGAAAAAGAGACTGAGCTCTTGGAGTCGGAAAGAAAATGAATTAATAAACCTAATTACACACTCCGCGCATGGAGGAATCGAAGGCGTTAAGCCAGCCCAGGAGAACGGGGCGCTTTGATTGTGCTCACTTAACAACTTCCCTGTCACCGTGCGCGGCCCCAGGGAGGCCGCTCCTGGCGCTGCCCCCGGGGCAGCTCCGCGCCTCTGCGCGGGCACCGCGGCGCTCGCACGGCCGCGCACCGCGGCTCCGCTTCGCCTCTCGGCGCCGTCCCGGGCAAACTCCGGCTGCGGAGCCTCCCCCCGCACACACCGGCGGGCTGGGCTGCTGTGGCACCGCTCCCTTAAAGGCGCCGCGCCCGGGCGAGTTGGGGCTGAGCGCGCTGCACGCCCGCTGCCCGCGCAGAGCTGCGCAGCGGCGGCGCCGGCAGCCCGCGCCCAACCTCCGCCTGCCACCAGCCTCGGCGGGGAGCAGAGCGCTTGGCATGTAGGAGCGGAGAGAGGGAAAAGGTGCGGGGCGGAGGGAGGTGAGGGGGAGGAAGCCGGGAGGGTGGGGGGGGTGGGGTGGGAAGGAAGGGAAAAAAAAAAAAAAAAAGAAAAGAAAAAAAAAAAAGAGCTGCCTCTTTAAATGCTGGGGGCTGAGCGCTTGCCGGGGCGTCCGTGGCGGATCCAGCCTCCCTCCCTCCCCTCGGCCGTGCCTCTCCCGGCGCTCATGCCCAGCCGCGGAGCCGGCGGCGCGGCGCTCGGGCGCTGCCGCTGCGCGGGGAGCAGCAGCCGCGCCGGGTCGGGGCCATGATCCGGGCGCGCCGCCGCCCCGCCGCCCGCTCGCCCTGAGCCGCTCCCGGCGCCGCCGCCGGCCCCGCGGGGTAAGTTCGCGGCCGCCCGGTGCCGGGGGAGGGCGGGGAAGGCGCACCTGGCCGGCGGCCCGGCGCGGCTCACCTGGGCGGCGGGGGGGTGCGCTCTCTGCCGTCCCCAGCTCGGAGCTCTCCACCTCCCCAGGCGCTCGCAGCCCCTCTCTAACAGGTGGCTCGGTGCCTGCCCCGCTCCCCGGCGGCTCCTGCGCCTCTTTCCTTCTCCTCGCCGCCGCCTAACAGGTGGTGGTGCCGCCGCGCCTTCCTCCATACAGGTAGGGAAGTCTCGTGTCCCCCTTCCCCCCGTCCCCGACGGGCTCCCGCAGCCCCGGGGCGCTGCTGGAGCCTGCGCTGAGCGGGGAGAGCCGGGACGCCTGCGGAGGGGGGAGCCGCGCTTGTGCCCGCGCTGCTTCTCCGGGAGCCGCTCACCCCTCATTCATGGCCCCGCCGTGTGTCTGTCGTTGCAGCGGGCATGGGGAACCAGGTGGAGAAGCTGACCCATCTCAACTACAAGGAAGTTCCCACGGCCGACCCGACAGGTATGGACAGAGATGAAGGGCCAAGAATCGGGGTCTCCTACATCTTTTCGAATGATGATGATGAGCTGGAGCAGCAGCAGGATTCGGTGCATGACCTGGGCGGTGAGAACCCTGCCCTGCAGCCCTACGATCCCCAGCTGCACGAGGTGGAGTGCTCAGTCTATTACCGGGATGAGTGTATTTACCAGAAGAGCTTTTCAGAGGAGGACACGCAGCTAGAGGGTGATGGAGGAGGTGGGGGGCATCTGAGCACCTACACCCCCGAGAACTTGCTGAATAGGTGTAAGCCAGGTGACCTGGTGGAGTTTGTGTGCCAAGCCCAGTATCCGCACTGGGTGGTCTATGTGGGGGATTTTCAAGTCGTGCACCTCCATCGCCTGGAGGTGGTTAACAGCTTCCTCACCGACGCCAGCCAGGGCAGACGCGGCCGCATTGCCAACCAGCTGTACCGCTACAAACCCCTCAGCCCGGCCGCGGTGGTGCGCAATGCCCTGGAGCAGGTGGGTTGCAAGGATCGGGACTTGAGCTGGAGAAACTCGGAGTGTTTTGCTGCCTGGTGCCGATACGGCAAGCGAGAGTTTAAAATCGGCGGGGAGCTGCGCATAGGCAAGCAGCCCTACCGATTGCAGATCCGGCTGGGGGACAAGCGCAGCCACACGCTGGAGTTTCAGAGCCTGGAGGATCTGATCATGGAGAAGAGGAGAAATGACCAGATTGGTAGAGCTGCTGTGATCCAGGAGCTCTCCAGCCACCTGCAGG
The DNA here is from genome assembly GCF_012460135.2 of Molothrus ater. Lineage (NCBI taxonomy): Eukaryota > Metazoa > Chordata > Aves > Passeriformes > Icteridae > Molothrus > Molothrus ater. Next base: position 142,683,245 of record NC_050478.2, on the reverse strand, counting down.
CTGCAGAGGAGGAGGAAGAGGAGGATGAAGTCCATCATCATCCAGGTGCTCAGACTGCTGTGGAGTAGCAGCCTCAGCACCACTCATTCTGCTTAGCCTGGGTGATGGGGATTAAAACTGAAGGCTGCGAAATTGAGCTGTTATAAGCCCTTTGGGCTGCTTCGGTGCAGCTTCATTCCAATCACATGTGAAAGGAAGGGGGAAAGCTGCTTAAGTGTCTGTGCTTTAGTGCTTAACTCCTTCAGTGCTTGATGATAAAACCCCTGACTTATTTGTAGAGGATAAAACTCAGGGCAATTCTACCCCTCTCCTCTCTCTTTCCCTTCCTCTCTGCCATATTCGCACATAGCCTTTTCCTCAACCATCTGCCAGTAGGCCTGACCCTACAACATGCTAAATGCCTTGGACATCTACTTATCAGCAGAAGTTAATAGTATTTAATGCCATTAAGAAGTAGCCAACAAGTTCCAGGACATGGCCGTGTAGCTCTGAACATGAGGATTTTGTTTTCCCTTCTCTGCTACTGTTTATCTTCTGCTGCGGCTTCTGTTGGTATCGCAAGGAGCGGCTCCTGCGTGGTTCAAGGCTTTGTGGGTTTGGTAACCAGTTCCCTAGAAAGTGTAAGGCAGAAATCTCCACTGATTTTGATGAAATGGGTTTGATGTGCCTGGTGCCTTCTTAATTGATAGGAGGTTGCAGGTGGGCTGGGGGACCTTCTCCTTTGCCATCAGCATGTGGCTTTGGGGACAGAAGATGAATTTGTTGCCAGCAGGCCCCAGGGAAGGAAGTTTGCCACCCCAGTTGTACTCTGGTGTGTGTTGGGACTCCTACAGGCAGATGCTGTGTCAGGGCTCATTACAGGCTGCCTTGACTTCTCCTAAAGCAAGTAGCAGAGCTCCTGATCATGTCTGTAATACACACATGAGGCAGTAGAGGCAGGTTGCTTATGTGTAAGAGTATGTCTTGAGTAAGCTGTCCCTCAAGCACCCACCCTCTTGGCTGGGTGCTTCTGGCTGTGAGCATGCCAGAGATTCTGCACCACAGTGAACACAGCTGTGATGGAAGGGAGCACAGGCTGGAAGACGTTACAGGGCTTGAGTGTTCCAAAGCAGTTTCCTCTTCATTAGGGATTTCGTGTTTCTTTTTTTTTTTTGCTAGTTTCTATGGTATGCAGCTGAGCTATAGCATTAGAGGAGAGGACATGCCTCCAAAGTTGTGCAGGTCCCTCAGGAAGGGGGTGTGCAGTGCTGCCTGCCCTGAATATTCCCTGAACTTTTATTCAGCTGTTGAACTGATCTCCCGCACAGGCAGCACTGTCAGATCTTTGTCCTGGGATCTGGGGTGTGTGATCAAGCACTGATTTGGAGGCAGTTTCTAATTCAAAATTCCTTCCCCTTAAAACCCAGTATGATGATGTGAACTTGAAGATAAGCTTGAGTTCAAGTAATGGAAACTAACAGTGTGATGTAAACTTGAAGCATAATTAATATGGTCTTCCCCGAAGCTGTTTACAGTTATACCACAAATAGCAAAGTACTCCATGTCCTTTCCACCTCTGTGACAGGAGCAAAGTTTGTTGTTTAAGAATAGGTAGACACAAGCTTTTGATTAGTTAAGACTGTATGAAGCAACCTTGCCAATTTGAGCCAAGTTGATTGTGGTCTCATGTTTTCTGCCTAAAATATACAAGCTAGGATTTGGCCTGTGAAACACAAATCCAGGGGAGAGTTTAATACCACGCTCCCTTAGAATGCTATAGCTCAGGTGCCTACACTAAGTGTGTGTTTTTTCACCAATATGCAATTGAGTTATTCTCAGGTTACTGTGGTTGTCAAGCAGATGTCTAACCTTGTTTGAAAGCATATCTACCCATATCTGGCCTTGTTTGAAAGCATATCTACCCATATCTGATTGGGATAGGGTTAATATGTGGATGCCTGCACACAGGTTTTATACAACTACTAGTAACTACTGAAAGCTGAAGTGATCACTGAGACAGTCTGAAAAAGAGTGAAGGAGAGTCTCTCTGTTGTACTTCTGACTGATATGAGACAACAGATTATCTAGACCATGAGCAAATGTCTAGCTGTGGTTTCTTTCCTACTGAAACCTTGTACATAACAGAGTTTATTTCACTGTGTAATATAGCTATGTAAAATAATATTTTCCTAGAGATATTTTTGGAAGTTTAAAAAAAACCCTTCATAACCTTGCATTTGAAAGTAAATTGTTATGCACGTTATTTTCCAGTTCTCTGAATGGGTTTATTTTTCATTCATGATCTAAAGAATATTCTAGGTCATAAAATATTGAAACTGCTATAAATGTCAAATATTATGTATCTACAGGGTACTAAACAGTAAACTAGTTGTGAAAATATTTTTCCTTTGTGTCTGAAACATCAGAACTATGACACTTAGCCATTTCTCTCCTTCTGAGATATCCTGAACAGTTTGCCTTTGTTTTCTGTTCTTTTTTTTCTCACTTTTTTCTTTTTTTGTTTTGTTTTTTGGGTGGTTTTCTTTTCTTTGTTTTAATTAAAAAAGGACCAAATCTGCTTGGGAATGGAGAGCAAAGCTTCTTTGACCAACTGAAATCTTGTCTTGTGCTGGTCTTGGTGCTTCTCTGTACCAGTCATGCCTTTTGGGATAAATTCCCCTACAGGCACCAGGCCTTAGCAAAGAATTCCAGAGCTTGCAGTGCTTTGATAGGATAGAGAGCGAAGGAGGAGCTTGCTTCACAGCAGAGTTTGGCATGCATTCTGCTGTGTTACAAAACCTCTGTGCTCCTCTGGCATACAGGTGTTTGATATTTGGAATCATAAAGTTTCCCTGCAAGCTATGCTTGGGAATTTATTGTCCCCTGACATTCCATTATGTGTAAAAGTAAAAGAGGGTGGAAAGCTTGGCATTTTTTTAAATTTTGTCTGAAAGAGGGCTACCTCCATACAGGGATTTCTTATTCCAGCAGATAAAGATGCAACTGTTGAATCTTTAACAGGCAGGTCCTTTTCCCCTACTTGTTGATTAGGCAGTGTTATTTAATAGGTGCTACTAAACACCACTGCACACATTTCTAAGCAGTCTGGTTTTAAAGCCATGGAACTGTAATGACCTGGATGTGAGAACAGAAATTGCTGTAGGAGCACATCTCAACTGCTTGGTTTCTTGTCTTTGCTGTTCTTTGCTCAGTTACTGTCTGCAGAGTAAGCTGGGATTTCTGGAGCTTGATTTAAAAAAAAAAAAGATCTCCCAGGAAAACTGACTCTTTTGTGTCTACTTCAGGACTTTCACATGGATCACAAAAGAGAGGGGAAGGGAATAGATAAAGTGCTCTTCTCTGCATCTGCTTTAACATCGAGAAATGCAGGTGTGCTCCTTCTGCAGAGCTTATGCTTCCGCACAGGTCTTAAGTCTAGATTAAGTTTAAAGTTTTGAGTAGACCGTACCTACTTGAGGCCCCTTGAGAATCAGTAAGCCTATTCTTGTGCTTGAAATTAAGTGTATATTTACATTTCTTTATGAATGAGGGTCTGGAATTTCAATATGATGTCTCCGGTGGGGGCGTGGAGCTTCTGAGGTTGCATAATCAACAGGGGAGAATAAGTAGGTCACTGAAAGCTGTTTCTCAAAGGGCCTCTTGTCCAAACAGAGCTTGTGGAACTCAGCCCAAACCTGGGCCTCAGTTTCCCTCTGGAAATGCAGGAGCTGCATTGATTTGGTGAGTGGTGTGTTACCCAGCAGTTGTAAGCTAAGCTGGTGAACTGCTGCAGATTCCTCCGGTATCTTTGTCTCGTCATGCTTGAGTTTTCCCTTGCATTTTAACATTTAAAGTTAATATAATTTGTTTTAAAAGCCCTTTGATTGGGCAAACATTAATCTATATGAATTGACTCATTTGGGCATCTCTACTCCTGTGAATATCAATATGCACATGTGAAGGCTGGCAAGGCTGAGCCCCAGATGTGTAAATGCAGCTCCAGCTAGGAAATGTAGATGAGCAGTCTTATTTCCCTGGAGTATTGGTGTGTTTGATGCAAATAATGCCTTGGAAAAGGCGTTGTAGTAAAACCTACAATTATCCGTTGATTGAGTAATTTTAAAAACACAATTTAGACATTCACCTTCCGTGGCAGTGAACAAAGACATAAATTGAAGACTATTTTGTTATCCCTGATTCTCTGTGAATGCAAGGTATTGATTACAGCAACTCTAGAACTCCTCTGGCCAATGTGGTAGGCAGTTGCCAAGTAGGCGGGGAAAATTCCCAAAAGCTACTTCAAAATCTGTATTTTCTTACTTGGAAAAATACATTCTTCAGACTGAAGGATTCTAGACTATGGAAGTAAACTTTAAATCGTTTTGTATAAATGAAACCATAGGCAAACTCCTTTTGTTCATTTGATTTCACTATTCCACTCAGTACTATAATAGGTGATATTGTGTGATTAATCTGTTTCAGATTTTGAATGTAATGGTGGTTTTCTTTTTCTCTTTTCCTTTGGTTAAGTTTTGCCAAAGGTCTGTCCTTGGGTATGTGAAGTGTGTTGTCGAGTGGTTTCCCACTTGTGCTTTTCTGACAATTAACAGCAGCCAACCATAAAGCTAACAGCCATGTAGGAACAAGTATTTTTTGAAAGCAAAATTTTAGTTTTGTATAAGAGATCAGAGACTAGTAAGTAAGTAGAGGTAGGAAATACGTTGTTTCCAACCACAGTTTCTATTTGTAAAATCTACAATTAATTGAGTATGCTTAACTACTCTTAAAAATCAGTGTGCAGTGATAAGGCAAGGAGTATTATATCATGGGCTTAGACTTTCAGATTAGGCTTTTTCTTTAACTGTGAATAGGAAGAAATCAGGGTGATTTTGAACACCAGTGGTTTAGATGGTTTAAATTCCTTTGCATTAATACTGGATTAGAAGCTTTCTTTAAATGCACACTTGAAATTCCTAACATTGTAACACTTCATGAAATCATCCACAATAAGAAGTATAATCACAAATATGATTTTTTTTCCACCATGACCATTTTCTGTAAGCTGTCTTTTGTCAGTAAATGTTGAATTGTTAGTGCAAATATCTTCTTTTCCTGAGAAAGAAGTACACATCATTGATTGTACCATTTCCTTCAAAATGAAGGGCATTTCATAGTAACTCAAAAGAAATAAAAGATTTATAGTGTCTTTTACAACTTTTCTTTCTTTTGTTTTTTTGAATAGCGTGTGTTTCTCCAGCTTTTGGAAAAAAGTTATAATTTCTCATGATGGACACATCAGACACAAAACAATATTTTCACTGCCTTCACTCATCAGATCAAAATCTAACTCTTTGGTTGTGTTCTAAAGAGGAAGAATAACCTGGATGAAAGGCCAGACCATCAGATGCCTAATAGGTGATAGCTGTATTAAATCCAATGAGGATCTGGCCCATAATTTAATTTTTAAGTGGAAAATTAATTCAGCAGCAGATCATATAGTATTAGCTGGCAGCAGGGCTTGTCTTTTCTGCCAGCAACTGCTAAAGGAACAGATGTAGTGTCTGCTAGAGGGAGAAACGAGAGAACAGAACTCACAGGGAGTTTTTGGGGGAAATCTGTACAACTGTTCAGTTTGTGTGTTTTGTCTCATGGCAGATCCATGGCTGGTGTGAGATCATTGTTCTATCCACACCAGCCTTAGGGACATTGCTTAATCAAGGTGACAAGGGCTGTGTGTTGTGGGGAAATATTACACCCATGGGATAACCATTCTTAATCCATTAAAGCCTTCTGCTGGATGCATATTCACAATGGCAAAACAGTGACACAGCCAACAAGCTGTACTTGTCCTCAAGGTCCTGACCACAAGGAGCTATTTGAGTCTCACACAAAAGGACTGAGTCAGCTCTGGCAAGGATTCTTTGAGTGAAACTATCCTGAGGAAATCTAGCTGTAACAAGATGAGACTTCTGCTGAAAGTATCAGTGGAGATTTAGCTCTTCTATGGGTGGGAGCTGTCCGTGACAGCTGTCTTACAGGTGTGAGAAAGTGAGACAAATTTTTATATCAGACGCAGCAGCTTTCAAGGCTCAAGGCTGCAGGTGTGAATCTACTATAACATCAAATTTGTAGCTCTGGTATGGACTTAGGTGACTTTGAACAGGATGTATGAGGCACCCAGCTGTGCTCTATGTGACTGCAAGAGTGCCTGAATTTTCAGGTGTCTGATACTAGATTTGAAAACATGAAGAACCAAAAATGTGATTGGGTGCCTGGATCAATATGTGAAAATCCCTGCTCAGTTATCACTTAGCACTGGAGGCCACTGAATTCTGAAGCTTCATAGTTTGACCTGTTCTTTGTGCACGTGTGTTTATTTAGTCACCATAGTGTTTTCTTGAGGCTCTGGGCCTTTTTTTTTTTTCCCTGAAGTTTCTCCAGGCACATAAAGCAAAGCAGTCCATGTATTCTCTCACAGCCTGTGCCCATAGAGAGGAAGATCTTGCTTTCTGGATCTCCCTCCCAGTGGCTGCTTCCAGAATGTCTGTGACATCAGATACCAAAAAGAAGCATCTTGAAGAGGATATTTGCATTGCCCTTTTATGTCAGAATGCACCTGAGCTAGAAATAGGGTAATTTAAAATGCAAGTATTGGGACATGGATTATGTCAAGGTCTCTGCACTCCTGGCTGGTTTCTCTGAGCACTGGACTTCTACAGAGAGTTTTTCTCTTCAGTTCCTTCTTCAGTGAAATTCTGCTCAGGTCTCTGTAGGATAAAATCCTACTGCCCACCACTAACGTTGCCATTGTCATTGTAAAGGAAGATGCCCGAATTTCAATTTGAGAGTGGTTGCCTTATGCTTTTTTCCAAAGAGCTCTGCACTGTGGCAGGAGGCAGTGCCTGTGGCCAAAGGCAAGGTGCACAAGGGCTAGAGGGGAAAGGAAGGGAAGAGGGAACAGCAGACTTGCATAGTCATGGTAAATCCATAGTGGTGGAAGGGACCTCTGGAGATCCTGTAATCTACCTGTTTGCTCAAAACACATGCAACTACTCAGGGCTGAATCCAGTTCTATTTTTCATAACTCTAATTATGGAGACTGAGGATTTCTTAATGCAGCACTTCATCACTTATGTGATGAAGGTTTTTCGTATTTGAGTTTTGCCAAGGACCCCTTGATCATCCATGACACCTCTGCTTGGCTTCTTGCACACAGGAATGGACCATTCTCTGCTTTCCAATCCCATAAGCAGAGACTGTCTGTCTCTCCTTCAGCTGGAGGGTCAGGCTCCCCTGTATCCAGGAGAACATCCAGTCAGCCTCCTTTCCATCATTTGTGTAGCTCCAAAGCATGCTGACCTCCTGCTGCAGCTCCTTCCCTTGGTCACAGAGGTGCTTTCATCAGCACAGACCTGCAGAAAAGAAGCCCCAGGAGCACCCTGCAGCCTGAGATTGCACAGCTGGGTGCTCCCTGTGGCAAGGGCCCCAACCCTCCAGATGCTCTCTCACTCTTACTGAGTAAGAGAAGAAGATGGAAAAACTCATGGGTCGAGATTAGGGCAGGGAGATCAGTGACCCATGACTGTCACAGGCAAACCAGACACATAATGGAGAAAATTACATGTCAATTAAAATAGGTTTGAATGGTGAGAAAGAAAGAAAGAAATTAAAACAAACCTTTCTTCTTTTTTCCCTATGACACCAAGGGGTGTAGGGGTGGAGATGGGCTGTGGGGAATCTCTCCCAGCCCGTCCTGGCTGCTCCCCCTTCCTTCCCCTTCACCCAGTCCTGGCACAGGGTGTTCCCTGGGCTACAGGAGTGTCTGTGCTCCAGCTGAGGTGCTGCCTGAGGAGGATCTCTGCTCTTGGCCTGCAGCCCCTCCTGCCCTCCTTCTTCTCCAGACCTCCTCTTTGGGAGCCCCTCTGCAGCTGCTCCCTCCTTGGATGCCAGTGGCACATCACCACCATTGCTGACCATCTCTGTTGCTCTCAATGGAGTTCCTGGCCCCTTCTGGACAAGTGAAAGCCCCTGTCAGCCACAACAAACTTCTGCCTGTGTGCCGGGACCAGCCACCACATAGGTCTCTTCCAAACACTGGATCCAAAGTCCAGTGGAAATGAAGAACTCGAAGCAGCCCTTGGTCAGGAAGATCTGCCAGAGCTTGTTGAAAGGGTCTGGAGCTTGCCAGAAACCTAAATGCTCAGTGAGGCTTATTTGTCACCCCAGGTCACTGAGAATTGTGGTCAGCCCCCATGTTGAAACCAGAATTTGTTGCTTGCATTTAGTCAGTCAGCAGAAATTAACTGGGACTATTAAGAATTGAGCACCATATAAAAGTCTGTGCTCTCTAATTTTTCCTTTCTCCTGAGCTGCTTCTGTCCTGTCCTATTCAGAAGAATCATTTTGAGACAAGCCCTGTTCTTTGTACAGTAGTTAGTGTGACGAGGTCTCCAGGTGTTTACAAAGTATTCATTAACTCAATAACCAGAGGGCAGAGGAAATGAAATGAGCATGTTCTGGACCATGAAATAGATGACTCACATCCATGGAAAAGGTTCAATTGAGCAAAACAGGTACACAAGTGTACCTGGCTCACCACAGAAATTGTACAGAGGAAGATGAGCCTTGAGAGAGAGAAGGATTGAGGCACCCTGACAGCACACAGAGAAATGTGTGCAGAGCTTATGTAAATCCTGTTTGTGGAAAACAGGTCTCTGCACTCAACTCATCCAGCTCCCAGAGAAGGCAGCTGGCAGCACTCTCCTTTACAAAGCTCTCATTAGAGCTGTTGCTCATGTCCAGTGGGGAAAAGGTGCTCTGCTGGGAAGCTCAGCACGCAGTGAGGAACACATCCCTGATGCCCAAAGGTGTTACTCCTTTCATGTTGTTGTTTTGTCTTTGTGTTTTCTATGCTTTTGTACCTCAGCTTCTCAAGAAAGCAGTGCACCCTTAAAAGGGATGTGCAGAAGAGGGAAATATTCAGCACTGGGGCAGACTGGTGTGCACACTTAGCCATGTGTTCTCTGCTACAACCTGTCCCCTGGAGCTGGGCTCCACAGCTCTCACTGCAAACTGAAGAAATGAGATACCCACGTCGTGCTTACAGGTAAATGGGCAGCTCACTCAGACATGTTTTCCTGGAAGTGATTTCAAATCTCTGCTGTGTCTAATCCAGAGCATGGTCTTGGACATTAAACTTGAGCAAATGCTCTAACCAGTGCTTAGGGCCAGACCCATTTGCATTCTCTGAGTCATATCAAAGCAGAATAGCACTACCAGCAGGAAACAAGAAACCTCATGGAAGTCTTGCAGTTACAGAGAAGTAACTCTGGAGAAGTGGGATCCCAAGGCTTCAGTTGTTTCAGCAGTTCAGGATGGCAGTGACAAGTCTCATCTCTTCCATGTGATAAACACAGCAGCACAGCACTAAGCAAGCAAAAGAGATAAAATCCTATGGTGGACTGTTCAGTGTCAGGCTCAAAGGGTCTCTGTAGTATCTGCTTGCAGTATGTTTTCAGGAGGCAGAAGAGCACACAGCTCATGGGCATGCACACCAGCATGCAAGTTGTTTGGAGGTGTTGGGCCAGATTTTCTCAGCCAAGGAAGTCAAGGATTCCACCTTAAATGTCAGTGGACAAAAAATTGTTGGTTTTACTACTATTATAGCAAACTACAGATATTATTGAAAGACACATCCAGCTATCAAAAGTAGTTTCTGATTACACCCAAGGATAAAATAATTTATTTTTTCTGCACACAGCTCTAATTTGCCCTCCTTAAATAGGCCCTAACACAGGTTTTAGGGCTGTTTACAACCCTTGCATGTCCAGATGCATCTCAGATCCCCAAGTCTGATGAGTTTCCGTCACATGGATTAATTATACAACAAAGCACAGGAAAGAAAGCTGTTAAATCTTAAATTAAGTTATTAAAATATTACTTCAGAAATTCACTAGCAGCTTGTAGCCTGTGGGAAGTGAGTCTTCAGGGAAAAACACCATTTGCAGGTGAGGTGGCACTTGGAGCACCTTATCATATTCATGGGGAGGAGGTGCTGACCCCTGCAGAGAAGCTGCAATTATAATGAGTCTTTTATCCAGTTATCCCAATATATTTGTGATGGAAGCTGAGGTACTAAATAAGATGCTAGCAGGATATAAATAATGAGGTGGTACATGGCTGTGTGTTGGAACTGAGCCACTAAAGCAAGATAATGGCAAAGGCACAAGCTTAACTCACACTGTGTTATTCCTGTGGGAAAGGGGGTGGGAGGATAAAGCCACATGGAAAGCTGATTCCTCAACTTGTAGTGAGTAACATAACTCCACAGCCCTGCTTGTCTTTGTTCAGAGCTGGAACAAGCAGAGCTGCATTATTGCAGAGGTCTAGCCCTAGGTGTGAGGCAGGATTCCAGCTGAATGTGCTCTCAAAGTCTAAACATACAAAGGCCATTTCTGGCTTCACATAACTAAACTCATGCTGAGAAAGGGAAGAAGCTGCTGAATGCCTGGGCCTAGATTCATCAAAGAATGAATTAATCAATGTCCTACTGAAAAGGATTTGAACTTATGCATGACTGCTGTGATAGTCTGAGACTATCAGAGTATAAATTATTTTATGGTGGTTTCTTGTTACTATGCAAGGCATAACTCATATTTCTAATTAAACATTTTAATGTAACACAGCTTGTATGTGTCACATGGTACAGGCTAGTAAAGACACAAGTTGGGGTTTTAGAAAAAGAGCAGTGATTTTTAAAACCACCAGCACCAATGCTTTTCAACATGATGGTGCTCTGCCCTTACCCTCTGCTGCAAAACCTGTGGCAAGAATTCCTAACAGGAACATCAGTCAGTTGTACAGCAGTGTGTGTTGTGATGGGTTTGCTCAAATATCTTTCACTGAGATAAAAGAGTTTCAAAGAAAAATGACACTATTGTGAATTTTCCCTATTTTGTAACTCTTTACAGCCAGATTTACAGGTTGTTGAAATTCTTTACTGCTTTGATTAAAGGACGAAGAATTAAGTAAACTTCTCTGCCGATTTTAATGGAGAAAAATAGTTCCTAGTAATCACATTCCTTTTTAAAGTACATTACACTGTTAACTGGCGTGGCTTCCCACAAGCTAAACATAAAGCCCAGCAAAATGAAAAAGAAGTCTTTCCATTGAGACATGATCAAGGATGTATTGTGGATAACTGATCACTGGTGAACTGCAGCAGAGAAAGGAGTGATTTTTTTTTTTTTTTTTTTGTAAATGGGATGGCAGCTAATGCCTTATAACTACTCTGGGCAATATTGCATGGCATTCCCCTTGAGAAAATTGAGTACATGAGAGCACTGAGCTCCATGCTAACTGAAAGGCTGAGGTTTTTTGAAGTCTCTGTTGAGCCTATCAGCTCCTCCCTGACCGTGGTAAAAAGGGGACATCCTTTCACAGCTTGTGTTAGAAACCAGATACTCCATGCAGTCACATTTACAGAGCATAGCTGTGACTGGCATAATGACTGCACCATACTTACTGTTCCAATTGTCCCATTATGTGCCATAATGAAGAGTGAAGAGCTGGAGCTGGGAGGCAGCCCTGGTCACCTCTTTTTAGGGATCTGCTTAGAAAGAGAAAGTATGCTTTTAGTTTCCATCCAAAGTGTTCCCAGATACCAAACTAAAATAAATCCTCTGTTCTTTGTTCAGTTATGGCTTTTCCTAGATTCATAGCTAATTGTTCTGACCAGCAGTTTTCCTCAGGAAATTGTTATTAGGTCTCCTTTACCCTGTTTTTTCAGCTATTAGGTCTCCTTTACCCTGTTTTTTCAGTCACTTCCTCTCCTCTAAGTTGATGGTTTCTCCAGCTTGAAAAGGTCTATCCACCCTCTTTGCTTTAGCTCAGCAGCTTCCACTTCTCTCAGAGCAGCAGCAGGGTTAACTCACCACTCAGTAGCTCTGACAGAGCTATTGGAACAGAAGCATTGTTGTGGGAATAAAGGCATTATAAAAAGAATCATTCTTCAAATAATACAGAGATTATCAGAATGTCTCACTCTATACGCCTTTAACAATTTCTACATGTAGACTGAGAACATTTTCTTGCTCTTCTCTCCCGTTTTTTTCACCCCAAAGAGTCTTGAATATGTAGCACACAGTCCCTCTTCTGAGTCAAACTGGTCTTGCTATAAAGTTTCTACTCCTCTCCCTTTCTACTCTCCTCTCTTGTGTTCTTGAACCACATCAAAATAGGATATTTCCTCTGTGACTGAAGTTTTTGAGGTATAGGAGACTGCAATTCCTTTAGGGAATGTACTTCCTTGCCTGACCCATTTAACTGGGTCAGAACTGATAGCAGAACCTGTAGGAGATATATAAATTCATAACACTGATGAACAACCTGTCAATGCTGAGGATGCCCACAGCATCTGTCCCTTCATCATCTGATAGACCTTAAATAATAAATGACATTGCAGCTGCTAGAGGTGGTCCCATGATGAATTTTTTTCGCCTGATTTCTTAGAGCTGTGTGTTCTCCCTGGGATACCAGCTCTCCTTTGGGAGAGGGATAGGTGAGGAATCTCCACCCAGCACAGGCACCAACACTGCTCACTGCTCAACTGAGCAGTCTCATCCTCACAGTCTGGCAGGTTCCTCTGCACAGACACCATTCCTTGGGCCTGGGGATCTGTGCCAGCATCCCACCTCTGCGCTCCTCCTGTGTGAAATAACCAATGCTCTTTAGCTGCTGCTTTATTCCTGGAATAGACTGTAGCTAAGGTGACAATAAAAACACCTTAAGAGTTCTTTCTTCTTTTCTTAGAAGAAATTGTCACTGAGATTACAAACACCTTTTGAAGATACTTGCCTAAATACGCCACAGAGAAACAACAGACGATAACATTGCAAAGCAGATGTGTAGTCTGCATCAAGATCTTCAAAGCACAAGATGCTCTTTCTTGGACTTTTGGACTGCTTTGCTCCAAAGACTGTAAAGTGTTGGAAGAAGTTCTGTGAAAGATTTTGATGTCCTGATAAATAACCATTTATTGTCTACTAGTAGCTGAGGTGTATCAATGTATTAAGCTTATGAATCCTTTTTGCCTGCTAGAATGTAACTTTACATTGCACTAAGATTTCTCTAATACAAATCAAGAAACTCACTGAATTTGGTCATTTGTGTTTCAGGAGAGCATTTTGTGAGCCTGATGTCAGGCAGGCAAATGATGCATCTGGTCTGACAGGGTTCCCTGTCTGTGATAAAAGACAGACTACTCTTAGAGTTAATCCCATCACCCAACTGAGAAACCTTTAAAGGCAGCCTGTCTTTATAGGCTTCAACAAGAAACAACACCTAATTTACTGAACCTCACCTTCCCACTCAAATAAAACCTTTCATTCACGTGTGGTGATTCCTTCCTCAGAAGAATTTTTACATGATTCTAATAGGGTGTTATTTAATTAAATAAAATCTACTTAGAAGATAATAAGCAAACTGCAAAAAGCAAAGTCAAGAGTAAGGGAAATTACAAGGTTCATAAATAAAGTTTACCAGGGCTGTATCTTTCTCTCTCTGCCATGTAATGAGATCAGAGACCTCCATATTCTCTTCTGAATCAGAGGTTTATGTGTACAAATGGCCTATGTGTCTTCTAGGTGATTTCTGTTCTCTATAACCACCATGCTTTCCCAAAACCAAAATGGAACAGTTCTAGCTTGTCTGCTAATTAAGTGTAAAGTTGTCCTAATTTCTTTATTATACAAATTTTAATGTATTCATTGAATGGAATATATTTTCCTTCCCCTTGCTTCTGAGCTTACCAGATTTTGCTATATTTGTACTGTAATCTTTTCCACTCCTCTACAGATGAGAAGGAGAGGCCCAGACTATTGTTTATAAAGAACATCAGTTTGTCAAGCATTTTGTGCATCCTCTGGGATTAGAAGAGCTATGAAATTGTATCATTATCATTGCCTACTGCATTACTGAACCACCAAGCAGGGCCTGAGAGAATATGCATGCATGTTTGTGCAATGACATTTTTAAACCACCCTTTGCCTTTTCATTTCTTTACTTCCTGCATACTAATCCAGCCCTAAAGTATTCCAGGCTACTGCCCAGAACCAGAATTTCCTTCTCTGTTTTAAATACAGATTTTTTCAGGTATTTGAGCTATTTCACCCAAGCCCATTATTTACAGATGGGAGAATTGTTGCTTTTTGCTTAAGACACATTTACAGCTTCTGAAGAGAGGCAGACTTGCAGACTGCTGTGAAGTGATTTGGGTTTCAACCTTTGTCTCCACAGCATGCCTTTGAAAAACAGGGCGCTTGTAGACATAGAATTCATGTCTGCAAGCACTGAAACATGCACATAAAGATAAATTGCAACAGCAGAGCCATAACAGAATAGAAACCTTACTTAAAAATGTGGGTAGGCCTGGAAGCACTTCATTTTTGACAAATTCAGGTTTTCCACTTTGTTACAGCAAAACATGTTTTAGAGCTAAGTAAGCCCCGAGCTGATGGGAAATGTGTAAGCCTGTTAGGGAGGGAAGTGCACTTGAAAGAACACTCTGACACTCAGCGGAAGTTCCTGCTTCTTTGTAAGCCTACACCCAAAAAGTGCTTCTGAATCAAGAGTCTGAAAATGAATGATTAAGTGTTAAAGCCTTGTCTCAATGTTTGCTGTTGCTTCAGCTCTGCCTCACCAGGGGATTCTCTCCCTGCTGGTCCCTGGGGACTGCACAGAGAGCTGGCACCCAAGGAAAGCTGCAGCTCCTGATAGGGTGTGACTGTGCTTTTGGACACAGCCCTAAATAAATAGTGTTGTCAAACTTTTCAGTGCTGCAAGGGAAGTCACCATGACGCAGCTTGTCATGCTAGGCTGGGCTAGGCAGGATTAACTCTTCCCAAGGCCAGGCATTTTCCTCTTCCTTGTCATCCAAATCTGAGCAGAGAGCTCATTCACCCACTTCTCATTCCACCTTTCCTCTTCCATTAGCTTGGTAACCAGAGAGGCAAAGACTTCTGTGGATTGGCAATATGTGGTTGTGGAGGGTGTGAGAGGTTTCAAATCCCTCGTGCACTTGTGCAAAAGTACAAAGGTTAAAGCAATGTGAGCACTGCAAACTGAGCAAACTGAGGAAACGTGGTCCCAACAGGCTGCCAGCTCTGCTGATGTCCTATATATTTCCTGCAGGCTAATGTTGTGCCAGGTTGGAATGTTGTTTTGAAAGATGAAAATAGGGTGATTGCTTACATTGTGTCATGAAATGTAATTCTAGAGGGAATTTCAATATTTTGTAAAAAACTTTTGGTTTATATTTTTAAACTATAATTTTATATGTAGCTTCTGAAAAACAAGATGTGTAATGCAAATAAGGGGTGTGTAATGTTAGAGTGGGTAATAGAGACCTTAAATCGAAAAAAAGGAGTTTGGGTATTTTCACACAAACATGAATTTGTGGATGGGTTTGCCTGTTTTTTCAAGAAGGGAAATTACAATAATTTCCTGCCAATTTACTGCCACACTTAAGACCATTATTATAGGATACTGCAGTTAGTGTTTTGTGACTTAATAAAGAAGCCCACCTATAAATAGGGCAAAATATATATTGTAGATTTTAAAGTGTTATGTTAGCAATAATGTTTTGCAAATTTGAGGAAAGGCAGAGAAACTGAATTTCAAGAATTTAATTTGCCATTCATTGGTCTTTATTCTCTTTTTGGCTGCAAATGAGACATCCTACTGTGGTGCATGAAAAGAAACAGAGACAGAGAATATGAATCATTATTCCTGGTATATAAAACCAAAATGAATGAAGTTTATGATCTGGACTTTGATCTCAAGCAGCCATTTTTGCTTTAGATAAGTTTTCAAAAGTCTGCTATCATTTTAGGCTAGTGATAACTAGTACAAACTGTTTACTTAGCAAACAGAGTCTGTTTCAAGCAATGCTGAGAGCAATTTCTGTTCAGGCACAAACGTACACTTCAAAATCTCTGGTGGAGAAACAAAAATACAGCATAGCCAAAGAGAGAGGTATGTTCTAATACAGGCCAAATGGAAGATACTTCTACAAGAAAAGGGCATGTGGAAGCTATGATTATTTATTGATAGCAGTGCCCAGTATTTCATCTCTCTGAGTCAAAGATCCTATATTGATGTGAACTAAATCCAGTGCAATCTTGAAATTAAGGTTTTCTTCTTTCAAGTTTCTTGCAGAAGGATCATCTGCAAACTGGAAAGTGGAATGGGGAGCAAATAAGATGCAGATCTGTACACAGAACTAAAATTTTGGCTCGAGGAAGGGTCAGTCTTGTCCAGTGGCTGCATGGAAGTGTGACCATGGATAATGTGAGCAGCATTGTGCCATTCATACAGAAAGTTGATATGAGATCAAGGAGCTCTTCCAACACTCACATTTGGAAGAAACTGGACTTTTCCAGTTAAATATTAACAATTATACAATTCAACACAATTTCCCTGGCTAAAACTCCACAAAACTGAAACACTCATCAATAGGTATTCTCACCAACACACCAGGTTCTGAATAACAAGCTGAGTGCTATGAATAAGGAACAAGAGAGTTAAATTCTTTCCTCGGCCTCTTGCACTGCCTTCCTGTGACTGATTCTGCCCTGAAACTAGGAAAGGGGGCAACTAAGCACCTTTGTTTTCATGTGTCAAATAGTCACTAAATGCACTTATGTTTCTCCTGTTCTTTTGAGATGTACTACTACAACAGTTTTATCAACAGGTAGATACTGCCATTGATTTAAACAATGTTTTATCAAAACAAATTTTCTGTACTAAATAACAACAGCCTTTGGCAGAACTGGGCAAATGTTCCTCATTCTTGAAGAAGCAGTCATCTCAGGCGATGGCTTTAAATTAAGAGGTTAAAATGTCAACAATCTTCTACAAAAGTAGAAGATTGAGAAGGTGCCCTGTTGTGTACTCAGTGTCACTGTGCCTATTGTGGAAAGACAAACCATCTTCTGCATTTGGGGCTTGCAAAGTATGCAAAAACGAGTCTGGACTGGCTGGAGTTGAAAGGAGATTTGGGTGGTGTGAATTCCCTTGTTTGGCTCAGCCTTGCAGCACTGAGAACCATTTTTATGTAGAAATAATGAAGTGTTCTGCATGGACCTCAGACTAGCAGATTCCCCGGACTAAGACCAGAAATAAGTTAAACAATAAGTTTTAAAGGCAGAATTGAACTTGAATAGTTTGAAATGTAAGCCACAGAGATAGTATAAAATATATTGTTTTTCAAAGCAGACAAGGTTCCCTGAATTTTTATTTATTCAGTTCTTTCTGCTAACAAAAAGAGTTTTGAATTCAGGAGAAATGTCTGTATTCTTGCACAGAAGCTCTGTGTACATGTCTGAGAATGCAAAAGTGGAAGTGATTGGGCACTGATTGGTAATAAAGGTGAAAGTCCACAGTTCGTTTTCCCTGCCTACAGTGGAAGAAAGAACAAAGCAAACAATCAGAATTAAAAGCCAAGTTAATTAAATCCCAAACACCTTTCAGTGTAGTAAATTACCTCAGAATTAGTAGCAGAAGCTAGGAAATGTATTACTAAAAATAGCCTTTTTTCAGCCTCCCTAGATTTTCTCAGTACTTAGCAAAGAGAGGCAAACACATCCAGAGGGCATTTTGGATCTTAGGAAAGCTGAATTATTTGCTCATATGTACTCAATCTCTTACCTTTTCTCTCTATAGATATGTATGTGTACACAGACACACAGTCACACACACAAGGAAAGATTTATATGTGTGCATACACATCTGTGTGAGTCTATGTGTTCCACACACATTTTTGTGTGCATGTGCTGACAGTCCCCTGCAAGCTGCACTCTGAATCCAAGACTGTCACCCACACTTACACTGGATAAATCCAATCATGGAAGTTTGACAGAGCAAATTATGATTCTGCTCTCTCACTGTTTTTATGACTATACTGCGTAGAGGAGTTTCATCTGACTTACTCTGATTTACTTCATATTAGTAAAAGGCTTTGAAAATAAACCATATCAGATAATAGCACAGAATCATGGAATCACAGAATATTCTGATTTGCAAGGGACACAAAAGGATCACATAATAATATTTATACAGTTTTGAATAGAAGCTGGTAGTTAAGTAGTTAACACATGGTTCAGCAAACTAAATATCATACCTGAGAGATATGTCAGGTCACAGTCACATCTTAAGCTCATGGAAATGAGCCAAAGACCCTAGCCTTCCACACACCAGTTGAGGGACTGGTCAGAGCCTCCCTTGATCTGCATTTGGGTTTCCCTACATGTCCCTGAAGGATCATTTTGCCTCACGTTTACTTCTGCAATGCCCTTAGAGCAGGCAGATCCCTTCCTTCCAGCCTGGGCTGTGCCCTTGGATCTCTCTGACCCAGAGGTGCCATTTCAGCTCTGTTTTGAGCATGGTGGAGAAACAAAATCCTGCTGATACGAATGTAAAATGCATGAGCATTACTGAGCTGCACACTCCCTGCACAGTGCTCAGGGAAGAAGGCTTAACCTCCCACATGCAGGAGAACAGAATTTTGACTCTTGTTTGCAGGTCACTACAGAGCTTACAACAGAAAGTAAATATATATCCTACTCCGGTCACAGACAAGCTTGGGCTGGAGCTGTTCCATCTCAATCAGATAAACACAAAACATTTTACCTTTTAGTTACAATATGGATGCATAGTGTGACTGTTATCATTGAGTTTCACCATCTTTTAAGATTACTAAATATAACCAGAGATAAACAGGTAAACTCTGTATCTGCAGTCTTTGCCTGCATAAGAAATACCATGAACATCAGGAGTGCCAGGCTTATCTTACTGCAAATAGTTGTCCAGTTACCTAATGCAGCACAAAGGATTTAAGGCAATTCCTGAAATTGGATAGCTGAGAGTTTTGAGTAAACAGCTCTGTAGCTGCACATGTTATCCCTATACAAGTGCTTAATATTACATTAGAGTGATT
The DNA here is from genome assembly GCF_012460135.2 of Molothrus ater. NCBI lineage: Eukaryota > Metazoa > Chordata > Aves > Passeriformes > Icteridae > Molothrus > Molothrus ater. The sequence continues at coordinate 142,664,272 of NC_050478.2, read as the reverse complement.
CCTGTCTTCTCTCACCTTCTAGCTAAAAATTCAAAGCAGGTTGGCTAAAGGAGAGCCCTAGATTTCAGGTGGCACACACACCCCTGGAATGTCAGCTCCACATCCTGATCACAGTCCCTAGTTCTCATGTGGCAGCCAGTGATTTTTAAGCAGCACTGGCCAAAATCAATTCCCTCATGTCTCATGCAAAGGAGACTGCTGGGCCTCAGAGATTACGTCCAACCCTGCGTTCACCCAAAGAACAAGGAGTAAATATCAGAATGTGGGTAGACTCTATTTCCACTAATGGTAGTTACAGTTCTCCTCATTCTTTTGATATACTCAAACAGAAAGAGATCCTCTAGGTTAGTAATTATTTGCTTTGTTTTACTGCAGGGTAAGACTGTATCTGCTGTGGAAATCTATAGAGACCACATTTTCACCCTGGTGTGTTTAACTTAGATTTACACTCTAGTAGCTATGGTTAAATGTTAGAAGAGCCATCACTACTATTACCACTGAGTGGAGCCGGTTACTTCCAGTGTCCACAAACAAAATGGGATTCTAGTCATGGGAAAACAATAGATACAACTTATTTTTCCTGCTTGAATGATGCCTATTATATGAATATGAACTCATATGAGTTCATATCAATATGAACTTTCAACTCAGGTTATCTTATCATGCCAAAATTTTGATGCCTGAGGGAAAAAAGAGCATTTAGCTTGATAAGGATTCTGTTCAAGCATAGAGGTGACCTCTAGCTACAATATAAACAGCCAGGTCACAGACTGGAGTAGATTCTTCTCTGTAACTCCTCAGAAAGCAGCAGGTGCTGAAAAAACAGCCAAAACAAACTGCATAGGTTGTAAAGCTCTATGAAGATAAAGGTTTACTGAGCATATCTAAGCTGAGATGGCTTGATGAATACACCATGAGCTGATAGCCTAGTGGCTTATCTCTGTGCCACTAGTGAGTTACTTCTCTGTTAACTCCCTTACTCCATAAAGACGGTTTCATGTGTCTGTCTTTATTAATGTTTCAAACTGATTGCTGGAGTATTTCAGTATTTCCAACCTTAGCCACTTTCACTCTATTGATATTAATTTAGTATTGTAGCCAGTTCCTTGCAGTGTTGGTGAACATTTTTCTTCCCCCCTTGTGGGTGAATCAGTTTCTAGGAAGCATGGAGATATTTAGTCTAGCACATAAACAGGATCTGGCATGCATTGGTGCTCAGTGGCTTTAGTACATCAAATCTAGTAGTGGACATGGTGAACTGGACATCTGTTTTGAGATGTCCTAGCAATGCAGCAAAGAGGGGAGGTCATAACAAGCCAAAAAAACACCCTCCCCAAAAAAGTGAGCACTCACCAATCATTCTGAGGTGGCCTTTCTCGTGCTCCTTCATCCTCCTTTCCTAGCTGCTCATAACCTGCTGTATCACTTATCACCCCTCTCAAAACTTGTCTTTCCTCTTGATTTAGACTTCAGTTCTTGATTCTTCCACCCACGTCTGTGTTAATTTGCCTCCCTCATGTTGAGCAGAGAGCAGATCAAGGGCTGTCATTCTGCTCAGCTTAATCTCCAAGCAGAAAATGTACAAAAACAACCATTTCAGAAACTCACTGATTAGTCAGCGGAACCACTGCCTTGGCAACGGCCAGGGAGAGCACACCTCTGTCACTGTCCCCACACGTGACAATGACAGTGACCTCAAACAGACCCTGGAAGCCAAGAGACTTCTCAGCCCCCAAGGTAAAGTTTGGGTTCTGGCAGCCTCAAAATGGCTGTGCAGTTTTCTCAGCAGCATGTCAAACAGCACCACATGAAAGAGGGCTGCTAAGCCAGAGCTGCACCTGCAGCAGGCTGTGCTGAATGTGCTGTGCTGGGCATCCTTAAGCTTGGTGCCCCAGTGTCACCTCCTCCAGCTCCATTCTCCACCATGAATATCCTGGCATATAGCAAATGCTGAAGAATCCTGATAGACCAAGTCCCTGTTTGCTTAGTGTGGATGATTAGCAGTACTACAGTACACTTTGTCATGTATTCTTTGTTGTAACTTATACCCCCCAGCAGATTTGGGCAATGGAGTACTTGGCAGAGCTGCCAAGGGTTTCAGGAAAGAAGCTGAAGAGCCCATTGTATTCAACATGAAAAGCCTTGCAAAACTCCTGGCAAGGTAAGGAATTAAATCGAATCAGGTGTCTTGCCACAGATGTTTTTGAGGCACTGAATGACTGCTCAGTGCACATTCTCTGCTGGCATGGAAAAGTGCACAGCTTTATAGTACAATCAAGCATCAGCCTCTCTCTTTAAAGAACACATTCGGGTTGAATCCTCATGAGGGATTTATGTGCCTTTCTCTTAAATAATGCACAACTTTGTAGCTTGTGCAGTCTCTAGGAAACACTGGCAACCTGCAGTCAGGAGAGAAGAGGGATTCTTTGGAGACAGCTGTTTTCACACATTTTCTGCTCCTGTTCATGTTCCCAGTTCAGCTGTAAGGGAAGCAGATACTGTAATTGATATTATATATACATTGCATAGCACACATGTATGCACATGCATATTCTCACTCTAAATACACATTTGTGTGCATGCACACATAATGTAATATATTCACACATTTCTTGTCAGGATTAAACTTCTGGAGCAGAGTCTTTGCTGAATTTGTTTCTCTCTGCTGTCAATTGTAAAATAAAAGTGCAGTTCCATGAAATCATCTGGACACTTGTACCTCATCTATCAGCTTTCCTTTCCAAGTGTCAGGAACTTGACAATTCAATGAACATACCTTCTATAGTTCTTTTATGTATAAATGTATGTCTGCATATAAAGTGACAGATCTCCAGTTGATATATTGATTAATAAACCAATACTGCTCCTCAGATGCCACTGAATCCCTCTTGATTTACATCTGTAGAGCATCTGGTCTGTGATATACTATGATGTACACAAGCCACAATATTATGGTGCAGCATTACTTAACCTTTTAGGTATAACTTATTAAACAGACAGAGTGGCAAAACAGAATAAAAAATGCTGGACACTAAAAAAAGATTAGCCTAAGTCTAATAGCCTACTATAAATTCTGTATATGTGCAGCAATGCTTTTTCTCTTCAATTTTTTTTTCATTTTACTAGTATTTCTGTCATTCAATCTAAAGAAGATTTACTTATCCTGATCCAAAGCAGAAGTTCAGAGTGAAAAGAATATAACAGATATTTCACATTCCTCAAACTGGGTCCATTGTTTAAAAGAAATCCTCATGTTGTACATCCAGCACTCACTGTGACCAGTGATAGATGAATACTCTGTTTGTTACTCATACAGGCAGAGATTAAATATTATCTGTTTTGAATTCAGTCACAGTAGTTTGAGGAATGAAATTCTGTTTGAGAACAGAAGATAACACTTCATGAACACGTTGATTATAATAAAGAAAGACAGTGAAACATAGCAGCTGTCTGAAAGCATACGGAAGTTCAGAAGGTTAAAAAGGTTGAGCCACTATTTTCTCACAAATAAGATCATAGATAAAGATAAACAGAAAGCAATTTTCTCACTATCTGTGGCAGTAAATGTTAACGCCCTATGAAGTGCCTTGTTGCAGTCCCAGAAACCAGGAACCATCTGTCCACAAGACCTGTAAAAGTTCTCAGCAAAGCACTGTATGCCCAAAGCTGGGCAGCACTGAGGGCATCTTCAAATTTTGCAATAGAATGAGGAAGTTAGAGAGAAAAATAATACCAGAGCAAAAAAAGTCAACATGAATCAATGCTTTGAAATTACTTGGAGACCATGCTTCAGTGCAGCTGTACTGTGTCAGTGATGAAAGATTTCAAAGGCTTGATGTGACTAAGGGAAGCAGAACTTGACCAAAAGATGCTCTATCTAATGCCAGAAGCAGCAGTCAGAATTCACACAAAGGGACATAAAAAGTGACTCAATAAAAAAAGTAAAACATAAAACCAGCTCTGAAAATCATGAGTCATGCCCCAGCTTCTTCTGTCTGTTGTGTAAGGGTTCATTTGATATGAACTTGTAGATGTGAATTATCTTCAAGTATCACATCAATGTCAAGGGCAGGACCTTAGGTGGCAGACATCAACTGGCATCTTCCCTGAGGGTGGTCCCTACCTTCAGATAACACAGAGAAGGAGAAAAGGTAATTTTTTGTTTTGAGAAAGAAAGGCAGAGGAGTCAATGTACCCTATATTGCAAATAAAAGCAACCACAACCAACAAAGCAATGATGAAACTAATTAGTTCTAATGGAGGCTCTAAAGATGCTGCATTTCACTCTTCAGTAACCATTCATACCAGAGCACCAGGCTGAGCCAGTCATCTACAGAGATGGGCTTGTTCCTACCCAGGTGGATGTTATCCATGTGACTGCATTGGTATCTGTCCCACCACAAAAGAAAAGGTAAAATTGTACTGTACCTGTTAATGGTGTCTTTGGGAAAACAAACTCAGTGGAAAAGAAAAAAACAATTTACAAGCCTTTTCCATGCACTAAGCCTGGCAAGTTCATGCATAGAGCAACTCAAGACCCTTCACCTCTCTGAGAATTATAAAGGTAGAAGACCACAAATCTGATAAGCATGGCAGTCCCCAGATTGAAGGTGTCCTATAAATGGAAGGTAAAAGCTGAAAGTTCTGTAAATGTAGCATGGTGTATGTGGCAACTGAGGAGAAGGAGCCTGTCTGTGCAAATGCTAAGTGGGGCTCACACACCCTGAAATTTTGCAGTAAGCCAGGAAAGATTCTTTAACATTTTACTTGGGTTGAGATTAACCTGATCTCAGACAGGATCCCCTGCACTTCTCAGCACTGGAGATGTCTTCCCTCAGGCACCACAGGTTCAACAAGGGGTCAAAGTCACAGGCATAATTTCTCTGCCTGCCTCCCTCCTATCACATCAAAGCTATTTATATTAAATTATCACCATAGATTCATCAGCATCTAAAGGGATATTTTCTCTGATATGGATGCACAGACAAGTTTAAACCAATCCCTACAAAACTGGGGCAGACTATACATAGGTAAGTGCAGGAAATTCTGTAAATCATTCTATTAAATGAATACCTGGAAGATTTGTAGGAACACTAATCTCAGGAAAAAATTGGTTCACACTTTTATAGTGACCAGGCATCACTGATAGCTGGGAAATGAAAACAAAACCCCATCAAACAAATAGCACAAACTCTTAAAGCCAGGGAAGCAGAGTCATCTGCAGAGCTCAGGCACAGTGGGAAGACATGAGAAAGATATGCCTTCATATTTGAAATGGGGAGAAAAAGGAATAGTTTTAGCAACCTCCCCAACCCATGCAAGCTCACACAGATCTTTGCTGCTGACCAACCACAGCACCTGACACAAGCAGTACGTGAGCATAAAGGCTTTCTGAGCATCATGGCACATTCACATTTCCCAGCAGCTTCCTAGAGCAGAAAATGATTAATGAAACCCTGGCAACAAAGATCATTCATTAGCTGTGTTCCTTCCAAAATACAGAGCAGGAATTATGACAGGAGCAAGCACAGCCAAACATTGTTGATGTAATAGAAAGTAAAACTTAGTTTGTATTTATTCATGATGCTGAGAGGGAAAACACTATGGAAGCAAAGTCCCAAGTTTCATTTTTAAGTGGGCTTTGTAGCTTAATGATTCAGAAGCTGCATGTAAAAAGAGCTGGGCTCATGTCTTTCAGATTATGTGTCTAGATAAAACCTCCTAGAGACCATTCTTCTGGTCCTAGTAAGCAAAGTGATAACATGGATTTTATATTCATACATCTAATTCCCCCTCTCCAAGCCCCTGTCCTCAGCACAAGATGTTCAAGCCCACAACAGCTGCTCTGTGCTGGCCCCAAACAATTGCCAGGGCAATCTGTGGGCAACCTCTCCCTGGTGTGGGCCAGCTCACACCAAGGGTTGTGCTCATCATGGAACTGAAGGGGCCTCTGTGGGACAGAGCATGGCTGTGTGCCGTGGCACTGCTTTGTCTGTGAGCACCCAGGCAGCACCAGAGCCCCTTCAGGCTGGGAACACATTCCAGGGAAATCAGGCTGGGTTCATTTGCAGCACAGTATCTGAGCCTGTTTTGTGATGAGTAGGAGCCAGTGCCAGGAGACTGAAAGGAGCATGGAGTGCCTTCAGAGGGACATCCCAGAGGTGTGGAGAGCTGGCACTCATTGTAAGACATCACCTGGGCTCTACATGGAAAGTTGAGTGAAGTGGTCAGCAGGGTTATCACAGTCAGGCATCTGTTGGTGCAGCAGAACCTCACCCCTTTTACTTCCTGTTTTTAATCTGACAGAAATTACAAAAACACATCCTCATCCACACACACTTGCCATGCTTGGTGATGCAGCTGAGTAATTCAGCATATTCTGGTGTGTTGTACTGGAACTCAGAGATCTTTTCAGAGGCTCTGTTTAAAAACTCTCTGGAAAAGGATACATACATCAATACATAAGCACTAATCCTGCAAACATTTAAGCCAGATACATTTCTTTGACCGTATATTTCTGCAAAAAAAGTTACTAAATTTGCTTCAGCTAAGCAGATGTCATGAAATTTAGCATAATTGTGTGTGGTATTTTATACAAACACAACTTCTGGGTGAGAAAGGAACTGGTTAAAAAGAAAATAATTTTTTTGTTTGATCAGAAGATGGGCAGTTGCCTGAATCAAATGCAATTATATATTTGTCTCTGTAGGACTGATTTTTGCTTTGGGCAAAGATTTCATTTGATTTAAATCCTTGACTGAAGGAATCTTCAGTAGGTGTTGCAAATGGAAGTATCAATGCTTATTACAGATTCTGCATCCTCATTTCAACACTCCTAGAGAAGGGAGCTAGATCAGTCTGTTTAACTACAATGCTGACTCCCTCTTTACAGAAAAAAAACCTACAAAAATTATACTTTTGTATGATTATTGACATCATAAGTTAGTTTTCAATTTAGGTAAGTTATCTAGGAATGCACAGAACTAAAAAAATGTCATCTGCAGCAAGCGTAGCAGAAAATATATTTTAGATCACTCAGATGATAACATCCTGTTTCCTAAGGTGCCATTTGGGCCAATTCACTGTTTGCAAACAGAATGGTTCCAGTTGCTTATTCAGAGAGTACCTGACTCACATGTGCCATTGCTTGCATGACTTTCAGCTTATTTACAACCCAAGGTTGCATGAATACAGAGTATTTCACTTCAGTCACTGTTTCTTTTAGGAGCTGTTCTGTTCCTGGAAATGGAAAGGACTCCATTTAATGATTAACCATCAAAATAGATTCCCTCTTTATAATCTCCTAGGGAAACGGTAAGTTGCCTAGACCAGTATACTTTCAGAACAATTAATTTCAAAAAAAGAGAACAGAATAGCCAGGGTCTCTAATATAGCTATAGAAAATGCAAATTGGAAAAATTTATATAAAGCCTCTGTTGTGTTAGAAACCCTTCTGTCCTCTGTATCTCAGGGTGTATCACTACCTACAGAGAAAGCAGCTCTCTGCCTCCAGCAATTCCCTTCATAGTTCTTCCAGTACTGGGAAAGCATGTTGGTGAGATTGGTTTTCTTCCTCTAGGACATTTTGATATAAGAGTGTTGTTTTATGCATCTTTATTTCAATAAATAAAGTTGATCGTTGTTGTGTTTGCTTTTCTGGTTTCAGTATTTTTACTGTGTGTAACAGATGGAGCTGCTAGCAACACAGAGAGATAAGGTTGCTTAACGTTTCCCATGCTAAGTCTCTGTTTTCAGTTGCTTATATCTCATTTTATCCACTTGGGCTACAGCATTTCATGCTTGCTTCTTGCCTCAGATTGATTTTTCCTCCCTGGTTTTCAGTACGTTATTCTGTTACTTCTGAGAATGAAAAAAACATAAAAAACAATTTAAACAACCCCCTCCCCCCCCCCCCCGAAATAAATACATTTCCCAAGGTAATTTCTTTCTTGTAAAGTCTTTGTATCTTTGTATTTGGGACAAGAGTGTTGCATTTTGGTAGGAAGATTGTGGTGGGAGGAATTAAATTAGCAGGTTCACTATTTCTAATCCATGAGTTAATCTCACTAACAATACAACCACTGTGAACAAAGTATCAACCTTTCTGTGTAGAACTGGCTTTTGAACTCTGTGTTTTCAGAAACATTAGTTTAAAGACACAAAAAAAACTTGGAGCTAATACAATCACAGCAAAAGCAAACCAGAAACTTTATTATCCTGCCTCTTTAGCTAGAATACAGTCACACACACAAATATCCATGGAGCAGATCACAGCCTTAATTTTTGAAGATATGCAGCCATGACCCAAAGATTTTAGGCAAAATGCTGCCTACCAAAACCACCAAAATAGTTGGAATATTTTCCTGATGACTTTGCTGGAAAAAGTGTTGTTTCCTTGGTGAAGCTCCCTGAAACCTTACATTTTAAGTAAAGTTATGCAGCTCAGACTGCTCCTACGCAGAAAATACAGCTTTTGCCTTCCATGCTTCCACATCCTCTGCACACATGCCACTGCAGCAGCAGCTCCTGCTCTTTCCTCAGCCATTTCCAGGCTCAGACAAGTACTTGGATATTAGAGGATTACTCTCTGCAGGGGCAGCTATTTTCCACATTGTTCATCTGAACACCTTTAATACTGGCTGGTGAGAAAACCTCCAGGGCTGGCAGTGCTTTGTCCCTGAACAGCAAGTGCTGTGCCAGTGTCCAGGACATTAGCAATATATGATATATATTTTTCTTGGAAATGAAGATCCCCCCAGGGAATGGTAGCTTTAATAATGCCTTCAAAAAAAGCAAACTAATCAATTAAGATTTGTCAAGTAATTACTCTAAGAATTGGTCTACACAACTGAAATTAATCAATTAAAGTAATTAGCCTTACACTTTGTATGTCTAGCTAATTATATAAACATTTACCATGCATATTTTCAAGCTAAACTTCACTAGTTTCCATACAGAAACTTTCTCAGTGTAAGAGATTGTACCACAAATTACAGAGTTCACATGTTTAATATATGTCAATATATTTTCAAGGACATTTACATAATATATGCAAATATATTGAAGAGTCTTAGCTCTTGCAAATTTTAATCCCATCCTTAACATCTAAGTTATACACAGTAATATGTGATGTGGGTGTTGTTGTTTTTTTTTTTTTAATTTTAACTGACCAGCTCCTCCTCCATTTTAACTAAAGTAGTGAGGCTACTGAAATGTGCTTCACTGGGGACCCTGCTCTGGGACTGCTTGGCACTGAGGCAAAGGCAGGATGCAGTTTGGTTATTGAATGAAGTGGTTCATTGAAGACATGGTAAAGTTAGAAACCCACAGTCTTTGCTGCTTGCCATTTGCCTTCCAGATAGCAACCAAGGTGTTGGTCTTAGCCTATAAAATCTTGGATCATTTGGGCTTGGTCAGAATGGATTGTGTTACTCTCCTCATGACAAGTAGCTGGAGTAATGCTTGGAGATCAAGCAAAATGCACAGGATTAATTTTATTATATGAACTGCAAGGGATACTGGCCTCCAGGCTGATCACTGTGCTTCCAAGCTCTCATATTCCAGGAATTGCTATAAAATACATTGTATTAGTACTTACATTTTTCACTTCTTTAGAGCTAGAGTTTCTGGGTTTGAGGTTTGACTTTCCAGCAATGAGCCAGTCTTCAACAGCAAAGTCATGGAACAATGTCACAGAATCCTGGAACTATGGATTAGAATAAAAAAAAGAAATAAACAACCTCCTGTCAGTATTTAGAGTCAAACGGGAACTTCTCATCTCATCGTCACTTTAAATCTCATTCAGGGAGTCAAAACTGTGTTAACAAGCTAGTCCAAGTGTTCCCAATGCACCTACAATTCTCAATGCATCATAGCCAAACCCCAACATCACTTTCAGACCTTTGTGCATTTTCTGCTATTGCTCTGGCTCAGCTGGTCTCTGTGATAGAAAAACTGTTATTAGGTAATTAAGTAATATTAAGTAGAATGAACATGCTCCAAATTTAAACTTCAAAATATCCCTTAGACTTTTCCCAAATGCTACTGGGGTTCCCACTGGAGACATCATGGTCCCTACAGTAACCTGTCACCACTGATTATTGTCACGGCACTGAACACACAGGATTAATCTGTGGCATGCAGCAGGGAAGAGAGCTCCAGTACAAACCCTTCCCCAGGCTACAGCTCTTCAGGGACAGCTGATCCTGCCAGGACTCTCCATGGCCACAGTTCCTGCAAGAAATATCCTCCTGCTATGGCATGGAGCCCTCCCTGGGCTCCAGGGTCTCTCTGGGGACCAGTTGTGGCCATTCCTGCTGTTTTCCAAAGCAAAACCATTTCTTAAATGGGGGATGAGTGCAGCTGCTCATGGAAAAGGCTTTTGCACCCGGATCCAGCTCCACTGGAAAGCTGGGACAAGAGACACATGGCTGGGGACATGTGTTTTTGGGTCCTGCAGCAACTCCTGCCTTTTTCTACAGACAGAAAGGAGGTGCAGATGTGTGGCTGAGTGGGAACAAACAATGCCAGAGAGAGGGGGAAGCATTAGAAAGCACCAAGAAGAAGGAAATGGTCCTAAAGTGTGGCCATAGTTACAGGCTGCAGAAAGGCCACAAATCAGTGCATTTCTATGATTTCTTTACACCAAACTGGGCTCAGCTGCATACACAGGGCCAGCCATGACTTATATATTTCAAACTTACACAGCATCAGTCAAAGATTCCTTATTACACAAAGTTATTTTCCTTATCCTATCTGCCACAGACGATAAAACGAAACAAATGGATGAATATAATTCATTCACTGGTTTATGAACCTGAAGTCCCACAGAGACAGTAGGATATAGCAATCCAAACTGCAGTGCTGCTAAAACTGAGGGACAAAATGCAGCACAAGATCAGAGTGTACCAGCTTACAAGGATTTATTCCAGGAAAGCAAATGTGCTCTGAAATTGATGTTGTTTCATTTCTTTCTGGGTTTGTTATCCTTACTGTAAAACATTTACCTATAAACATCAAAAAAGGCACTAGATTGCAAGGCAATACATGAACTCAGGATAGAAATGGGTTTACTTAGGGCTTTGAAATGTTTTGGGATGTTAAGGTCAATGGTCCCTTTTAATGGAAAAGCCTGGTCTGCCCCTTTGGACACTGTAATGGTGCAGTAGATATATACACTGCAAGAGTATTTCCTCTCATTGCTGTATTGTTCCATCTGCTTTGGGCTGCACTGCTCGTGTGAAAAGGCAATCCAAAAATATTAGGTGGGCTGTAGATTTGCTGTCCAGTTGAGATCATTGTTAGCTTTGTGTGAACTTTGCACAAAAGCAGTGACAGCAAAGATAGCTGAGTGACACTGGCATGGCTCAGTTTGGGAATTTTTACATTAAAAAAAAAAGCTAAAGAAGAGTGAGCATGCCCCAGTGCTCAGATGGAAATCACACAATGCAGGAAAGGGAGCTCATTGGAAAATGCTCCTGAGGACATCAGGAATACCCAGACTGACACTGAGGACATTTGCAAATGCAACTTAATGCCTTTCAGGATTAGTTTTTAAACACACAATGATGCAAATGTTTATTTATCCACAGAGTGGCAGATTGTTAGTATTGCCTATGCCAAAATATGCTTTGGCTGCACTCCAATGACAAAGCCTTGTCTGAGAGATACTGATCAGTCTGGGGAGCTGAAGTGACACAGAAGAGATTTAAAAATCAAGGGGGCTTGTTCTCTGAGGCATACACAAAGTATTCATTAACTTTTATCAGCACATAATTCTCTCCATCCTGTCTCCTGCGCTGCAACCACATGGGAAATATTTTGGGGTGATAGATATACTGGTTATTCTGCCTCTGGCAAAAGGGTTCAAAACTTCCTGACCTTTTTGAGTATCTGTATACTTTCAGTGCACAGATTTAGGGTCTAGGAAGCAGTACAGAGTGTTCATCTTTAACTGCACAGTTTCAAAAGCAGCACAGAACACCTCACCTGCACATACAGATTTTTTTACCATCACACCTGCATTTACTGTTCCTGCAAAAAAAAGATGATGTTATATCTCTACAGCTGCCCTGCCATGCTGAGAGGGAGGGCTCCCCAGGCTGGAGCACCTCACACTTTGCTTAGCCAAGCCCAGGGGAAATGCAAGTGATGCCCAGCATAGATCATTATCTACCTCTGCCTCAGCTGCCTCCATCTGCCTCAGCTTTCAGGGCTAGTTATAATAATTTTGCAAGTTACAGTGAGATTTGCTTCGTTAGGCTTTTATTAGTGATCTGTAATGGTCCCTAATTAAACATAACACTGCTGCAGAAACAGTTGAAAAATATTCTACCACCCCTTCACACTCTGAAATATTGAAAGAGTGCAAGTCTGCAAATTTCTTGGTTTGGTCCCCAAAATGTGTGACATTGAATTTATGGTTCATCACCAAGACCAAGTTAACATCATACATTCCCCAAAGATGCCATGCACAGATTTCTTTCTTGAGTTTTGCCATTGCTTGAAAGACCAAGAGATTTCCCCATGGGCCAAGGAGCAGCTGATGGCAGACTGGAGAGTGGGGAGGAGTAGAGAGACATGACAGAAAAATCTCATGGATTAAAGAAATATTACTGTTGTCATGATTCAGACTTAGCATCTTGGCTTATTCAAATTCCACTTTAAAAAGTCATCAAGCCTTCTTTAATAGGAATCACCTACTTACAAAGCTTCAAGATATTAGCTTTGTTACCATGTTTTCATAATGGGAAACACTGACCACAAAAATGTATGTAGATATTAATGAGGAACATAATACTGAAAAATGGCAAAGCTTACTTAGGGTTATCAAATACATGAAATTAGTTTGTGTTATCTGTCCAAAATTACTGTTAATCATGAAACTCCACATTCTCATAGCTAGCTAAGCAGTCTCCCATCATCATACTGCAATAGAAAGAATTCAGCTGCTGGAGATTAGACAGAGTAGGGAGGATGGGTGTGCACAGAAAGCTCTCTATACGTAGCTTCATCATTAAAATTTCCCTAGCATGAGCAGAAAAGTTATTAAATTCCCAATAAAAAATGTTTAAATGTCATTAAAAAGTTTCAGTTCTATCATAATTCTCCTTAATGGTAAAAATTTCAGTGCTGGTTCTCAGTCCCAAAATTGCATTTTCAAAGAACCCTGTGCTTAAAGTCTCAAATTGCCTAATTACCATATTTATTGCTGAATTCTGTTTTCTAATCCCTGATGACTTTGTCAGATGTATTTATGTTCCCTTCATTTTACTCCCCTGCAAGAAGGACATACAGGAGTTAGTGAGGATGGCATGTTGCAACCTGAGTTGGAGAGGTGGCTGTTGCCACACCATATCAATACTTATTTAGCTACACAACATTAAAGACTCTGCAAACTACACAGTGCTGGGTATGAAAAATCATAGCAGTTACATTCTCCTTAACATTTATCCACGTTATACTTGCAGAATGGTCAATTATAATTGATATAAATTAAACCTCAAGAGTAAACCATTCAGTCTCACGTTGACAGCACCAAACTCCATTTTATTTCAATTGAAGATTTGAAGAACAATTCTGCTTCTCAGCTCCCTTTAATTAAAATAGTGCCACAAAAAATGCAATTCAAGGGAAGAAGCAGGATAAAATATTAATAAAAGCAAGTATCCAGGCAGTCCAAAATTAGTAAAATCTTTAAAATGTTCAAAGAAAGGCTCTAATTTTATTTGGCTCCTGTAAATTTAGGAAGGGAAGAAAAATACAAGAAATTAATTCTTTGTTGCTTAAATTAAGGTTTCATTAAACTACAGTTCTCTTTTAAAATGGAGTATATAAAACCACCATTATAATATTACACATTTATCATCCTTGTATATTTAATCAGCAACCACCACTCAGCCAAATTTTCTTAGCTTTTAACCTTGGTTAACCTTGTCAGCTCAATGCATAGTCTGCCAGGTTAAATGTTTTTCTTATCTTGTAACTGATTGTTGAAATTCTGGTATTTCTTCCCATTACACGTTGGTGATAAAATTCAAGATAGTAGAATTTCTGCAAATTAAAAATGTTAGAAAGGTCAACTGCAAACCTCAATCATACATGTCTTGTTTCAACTTCACCCTCCTTATGCTAAAACCATAAAACATTAGCTGTACCATTAAAAGAAAAAAAAAGAGAAAAATTTAAAATCTAAATATTGAAATATTAAATATCATTTTGGCAGTGTTAAACTACATCTTTGAAGCAGAACACTATTTAAAAATTGAAAAATGCATGGATTTGTGGGCTTAAGAAGATCTGTCAAGGGACCTACAAACACAACTGGCTGTTAAATCTTTCCTATTGCTATCACAAATTAAGACTTTGCAGATGACCATGAAATTAGTGGTCATTACAAGCTACCCCATGCTGGCAGTGACACTTAGCACAGAATAAAATTAATAAAAAGAAAATAGGATCCATCACTTATTCATGTTGATACACTAATTCTCCAAATGTGAAGGAAGATAAAATCTACCGTAGTAACTGCAATCAACAGATTTGATGCTGAAGAAACAGAGCAGGTCTCTCATGCTTAGGTTTCATTTCTAACTCTTATTTCAGTACAGATAATTTTTAAACCAGAAGTGAAGTCAAGCTGTGGTATTTTAGTATGATATGGAATACAAACTATGATATGGCATGGAATTGTATGGAATAAAAAATATTCAGAATTTGGAGGTTGTGGAGCAAAAGAACAATTTGTGGTGGCGGGTCTGTGCTGTCCCCAGTGCTGACAGTGATCAGATTAAGGTGGTTAACTTCTTTATTTGAAGTTCTATAAATAGATCTGTACTTCTAATAATTACTGAATAAGAAAATACATACCAGAGTACACTTTCTAAAAATAATAGAAAATTAATGACAAAGTAGGAGCATAAAAAAATTCTGCTGCATCTTAGGGGGTGTTTTTTCTCACATTCTATTCCAGCAGAAATCTGCTTCATGCCACCATTTAAATTTCTTCAAATTTTAATTAAATGTATGTGAAAATGATAATATTTTTTCAAATAAACTGAAAGCTGTGGGTACTTTTTAAAAATGTTCTAGAAGCACAGTTTAAAGAATGCAAAAGTGTAAAGGATGTAGGATCTTATTGTGCAAAAAAAGTAAGCTCATTATTTTGGTTGGACCTTAAATAATAATATTTGAATGCATTCTATCCAGAATATAATGATATCAATCACTTTTAGCAGATCAAAACTCCCCCTGAGCCTCACAGATGGTAAAATGAATGAGTTCAAGCAAAACTATTTTCTTGTTCCATTTATCAGGAAAGTAGCAATCACAAAGGCAGAAGGTAGTTCCTCCTGGAAAAGACAATCCCCAGTAAATAAAAAGTCAGTCAATCACTCTAGTTACAATCACTTCTTTGGTGTAAAGCATTTTAGGCATTTTCTGCTCCTTGGGTTTTCTGGCAGTGGGCTGTATCCACAGATAGTCGCTAATTTTGGGAGCTGTGCTTCATGCATGACACCAGTGTAGCTTCACTGTGTGCAACCTGTCTGCTTAGCCTAGGGAAATAAATACAGATTTTTGTCCAGAAAACAAAACTTATTAAAAATGGCTAGTGTTTAAAACTAGGTAATTTTCCACTGTGCTAAGAAACTTGACGGGATTTATTTTTATATCAGCTTGAAAAGTCAAGCACACCAGAAACTGGAGACAGTTTCAGCAAATCACATGAAATTCTGTCTGGAGACAATTTGGTGTAGAGCCAGCAATCAAGAGTTGGGATATCTTGGCTCTCCAGTCAGTGAAGCTCCCACAGCATTTCTATGAGCAAAGATGGGTAATTCAACTCCCCCAAATTAACTTTAACTATGGCTTCACTTTCTCCACAATCTCAGCTAAAATCCAGTTCTCATTCCAATGATGTTTTTAAATTGGCAGAACTTAGGTGAAGTTTTATATTCACAGTGTTTTCATTTAACAGACAATGCTTTTCATCTTGGATGTAGTTAATTTCAGTGAGATCTTCTTGGTGTCACTCTTATGGAGGAACTGGAGGTTATCCAAAGAAGGACAATGATGCTGGTGAAGGGTCTGGAAAATAATTGTTATGAGAAGTGGCTGAGGGAACTGAGTTTGTTTAGTCTGGACAAGAGAAGGCTTGGGAGGACCTTATCACTCTCTACAACACCCTGAAAGGAGGTTGTATCCAGGTGGGGATCAGTCTCTTCTGCCATGTCTTAAGTGAAAGGACAAGAGAAAATGGCCTTAAGTTGCACCAGAGGAAGTTCAGATTGGATATTAGATGTTTTTTTTTCACTGAAACAGTGGTCAGACATTGGAAAAAGTTACCAGGGAGTTTGTTGAAGTCCCTGTCTCTGGAAGTGTTCAAGAGGAGTCTGGACATGACACTTAGAGTTAGGAGTGGTTATGGTGGTGCTGGGTAGATGGTTGGAGACAAAATTATCTTGAAGGTTTCTTTGAATCCCAATGATTCTGTGATTCATATGGGCTTTGGAGGATGCAAATAAAAGCAGCTTGCAAAGTGGATTGAAAACTGGATGAAGGCTCCCTGAAGTGAATTATTATTATTATTAGAATAAGAAAACTAGCCTAGATGGTCAAGGTAACAAAGCAAAAATTGCATCTTGCTGTTAAAGAAGAGGCCATAGAAACTACACAAACAATAACTGAAATGATTAAAGCTATAAATAAAGCTAGAGAGGAAAAAAATTGTAATCATGATAGCACACAGCCAATTTGTAGTTGTCTGATGTTAGATGCCTAAGGCAGGACATAAGTCTCTGGAGGCTCCCTATGTGGTCAATGAAGAGAGAGAGCAATTCAGTCAAGTACTCAATTTACGTGCCTAAATAAGCCTGTAAAGGCAAGGCAAGAGCTCCTCTTCCTCCCCTGATTGCTCACACAGTGAAGAGGAAAAAGCTTTCAGATTTAAACACCTCAGCTGGTTGTTTGGTGTCATGCAGCAAAGATCCCCCAAGGACCTTAACTACTGTAAGGGTCCAGCAATAGAGTAAATGATAGAAGGATGTATGAAACAGCCTTTGCCCAGAGCATGTAGGGCCAAGACAGCAGCCAGAGTAGAGAAAAAAGGACATGATGGAGGTGGGAGAACGCAGGCAGTGGTCCCAGCAGGTACAAGGACCTGACATGGTCAGATGAATCACTGCTGCCCCATTTCAAAAAGAGTGCCTGAATTAAGGGTGTTTTGTCACTTTTTGACAGGCCCTTGTTTGTGTGTCAAGGCAAGCACAGGTGAGTTTCCTCGTTTTGGCTCCAAAACTATCTACCTCCTATTCAATTAGCTAACAAAAAGCTGAACAGAGGACTGGGTGGATTTTTAAATTCTATTATATTCCCCTTTCAGTGGCTAGGGAAGTGCCTTAATGGCTCAGAGGGAAAAGGTGCCACTGTCTGTGATAGAGCATATAATTGAACTGAACTCTCTGAAATCAGGGCAATCTGTCTCACTTCTCAGAGTGTGGGCATTAATTCCTAATATCTTTTGCTCATGAAGTAAAAAATCTCCTTTGTAAGAAGCCCATATCAGTGGAAAAATGTACCACAAAAATAAAGTTGGTGCTGGAGCATGTCCAGGGAAGGGCAGTGCAGGTGGGGAAGAGAGCTCAAGTCCTATGAGGAGCAGCTGAGGGAGCTGGGGGTATTTAGTGTGGAGAAAAGGAGGTTCAAGTGGGACCTTATCACTCTCTACCATCCCCTGAAAAGAGGGAGTAGACAGGTGGGGGTCTGTCTATTCTCCAAAGTAACAAAAGATAGGACAAGACAAAAGAGCCTCAAGTTGCACCAGGGGAGGTTTATATTGAATATAAGGAAAATTTTTTTCATGGAAAGGGTTATCAAGCACTGGAACAGGCTGCCTAAGGTGGTGGTGGAGTCACCAACCCTGGAGGTGTTAACAAGATGTGAAAATGTGGCACTTAAGGTCACTTAAAAGCTGCTAAGTGATGGACCTGGCAGTGCTAAGATAACAATCGGACTTCAGGATCTTACAGGGTTTTTCCACCCTAAATGATTATATGTTTCTAAAGATCAGGCTTTCAAAGAAGAGGTTTTAAGAAAGGACATTATTGAGGATGCCAGCTCAGATGATGCCATCTCCAAAAGAATCTAAAACTCACAAATCTAGAACAAGCAGTTCCTCACAAGTTTAAATCTATCAACTATCCCACACTAATGGAATTTATGGCACAAACTCAAGGCTCAGTAGCCTAAAATAAAAATCATGTTTTCAGGGTTTTCTGTTTATTACTTAACCCACAGAGAACTATGTTGTCTCAAGAAACATTAACTAAAACAATCATACAGATTTTTCCAAGACTTAATCTAACTACAAGACATCAGATATAAGCAGAGTACTTTCATATCCATACATCTACCCATACACTTCTTTAGTGCTCACATTTTGAAATAAATTACTTTTCAAGGTATTAAAATGTATCTTATTTTCAAATTGTGTGCTGTGCTTTCTGCTGAGTCAAAACATCTAGACCTTCTTTAAGTGAAAAGTTTGATCATTACTTTTGCTATTGATATTTAATCTTCATAGCAACTCTATATAAGACCATGCTAAGATTCATGCTTTCACCAAGAGGGTTAGCTGTACCTCAAAGCCCAGTAGAGAATAATCATAAGAAGCCCAAATCCTTGTGATAAACACTTCATTTTTTACCGTCACATTCTATAGCTGATTTTGAAACACAGACTGTAAGATACAGAGAAAAAGAATAAATGATCATTTTACACATTCCCACAATTACAGATTTTTTTAAAAATCACCATAATTCACATAAAATTAGTTATGCCATGCAAATAAGAAGTATTATAAAAATATTAGTGAACAGACCATAACTAGATGACAACCAATTTGAATGTGGTTTTAGCCTCATCAAATTAAGCAGTTAATTAGGTAAATATTGAGGTAACTTTTACAGAATTTTTCAGTCTCTCACCTATTCCTGGCACTATGCTGAACATCTTGGTCCTAATGTTTGGACTAAAGAGAAAGGAGGGGTAATAAGCCATATCACAGTTTATTACAATTACCTGTCAGTCTAGATGTCAAGAATCACAGAATCATGGGATGATTTGGGTTGGAAGAGACTTTTAAGATCCTCTTATTCCAGCCCCCTGCCATGGTCACAGACATCTTCCACTAGACCAGGATCAAAGCCCCATCCAAGATGGCCTTGAACAATTCTAGAGATGTGCCACAGCTTCTCTGAGCAACCTCTTCCAGTGTCTCACCACCCTTGCAGCAAAGATCTTCTTTCTAATATCTAATCCAAACTTACTCTCTCTTAGTTTGAAGCCATTCTCCCTTGTCCTATATGCCCTTGTAAAGAAGACATCAAATTGCTAAACAAACATATTTCTCAGCATGGCAATAGATGAATAATGCATTCAATGGTCAGCAAAGGCATAATCACATTTCAGCTTCTTTGCTGTTCCTTCCTGCCCTAGCATCATTCCTGGGGCTGTCCACGACCAAATCACACTGAGGAACTGATCTGTCTGGAAAACAAACCAAGGAAAATTAGTTTCAGTATTCAGCTGGCTTAGTTCCTCAAAATGGCTCACAGCACAACTGTGGAAAGATTCACTTTAGCACAGAATAAGACAGCTCAAGCAACAGACAGGAATTGCAGATGGTAGTTTAAGCAGTATTCCTTCCCGGGTTCTTTGGCTCTATTTTCCCTTTGAAAATATTCCCAAAGTACATACAAATTTTGGACACTTTTTCTATTGGACACTATGATTTGATCTCCAGCAATTAGATCCTTAACTTTTATGGATTTCAAGTCCTGGGAGATGCCCCCAGTGCACCAGTCTAAATAAGGTCAACTCACTGTCTAGACAGGATACGGAGAGCAGGGCCTTCGCCTTTTGTTCTATAAACCTACTTACATGTTTTCTGGATTGATGATCAGCAAGAGGGTTGAGGGTTTTAATTATCCTCTGAATCCCAGCCAGCAAGAATGTGCTAACTTTTGAAGCATATTCCTTTACATGTGAATTTATTTAATTTGTGCATTTGTGTTTAAATTTGTCATTATGTAAATTCCCTTGATATCTTAAGCAGAATAAGCTCTACTATGCTTAGCTTTAAATTGTTTTGTGAGACTCAGAAAATGGAATAATCATTAAAAAATATCCACAAGAGTGTGTCTGATGGAGGGGTAGCTAATATAGGCTTTGTTTTTAAATAATAACCATCCACTAATACATAATCATAATTTTTCTCTGATCTTATGAGCTGCTGTCTTTGATATATAGCTGCTGAACATCAATAAAACCCCCAACAATCATCATTTAAGAGAGAAAGCCAAGGTACAACATGAAAGAATATAAATTTCCATGCATAATATAGCCTTGTATTGCTTTGATGAGTTGCTTGTTCAGGGGAAGTCTCAGTTAAATCAGGGTGCTTCTTCTCACTGAACTGGAAAACAGAATGACAATGTGGAAATGCAATTGCCTGATAAGTTCTTTTCCTTAGCAGGTGAAGCTGAAGTATATGCAGTTCACTGATATTGGCAGACTAACTGTACCCTTACAGCCCAGCTTATGTTCAAATATTTTGCTTGAAGAAAGACTGTAATAGCTGTCTCACAAACTTAAGTCCTGTTTTTGTAAAACTTGATTTCTTGGAGCAGAGATTGCTCCTCTGAAGCCCTTGGTGGTGCTGGACCTTCCTCCAGAGTTCCACTGTGTCTGTCACACTGGGCAGGGAGCCAGTGCCTGGCCCTGCTGCAAGCCCACGCAGGATGCAGGGCTCGCAGACCCTTTTCTGAATTATTCCTAAGTGGTATTTTCCTCTAGGATTAATCCCTTGGTTCCAGTTCTCACAATTTATTGCCAATCCTTGGATTTACTTCAAGCCCTGGTACAACACCTCTCCTCAGGAAAAAGAGCAGAGCTGGACCTGTGATAACTCAGCTTAGCAAGACAAAATGCTGTCTGTTTATAAGAAAAGCATTCTCTTTGGCAAACACATAACAAACCAACAAGAAAAAATCTTTACATTCAAATGGAGTAACCATGGCTGGAGGTATTTAAAACCCTACAGATGTGGCACCTGGGGACATGGTTCAGTGCTGGAGTTGGCAGTGCTGTGTGAATGGTTGGATGTAATGATCTTAAAGGAATTTTGCAAACTAAATGATTCTATGAGTCTATGATTCTCCAGTCCAGGTGGAGTTTCATCATCTTAATACAGGCTGCAGGAGCCTATCAGACCTTAGAAGATCCTAAAGGGAGATCCAAACTTCTTTTCCTACTCTAGAAATCACTCAGAAAACCACCAGGATAATACTGAAAGGCAACCTTTATGCAGTGCTCTCCTCAAAGCTAAAATAAGATGCCATATTATCAGTCTTTCAGTAGAGACTGATGCTACCTCTTGCTGTCTGTCTAGAGAGGTGACAGAACGATGGCAGCTGCACATCCAAGTGGCTGTCAGGGGAGCAATGGTGCTAAGCAAGAGAGAAAATGGACAAATGAAAAGCAATGTGAGAAGCAGAGCTGTTGCACTGGGCAAGCAGTCCTTGCAGCTACATGAGATTCCACTTTAGTAGCTTTGAAGCAGCACAGCAATTTACTTCCAAATTTCTATTAAAGCTGAGGCTTTTAATGCATAGCTCTAATGAAAAAAATCAGAGTCCTAATAAAAGTAAGGCTTTAAGCTACTTCTGAGTATCTCTTTAGAGCTAAGGCCTAATGCCTGTAAGATTCACTCAACTGCAATTTCTAAATCTCCTCAAATGCAAGCACATAAATATGTGGCATAGGTCTTCACTATATGCAATCATATCCATACAGAAATGAAGCAAATAATGGTTATGAAGGTGAATAAGACCACTTCTGAATATGTGAATGACTTCTTTTGAATGGTCAGAATCCTGTGAAATTCTCTTTCTCTGCATCATGGGACACCAGAAATTTCTTGCCTGCAATTTTCAGGTTACAGGCATGAATCCACCTCTAGTAGGAGGATTTTCCTATCACAGTCTGGATACCATTTGTATTCTCACTTTATATAGTGCTTGGTGGTAGAAGCACTGTCTCCTGGAATTCTTGAGAATGACAGTCCTTGCTAACAGTGGGAAAAATGAAATGCTGAATCTAAAAGGATCAAAATCCTAAATTCTAACAGTTCAAATAGCAACTAAAAAAGAGATACATTTAAAACTCTCATTATTTTTAAACCGTTTGAGGAATTTCATGGTTTAGCCTTTGGGGTTTGGCTGTATTGGTTAACAAACTCGGAAAAAACCATGATGTTACAAAGAAAAAAAACCCAAAAGAAAACAAACAAGAAAACCCAAACACACAAGCAAACAAAGCCCCAAATAAAACAAAACAAAGAACACAAACAAATCACAGATTAGAGAAACAAATTGCATAGAAAGAATTGAACATCTTGCATTTAGCTTTAATTGACTTTAAGGATAAATTACAAGCACTTTTGTTACTGTGTTGAAAATTGATACAGTACTAGGGAGTGCCCTCTGGAGCACCAGCTTTATTCATTTCCACTCTTGGCATATTTAAGTAAATGTAATCAAACTACCAAAACTAGATCCCAGGGCAGTAATTTCTGAGATCCTCAGATTGATCCCACATTGAATAAGTGACTACATATTGATAAACTGGTTGCTGACCTTGGGTTAACCTTCTGAAGTTGTTAAACCTTGGGCTTCTATTCACAGTCTATCATGATGACAATCTTGTGACTCTCATCCTCCTGGCCTTTTTCCTGCCATTGAGAAGGCACAAGTGGGTAAATACCCCTGCCAGCAGGCAAAATGGAGCAACGTCTTTCATATTTGCTTCCCATCTGCAGCAGAGGAAGGACAGTATTTTTCAGGGATAGCAGGCATCTGTTCCTGAGGCCCAGTGGCTTGGAATAAAAACTGACCAAAACTGAGAGAATATTGCCTTTCAAAGTCCTATTTTGCAGAGTTTTTCCTTGCATCTAAGTGGAATAATTCAGATTAAAACTTCATTCTACTTAAGTGTACAAAGTAACTAAACGGTCAGGAAGCATCAAATCACTGAGCAAATTGTTTTCTGTCAGCAAATAAGAACTCACCCTGCCAAGAGCAAAAAAAAAGTTTTTGTCTAACTTGTAGCACCCTTGCCCAGGGTTCAAGGAAGGAACTGCTGTCCCTAACCCACCAGCACATGTACTGGGAAGCTCACACAGCTGTGATGTGTACTGAAGCTACCTTGCAGCCTGACAGGTGGCCTCACTCTACTGGACAAATTCTCATTTGCAGACACAACCACACTGCAAGTATAGAGAATGCAAAGAGAGCTGCACTTTCCTTGGAACCTATAATAAACATTATCAATTAATTAATTATCTAAGTCTGCTGACACTTTTCATCCATCCCAGTGTGATGTGCCTTGGAGGCTGTGCCCATTCTGCCCTTTCACTGGTGAACTCATCCACTAAGACTTGGCTCTGACTCTGTTCCTCCACCACTTGTCTGCTGCCAGACACACACCAGCTGGTGACTTTTCATTCTGTTCATGAAGAGCGCTGTTTTCGGGAGAGGGGATGACTTTCTCACTGGTTTTGGACAGCCAAAGCACAGTGCAGTTCTGGATACTGACAATTTTGCTAGCCACTACAACCCATAACACAAATCATAGCTCTGAGGAAGGGTGTGATGGCTCTAACATCCACCCCCAGAGAGTGACTGAGAGGTCACATGAATGGCTTCACAGCTATAGAAACCTCCACAGTGCTTGAGAAGCCTATTAGTGGCAAATGTGTACAAATTGGCAGTTCCTACCAGATTTTCCAGTCTGTTAGACGAACAAGCTCGTTACAGTAAAATTTACTAAATATGAGAAACCTGATGGTTTGAAACTGAGATGTTTTCTGGTACAGTTCAGCAGTGTGTTATAATTGTACCATGATTCAGTGCTTGGGCATCCTCCATATCTCAAGTACTGGTCTAAGCTACCAGCAGAGCTTCTGACAGGAGCTAGCCAGAATGTCACCCTCAGATAAACATCAGAGCAGTTGTGCAAAGATTTCCTAGAAGAATGCCTTGCTTCCTGCAAGGTTAAAAACATCTGATGAAGAGATACCTGCTACATCCTTCTCCCTGACCTAATTGTTATAGGTATTTTCCTAATCTTATCATTGCCACCATTTTTGAAAACTTCACCATCATCACTCCAGAGGGTAGGACAGCACTGAGATCCATACATTCCATGAAAGGAAGTGGGACACAATGAAGGGGTGCCTCTAGGAAGACTTGAGACTTACCAAGGAAGGGAGAGTAAGCCCAAGTCCTGATTTTGTGACCCTCTCATTAGGTAAATTTTCCTAATAAACCATTCTGTTCCCAATTCTTTTCACAGCACCTGGAACCATTGTCATTAACTTCTGAGTTAAGGGATGGAGCACAATACATTGGGCTATGTACATTGAGCTGTGTATTGTGCTTTCAGAGGCATTTATCACATTCAGTATTGCCTTTTCCGCCCATTTCCGTTGCAGTCAGATTTCAGTAGAGGTAAAGGGCTATTAGAAGAGACACCAACTCTTGCAAGTATGTGCCAGATCAGAAAACCAGCTTCAAACATTGCATGGTATTGTCTCTAAGTGGGTCAGTTCATAAAGTATCATCTGTTCAAATGATGTCTATGCTGCAGTAAGAAAAAGGGGAAAATGCAGCAGTAATTGAAAATGATCTGATTTTAAAAGTCTTGCACCTGGTGCATGCTCAAAGAACATTTCTGTGTTCTATTAATACTGCTTCTAGGACACAGGAAATTTGAAAAATGTTGCTCCTAAAGATCAGGATCAGAAGTTACAAGAAAAGAGAAATAAAGGGATTTTAAAGAAAATTCTGCATCTGGGTCTTGTGACATTATTGTCTGCACATTTCCTTTCTTTTATTTTTGCAGAGAATGGGCTTTTGGGTGCATGCCTTCCTCAAACACCTATTCAGTGTGCTAATGAGATAAGAAATATATAAAAATATGTTGTATTTGTATAATAAAATATATGTTGCAATAGCAAAGCATTAACTACTGCTCCATTTCCATGTATTCTTAAATTACACACATTCTAACTCAGCAGAAGAATATTTTACTGACCTTTCCACTTATTTCTAGTTCACTGGTGTGTCTAGAGCTATCTTGTCACTTCGTAACTCATTTTTGTTTTAGCCTAAGTGACTGCTCAGAAGCAGCAAGCCCTGCTGGAATGTCAGGCACAAACTCCACTCTGGAGGCACTGAAATGAACGCCACATCCACTGGGGAGCTGGGGAAGGGGCAGAAACTTGAGTAGGGGCAGTGACCCATGAGACAAAGCATGACATGCTCCTGCAGTCTGTACCAGCTGAAGCCCTGGCAGGCAGTGCTTCATCGCTGTTGGGACTCTCAGTACTGAAGCCTGGAGGTTGCAGAGGTTGGACCACATGCCCAGGTCTGCTACTGAGAACACAGGATGTTATTTTCTGCCCAAGCACAATGGGAATTATTATTTTTCTTGGTGCATCTCTCTGAGTATTCTGTAACCACTGGTCTCAAAATGAGGTAGGCTATGAGAGATGAGGCCAGATTCCCCAGATATTGGAAGAAATAGAAGAAATTCTTCAAGTTCCTTTCACTTTACAGAAGTCTGGTTTTCCTCTGGGCCTTGAGAAGAAAAAAAAACACTTTGGTATATTAAAAACTAGTTCAATTCTCTTGCTTAGTGGTCTCTGCTAGAGAGAAGGGAGAAAATTTTATATTGACTTCAGACATGGACAAACTCTCTTTCAGCCCACACTTTGTGTGCTCTTTTACTGCTCTTGGACCCAGTCAATGATGCTATGAGCAAACCCAGTCTTAGATCACGTCTATGTGATGCTAATGTGCCTCTGTGTCTTCCTGGGCAACATTTATTATACTGATAAACTCTCCAGATCTCGTGATCTTTACCTGATACTTCGGAAGTCAGTCTTTAAAAAAGAAACTACACTTTATTGCTTGTGTTCATAGCCAAGAAAAATCCAAGGCATTGCCACACACTCTATTAATGGTTTTGATTTTTTTTAAGCATTCCTAGGGGCAGAGCTTTCAGTCAATGGGATCATTGGTTTGATTCCACTACAGTGGAGCTGAAACAAATAACCTGACAAAAGACTCAGAAGCCAACTCCAGAATTTTTGTCCTCTGGTAGCACATTGGGTTTGGATAAACAAACAAACAATCATTTAATATGTTTGATATCTTTTGGAGTCAGCTTTAACAGATTGCCCAGGACTGCATCCAGCCTGGGTATCTCCAAGGACTGAAGCTCAACAACTTCTCTGGGCAACCAGTTTCACTGTTTGACAACATCATAATAAAAAATTATGGTTATGTTTAAAAGTAATTTCCCACATATTAGCTCATGCCTTTTGCCTGTTGCCCTTCCAATAAACATAACTGAGAAGAGTCTGACTGTCTTCTTTACTGCCCTGTTATTTGCTCCATACATTACCAGTTTATTTATGGATGTAGTGGGAGTCAGTATCATCTTAGCATAGAATGATATTGGTTTGGTCAGACTTGATTTCTCCTTCCTAAATTCATGCTGACTACTCCCAGTAACCTTCTTGTCACTGATAGGTTTGGGAATGCTTTCAGGGTTATTTGTTCCAACACCTTCCCAGGGATCATGGTGATGCTAACCAGCCCAAAGTCTCTCAGATCCTCCTTCTTGCCCCTAGTGAAGATAGGCAGTGACATTTATTTCTTAGTATATCTAAACTGATCATTCTATCTCTCTGAGGAGTTAATGGGAACAAACAGGCACTTCTGGAGCATTACGTAGCATAAGTTCTTTTGATATTTTCTTCATTAAAATCAAGAAAGGTGCAGGAAAATTTTCTTCTCCTTTTGACTGTAAAGGAAGGGCAGATGACTAAGTCACAAGTAGATGCCTATATGTACATACCTACATCTGGCTCAATAAATCCAAAGAACTTAAAGAACCCTCAACTTTGCCATCAAGGACAAGCAGACAATGATAATAAAATTCATGTTTCTCCACAAACAGAAGCCTTGCCCTGCAGCAGAATCATACATTAGTCAGGAAATCTAGATGGATGAAATAATATATTTGATGGCAAAGGAACTTCCTATTTCTTTCCATTTGAACAATTCTTCTTCAGAAGGAAAGAACTGCAGTCCACAGTCAGGTCCCCTTCTAATCTACCCTGTTTTGCTGAAATCCATGAACTGCTGTGGAAGATTGTCTAGCCCTGCAAGGTGATCTGCTGACTACCATCAAGCAATGAATGTCACAAGTTAAAGTAGCACAAGCACCAGTTCAAAAAATTGGAAACTGTTTTTTTCTTCCCCACATTTTTTATCTATTATGAGTGATCACAGAAAGAAGCAAGAAATACTAGCAGTGGAGTTTTACCTGGAAAGTAGCAAGAGTATATGTTGTCCATGTGTACTTAGGGTATCTTTAAATGACAGTGGGTCACTATAACCTTTCATGTTATAGTCCCTTTAACTACAATAAAGAGTGCTAGCTTTCACTTTCACTCCAGGATACAGAGCCTGTCTTCCAAATCCTACAAAATTCAGCCTTTCACTTCTCCATGTTAAAAAAAAGTAACAAAACACAAAACCAATCAAAAGGAACACAGAGAAACATAAGAAAAATGGCTGTGAGAGAAATACAGCCTGAAGGCTTGATTCTTCCCTCCAGCACAGATTGCTTCCCAATGCCGATTCCCTTGCCTAGCAGCAGCCTTGAAATTCTGTTTCTCTCTCTCCTGATATCTGGTAGAATCTCAATCCAAGGCCAGGTGTGTGTGTTGCACCCACAGCTGCATTCATCTGCCACCCACTGCCTGCCCTGCAGTGAGTCAAGCAGCTCCTGCAAGAGACCAGTTCAGACATTCAGGAGCAATGATCCCAGGTGGGTGTGACATATGATCTCAGAGTGGTGAAAGAAAAGCATCCAGCACCAATGTCATTCCTTTCCACCAGAGACTTTCTGAAAGAAAATGTTGAAGAAAATTAAAAAGCAAGCAAACAAAAAATTACCAAGGGAACAAGGCAAAAGAGAGGCAGGACAAAGGGGAAAAATGCTTGGAAAAACAATTCCCTCTCCTGACAAGTCTCAGTTATGTACAGAAAGCCTGTGAGAAATACTGAGCCTGTGACAGCAGAAACATCCCAAAGAGAGCAGTGTGCAGGGGGAACACAATTAATAATAAAGCCCTGTGGAATTTGTGAAGGTTCAGCACAAAAGCTTGAAGCCGTCTTTTGAGAAACCGAATCAGCTTTAATTACTGTACTCTGGGTTATTCTTTCAAAATGCTTTTGCAGTGAAAGTTTCTCAGTCTGAGGGCGGGCAATCCTGCTCTGCTATCATTTCCTTTCATTGTTACAGGCTTCAGCACACAGTGAATGTGTGTAAGGACAAGCAGGTCCTCAATGTCTTTCATTTCAAGTGTTAGTTTTTTTCCCTTTTCATTAACAGCCTTCAAGAAGAAAAATAACTACTTAGGGCAAGGTTTTCTTTTTCTTCTCTACTTTTTTACTGGTTTTTTTCTTTTTTTTTTTTTTTTTTCTGGCAGACTCAGTGAGGCCCTTTGCATTCACTATACCTTGTTATCTTAAAATCGGTATAATAGAGATACATATATGCTCATTACTAGTAGCTGTGCCTTCTTAATGCTTCCTATGATGGTATTTTCAGCTCATAATAGATAGTGGATGATCCATGCAGAGCAGTGAATGTGGTGTTGATTTTTCCTTCACTTCAGCACAAGCAGTGAAGGATTTCCCCAGTTTGTAACAGTGAAAAAGAGGGAAGAATCCACTCTGTGCCATGGCTTTCCTGAGCCTGCTTGCTGCAAAGCCTCACTCACCAACAGTAACACAGTTTACTTCTGGAATAAGGTAGAAAGCTCTCAGTTTCTGGACTTTAGAGGACAAAAGTAAGAAGATGAGGGGGAAGCAAAGTGGGAGGAGGAATCTAATAATTCTTCATCTGCTACTAGAAATATTAGTAATGTGCAAACACAGAGGGGAACAACACTGAGCACAAAAACAAGCTTAGCCAAAACTTGATTGCTCTTCCTCTCTGTCTTGATTGGTGTGCCTTTTATGTGTTTTTCAGTGTGCTGAGTTTTAATAGAAATTAGAAGTGGCTACATGCCATTATGTACCATCACATAGCAGGAGGCACAGCTGTGTCCACATTTGCCAATGTTTTGTAAAATTAATGGGAAGAAATACAGATAGAGAATTTCATAAGATACACAAAACCCAGTAAGTCATTTGCCCAAACCTGAAAACAATACAGATACAAAACTGGTTGGGACAAGAGCTACCAGTACTGCTCTGAGGCCAGAAATTTCCAGTGTGATCAGCACCAGCTAAGATTTGAATTGAAGTTATTTTCTTTTTGTGCAGAAACTTAGATGTATTCATCAGACTTAACTGTTTCTCAAGACTTTGATAAAAGCAGCAACATAAGTGCAGGGAAATAGCAGTTCTAGAATCAGGAACTGCACTTCAACAATCCAAGTTTCTCTTATGTCCATAGATTACTTAGAAAGGTCATGTTTTGTCCAGCATTCCTAGACATTGTTTCCTTGCTATGCAGCTTAGCATTATGCACAAAATCCCATTGATGGCACTTCCTTTACTCCTGTTAAAATGAAAGAGAAAGATGGTGAGGACAGAAATTAAAGTAGGGCATGATAGCTACAAAGGAAGTATGATTGGAGGGTCTTCAGAACCAGCATTGAGGATTAGTTTTGAGGATGATTCAAGTGCATTTCCCTTGTGTCAAACTCAGCCTCATTCATCATTGTGTCTGTGCTCAATTGGAATTCCAAGGTTCAGATGCCCTCAGTGCCACCCAGCAGACAGTTCCAGCTGTGGGACCATAATTGTTTCTTCAGCTCCCATCACTACCAAGCACTTGTTCTCAAGAGTGTCTGAACAGTGGAGGAGAATAAGGCTAAAAACCACTTATGAAGTCATTGCCTACTCCTTTAAGTACAAAAAGAAAAGAAAGAAAAAGAAAAAGAAAAAGAAAAAGAAAAAGAAAAAGAAAAAGAAAAAGAAAAAGAAAAAGAAAAAGAAAAAGAAAAAGAAAAAGAAAAAGAAAAAGGAAAACCCAAGGAAAAATCCCAGCAGCAAATCTGTATATTCTTAGTACACAGTAGTAGTACATCACCTTAGGTAAATTCTCTCACTCTGACTTCTTTTGAAATTACATCCCACCCAATTCCACCTATGTTCCTCTCATAACTAAACATTCATTTCTAGCAATAGCCATCTGCACTTTCTCCTTTCTCTTCTCTAGATCAGAACATCAAGGTTTGGGGTTTATTTGCTAATCTGACTGGAGCCAGACAAACAGACATTCTTTAATTAATATTTTCTCATTGTTTCCTTGAAATTCCTGGAATTTCCTCAAGTCATATTCCTCCTTTGTTATTGTCTCATTTCCTGCTCATGCCGCCTCTCTGTCTCAGTAAACACAGAGTAACTGCAGTGCAGTCACACGGGGCAGCTCCTGCTGAGTGCAAGGATCTTTTGGGAAAGCCAAGAAGGAAGTCTGGAAATAACTTATAATAAACAGCAGTGAACTGACATAGAAAAAATGATGTTCTGTAGGATCCCAGATAACAAAGCTGGATTTTACCCAACTGATAACTGGAAGCATTTAGTGAGCAGGATTCTATGGCAAAGAAAGACCCGTGGAGCAAATGTGCTGCTACCATTCAAGAAAAGCTGTCTAATCATTAGGGAAAAGGGATTTTTCCCTTTGCAGCAACTTGTTCTTGAAAGCACATGAATTATCAACAAGGTTTTATGGGTCAGCACTTCATAACAAAGCCAGGAAATTCCAGCTTGACCCTACCTAGGAGGACTCCACTGCATGCAAGCAGAGTAGTGTGCTGTACATTTGGATAAGTTATACATATTTTTAAAGTATCTGATTCTCATCCAATTCTCCCATGTTTAGAATGTAGGCAAAAACTTAAACTCATAGTGTTCCAGATCAGAAGATTTTTAGATTAAAGATTTTCTTTTGAGATCTTTAGCATATTTAGTGCAGTTTTGGTTGCTACAGACATCACAGCTTTACATTTCTGATTCTAAGGTGCCTTGCTTCTCTTAATTGATCAATAAAGATGTGCAACAATTGATCAATAAAGATGTGCAACAATTACATTAATACAGTAATAATATTATGTCCATCTTCAAATTGAAAAAAAGACAGCAAATTTTTTGCATGTTTTGATCACACTTTGCTTATTGGAATGGAGCTACTGAGTCAGTTTGTCCCCATCTTCCCTTCAGCAGGGGCTGCCCTGCTCTGATGCCCTGCTCCTCGTTGCCCTGCAGTTGTGGCTTTTATACAGACAGGAAACTGCTTATCAGAGCTAATTATGAGAGCTTAAAACACAGTAAGACTTTCAAAATAAACTCTGTGTTATGGTTGAAGGGACCCTCTGGGGACTGAATTATTTCAGTTTAATGCACATTGCAGCATTTTTTTTTTTTGAGTGTCAGGTTCCCCCAGCTAGACTCCTCTCACAAGAGGAACATTGGTCTCTTCTATTGGAGTGAATTTTACCTGGTGCTGAAGCCAGGCAGCTGTGAAAAGGCCCTGGCAGAAGCAGCTCCTGCTGCTCTGATGAGGGAACATACTGGGTCTGCAGCTCAGCAATGGCTAAGATGCCATAAAGAGTCTCTGAAGAGACTCAGCTCTTGATTCAAGATGGGAAGGCCTATCAGCATAAGGACAAAATCATGTCTGTAAAAAGCTAAAAATGTTCTGTGGTGGTAGAACAGCACACTCCTATGTATTCAGGAGCCAGTTTGTTTTCTCTTCAAATTCAACAAGGAGGGAAAAATTTGCGGATCATTTTGCTTAGATTCAGAATGCAGTGATTTACCTTTGGTCCATCTCAGACTTTCAAGCTGGCAATAAATTGCAGCAATTCATTCTGAATTGCTTATAAGTGGCCTTTTCATGCATTTCTTTTTCTGTTTCAATTTGAAAACCATTCGGGTTAATTGAGGTGCAGTCCTTAACAAGCAAACATTTGTTAAGGACACCATTATACAGACACAGCTGAAGTGGCAAAAAAACTCACCATATTTGTCTGAGATGGAAACTCAGCTTCTATCTTTCTTAGCAGAGAACATGATTAAATTGTTAGTGTAGTTAGTCTGTCATAAATGCTGTTTATGCCATCAGTATACCCTGCAAAAAATAATGAAGATTACAACCTCCTAGACAGATATAAATTTTCTGAAGTTTCATCTGATGAAAAGATGAAGAATGACAAGTTTCAGACCCCACACAAGTGATGACTGTCAAAGTAACACAGTACAGACACAGAGAATTTCTGTGACAGGATGTGCTGGGAAATTTTAGTATATGCTTAGTGCATCACAGCAATATACCACAAACAGTGGCCACCAGCAGCAACCCTGTGGTGGACTCATAAATTAAAAATACCTGGCATACCCCTCTATTTAAATCAAGGGGAGTGCTCATGAAGTGAATTCTCATCCTGAGCTTGACTGGCAGAGTGTGTGATTTAGCATCTGTGATTTAGTGTAGGGAGCTGTGTATGCATTTTGTCAGGGTGATTTCTCCCTTGTCATTAAATTTGGCCTGCTGAGGTGGCCAAGAGTGCCTGGCTTAAACTCCCACACAGAGAGGGTAGAAGAGGGCTGAATGGGGCTAGGACCCCACAATATAACTGCTGGTCTGGGTTTAGATGAAACAGGTGTGGCACCAAGGCAGAGATGCCAAATAACTGACCTGACACTCTGGCTGAGGAGCTATCAGTGCTGCACCAGGTGGGACAGTCACATCCCAGCTCTTACAGGAAAGGTGGGGAGCAGAAAATCAATAGAGAAAGAAAAGAGGGATGGAGAGAATGGGGAGGAAAAGCTAGGAGAAGGGGACTGGGGTTTCTGTCCAGGAGACATTTTCCATCCTGGGCTGGTGTGGAGGACCTGAGAAGCCACAGATGGGGACGTGCCAGAACTCATTCTGACCTGTGCCTCAGTGACAGCAGTCCCAGCAGCCAGGCCCCTCAGCCACTGGCACAGGTGATGGCAGTGCAGGCAGCAACACTGTGATGCTCTGCCTGGCCACACATCAAACCTACCAGGCTGCTCCTACAGAAAAATTAGCCCCACACTCAATTTCTACATGCATGTGGGAAACGTGAGGGATGGCCACTGCCTCCAAAAGAGCCTGGCACAAATGGCAGCAGCCAAACCACACTCAAGGAAAGATTATTTTTTGTAAGTATAATTATCTTTGTGATTCTCCCTGGCTTCAGAGAACAGTAATTTGCTGCTGGGTTATTCCTGCAACAGTCAGGTGCAGTGCAGAGAGATACTAGTTTTATTGATTTTAGTGATTTGAAAGTTTTTTTTTTTTATTGATTTTAGTGATTTGAAAGTTTTCCTGTCTCTTCCCCTCACTACCCACAGCCATCCATGTACTCCCCTTGCTCCCAGCTGGCTGGCACAATCAGCTGTGCTGGGACAATTACTTGAAGATTGCATTCAGTGTTTTCCAGAACTAAATCTGAAAAGGATTTATTCTAAACTGAGCTGATTTTGTTACCTGAAATTCAGAACAGCCCTGGAAGCACTTGAGCTAGCTCAGCTGAGACAGGAACCAGGGACAGGAATAAGCAGGCAGAGGAGAGAGCTGAGGAGGGGAGGGCAGCTCCTTCAGCTGGCTTTGCCTCCAGAGTGGGTATCCTGTGAGAACATGGCTTTGGTAAGCTCTTCTGCAAAGGCTCATGAAAACTGGGTGATTTTTAAGTGGTAATGATGTGAAAGAAATCGATAGAGAATCCTCTTCCAAACAGCTGGGTGGGGGCACAGCTTCACCAAGCTTCACCAAACTTCAGAATCTGCCTTCGGCTAAAGCCCCTGAGGCAGGGGATGCAGCTCTGCCCAAGAAGGACCCCTGCAAAGGCTGAGACTCTGCTCAAGCAAATCCAGCCCAGAATCACTCATTCCCTGCTGCTGAGAGTTTTCCCACCCCCAGCCCAATGTGCTGGTTGCTTCAAGTGAGTACAGAGCATATGATCTACCTGCTGCTGTGTGCATGTCACTGCTAGCAGTGCTGGCAGAAAAACTGAATTGATCACACATAGAATTTAGTCCCACGTTAAGAGAAGAAAAATGAATTAAGCACTGAAAATATATCAAGATGCCAGGAAAGCTTGTCCAGCAGCTTCCTGGAAGGGGCTGTCATAAAGCTCATGCATATTTTTCCATTAACACTCAATTACAGTGTACTTTTCTAGTTCAGACATTGTTCTCAAAGTGTCATATCAAGGGCACTAGAGATGTTAACCACAGAGCAGAACCAAAAGAATCAGAATTAAAAAAAAAAAAAAAAAAAAAAGAAAAAAAAAAAGAAAAATAAATAATGAAGCTGAACAATGACATTTTCAAAGAATGAATGCAAATAATTTCAGAATTCAGAACAAAGATCTATACAATATACTATATCATTTATATGTACATTTTATGTAATATATTTAATGCCTCCAGCATCTCTCATGAGGAAAAAGACCCAGTATACATACTATTTCATTGTATATAAGACCTCTTTTTAAATAATTATTATTTTTATTGCAGAAGGATGTACATAAGAGCGAATTTGATAGATTCTTTCATTGAATTTTAACATGAAGTCTGTTGAGACATATATCTGGCATTGTTCCTGGCCAGGTGCATCGTACAATATGTGAGCAGTAATCTCATCTGGCATTATGTAGTTTTTTTCAATAAATCAAGCTAAACCAGCTTCTGATTGGACATTATGTTTAAAGACTAGTTAGGGCCTGCTACTGTATTTATGTGGTAACCAAAGTTCTTAAAGGAATGTAATGATGAGGTCCCTTAAAACCATATGTTAAATACTTGTTGGATACATTGCAAAACTCACCTACTTGAAAAGCATGAATGCAAGAAATGAATGAATATAAGAATGATCTATTAGGGTCTCTAACCTAAGATAACTCTGTCACCTTTTGGAAATAGCCAGGAGCTGACACTTAGTAATAGCTTAAGGCAAGTGCAAACCCGCAGTGATCCTTCCTCTCATGTGTACTTTGTTCATTCTATAAAACCTCCTTATAATTTTTCTTTGTGTCAAATAGCAACTTGTGATATGATTAGCTATGAAGTGACATAAGTTTCCTGCTTTATTCTCTATTCATTTCCAAAAAATTCCTTACTTTCTGCTTGCATTTTGATCACCAGAGAACTATACAAAGTGACTCCAAGGTCTCCTTGATAGCAACAGCAATTTAGAGCTCATGATGGTATATGTGTGTATTCCCATGTGCTTTATCTTGTATCTATCAGCACTGAATTGCATCTGCCTTTTATAGCACAGACAGCATCTTGGGGATCTAATGAATTCCTTGCACTCATCTTCAGTTTAAACTATTGCTGTTAATTCCATTCCATCAATAAACAATTTAGTTTTCTTACTTTCCAGTTAAAGAGTACTCATATTATCCATTATAATCTCACAGCTGTGAGAGGTGGAAAAGTGAAATTGGGGGAAACATTCATTTCAATCACCCCTACAAAATATCAGAGAACATTTTTGATTTGAAGCTTCTATCTTAGTATCTTGCTCCCACAACAGTAATTGTATTGTTGGTTTTCCAAATTTTTCAGTATTCTTCAACATTTCATTTATTATGCACCCACCTTTGTTTGCTGTACACAATATCACAATATTTGCTTTCTACTGGAATTATATCTTGTCTTCTTCATCTAATGCTTTCTGCCATGGTCTTGATCTGTTTGAATGGCTACTGAACTAGAAAGACGATGGAAATGGCCAACCATGTTGGAAATCTTTCACAGATTTACAGATAGTGTCACAGGGTCCATGACATGATTATAGCCCCCATAAGAAGACTTTCTAAATCCCATGTTTATGTTTAAAGTGAGCTGGGAGAGAAATGAGCTGCTTCTGATCACTTTCACATTCTTTTCCTAGACGTGAAAAAGCCTTTTTCAAGAGCTGTTTTTCCTCTTTGCCTGCACCTGAGATGAAACACTCAGCAAGAGAGGCTGACTTACAAGTGGAGTGTGTATTGCCAAAGTCTCCACAAACATTATTTTCCCATAGAAAACAAGGAGTTAAAGGACTGACTGGAACAATGGGGAAATTACTACTGAAAAGTCATGTGAATCCTAATGAGAGGCTGAAATACATCCAATTTGAAGCACATTGGAAGGTGCAGTACTTTGCTAACTCCTTATGTTTAAAATTGTAGTATTCCTTTCATGAACAATCTGGAATTGGAAACCTGCAGCTGTTCACTGAGCTTTTTTCTAAGCAGGCTGTCAAGCCAAAAATTGAAGTAGTGATGCTTTGGACAGAAGTCACATCTTAAAATGTGGTACAAATAGCCTAGTATTTTGGTTACATTATTATTATTATTATTATTATTATTATTATTATTATTATTATTATTATTATTATCATCATCATCGTCATCATCATCATTATTTTTGTTAAATAACAACAGTACCAACAACATTAATGATAATGATAATGATGATGATGATGATGATGATGATTCTAATAACAATAATTATGCTAATATGCAGATTTCTTGTCTTCTTCCCATTCCATCAACAATATGGTTTGGGAACAGAGTACCCATAAGACCCTGCTCTCCAACAAAAACCTGCTAGAGGTAATTTTCACCTGGAGATGAAAGAAACATTTTAAAATTTTGTAAAAACTGATATGTTCAGTCTTTCATACTGAGAACAGCAGAGAGATTGTCTGGAGCACCAGTTATGAAGCAATTGCAAAAGTTACAAGGCGCATGTAAGGAATATTATAGCACTATTCATTGCAATGTAGCTAGTCTGTGTGAAGTTTTCCAAGTGAAGGGAAAGACACCACACAGAGCACCAGCAGGGAAGAATTAAGACCTGTTTTGGGTGATAACTAGATCTGAATAAAAAAGGCCACAAAATGCCTTATCAGCCTTCACACTGAATCTTAACACACTCCAGAATGTTATCAATTCACTGTCATTGTCTTCAAATTAGGAATAAACTGTCTGAAATCAAAGCCCTGTGGTGCAGAGGAAGCTGGATTTAAATCTCCTCTTTCATTTTTGTTCATCTCCATTAATTTGTCACTTGTTAATAACAAGTGAAGAACAATCAATCTAAATAGAGTTCCAGCTACTGGCTTCCATAAAGCAAGAGTGAAGGAGATTAAATCACCATTATGAACCTACGGGGGGAATGTTATACATGGAGGGAAGGACATGGAGGAAGAGGAGGTTTATTAGAACTGTGGCAGGAAGTAATTTTTATTTTACAGCTTCTTCATTTGATGAAGCTTCAAATGATCCTAGATCCAATTTCCTCTTTGAAGGTGGGCAAATGAACTTCAAGAAATATACCATCATCAACATTATCATCATCATGACCATCAAAATAATAAAGAACCACATTTAAGACACCTGTAAGTACTTTATATATTGCCTATTTTTTTTTTTTGGACAGGGAATCATTAAAGGAATTTGTGCATTGAATAAAAATATTCTGCCTACATATGGGACTCGATTGTGTTCAACTGCTGGGCAGACAACTGATTTTCAAGCTTTAAGGAATGTTTCTTATTGTGACCAAATAAATGCAGGTCTTGTGAGGACAGACCTAGTTGCTTGTCTTACCATTCTCAGGCCAGATGAGACTCCTTGACTTTAGGGATAGGAGATTGATCTGTTTCTTTGGACTACTCATATAACGAAGTGCCTTCTCAAATTGGAAAGAGCCTTTGCTCCACAATTTTAGTAGCCAGGGAGGCAATTTTCCACTACAAATAATCAGTGTTTGTTCAGTCTATTGATCAGATATTGCACCTCTTGAAACTCAGAGAGGAGGTTTACAGATCTATTCCTAAGAGATGCTGCAAGATCCATGCATTTTGTGTTTAACTTAGTAAAAAGATGATTTTTCATTCTAAATACATTTGGTAAAACTTGTCCTTGTTAACTTTCCATGCTCTTCCTCCCTTTGAATACTCCTTTCTACTAGCATCTGACAGCCTAGCTCTTTGGGTAAAAGGCCATGTCAACAGTTGGAACCAGAATTATTGGAAGGAAGCATTATTGGAATATGCACTTTTACCTTAGGCTGGGGATAAGGCTCAGTGATGGACTAGATGATGGATGCATATTCCAGCTACAGCACTCTTTGCTTAAGTAATTACATCTCTCTTCATTCCAATATATGTCTTATTACTTGGACCACAGCAACACCTCATTACACTCTGGGATACTATTAACATACAGGAAATGCATTGCAGTACTTCTTAAAAAACACCTTTCTGGGATTTGGTAATAACAGCTGGGAAAGGACAAGAAAAAATATTAATTTCTGAGTAAGCAGTTTTAAAATTGTATTAGCCATTCCCATCCCTTTCTGTCAAGACTCCAATTTACCTCCAGCTCTGTAACCACAACTGGGTGCTTAGCATTGCACTCCATAATGTAGTTCTAAATTAGAAAAACTCTGGAAAAAATCCGTGTGGCTTGTCTTTAAATTCCCTGAATGCAACCACTAAATTCCATGAGTTCTCAAGACTTCTGGCTTCACAGCATTTTCTTTCTCTATTAAGGAGGGCCAAAAATTGCTCTGTCAAATCTGACCACCCCTTTTGATGACAAAGAGATAGAAGGGGGATTGAGTGTAAGATCATTTACCTTCCTCACTTCTCAGGACCAGCACCTGGATGCTCTGAGACAGCTACAGGCACCAAGGACAAGACTCTTTTGGATGAGAACTGAAAGGTTTTCTATTTGGGCTTTAGCAAATTGTAGCTCTTCACCAAGAGTTTGTTGTGTTTTCTGGTAGAGCTCTACATACTGTATTTCTTCAGGTGTCATCCACATATTAAGAAATATGTCTTTAGTTCAAACATGTGAAGTAGCAGAATATCCATAACATCATTAGCCCAAATCTCTGGTAGGCTGGTTATAGATATTGCAGCAATTACAGTCAGGATTGATACCTACATTTGAGGGTGTTTCCTAAATTGAAAAAACAGGAAAAAAATTCTATCATCTAGTAGTCTGGGTATTCACTGGTGAATAGTGAGCAGCTGCTTCACAATATGAGCTTGCTATCTTGTGGGAAATGGAAAAGCATACAAAGAAGAAACTGATAAAAGCCCCATTGCATAACAATCTCCAAGCAGCTGAAGTGTTTAGGTATTCACAAAGGAGGAGAATATGTACTAATACTTTTTCAGATAAAGGAGGGATTTTGGTTTGGGAATCCCATATGTTGTCTTTGTGCCCATAAACTTGGATTTTTAAGGAAAGACACCCTTACCACCTCTGGTTTAGAAAGGTGTTTAAAACCCTTAAGAACTGAAGAGACTGATAATGTTCATTTGGTCTCTGTAGCACATCCCACTGATACAGATCAGCAAGTCTTACAGACCTAAATTTCCTATCTTGAAGGGCATCTGCACCCCAAAGCTAGTCTATGTGTTCAAATGATACTAATGTCTCTAATAAAAGATGTTATTTCTTACTAAAATTTTTGATTCCTTTGTGCCTTTAAACTTCTGTAACTCTGGCAAGACTGTTTCTCTTGATTTTCCATGTGTGAATGCACAGAGATCACCAGATTGCAAGATGCAAAAAGGTAAGGTATTCAGGTGCCTTTACATGTATCTTCTACATGGAATAGTGTAGTGTAGCACAAATAGGAAAGTAGAAATTGAAGTAGAAAATTCTGCCCCAAACCTTTTTATGGTCGTTAGTGACAATGCAAACACATGGTAATCCTCTAATCTCATTCCTGTTGGGGATACAGTATGAAGGTGGTAAAGAATGTAATCTTATGCCCCAAAGGGTTGCAGCTGAACCAATTACTAAAGATTAGGAACCGGCCTGATCTTAACAGACCACACCTGTAGCCAATCAGAACAGTGCTATAAAAGAGTGGATTGGTGGGATGAGGAGTCAGATGGCTACTGTAAGGACTGGGAAGAGGCAGTGCTTAGAGGGACTACAAGAACTGTTGAGGAGGTGTGAAACTCTGGTAATATGGAATCCTTGCACTATAATGATAATAGAACTCTTGATCTATAACACAACATATTCCCTCTAAAATAGTGGGGCTACATTGCACTAAGTAATTGGGACTCTAAGTTGGCAGCTCAGTGTCTTTCTGTCAAACATTCAATCTTCTTGTTAAAGAAAAACTGTCAATAAGCAGAGGCTCTTCTTGGTGACAAACCACTCCCATCATGTGATACATTCAGTATCTAGTCAATTCTGTTGTTGAATTAAAGCAGCTGTGCGGTGGTACCAGTACCACAGAGTCAACCAGCTCCATACTTCTGCAAAAGGCAGAAGGACACATTGTAGCAGAGCACGTAAAATGTAATTTTGCACCTCTGTCAAAGAAGCTGAGTGACTGAAATGTCACAAATCTCAGGCAGGAATAGAGAAGATGTAACTGAATATCTCTGCTCTCAAAGCTAAACATATGAACATTTTAAAGGGGAGCTTTTCTAGATGGAAATATAAAATCATTTTTTAAGGCAGCCAAGACAATT
Organism: Molothrus ater; assembly: GCF_012460135.2. Taxonomy (NCBI): domain Eukaryota; kingdom Metazoa; phylum Chordata; class Aves; order Passeriformes; family Icteridae; genus Molothrus; species Molothrus ater. The sequence goes on along the minus strand of NC_050478.2, from coordinate 142,623,589 downwards.
ATTTTAATGTGACTTAGTCTGTTACTGCTGTGCTGGGCCAGCACAAGTGAACAGCCCCAGATGAGCAAATTTTAGAAAATATTGTAGTAAAAGTGGAAGACTCTTAACAGAGCCAAGAATATTGCTTTGGTTGCTAGGCTAAAAATGACACCAGTAATCATAGTGCACCTCAGATATACAGGTAAAGTGAACAATGTATTGATAATGAATGAGAATACGGCTTAAAACCACAAACTGGGATCAGCATCCTTCTCTCCCAGTACATCAACTGGTGGTAATTTATTGAATGTGGCCTGCACTGATTAGGAAATTATTTTAATTACACTTATCAACCTATATTTGCTCATATCCATAATCCAAGTTCCCAAGCATTATAACTAGAGAAGAATACCTGGGGACATGCTTGAATTCTCTCCAGTGCTCTTCAACCACAGCAACACAAAGCACAGGTTTTCATCCTCTATATATAATTTGCCTTGTGGTCTGTAAAATGAAATCTAATACTTTGATAATGATAATTAATATCTGACGTATTTAATCTGAATCTGCCATTGCCATGCAACCGTATAAACTGTGGAAGCAGACAACACAGACTCCAGCATGGCAAAGACAGGCACAGATACAACTGGAAATGGTGCAGACAAAAAAATTGATAGGGCCTAAAATATGCTGGAAAAAAACCCAAAACCCAGTTACATCCATTGGCACAAATTTGAGCCAACAACATGAATTCATACTGTATGAGGATTTAATAATATTTGGCCACACTTTCTAATCCTTCTAAGTGGAGGACACCTTATGGAGAGACTCTCTTCATCACCACATCACAGCCTGAGTGACACTGTGAGGATGATGGTGCAAAGTGAAAGAGGTTCAACAAAATCTTCACAACACCACAGAGTTCATACAGTGTGATGATGGGATGGCAGGAAGTGAGAGAACAATGTCCATAAATTGCAGAAGGATAACTATTCTTTAAATCTTGACAGTGCCTTTAGAAGAGAGAATATACATTTAGTCTTTTACTTTCTGGGGGTTTTATTCTTTGCCTCTTTTCCTGAAGTTTGCCGGCTTCTGAAGTGTGAAAATATGAAGGGTCGTCCTCAAGGTACTTTTTTTTCCCTAAGTAGATGTAACAACCAAAAATGTGACAGTGTGATGGTTTTCCTAGTTCTGGTTTGCTGACTCCAGAAGTTCAGATGGATGAGGTCATTTATCTTCATTCAATTGCTGAAATTTGTTTCTGGCCATATAGTTATGCAGAAAGATTCTAACAGCTGTTCTCGAGGGTGCTGACCCACAGACAAACACAGACCTCAGTGGAATTAATGAATTTGCCATGCACATCTTTCAGATTCAAGCAATTAAACTCTTTCCTGAAGTGAAACTGGCACAGACAAAGAACCTGCTCCCCAACACATTTAACTGCAGACAGAGCTCGAGGAGCCCTAAGCAGAGCAATTCCCCTGGCTGCAAGAGCTTGGGTTAGGATACTGATTTGAAAGATGTGTGCCCCAGAAAAGGAAGCCATAGCACCAGAGCTGGAATGAGAAGCAGGACAGTGTTTCTTAAACCAAGAATTCCTTGAAAATCCACAGACCTGTGGATTTGTGAGCATCTTGTGCTGTTGTTTATTTCTACAGAGTTTTGAACCAAGAATTTACATTACTTTTCAAGACAATTAATCTTCTTCATTAAAACATTTGAACACTGACCAGTGATTCATGTTATATTTTGCTCAGGTATAGCAATTTGTATCTCCTGCTTTATGAGAAAGTAGGACTTCCATTATTCCGCTCCCACGTGTCTTTGTCATTTACAAATCCAAAAAGCTGTATGTTTCTGTAGGAGGAAACCCATGCTCAGGAAAGATTTGTGATTTAATAAAAAACATTGCATACTATGTACTGCTGCTGTTTGAAGAGATGATCAAATAAAATTTATGAAAAATTCTGAATATTTGAACTGCATTTAAAGCTCAGGCAGTTACAGCAATGCCTGTCTGCTTCTGGCCAATTGCTACACAACTGCTACCATGACTGCTGCTTCCTAAGTCTAATTCCTACATAAACAGAAATTTGCCCTGAGGAAAAAATGCTAAAGATGCACAGTAAATCTCTCACAGTGAATATTTTCCTGCATGCTGTTTAGAAAGATATTTCCTGTGGAATTTAGCTAACTCCAGACAGAATCCTACAAATACACATGAAAAATTTCCTTATGGTCTGGCAGTATTGTTCTTGAATGACCCTGGGCAAGTTATTCAATGCTGACTCACAAGTGTCAAACTGGAATGGAAATGTTTGCAGGACCATACCCTGCATTTCCAGGCAGACAGATAAGCTGTCATCTTTAACTCTGAATCACTCAATTTTTACCACATAGCATTTTTAAAAAATGCTGCTTGTGTGTGCAGAATTATGAAGACAAACATTTGCACAGTGCAAAACAAAGAGAAATAATGGCATTTAACCCAAGTATGCATAAGAAAATATTCTGTTCAAGACAGAATAACACACCACTTGCAGGTATATTAGCAAAATTCCTGTCATTCCCATTTTCTTCCTATCACAGCAGCAGTAGTTCAGTACAATTTTATTCTTTCAGTGATAACCATCCTTGCCAAGAGTCCTCTGTACTGTCTTACAGGAAGGCCTCACTTCTATTTTCCCTACACAAACATCTTTATAAGCTTATCTCCAGCTTTGATGACAAATTCTTACTCAGAATTTGCCCTACAAGTTCTTTAACAAAAAAGACATGTTCCAATTTTATTTTTATATCCTCTGAAAGCTGTTCACACCTACACACCTACCTATACCTCATTGCTCCTTTCTTCAGGAAACTGCTACTATATGTTAAGTATTAGTCTCTGCTATCCAGGCTATTCTGTTCTGGGCTCATTGTGCTGCTTCCTCTGGGTTGCATCTTCCTCTTTGAGGAGAAGGACAGTATTTCATTTACCCAGGAGAACTCTAGTGCACATAGCACTGATATAAAGTGATTAATAAATTTAGCAACATCCATTATATTTTGGTCTCATCTGTTCTAGTCTCTGACTGTTTCTTGGAGACAATGGAGTCTTCAGAAAAGTCTAAGACAAACTGAGATCAGGGTATGGGAAATCAGAGACATCCCCAAGTGGAGAATGAAGTGCAAAGGCAAAGAAATGGATGGGGAAGAAGAGCCAGAGGAAGAGGGGTATGCAAATGAGAAGTGGGAGGTGCCAGCATTCATGAAGACACCCTGAATTACGAGGGTGGCCGTGAGATCCAGCCTCCTGAGGCGCTTGCACATAGCAAACACTAACAATGAACATATTATATTATTTAACGAAAAATTTATTCAAAGTTTTCTTGTATCTCTAAATCTAGGGTTAACAATCTGTCTTCACATTGCAGGTATTTTATAGAAATTAATGATCTGAGTAATTAATGTCTGTGCAGTACTCACATACTACACCAATGCAGACATGAATTAGTAATTCCATCCTCAGATCAAGGTCTGACTCAGACATTCAGCAAGTGCCAAGGAGCTGGGAAATGTATATTCAAGCAGCTGTCCCAGAGTCAGTGGGAACCTGTTGTCCTATGCAGAGGCTCACATTGTACTGATCAGCTGCAATTTGGTCCTCTGTCAGGTGTCTTGGCTCTGGATTGTTTCTAAACAGCAAAGAATGGTGCAAAAAAGGTCACCCACCGAGTCTCTGGGATCATACAAAATATTAATTAACTGATTATTAACAGAACACACATTGTCCGATGAAGCTTAAATTCTGCAGAAAATGTCTAAAATGCATTAGTAAAGATTTGATTATTTGCACTAGGGGAGTGAATTTAGGGTTTTCAAATAAAACTAAAATCTGGCATTTCTTAATGCTTGGATGCATGCCCTTGAAACCTTCTGATATTTTTATTTCTACTTTTAATTGTTTTTTTTTCTTTCACTGTTGAAGCGTTTCCATGAAGCAGTTTTGTTGGACACTATCATCTCATGAAACACAGGTTTCCTGATTAACAGCTTCCTTGTAAGATCATCTATCCCAAAAATGACATCTGGAAGAGATATTATCTCTAGACTGAGAGCCATCAGAGATGCTAGACAGCTGCCAAGACACAGCACATTACTGTAGCAATACTAATCAAGCCAAAAGAAAGGAGATTAGAGACATGTACATTTCTACAGCATTGTTAAACAGATTTTCTGTCCCATGCACTGACTCTCACAGCAGATGGAATCAGAAGATGCTTCTAAGAAGTATTATCCTAAATTAATCATTTTGAAAATGAACTGCTTCTTTTCTGAAAAAAATTATGCACTTTGCTTCAAAACTTTTCCAATTTAAACATTGTGAGATTTTGTATTGAAAGTATTGTATTTTTCATTTGGGTAACTTAAAGTTAAAAGTCAAAAAGGCATTGGAAAATACAAGCAGGTTAAATAGCCCAAAAATTAATATTTCCTTTGGCATAAATAAATAATTTTAAATTAGCCCTAATTATTGTCAAAACTTCTAGGTTTGTTTGCCCTGTTTGGTCCTTCCATTTTCATTTTGGCTGTAGCATATCCCAGCTCTCCACAAACTTTTGTTTGAAGGCTTTCCCACTTCTATAAGTGCTAATGCAGGCTCCTACCTGGTTTTATTCTTAGTCCCCATCTTTTTAGAATGAAACTGAATAGTCTGAGTGTAGAAATGCACTGAACTCAAGTTCAAGAGTCACTCCTGTTAATAACCTCTCATTTTGCAGTGAGGATATGGCTATGACAGCTCTCCATTAAGAGTCCTCCAATGTTATTCACATGCTTCACAGCCCTCACTTTTCCTCTTTCTCACCTTCTGCACCAATTTGCAGACAAGTTCCCCTAAAATTCACCAGGAGAGAGTTGATTCATGGCTCCACATCCTGAAGCACATGGGGAATGTCTCTACAGGCCTTGTAACAGCCTGGTACTCCTGCTGTCTCCTTAGGGAGATTAATGTTGTGCTTCTGCTGCCACACATATCCCCAAAAGCAGAGGTTTGTCTCTATTTATTAACTGGTGGCAAATGCCCCGTTGCTTTTGTGCACTTCTGTGGCGATGCATCACCTCCCCCCTATTTTAGGCTCCACTGTGATCTGAGAAATGCTCGTTTGGCCTTGGCCTTGATGAGCAGCACCTGGGCTCAGCTCCTCTTGAGCTTGGCAGAAACACTGAGGGCTCCCAGGAACTAGTGCTATCTAATGAGTTCCAGCTTTTTTTTTTTTTTTTTTTTAAGAACAGCTTTGAATTTTTTTTTTCCTGAATGGCATGACATCCTCGTTTTCACACTTTCAAAGGAAGTGGCCCATCCGAAGAGTGGCCAGATTGAACCATTGTTATGACTAAAGCCAATTCTCTTGTGGCCTATAAACGGTGGTCCAAAGTGTGCCCCTCTGGGCTCTCCTGGGTGGCAGTGGCTGTGACCAGCAGAATCCCTCTGAGTGGGAATTCTCAGAGACAGCCAGCTCTCAGGTTTGCTGTACTCAGGGAATCACTGAACAAGGATGGATCCTGGGCTGATCCCTCCACTCCTCAAAGCTCAACCTTTCACCTGTTGGGAAAACACAAAGGCATCTGAAGTGAGTACTTCATGGATTTTCAAGGGGAATTTTTCACAGGTACCTTGCACTGACTATGTCTGTTTGCATACTGTATACTTATGTCATGGCAAAAATGGGAGAAATGCTGCTCTCTTAGATGTTTACATGCTAAGTTAGGCCTATAAGCAAGTTACTGTTGTGATATAATAAATCCCATATGAATGCTTTGCTAAAGTGAAAAGTTTAAGTTAAATGCTGGTAAGTGTCGTTCTTTTGCTAAATTGCTAAATTTAATTTAAGTCATGAGTTAAGTTAAGTACTGTTGAGTGCTGTTAAGCACTTTAGACCGAATTCCTTCTTATTCTTGCCCTTTCTATTCTTTTGTCACACACAACACACAAGTAGACAGTTTTCAGTTTATTTTAGTTTGGATTGATTGAGTGGATTTTGTTTGTTTCTTTTTTCCCAAGTGTGCCTTAACCATCTCGTAAGCAGTAAAGTGAACCTTGCCAATGAACTTTGTCATGCTGTCGCTTTATATTAGATCTGGGTTCTACTGATACCGTTGCTGGTGATTCTTTAAGCAATCCCAAACACTCATTCATAACATCTTCCAGTGCCGTGTTACCCATCTTTTGGTGTGTGAATTGCTTCTGAAAAAAAGGTGTTTCATTACAGTGGAAATGTTATTCCCAGGGCTTTGCACTGACCTTCTCCATCCTGCTAACCTGCCCTGTGCACTGCACTCTGTGACAAGGCTTTGAAGGAAAAGCAAAACACTCATTAGTCAAAGCTGCAGTACAATGTGAAAGCACATCACACACACGTGCTCCTAACACGCAAATTTAACCAAATTTAATGGTGCTTTTCCTGGAACAAAGCCCTGTGCTGCATAGAAATGAAGAGGATGGCTGAGCCTCACACAGAGGTTTCAGATTAGCCCCTTGCTTTGGGCAAATAGCGGAAAGCAGCCAGATAAGGCAGCGCCAGGGCTGAGATAAGAACCTGCAGAAGATCAATCAGAACATGTATTTTACACAGCTGTGTCCAGCAAACAAAACATGACAGCCTGTTCCAGCCCACAGATGGGGAGCTGAGTTTTTCAGCACAAGTGCCAGCCATTCAAGTCAACTTTGTAGCAAGAGCAGTGCTGAGTAAGCTAAACATACAAATTGCTGATTACATGCAGAGGAAAGCAATGGCAAAACACCAGCAAAGAAACCCCAAGGATGCATGGAATGACCTCATGCCTAAAGGATCTGAAGGAAATCTGCTATTCTACTGTGCCTATGCCTAGAAAAAAGAACTCTCAGGATCTGACACTGAATCCAATAAATCATAAAAGCTGGGGGAAAAACCCACACAGGCAGGAAACAAACCATCAGAAACAGTAGCCCATCGGCTCCACAGGAAATGAAGAAGTATTTCTTGTCATCCTCTCAGCCCCTATAAGTTTGAATATGAAGCTGTGGGTGACATTGCACACCATTCATCCACTGGCTTTTATTAATGTCTCTTTTCAGTTGCTGCACCACACTGTCTCTGCTACAGACATGGGTGATGGATAACAGCATCTGGATGTACCTGCTGGACAGACACCTCTGCAAGTCCCTTCCATTTCCAACATCCAAGATGTAATGAGCTGTAGATCAACCATTCATTCAGATTTCTTTCAAAGTAGGAGAAATTTGGTTGGGCTGGGAAAATCAAATTGGCCTGTAGAACGATCCAAATTTCTCTAATTATGTTTTCATACCTAAAAAAAATTATCTTAAAGAGACTTCAACAGAAGAGGAGACTCAACCCTGCAATCTGCTTAGCAGGCAACAAGCAGGAAAACAGCATTTTGCCTTAAAACATGCTTTGGTAATAATGACCTTCTTTTCCCCAATGCCTTTATTGTTTGAAACTCTAAACAGAAATAGAGACTTGTCCCCAACACTGCCAAGATTGCAGTCACAGCCATATCACTTAGAACATTAATTTCAGATGAGCTGGGAAAAGAAAGATAAAACCTCTGTCTCATCTTAAACATTTATGGTCAGGTTCCTTGAAAAAACTGTTCTTTAGTGCTACTTTTGTTTGGTTGGTTAATAATGCACTTCAAAAAATAAGCATATTGTCAAGATTTTCAACATTGCCAGTTCACATTCTTATTATATTTTATAAAATAAATTCAGCCAGATCCATTTGATTACTCTTGCTCTAAATTAAACCATCAGCCTATTTTCCATAACAAGCACTGTCTTATACCATAAATTATTATTAGAATTAATTTGCATCAAGGTTTGCTGAATAACAAGATGTCTTTCCTACTCAATGCTACATGACTGAAGACACATCAGAGAAAGACAATTTATATTGGAGACATTTTCCATTGACATGTCACCTTCTTAAATGCTTCTCAGCCTTACTTTAATGACTTTGACTATTCCACAGTTTCTTTAAATGGGACTTTTCCCCCTCCCTTTGCTATAGATGCAGACTGCTTCTGATTGCTGCCAGATCTGCCTGGTGACTTCCAGAGCTTGGGAAGTGAATTTATCACAAAGTAACTCACGCTACAGGTTTGCAATAAATACACTTGTTAGCAAAGGACAAGTTCTGAGCTATCACTCTACTGGAGCTTGAGGAAAGGAGCTACAGAAAATAAAAAAGGATTTTCCAGTTAGCAACTGAGGTAAAGACGGTATGTTTCTTTCACAGTAGCTGCACTAAAAGAGCCTGTTAAGAAATACTGAAGGTGGACTAGGATTTAGATGAGGACAGCTGGACTCACAAATGAGGGGGAACATTAGGTAAATTCAGTAATTTACCTTTAATGCAAGCCTAATTAGTGAATTGGTTTTTAGCAGAAAAGATACCTAGTAGATCAGCCAAGAAAGGGACCCTCCCAAACCTGGAGGGAAAAGTTGAGGGCAGTATCACCACTGCCCTTCCAGCAGAGATGGGGAGCTCCTGCACATGCACAAAATGGTGGCAGAATTTTACTGCATGCACTGTTGTTATAACTCAGCTCACTATATTTGATAGGAACTGATGGCTGATGAGATAGTCCTTAGAAAGTACTCTGCTATGTTAAAAAAACAAACACCAAAACAAAACAAAACGACCCACGTCACTACTGAAATCAGGAGATGATTGTGAGAAGTCTGTCTCCCCCTAATAAACACAGAGATCTGTCCTCTGCCCAAAGCTGCCAGGTTGGTGTGTAATTGCCACAACTACACAGAGCTTATTCCCAGTTCTACCCTGTGGTAAATCATTGTCAAAAAACTTTCTGAAAAACAACGACAAGTTGACAAAGAAATGCAAAACCTTTTTGGTTTACACAATTCTATAATAATAGTAGCATTCTTTTTGCTTTCCTTCTTCTTATTTTAGGTGGTTCTTTATTGTTTACTCAATAGGTTAGATTGGCATTCAGGAATAGTTTCCCTGAGTGTTTCAATTACAAAGAAACCCCAGCACAGTTACACAAGGAGCTTTTGCAGCTCTTGTGGATGGTGGGTGTGCATGAGGAATGAAACAGCACTTTCTCCTCAGGAAAACAATCCATGGATCTTTTCTTAATTAATACTGCAGAACAGCTTATAAGAGGTGCTACTAGAATCTGCTTTGCTTTGCTAATCACACTCACTCTACTTCCCAATTGATTCATTTGGTCGTCAGAAAATCAGATTTTCCAATAGTAATAGATGCTAACTAACTCTCTGAAAATGCAGAGAGTATTGTAAAGAACTTTACTATAAAATGATAAGCAAAACAATAACTAAGTTTCCTGATATATTTTTGGAATACATATTTCTTTCATTTCAAGTACATTTACTCCAGTTTCCTCACCTTTTGTTTGGTGAAGCTAAAGACTCCTAAATCCTCTTCTTACAAAAGAAACCTGTGGAAATTAGGTACCAACACTTACTTGAATTAATTGAGTATCATGGATATGTATTTGTCACATCTAACAGCCTGGTTTTCTGAGCTGAAGTAATTCAGCACAAATCTGTGAATGCTCTGACCTGCAGCATGGTGTGTATCAGAGACCCTCCTCCGTGTCCTCAGTTAACAACTGTGAATTTTTAACAGCTCCCAAAGAAGTAGTTTTATCTGAAATTGCTGCACACTTTACTTTTTTAATCAAGTTTGTACCTCCAGGTGATCAAGACAACTAGGGACTTGGTTTGTTTGCTTTTCTAAAGCTAAGGGCCATTGCTAACAAGGACTGGAGAAGGTGAAGGAACTGAGAGAAAAGATAAATCTCCTTCCAGCATATAAAAGGAGTTCACATAGATTATTTTTTACATAAATTGTGATGAATGAGCCATCTGGACATTCCCATTCACTCTTCACAGACACAGGAACAGATTCACAACTAAGTTGGTTCTGGTTTAAATAGAATCAAGTTTAATATCTTCAGTAGAGCTTGTTTGACTTGAATAGTCTCCAAATCTGATCTCTTTGGAAAAGAAATTTAAATATACTGTCATAATTTGGTTCCTAGAATGAGGAATTAATCGTTTCTCGTGGCTATAACACCCCAACTAATGCTTTATACAATTGTTTTATATTAAAAAATTATTTTCTGCTTTATTTAGTCTGGTTCTACTTACTTTGTTGCTGAAACTTGTGTACTGAATTCCAATACTTCAAAGGACATACCTCTTGAATAAGCCACGAGGAAAAACTTCAGATATTATAGTAATGCAGCACTATTACCGTCATAGAGTGGAAAACAAGAAATGAGTATCAGATTTATATGTAATGAACTCTCTACAGTTTAAGAAGGATTAAATACTTGTGGTGTGTTGTAACACTCTCCAGCAAATGAAATTGCTACACCATCTGCTAAAGAGTGGCATAATATCTCCTGCCCATACCCTTACTGAACTGTGCAGTAAAAGTCTTTTTAACTTAATGGAAATTACATGAGGATTTGTAGTAGCAGGCTATTTCTCCCATCCCACACAAGCAAATATCAATTCTTCTTAACAAAAAACCCCATAAGACACACATTCGTGATACTCAGAATACTCTATCTCATCAACAGTAGCATAGGAGCCAGATTCAACTGTTTAAAACCACATTTTTAAAAGAGCCTACCTTTGATTCAAACAACTGTGCTTTTTATTTTTCAAAGGAAAATGATATAACAGGAAAAATCTTTCAGGTGAGGCCAAGGAAGGTAGATCTCAGGAAAGGTTTCTGCTGCAGTATCCCTTAATCCTCTTGTTCCCTGGGATGAACAAGGAGAGCAAAATTCAGCACCACAGAATTTCATGTATCAGCTCTGCATTTATACCAGCTTTTCACAAAACTTTCTGATCTGTCTGTGGAATTAAACCATTGCCACCGTAATACCCAGCTTCTGAAAGGTGTTGACACTTTGCCCACAGATCCTCCCTAGCATCCTCAACTTCCCTGTACTGAGAGGAAAAGAAATCACAGATAACAGACAATGCCATTCATAGAAATTCTATGGCACCAATGACCAGGTCCAGAAATCTCTTCCAATACACCCAGACATGAGGGCAAATACACCACAGGCTTGGTATCAGCCAAGTTCTTGGGCAGCTCCCAGCAAGTGCTTCTGGCAGAACCAGGGATGATGAGCAGATTATAGAGCTCATCATGGCAGAAAAAAGGGTCTACAGCACCTTTTTCACTTACAAAATTATCTCCTGAAAGACTTAATTGCTCAGGAAGAGATTTTATCTTCCTTAGTACCCACTGAAGATCTTTGCTCCTGGGGAAAAAAAAACAAAGGAAACAGCAAGAAAAGGCAAATATGCACAATCACATTTTTTCTGGGGCTGCAGTTTGCTGATAATACAGGAAACATTCAGAAATCAAAGAAATAGTACATGCAGATATCTGATCAATTTAAATAATTGTAGTCACTTTAAGATAAACCCTGATATAGTAATTTGGGTCTGATTTTCCAAAATTCAATACTGACCACTAGGCCAAAATTTCCAAAAGACCATTTAGGTTAAGAAGACTTAATTTCCTGGTTTTTCTCATGAAAGAGATCCACACTGGAGGAGTTCTTGAAAAACTGCAGTCTACAAAGAGCCCAGCTCATGTAGGAGTATACCCTGTGGGAGGGACCCCATGCTGGAGCAGGAAAGGAAGGAATGGCAGTGGTGCAGTCCTATCTCTGACTGTGTACCCCATTCCCCATCCCCTACACTCTGTGCAGGGAGGAGGAAGAGTCATGAATGAAGTGGAGCCTCGGAGGAAGAAGCGTGTGGAGGGAAGACATTTTTAGCTTTGGGTTGTTTTTTTTTCCTGCTGTCCTACTATGTTAATAATTGGAATAATTAACATTAATATTTTCCTCAGGTCAGATCTGTTTTGCCTTTGACACTAAGTGGTAAGTGAACTCCCTGTCCTTATCTCAAAGCATGAGTGCTTTCATCATATTTCCTCCCCACACCCAGTCCTTTTGAGGAGGAGGAGTGATAGAGAAGCTCAGGTTGCCACACTGCAGCCAGCTAAGGTCAATCCACCACAAAAACAAAGTCCTTGTATGTGTGTATGTTTGTGTAACTTTAGGCAGAAAAATCAAAACTGAGTTTAATTGGCAGGGATCCTGTGTTCAGATGCCAGTGAAGGATCCTCAGGCTTCACTTCTGTAATAAGCCAAATTTCTCTTACCAGTTTCCCTGTTGGCAACCACATGAACCTTTTGCTTTCTTGTGATTTTGTGTCCAACTCTAACTTCACAGTCATAGGGTATGAATACATTATGTGGTGAAGTATGGTGCAGGTTTTCAGCTATCATTAGTCCAAGATGATCATCAGCAGAACAGATTAGACCACTCTGTGGAAATAATAGGAAAAAAGGAGAGCAAACATCTTCCAGATATCATCATAAAGAAACAAAACATGTCACTTTTAACTGCTGCTGGAATGACTGAGGTCATTCCATCATTCCAACCTTCAATAATTGAGAGATATTGAAGAGAATATCATACCTGTATCAGAGATTTTCTTATAGGAAAAGCAATACCTAAAGCTGTAATATTTTCCCCAGGAATTTGTCAGTGACCAGAAAAAGAAAATCAATGATAGGATTTTTACTTATAAGGTTTCCTAACACCTGTGAGTTTGGACATAGGTATTTCTTTTTGGGAATTCTTAAAAAAGTATAAGATGGGAAGGGAAATATTGTGACACATAGGGAAGAACCATAGTAGAAAACAAAATCAGGTATGTCACAAAGAAGTTATTTGTGGACTAAGAAAAAGAGAATAGAGAGCTAGGAGATCAAAAGCAGTTCAGGGCTACATGAAAAGTCAGAATAGACAATTAGGAGTTCAGTCTCTGATACACAAAGAGAAGCTGGTAAAGAAATGGAAAGCAAGTAAAATAGGGAAAGAAAAGAACAGGCACATGTGCAACACAGTGAGGAAAGATGAGCTGAAAATCATCACCACTATAAGAGAGCTGGCTGAGAGTGTCTCCACAATTTCACTTGCTCTGGATGAAAGATGGAAGGGTTGTGCCACAAAGGTGTGATTAAACACTGAGGAAGCAGCTTTTCTTCTTCCAGTCAGAATGTTTTATAACAGCTCCCTCCCTCTCTGTTACCCTCTGAACTTCTCCCAGGCCACAAGTATCTCATAATTTTTTTGTACTGAAAGTGTTTTAAGGTTCTTCAAGAGCTTCCAAGAACTGTTTCCTTTCACTGATGAAGAGTGGGTCACCACAGCAAGAAAATTAGACAATTTTGAAACAAATAGGACTTGAACACCAATTTGTGTTTATGAGAATAGATGAGAAAGACTAAACCACCCCATTAGCTGCCACTTAAATCTAACTTGAAGTTCACCTTAATCAGGATCTGAAATGATGGTTAGAATGTTCACTGTGCTACCCTCCTAAGGAATTAAGCTTTGTGTCATCTCTCCTCATTAGGGTGGTTGCCATCCTTTTGTACACCTTTCCAATATGGCACTCAGTCCCTTTGGCAGACACAGCCCTGCACAGTGAGTGGTACACATTCAATGGCACTGTGAGAGCAGTACATGCCCTGAAAGCAGGGCACAATAGAGACCAGATAGCATGAAATAAAGCAGATTACTTTCTTTGCCTACTGGTATTAAGTAGAATTGGTGTCAGCCAACTGTAGGCACTTATTGTAGAACACTTGAGAGCCTCAAAGGGGATTTTGACTGCTAAATCCTTCAACACTTCTGAAAAATTGCAAGTCAGAAGTAATCCGGTGCTAATATACAATTCTATTTTTTACTTTAATATAACATATGTAAATTAAATTCTAATAAGGCCAGTTCAGCAGTAGGAAGTCAATTTATACTTCTAGTTCTATATTATGTTTTCTTATTGCAGCTACACAATAGATCAAACTGGTATATCTATATCTACTATAAAAATATATGCATGAGTGGGACTTGAAAATGGGAATTTAACAATTTTTTTTCTCTTTATCAAGCAACATATTTTTTGTCCACTGCTTAGCATATTTCATTCTCTGAGAGCAGAAATACACTGAATAAACTGAGATATGTTACTTGAGAAACAGTATTGTCACTTACTGTTCACCCTGTTTTATTGTATTTAGCACTGCACTACAATTCTGGTACTGAGATTTGTAAATTGAGACAGGAAATACACCATGTTGATGTTTCACTGGTCTTTGAGAGTGAAGCTCTGCAAGCAATAAAGGAAGGAGATAGAGGCAAGGTCATCTCTTGCAGATCATGCCTAATGGTACATTTTACCTTTTTGTGTGGGGCCTCAGTCACCCAATCGTAAATGTAGATGTGCATAAATGTATATGCATGTACCTACATATATATTTAAGACACATTTGCTTATGCATGTGTGTATACATATAGGTCAGGAAACACTGGGATGTGGCAAGCAGCTCCCTCAGAGTATATTTCTGTATACCATCTCAGTGGCCACCCCAAACCTGTCTGCAATGTTGATATTGCTTTTGACAAAAGGTTGAAAAAAGTCTGAAGGAGTTTATTCCACCCTGTACTGTCACATCCACAGTGAAGGACTCCACACAGTGCAATATCCTTGATTTGCCTGAAAAAAACATCATTCATGGCCCTGGGCTACCTGGACTTTGCCCTCTTTTGAGCAAGGATTGAACTAAAGCTTCAGAAGTCCCTCTCACTTCAGCAATTCTGCCTCCACTTGGCATTTAGGAAGGTAATGCAATCCCACAAGTGGCATCAGAATTCCTTCTAGGAAGATGGGTTGCAATACCTGTATTGGGAAGGTAATAGGGAAAGGAGAGAAATACATCTCAGGTTGATCAGACCTATTTCTTACTAAGAAAAACACGGACCTGAAAATCCATTGTATTCTGTGTATTTTATCTTTTTTGATAGAATCTGGATTTGCCTAGAACACAATTCTCCCTAAAAGCCCTTCACAACAGTCAGACTGATCTGCAGTGAATTTGGTGATCAATCTCAGGATCTGAAGAGGATAAAATCCTATCTACATAACATGTGGCAATGATTACAATTTCAACATGAAGCAGCTGAACTAAAGAAGGGTGTTCTCAATAAGCTTTATTGAAATATGTAGAGCTACAGTACGTCTAACAAAAAACAAAAAAAACCACCACTATCTGAGAGGGATTTTGAGCCTGACCCCTCTGACCTGAAGAGCCCTGAGGTTTCACCCTCAATGCCAGGCTCTAGGATCAGGAACTTCAGGGTGCTTCCTTTCATAAGTACCAAAGACAATACAAACATGGCATTTGTACCTTGATGTGTGAATACAGCTGGGAGGAGAGAGCAAGAGGATTATCCAACTAGAACTTCCACACTTCTTGATATTTCTCTTTTCAGTATTTCAAATAAGAATGAATACTAGACTTTCTGATGAACTTCTAAAAGCAATGAAATACTGTGTCTAAAATTTAGTTTCAGTTGTACAGATAGATTAATTACTCAGGTCCTTGGTTATATGGAGACCATTTCAAGCCACGGGAACTGCATATATATGAGATCTCAAGTAGGGGGTCTGCCTTGTATATTCAAACTGCAGAGCAGTTCAAAGTTTCTCAAATAATTTTTTAGGACTTAAGTTTCTCAGGTGTAGTTTAGCAAGGGGGATTTGCTTAAAGAATTGGAGTTATTTCAAGCAAAACACTCAAACCTTTCATTTTAAGAAAACCAGAAAATACTACCAAGGCAATTCTTCAAATGAAGTTTTATGCTCTGAGCAGCTGAGCTGGTCATTAACTGAGCTGCCATGGCTGATCCTGAGAAAACTCATAATCATTGCCAATTATAACATGAAAGTTGATAATAATTCTGTTCAATGTTAAGGCCATAGATGAAATCTGAACCGCAGTTCCATGATATCAACTGATGACCTAACTAGGGTCATTTACTAAACCTAGAAATCCACAGACATCTTCCCCTTTGGCCTCTGTTAGGAAGGTCTAGGTCCCTCCATGGCATCAAGGGAAGCATGGAGGCTGCAGTGCAGTACTGGAGATCCATCAGCACCCTCACAGACTATTAAGTGCACCACACTCCAGCTGAAGCTACCTAGAGAGAAGTGTGAACAGCACAGTTGAGGGCATGCACTTCTCCTGGGCCAGATGGATATCATCCAGTGCAGATATCCAATCTCAACAATGGTTTTGTCACTGAGTCAAATAATACATGTTATCTTTCAAGCAGGGAAAGCAAAGATACAAAAATTTAGCTTTTATAGGTGTTTAAATTCATGGTTTCAGCATTACCCTGCTGATTTTCTCATGACAAAAAGGGAAATTCAAGTTTGAAAGACCTGTGATGCCCTGTCTTGAATGTAATGAAAATCATAAACATTACAACATTATAACCTTGACCAATTTTCAAAAAAGAAGCAAAACCTTCTGTTTGACCATTCTGTGTTATTACTTACAGACCCCAATAAATGGGGCTTTGTTTTGAATGCTACCTCTTAAAAAAGGCATTGCATGCCATGCTTCAATGCACACAGAAATTGCATCTCATTATAATTTTGAAGCTTTGCCGACTGAGTTGAGTACACATTCCTCGCTCCAGTTGAAAAAAACTCATAAAATCAGCAGTTTCTATGATCACTGGACATTTCCTCTTATCAAAGAATAGTCACCCTGTGTGCTGGAAGCAGCCAGCAGCTCAGGTGCCCACTCTGTGGCAATGCAGGTGGTTCTGAGGCAATAATGGCTAAGCCAGATTGAAAAGCAAAAGTTGCTGTACTCCAAACAAAACATTCAGTTATAACCTCAAAAGATTCACTATATCCTCAGCAAAGGAGAAGGAGGGTAGCACTGGTTCAGTGGTTTACCCCCCTGAGGGACATGAGGCTCCAGGGGCAAGGTGTTCCTGCCCTTACTGCTGGGAGATGCAATGTAGGGAAGAGCTGGGGTGAGATACACACACCTGGTAGTCCTCCTCTCCATCTAGGAACAAAGCCTCCTCTGTGAGTAACCCAAAACAAAACCATAGACCTTTGTTGATCAAATTCACCCATCAGAAAGGAGTTTTCTGCACAGGTAAGAGTCGAAACACTTGGAGCTACATAATTGGTTTGTCAGTACTGCAGACATGCTCTCCCCCTGATAAATATAGGCATTCTGATTAACTTGGATTTCCATTTTGAAAAATTTTTCTCAGTCTTGCCTTCTCCCAAATAGCTGTGACAGTCTGAAAAAGCAGTTTGCTTTGTGTGCTCCAGAAACCTTTCCTAAGTCTAATTTTAGATGTTACTATGTCACATAACAGTTGATCTCTTTTTTAGCATCTCCTCCTATCATAATTTTTGTGTTCAGCCTGAAGCTCTGCTGATCCTTCCCAGGGTAGAGGTATTATTTTTCTTTGAGTCTTTCCAATGCATAACTGAATGTCTCCAAGCATTTGTATATAGGGAGATCTCACTGTAAGGTAAAATTTTATTCAGTGATCTGAGTGAAAAGTTTCATATCTAAAATTGAATTGACAGAGAAGGGCAGTCCTGACAGCTTTGAAGTGGCACATGAAATCTTTCTATGTTAAAGGCTCTCTCTGCCCCCTCTCCTACCCCTCACCACTGAGATTTCAACATCAGCACAAACAGGTCTTTAGCATTTATTGCAGAAAGACAGTAAAAGACTTTGCATAACCCTTAGTTTTATACCTAATGTACCCCAAATCCCTTGAAATCTTTTCATTACCATGAATGGGATTTGGGTTAGGTCAATAATGAGTTGAACTAACAGTTATTAATTATTTCATGACGCTGTTTTGTTCCTGCTCTGACAATGATTGTTTTACACATGGGAAAAATCCCACAGATTGAAGCCCTGCATAATAGAAAACAGCCATTTGATATTTTATCTGGCTATTGTGCATGAAAATGAAAAACAGATGAACACCAGGTTTGAAAGAATATGCTTGTTAGTGACCTAAAAATTTAACAGTGACTTCAACAAAACAAAACAAGAGTAATTAGGTAAAGTTGTACAGGCATGTATGTAAGTTACTGTATGCCTCCTTCAGAAGACACCATAAGACTCCCAAGAAATTTTAATTTCTGGCTGAATGAAAACCAGAATTTGAGGCAAATCTACCTAAAGAGTATGTTAATAATAAAACCAGATTTCTCCCCAGTCCTAACCTAGACCAAACTCTAAAAAAATAAACATTTTATTGTAATCCTGATTCACGTGTTCCTATCTGTACCCATATCATGGAAAAATATTTCACTCTGAAGGCCCAAAAAATGGGCAGACTTTGAAAAACCTTTGTAAAACTGGTATCTGAGATTTTATGTATTATTACAAGCAAGGTCAATGGTTAGTGATTAGATTTGTTTAATGTGAACCTCATATCATGTGACAACCAAGTGAGCTCTTTGAAGCTGAAACATTCAGAGACTATTCCCAAGAAGAATTCTGGACTTCATTTCATCTAGACATTTATTAACTTATTAATCTGCCAGACTAAAAATGTGCTGCAGATGGATGTTGTGCTACAGACAGAGCTGTCACACAAGAAATTCAAAAGGAAGCTTTTGCTGTTGATAAAATGGAGGAATGACTGATTTCTCTGAACAATATGGCTTTATTGATAGGACACAGTAATATGGCATACAGATAGATATTTCAATCACATATGATTCGTGTCTCACATGTCAACTTAGTGCCAATGATAAAGAGGGAAGAAAGAAACAGAGCTGCAAAAGTGCTTAGATATAGAAAGAAAAAAATAACTACCATTTTCTTTACAAAGATACCATCTAAAAATTCTCAAAGAATCAACTGGAAATACCTTTTCAAGGATGAGAGTGATGCAGATAAGAATATATGCTTCAATGAGTGTTTTATCAGCTGTCTTAAAGAACATTCACTTCTCCATTAGCATTTTTCTTCTGCTATCTGCTCCAGATTGCTGCAGACTACAGTTTGTTATGTCAAGTTTATGAGTCCTGTTTTTATTTCTGAATTCCAGAGTGATATTGCCTGCACATGGACTGCAGCATCTCCAGGCCAGCTCAAGAAATCAGTCTACAAACAGTGCCTACGTTTTGCGCACCACTCCCAGGTTTTTAAAGAAATGAGCTGATTCACAGCTGATAGACCTGCTAAAGCAAGTCTGTATCACACTGGGAAGATAATATAATGTCTTTTTCTGGCAGTATTTGGTACTCCAGTCTACATGTCACAAAAGGCATATTTTCAGAAGTGGCAACTCATTTAATAAAAATAGGTAGGAGCAGTACAAACCTCAAATGCTCAGCCTCTCTTTTTGGATTTAAGTGCCTAAAGATAGGTGTTGGGAAATTTGCATACCAATCTCTAATATTCATAGTTGAAAAGATTATTTTCTAAATGTATATCAATGCAACCTTTGAAAGCAGTTCAGTCTGAGTTTATGAATGGGCAAGAAGTATTCTGTGAGATCTGAGCTGCTCTTCCTCACCTCAGCATCCAGTTTGCCCTGAAATAATGAAGATAATTCAACTATCAGCATTAATTTTTATTTGATTTCTATAAAAACCAACAAAGGATGGTGCAAAATTCTTTCTGAAAGAAGGAAAATCATGAATGTATAAATCAGGCTGCTAGGAGTTCTTATTTGAGTGGGCCTCAAAGTGTGGTGGTTCTGCATGAACACGTAGCAGTGCCAGGAACCTGCTCTGTAGGGTACTGTGTAACATTTGCTGTTTCTCAAAGAAAAATGCCTGAGAGGTATTTCCCTGTGGAAAGCCTCTTCTGTAGCACCTGATTTGGTGAAAGGATACCTGTTGGTTGAGGGGAAATTTTAAAATTGTAATATGTTGGAAATGACAATTCCACTGCAGAAAAAGGCACGAACCATCTGCAGATGATAATTCAGTTATTTGCACTCACATCCTCCAGCTTCCTGGTTTCCCAACTGAGTTCAGCATATTACAATTAAGATTCCCAGATTCTCCTCTTTATTCCCCATGCTTCTTGCAGCTGTTCAGCAGACTGACTCATTATTTTTCTTCCTCCTTTAACCTTTTTCTAGTTATCAATATCTGGGTCACACTTTGGGCCTATAACAATGTCAGTCTCATTTATATCTTTTTTTACTAAGAAGTCTGTAACAAAGGGAACTTACTCCCAATTTCCTTATGCATTCTTCCTCCTTACACCACATCCTTTGGTCAAGAAAACAAAGGTCCTGCTGACAGGACCCAGCCAGCAGGCCACATATTTAATTCTAGGACACAGCTGTGTCTTTTCCATGTCTTTTGGCTGGACTGGATGGATTGGAGAAGTCAACATCAAATCTTTCACTCTTGCATGTCTGTTGTTACTGTACAGCTTCTCTGATAAGTTCAGAGTTGATACCCAGCATGTAACCATTTGCTTAAAAGCATCCCAACCTTTCTGCAGCTGCCCAAAAATCTGCAAGCACCACAGAGCTTCTGAGGCAGAACATTTGATGGTGGTTGTGGGCTCAGGTCTGCAAACAGAAAGAGAGGAAAGACATCTTTCCTTCAGGATGAGCCAAACTCAGGAGGAGGAGGTATGGTTTGCTGGAGAGGCTCTGTTCATTTAAATCCCAGAAATACTTTTCTCATTCGTACTAAAGTGAAAGGTATTAACCAAATCTTTCTCCCTGGTCTGACTGGTTAATTTTGGCAGATATAGTCTGGAACAGAACTTTACTATTTGAAGATAAGCTATTGAGCTACCTTGAGTTAACTTTCTCTCAAGGAGACCTGAGGGGTAAAAATCTTCCTTCTTTTAGTCTGAAATCCTAAAACTGCATTTCTGACTAAGTGATCTGCTCACTATCTGCCTAATGCTGGTCAAGGACACCACATGCCCTGCAAGCCTATAATCCCTAGAAAATTCAGACTGAAATTAGCATTCTGTTCCTAAATTATGGCCTGTAAAATGTAAAATAAATTACCCAGCACACAAGCACATAGTTCCAGCTGTGCTTCTCTATTGAAAGCAGCTGTCCTGATGAATGCACTCACTGTAAATATTTAAATGGAAGACAGCAAAATTTTCCTTCAAAATATGAGCAAACAGTATCACCTTATCTCTGCAAGACACCTTGGGTGTCATCAGTGAGCTTTACATCACAGACACTAAAATAAGTAGATGAAATGTCACAGACTTCTTTCTATTATTATTATCTGTAATGTGGAGTGTGTTGTACCTGCCTTCAGTACTGACTGAGAAACTGGGGAGGTGTTTCCAAGAAGCAGATTTCTGAACAGGGTAAAAATATTTGTGTTGAAGAGAAAAACAAACTGAAAACAATCCTTGGTTCTTGTGAGTCATCTTCAAATTTGCCAGCTTACCCACTATTTCCTTTGCCAGTGTAAAACCCAACAAATTAAAAGACAACAAAAAGAGAACAATTTGGTGGTAAATTTGCAACAAATAAAATAAAACCAGGTTGTTTATATCGCGAATGAGTAATTAATATTTTCATGTCTTGAAACTCAGAGGGAGGCAGCATTACCTGAAAGGCTGCTTAGACATTGAAGCCACAGAGAGAGCTGTACCCATTGGGCTCATTAAGCCTGTCAGGCATGAAAGGATGGAAGGTCTTAGTAAACATTCCAGCAACTGTGTCTGCTGCAGGTAAGACGATTTCACCAGCATCAGCTCATTGGGGCATTTTTCTTCCCTTGCCTGTTTAAAGGTAGAAAAATAATTTACAAGGTAGGTAGTGGTGGCTGCACAGGCAGCAGGGAAAAAGGTCTGCTGAAGGATATTAAATTATCACTGGGTGATAGAGATGTAGACGATCCTGAACAGAATCAATTCAGGATTTGAAATGCAACACAGGTTTGCTCCTCAGCCCCAGCTGCAAGCATTTTGCATGGTGAAAATATTTACAGTGAGGTCTTCATGACTGGCCCATAAAAAATGAATTGTCTTCAAAATTTACCAGTTAACTTTACGAAATTAGTAAAATTAGGTTTGTCCATGTATTCTATAAGGCAAAAAGAGAAGTACACAGCCAAGACTTACTTAATTTCCTTTTTTAGTAATGATTAAGTGCAATTTCCCCTTGTTTTGGAGGGGAAAATGTATTTTTATTGATAACTGCAGTTCCCTGGAAATTATTTGTGTGAATACACATAACTATACTCTCCCCTTCTCCATCTCTGAATATCTATTTGTAGGAATTTACCTATACTCTCCATTTCTCCATCTCCTCCCCACTTCATTCTAGCCTCCCCCAAAACTATCTGTGAACTGTTTATATCACCCTAAATATGCGTATTTTTTTGGCAAAAAAATTATCCAAAAATAGTTGCCCAGTTCCTGCCTCTAACATTTGGGAATCTACCATAGGCAATGTGGATGCACCTTGGCACACTGTCATACCATGAATCCTACCTTCTATAGCTATACAATCTGTTTGCAAAGGGAGTTATATAATCTGTTTACAAAGTGACCAAAACTCTAACTAAAAGCAGCATTTTTGCATTTATTTTGAATATGGACACTGATGTCAGCACAAATCACCAAGACTTATGAAAATTGTTCATGAATCTAGAAATAAGCTTCTGGAAGATTTGATTTTACAATGAAAATTGTCACACTGTTTGCCCTGTGACCTTTTCTGAAGCCTGCTATCACTTGATAACGGATTTTTGGGGTGTGAAGGAGGCATAAAGATAAACAGAGACAGAATTAATGTTTTAAAAAATCTTTATACTACTGTAGACCTGTATATTGATAGTAGTTCTAAGTTTATTGAACTCCAGACTAGTATTACTAGTAAGAATGAGGAGGAAGGAAATGATGAGTAATGAGGACAACAAATGTTATACACCATTTGTAGCTAGACAAGTGTTCAAAAAGGCCCCAGATTTCTTGCAATCCTCAGCCTGGTCCTGTCTGAATCCACTAATTTTCAGTTGAGGTTTGATTACTTTTTGTGTTTGAAGTCTGTGTAGTCACTAACAAATTTGAGCCCTGACTTTTATTGGTGGCTCTTTGCTGTCACATGGGTCTCACCTTCTGCATGAGACCAATAACAAATGACAGACAAAAAAAGCTCTCAGCCTGGGAGATTGGAAATTCCTCACTGGCCCACATTTTCACTCAGTTAAATTTCTGCAGTTTTGGGTTGATATTCTTCAGTGATAGAGAGGACATACTGATTTACACCACACAGCTTTTCATGATCAGAGCAGTGAGTGCAAAATCAGCTGCAAATCATGAAAACAAAATTGATGCTATGTTTAAGCAGTGATTAGGGATTTGGTTCATGGTCTATGGAAAACATACAAAATACTTCATCATTTTGGATTGATCTGAATGCAAACATCTCCAAACAAACTTGTTTCATTTTCTAACTTTTTAATTATTATTATTTTGCAGTCCTCTGAGTTACTTCAAACAAATGAAAGGCTGTGCTCTGTTAGTCTAGAAGATAAACTTATTGTAAGCTTTTGTCTATTGAGCTTTTAATTAAAAGAAACTGAAATAAGGATTGAAACTCATCAGCTGTGACTTTTTTTTTTAAATAGCTTTACTGCTTTCACTATAAAAAATTAGCAAACAGAACTGTATGTTATCATGATCCATGAATATTCCATTGTGGTGCATACTATTTTCCAGATGTCTTCTTGAGGATGGTATCTTACTCTTATGTTTGGTTAACAGCTATAACAAACAAGAATCAATCCTTATTAAAGCTTCCACTATTCTGCTATTTAATTAGAATTCATATGATTTATAGCTTTTTATACAAGAACCCTTCACTCATTCATTTGTTCAGAACTTGCTGCTTTTCAGGCATTAGTGAACAAATAAACACACTACTCATAAGATTGAAACACACTTTCCCTCTCCCCTTTTTTTTTAGTTAATATAAACAATTCAAGGTATTCATAATATCCTTTTATATCACTTGCTGGATTAATAGTTTCAGGTGTTACCTTCTTTTGAGGTCATATTCAGCACTGGGTGCATCCCATCAAACAATGCTCATTCACAGGGTAGCAAACTTTTTTCGCTTTGCTTTCTTAAGCCAGAGTTAATTCAAATTCTTTCAGACACTGCTTGGTTGTTTTTTCTGCACTGGAGTTTACTCACACAGAAAACTGAATGGTAGAGAATGTCAGCTGGACAAAATTATCATCTAGTTAAGCTCTCTGCCTTCAGCTTGAATCAGCTCCTTCAATGTCATCATTCCCACATGGTTATTCAACAATCAACCTTAGAAGCCCTCACTAAGGGGGACGCACATCACATCACATTCCTTGGCTGTCTCTCATGGTACTTAAATGCCTATTCAAATACTTGGCTGAATTCCTAGCATAGACACCTTTCTTAAGACCAAATGTTTTTGCCTTTCAAATTACAACTTTAATCATTAATTATATTTGGATTATATTTTGTTGCTATTAATTGTATTTGGATTATATTTTATTAACAGATTATCTACCAGCAAAAAAGCAAATGGAATATATTGCCAGATAAAATTGTCAGCAGATTAAATCCTTATATAGGTGAGAGCTAAATGTGGTCAGGATCTGGCATGATCTGGCAAGGCATAAATAAATGAAAAACAGCATTAGAATTTCATTCAGGGAGCTAACTGGTACAAATTAATGAACCTGAAGGTAAAACAACAAAAGTTAGTGTCCTTCTTCTGCCACTATAAATCAACCAAATTAAATTCCCTTAGAGGGACACACAGGTAAAGGACATGAGAAGATCCTGTATTTCCTCTAAAGTATTGTTATATGTTAAATAATTTTGTACAATGTAACACCTCTTGATAATTTATGTTGACAACAAATCATGATAATGTCTGTAGCAGACCATAAGTAGGAAAATTAATTTTCTATTGCAAATAGAATTTTCTGCTGAATTATGACAAAGGAAAAATTGCTGCAATGTAATGAGATGCCTGAATGTCTACAATGGTAACTGAGCATATGTTTCTTCCTCAAATGACTCCTTTTAGGCTATAGCAATTCATTCAACAAAACCAAAAACCATGGATTGTGTAATTGTGGTCAGCATTACACCTCAGATAAAGAAGACTCAATTCATTGGAAGTTTACCAGCTTATCTTTCTGGCTGTTTGATGCATTGTTCTACATTGTTCTTTATTGCTGCAATCAGTTATTAATATTAAGCTTAACCTTTAGTGGAAAGAAAAAAAATAACATGAAAAGCCATAGCCAAGGCTGGTCAGTCAGTGTTTCTCAAGTTATATTAGTCTGAAGAACCCATTCAGTTGAATCCTTCAATGGAGTCCGAATTATAACCACAGAGACCTGCAGTCTTTCATTCACATGAATAAGCACTGCTGATGAGTCTGGTCATATGGAATCCGTGAGGTCACTGAGCTCCAGGCAGCTCCTCAAATAGCTCCTGAATCATGGTCAAAAGGCATCACAAGGCAGTGCTAAACAAAGCCACTGATCTTCAAAAGGCTAGTAGCATTACTAAACAAAAGTGATGTTGTTAACAAAAACAATATTGTCAGGAAAAAAACAAAACCAAAAACCAACACATTTTAACCAAAACCATTATTTCCTGAGCTCAGTTAACTACAAAGATCCTAAAGGGAGAAGTTTGTGGCTCACAGTCTTAAGGAATAAAAATTGAAAGTATTAACCAAATTTCAGGAGACAATCATTATTTGGAGAAAAGCATTCGGGAAAAAAGAGAGGCAAAAGGATAAGAGTTTTCATTTCACATGTGAGCCATGACCAGATGAAAACAGGCTGTGACACTGTAAAAAGTCCTATTTCCTGCTCAAAATAAGGTGAATTCTTAAGAATCAGAAGGGAAAGGCCTGCGTGAGAGTTTCACATATTCACAGTCTCTGCATCAATAGTTCTTGATTCATTACTTATTATTCATTCCTCTGTTTTCACTCACTGAAAATTTGGAAACTCTTGAGAAAGAGAAGATGGAGACAATTTTTTCCCACGAATGTATTTTGTTCTTGAAAAGGGAGCCATGCAGCAGTCAGACCATATTCTTCCCTCATTTAACAGTCTTTTTCAACTGATCTTATTTCTGCCCAGAAGCTGTAAACAGCAGAAATCACTTTATGGGTGGGAAGATAAACTTTTTGAGACTGACCCTTGGAGATGGTGTTTTTGAATGGTCTAGCTGACAGCAGCAGACCTGTTGTGAGGATAATCCCTCCTCATGGGGTCAAGACTTTGTTGGGACAGGATTTTTCTCCAGATTCTGGTGCGTGACAACTTCTCTCACCCAGGGGAAGGAAGAGCTTCCCATTTGTTGTTACGGGAAAGACAGACACAGATGATAGCATCTATTTTAAACATACAGGATCATCTTGGAATCTGAACAGTACTTGGGCAAAAAATGACAAAATATTACTGTTATCAAGGAGCTGATAGACCAAATCAAAAAGTCAAGTCCCTCTAGAAAGTAAGAAGTCCTGTAGGTTCTACAGACACAGGGATCATGACAGAGTTTGTACCAGGTTTGCATGCCGTCTGCCACAAAAAGGCTCAGATAGAGTGAAAATACAGAGATATATTCACCTTATTGACACAGCCTATAACAACCAAGTAATTGTTTATTGTCCTTGTTCTGTGATCATTTCACCCAGTAATCATGTTTTTGTGTGTGTGACATGATGTACTTTTCCTCCCATAAATCTTCTAAGTGCTTTCTCAACAACTGTGTATGTGAGTGATAACTCACACACCCTTGAAGTACATTTTGGCAGTAGTGTGGAAATTATGCTTTCACAAATGCAATCAGATTTTAGGAGCAATATAGAAAAACTTTTAAACAGAAGTTTTATGGAGAGTTTTGTTTAAGTGAAATATAATTAGTCGTGTTGTATATAATTAGACCCTGACTAGGGCATGGCAGCTGGCAGTCTCCTGCTCCCAGAAGATTTTGTGGGATCTTTTATGTTTATGATTAAATGGTTAAGATTAGAAGAGATCTCTCATCCTGTATGTATTGTTGTGGTTTAACCTCATCTGGCAACTCACCAACCAGTTACTCACTCACTCCCCCAGTGGGATGAAGAGAATCAAAAGGATAAAAGTGAGAAAATTTGTGGCTTGAGATAAAGATAGTTTAACAGGTAAAGCAAAAGCCACACATGCCAGCAAAGCTGAACAAGGAATTCTTTCGGCACTTCCCATGGGCAGACTCTTTTCAGTCACCCCCAGGAAAGCAGGGCTCCATCATCCATTGTCGTGGCTAACAACTGGCCTAGAGGCCTCACAGTTATAAATAATCCTAATTATAATTTTTATAACTGAAATATAACTAATTCTATAACTACCTCAGTTATGTAACTCAGCCAGTCTAGGGCGTTGGGGACACAGGCAGCCATTGGACAGTTAGCCAGGTGGCAACTAATTCAGCCAATCAGGAAAAACTGTGTGGACTTCCAAAACCACCTAAGGAGAACAGCGCCCAGCGGGAGTTGGCTGCTGCTGCCTGAGCATGGAGTATTGTGTCATTGTGTATGTCCCTCCTGCAACAACCCATGACACTGACTTGAAAGGCAGACATTATCACTCCAAATGTCCCCTCCTTCCTCCTTCTCCTCAGTTTTTTGTGCTGACCATGACACCACATGGTGTGGGATGTCCCCTGGGTCCCTTGGGGTCAGCTGTCCTGGCTGTGTCCCCTCCCAACTCCTTGTGCAGCCCCAGCCTCCTCACTGGTGAGACGAGGAACAGACACATCCTTGACTCTGTGTAAGCCCTACTTGACTGTGATAACATCCTTGAATTCAAAATTATTTCAAATTTCATCCTTGAATTCAAAATTATTTCCACAAATCCAAAATATCACTCTATACCAGCCCCTATGAAGAAAATTAACCCTGCCTCAGCCCAAATCAGCACATGCATGAACATAGATAGCTACATTTGAGAAAGACTTTCAGTCAAGCAGTTAAAGGGATAGAAAGAACAGATCCTGGAACTAGAACAAAGCATGAATCGATGTTGCAGTAATGCACAATTTATTTACCATTTTATGTTGGGGGCAAATAACCATCCTAACAGTATCCCAGGGTATTAGGCTGGAATTTGCCCTTCCAGTAACAAGTCTTGAAGCAAAGGGGAACAGCCTTCTTGGCTTGCCATTCTTGCTGGAGGCAAAATCAGGGGCAACCACCTGCATTATATCTTCTAAGAACCATGCGATCTCATAATATTGTCACTCTTTTATAAATAACATTTTTTCCCTAAGTTTTGCTATACCCCCAGCACGAGGAGACCTGTTTGGTGAAGTACTTGTTTGACAAGCAAAGCCCAAGGAATTAAAACACTTGTGTTTTGCTGAAAAGGACAATATGAAAATGTATTTATCAGTGGTGCTGCTCTGTGCAACAGTACATCCCTCAGAAATCCCAGCTCACATTAGTTCTGTAGTGTTACTAATTCATCTGTAGCTCCCAGGTAATATTCACTGCTGGTCACAGAATTCAGTGACTGGATACTGATCTCAGATTTGGTTCACCATAACTCATAAGGGCTGACCTGTGAGAGCAGACACTGTGCAGGTACAAACTGAAGCACTACACTGAAAGTACAACAGTAAAATTTTAAAGGGGCATTATCAAAATTGGTGACTTTCCTACATATATGTACTTTCATACATTCTTTTGCTGTTTTTTTTTTGTTTGTTTTGTTTCAAATGGGCCTGCCATTTCTCATCCAATATATCACTGGTTAAAACCATAATATCTGGTAACAACCACATCATAAAGAAAGCACTCTTGAAGGCAACAAGGAGGTGGCAGAGATCCCAAAGTAATTATTTCAAAGAAGATGAATTCTGCTTAATTTTGAGGAAGGTATGGTCTCAGGAAGTCTAACTGCAAATTAATTTGATATTGAACAGGCCACAGGCCAATATTTAAAGGAATAAGGGGAGTTAGCTTTCTATTCAAGGAGGTGCCAAATGGCAAAACTGAAATGGTTGTATGCAAATGAAGATGCATATATTTATGTCACAAACCACTTCTGCCATGGTATTGCAGATCATTCCACCACAAGTTTGTTGAAATAAAGTGATTTTGACCTGATTGATCATCTGACAAATGCTAGGAAATTCAATGCAAAATTCATAGTGTGATTCAAATGTAGTTTAAAAAGTGAATTGATATGATAAAGGAATAATATATCAATATGTTCTCTTTTCATGGAATAAGTTATCCAATTATTTCTCTTACAATATTTGATCAGTCTGAAGCACATAGTGTAAAGAAAGTATTGCAAAGAGAGAAAATGTAAATGCATTTATTCAACATATCCTTTCATATCTACAAAATTTATTATTCATATGGACCTCTTTCTTTTAACTGTGGTAGGTGATTTCCAAACACTGAGCTGAAGTGAGTTTTAAGAACAAGGGCACCATCATATTGCAAAGAAAAGCCTGTGAAGAGAGGGAAAGAGATATAACATATAATATAAACCAAGAACTGGAATACAATTGATTATTCATCCTTTTAAAGTCTACACTGTACATCATTGTTAGAGATGCCTATTGACATTGATATCTCCCCTACTTGTGTTCAGACCTAGGGGGCAGGAAGGCAGAAAAAGGATGCTATCCCAGGGACCTAGAGAGTTCAGGCTTGTGGGGTGATAATTAGAGCATCCTGAAAACATCTAAGGAAAGAACTGACAATAAGAAACTTTTTTTTTCCCCTGCATATTGTTGTTGTCTCCAACTCTTTATCATCTTCCTTTTAAACTCTGCTTCATTTTATCATTTTACTGAAATAAGTTTGTTATATTGAAGAGGGCCTACACTCAATTTTTCTCATCCTCTTCATATGTGCTTGATTGTAACTGTCTCATTTACAGTCCTATTGAATGCTAATAACAAGATAATCTCAAACTCTGTCACCTCCAAAAAGCAGAGCTTTAAATCTGAAATGTTGTTTTACAGCTCAGATTTCTATTAATTGCACAATATGATGTATGCTGCCACATCCTTATTGCTGGATAAATTCAATGGACCTGAAAGTCAGCACAGCTATTCACAGCACACCTGGCTAGTAGTGGTATAAAATTACACAAAAATACATTATGTAATGGATACACAGCATGGAATAAATTACAATTAAAAGCTAGGAAAAGTCTACTAAATTTATTTTTTAAAATCTAGTTTTCAAGGAATTGATCTTCCCATTTAATTTCTAAATATAAGTCCCTCCATTCACCAGTAGCCTTTTCATAATCCTTATTCCACTTTGTCCCTGTAATGGCTGGTGGCCTTGTCTCAGTTCAAAGGCTTTCCCCAGCTGGAAACATTTTCTAAAATGGGAAAAAAAAGTTGTTTGATTTTTAGCTTGTTACCTTAAAAAGGAAGGGAGGAGGAGGAAGGTGGAGGAAGAAAGGAATAAAGAAAGAGAAAAATTCTTAAGATTTTACCCATACGGAAATAATCTGGTAATTCTAAAAAGCCAATATTTTTAACATACTCTCTGCCTCAAAAGCACTGCAAGTAGTAGTTTTCCTTGAACTATAAAGGTTGGGCTACAAGCCAAAAAACCAGCTCAAAAAACAGAAGGTCTGTCAATGCTCAAAGAAAAATCCCAGCCCTTTACTGAACTGATAAAACCATCGCTTTTCTTTTCCACCACCTCTGTGGAAATTCCTTTTCTGTTCCACCGTCTTCAATTGAGCCTGGCTATTCTTCTCAGCCACTGAACTCCAATAAAGTTTGTCTGTCTTTCTCTCCCTCCCCTCCTTAGTGTGTGATCTCAGCCACCTTTGTGTCTCCCATTGTCAGCCCCAGCAGCACTCTGCTGTGCTTTGACTGGCAGCACAATCAGAGCTTGTTCTCTCTGGGATGCACAATGTGCTCTGGGAGTGGACCCTCCTTGCATGAGGAATTAGGCTTCAGCAGCATCAAAGGGATGCAGGAATAGCTGGCAGGACCCATGGGCCCCATGAGGCCATCTGCAATAACTGCTCACCACCCAGTTGCCTTTCAAGGTTTGTGGAAAAGCAAGGAGGGATAATGAGAGTTTGCTGAAGACCCAGACAAAAGAAGGAAGAAAACGACATTTGCAGCTGCTGAAAGAAAGCATCAGGGTTCTAGCGGAGCTGAGAATGAGGGGAGAGTTTGCAATGCAGAAGTTTAAAAATGCTTCAGATTACAGGGAGGCCTTAACAACAAAGCTCAGAGCAGATATGGTCACTGAGAAGTGCTTTGACTGGAACTCTTCCTGCATTTTGGCACATCTCACTTGAGGCTAACTCAGGTGTTTAGGAAAGTCTCCATCTGTAACACATTCCATATCTTTCTGATTACAAAGTCGCAGTGTACACCCCTGATGTGAAGCAGAGAGTGAAGCCTCTCTGATACAGAGGTCAAGGTTTGAAAGCTGATGGAGGTTGTCTTTTAGGGAGGTCTATTTATCTATTGGTCCACCTGTTTCAGACCAAATTTGAGAACTGTCCTTGCCCAAGATCAAACTGATAAGTCACTCTTCCCTAATTCATAACATGTTTGATTGCAATAATCTTTGTCATGTCAGGTCCTTAGCAGAAGTGGTCTTGTATTTTCTGGGGTTGTTTCTAAGGCTGGGAAACAGGACAAGATGCCAGGTGCAAAGGGAAGAAAATCAGGAGCAGGAGAGGCAGGGTTGGTGTTTGCTGATGGCAACTGCCCACAGCCCACGGTGTTCAAGGATGTTCTGAACACAACATAGGCACAGACAGACCTCAGCAGAACTTCCCAGATGGGGCTGGACAGCTTCTGGAGTCAACTGAAGCTGTGCATTTGTAGCACAAACAGGGTGCACAGTACATACAGTAAACACAGGTGGCAGATTTAGGTCAGTGTTTCACCATCAGTGTAAATACAACCAATGCATAAGCCTGGAGCTCTGGCTTAAAAGTTAGGATAAAAGAGGTCTAATTTTCCCACTTCCAGATTTTCCCTTGATCTGTGTTGCAGGGGTGACACAGCTGCTTTAATAACAACTCCTGCATCACCATAAAATTCTAACTCAGCAACTTTAGGGAGAGTAAACATTGGATTAGGGTTATTTTGACACATAGTGCTAGGTGTTCTAGGTGTGAGAGTACTGACACAGGTGAGGTAGAAACATTTCAGAATGGGTGGAAATAAACCTGGGCAGGACTGAACTGGTCAAACTATTTGTGTGAGTTTGTATGAGCAGGAGAATTGTAGAAGGAACAGGTTTGCATGTGTCTGTGAACCAAATGAAGAAGCAATAATGAAAAGAAGAAGCAAAATATGAAACATCCCAGAACTCTCAAAGAAATAAGAAAACCCCTTCTACTGAAAACAAACAAAAAAACCAAAAAAAACCAACCAAAACCCCCAGCATTTTTAGAAACCTAAAGTTTCTATGCAGGAGAGACCAAACAAAAGGTGAAAAGAGTGCCATTCTGCAGCTTGTGGAAAAAGTGAAATTTTGTGTTATCTTTATTAAGGTGATTTCACCACACCCAGTAGTTAGGGGATATTACAGTATGCAGCTGAAAGAATTTTGTTGAGACACTTATTGGGAATAAACAGAGATGCTTCTTTCTCTTACAAGAAAGGAAAGAGAAAAAATTGTACTCTGCTTCACTCATTTTCCTCTTAGGAAAGAAGAAACTCTTAACAAACATTTAATAATATTGATTTATCATAATCAGTCTCTCCAAATTAATTAATGCTTAATTTTGGAAAGATTTTGCTCATAAATACCTCGAGATGCCTCCAACTTCAGAGTTTGAAAGGCTTATATGGAAAAAATTATATTTACCTCATCTAATCTTGTACTTTTAACTAAAAACATCAAGACCTTTTTAGAAGATGCTTTAACCCAAGCGAGTCATTACAGCCTATCTTCACAATCAGTGGCTACTCCCAGAGAAAAATTCACATATGGCTGTTTCAGGAATAGGTGAATTTTAGGACAAGATGACCCAAGATAAGCCAGCAACTCACCTACATCAAAAGAAAGAGGCCTCAAATAACTAGGCTGCATCTACACAACAGACATTATCCTGAACAAACAGATGTAATCCAGAAAGTCTATAGATTATGGGTTAGTTGAAATTACTGGCCTTCTTGCACATCCAGCCATTGTGGGCTGACGAGTCTTGGACTTTTTGGTCTGCACAGACAAAAACATTCAGGTTGAAGGAGAAGGCATCTAGATCAGACCTGAACCCTTCAGTCCATCCATCCATCACCCTTTACTTAGGGCTTGAACAGGCCACAGCAATGGCAGGCATTGTCTAATATCCATGTCACGGATGTGCTCTGTTAGATACACACAGAAGAGCAATTAGGTCAAAATACATTTTTCCCTTATTTCTGCATGATAATGTTCAAATTTTATGGTGGTAATAATCAATGCATTTTCAGTGCCCTTGTTTTCTTGGTAACAAATTCAAGAAAAGAGAGAATGGCAAGGATACCAAGGTAGATCTTGCTAAAGCATTTATAAACACAGATCATTTTATGGTTCACATCACTGTTTTTCCTTCAACATCTCATATCATTCAGTCAGACTGGCCAAAGAATTCACATTAAAATGCAAAGTAAGAGACCAGATTTTCAAAAGAAATCCATGAACTGCATAGACAGCTTTTTAGGAGGGATAGCCATATTGTACTATTATCTCAGGAGGCAGAGTCACCCTTCTGAAAAATTATTGTAGAAGCTGTAAAACTTGAAACTTGGCCAAAAGTAGTGAGGTTCATGACTTTTGCTTCACATGAAAGAATTTAGTGACATTAAGGAAGATGACTCATGGACTCAGAAGAAAGAATATCACCTCCTGAAACACTGACACCACTGAGATTGTCCTTGGAGGTCTTCCCATTCAGGCAGTGATCCCAAATAACCCTGCTCCTTTTATGCAACGTGGCATCCAGGGCTCAGGATGATAGACTGCAGGCCATATGCTAGATCTTTGAGTTTGCTAAAAATAGGACATTTTTCTATTCTGCTGAGGACAAGTCTGTATAAATGTGACCAGAAACCTGGCACAAATCCATAAGGCTGAGATGAGCAACTGAGGTCCTTCCTTCAGGCTTGTCAGACAGAAGCCTAATCAAAATCCTCTAAGGACAGGAAGGGGGTAGGAACAACTAGCTAAGTCTATTTTCTTTCAAATGTGCCCCTTTACTCTTTGATTGCTGTTTCTTATTAGAGTAATGTACACTTTTCAGCAATTATTTTCTCTGCACCCTCCTTCCCTTTCTCTCCTGGACACTGCCAGCTTCAGACACCGAGCCTAAAAGATTTAAACAGGTTAGAAAATGCTGGCAGAGTACCCGTGCACAGAGCTGCTTCCTCCTCCCTCTGCATTAGCACCTATTTCAAATTTAATAATAGCATAGAGCTGCATCTGAAATTCACTTGGAAGATATCAGAAAAACACCAATTATTTTTGAGGGACATAATCTTCCTTTGCTGACACTCCCTAAAAGACCCATCTTGCTGAGATTCCTGGAGGGTCCTCAGACAAGTGCTGCCATGCTGTGCTCTGTTTCCTGAGCAATCTTATCACCAGTCTGTCTGCTGTCTGGCCAGATTCCTGCACAGCTGATGTCCCTGTCTTCCTACTTTTGAACATGCTATGGAAAAGCTGAAAAAGCTCCTGAGAATGGATCTCAGGTCTTGACATTACTCCCTGCTCATGCAAGCAAGGCCAGTTTCATCAGCTGCTCCCTCCCAGTTATAAGAAATAGTGCTGCTGCATGGGAAGCAACCTGCCCCTCAACATTTTAATGACCAAGGGGGTGACTTACTTTTCTGGGTTTAAGATGCTCCTCTTTCCACACTGGATCAGGAGGTCCTGCTCTCCATCCAGGTTTCCACTGGTGTGATTGGATGGCAGCTACACAAAGAGCTTGTTGGCATCCAGCACAGAGGTGAGGGTACCAGCCTTTTCAGAGGAGGGAGGAGAAATGGGCAGGAGCACCAAACTGGATCAGCTACCATCAGAAGAAGAATTTGGATCATCAGTCACTGATCTTCTTTAGGGTGCAGCTCACACACCACCCTCAGTGCTCACTTAACCTTGCTGGGGCTGTCCAGCCTAGAAAAGAGAAGGCTCCAGAAGGCTTTATAGCCTTTTCCAGTACCTAAATAGACTCCAAGAGAGCTGGACTCTTCACAAGGGCATGGAGTGGATAGGATAAGGAAAAATGGTTTTAAGATGAAGGAGAATAGGTTTAGATTAGATATTAGGAATAAATTCCTTACTGTGAGGGTGGTGAGACGCTGGAACAGGTTGCCCCAGACGGTGTTCAAGGCCAGGTTGGACGTGGTTCTCAGAAACTCAGTCTAATGAAGGTGTCCCTGCCCATGGCAGGGGGCTGGAGCTATATGATCTTTAGTTTTCTTTCCAACAAAAGCCATTGTATGATTCTATGACTCCCTAGCATTCCTCATCAACTTGGTTGTGCCAGATGTCACTTCAATGCTTTGTGCTGCCAAGATTGAACTTAGGCCATAGCAAGGAGAAAGAAGAGAAGAGAAGAGAAGAGAAGAGAAGAGAAGAGAAGAGAAGAGAAGAGAAGAGAAGAGAAGAGAAGAGAAGAGAAGAGAAGAGAAGAGAAGAGAAGAGAAGAGAAGAGAAGGCAGGAGTGATTCTTTTTTTCTTTTTTTGGTAACCTTTCATCTTTTTTTCCTCTGAAATAACTTTGATAATTCAAAGTGAAAAACCCTCATGACTGCTGCAGAAATAGACCTTTGTTTTCCATCTTGAAAAAGATCTAACCTAAAAACCCCTGCAGATACACAAGATTAATTTTCACTACTTTGTTTCATACTATTTATAAGCAGCTCTTGCTGAGTTTTAGATTTTGTGGCTCAGGCTGCTGGCTGTAAATGCTTTCTGTCCACTCCTGAAGCCTGATTGATGAGTGCTCCTAGCCAAATAGCAGCCTGTATCAGCAGGCCCAGGCTTGCAGGCTGGAACATGGCTCAGAACACTTGTTTTGAATTCCTGTTTTTATACAGGAGCACACTTCAGAAAAGGCCTCAGTGCATAAGCAGAGACAGCATGAAACCCTCAGCTTGGTTCCCTGTGCCCATGTTTTGCACACCTCAGGCAGACACTAGATGAGATCAGGCAATGAGCACTGAGGACAGAGGCATTGTCTAGGAGAGATGGTCAAGCTGAAATCTGGTAGAGCTGTGGGAGAGTGGCAGAATTCAGGCACATGGTCCATACACAAAACTTGTAATGGTCTTTCTGCTCAAGGCATGATGCTCACACATCAGCTTGTGCACTGGAAGAGGTGGGAGTCAGCTGAGTGAGTTGTGCTGTGGGGTGTAAATCCTGAACATTCCTAATATGTCTGCAAGTTTGATAAGACCTGGGATAATATTTCCCCCAGTTCTGCATAGAATAGCTAATGTTGTAAGCAGACATCCCAGATTAAAACACAGGGTAGTTCAGAGTTAAAAATCTATATGCTTCCTCTTTCTGTCTCTACCCCCAACCTGGCTTAAATCTCAGAAATTAATAAACTGAACAGGAGTTCCCAGCAGTAACTGGAAATACAAGGTGTTTTGGAAAGAGGTGCTAATTTGTACCCAGCATAAAGAAATCTGTCAATACATCGAGTGGCCTTGAGTTAAAATTTTTATACCACGGTCTAATTTATTTCCTCAGAAACAGGGCACTAAACTTGGAAAGAATGTCAATAGAAGGCAACAAAAATTACTGAACTAAAGTTTCAGCCCTGAAGGAGTGGTAAATGGAAAGAGCTGCTATGCAAAAAGCACCTGGCTCAAATGTCATGCTTGCCCTCCTTTAGCATCTAGCTCTGATTTATCCAGATGCTTAAAATGTCCCTTCCTCATTGTCATAATCATCACAGTGTCTGAGCATTCCCAAGTGCCTTATTTTTATGGCACTTTTTCCCACTTTGTAAGTGGGAACAGAGACATAAGACTCACTCGAGATTCCAGGGACAAAGGCAAGGACTGCCCAAATACTCACCGCATACTGGAATAAAGCAGCTCTTCCCTGAAGTGGGTACTTAAGAAGTCTCCAAGGACTCCAGTATGCAATTGTAATGGAGCATTAGTTACAGCTTAACTCTAATAGAAAGTGCTTTTAAAGATTCACTGGATTATTCCTTAATATTGCCTTACCTCAATGGCCCTGATCTTCGGTGATATTTATAAAACTTATTCCCACTGGTTTCAGTGGGAGGCATTTATCTAAATAAAGCCAAACTTCTGAGTTCTTGAGCAGTGTCTTATGCCTGTGTCTTATGTCCTGCTAGGAAGATGGACATGCTCATTTCTAATAGCACTCAGGGCAAAGATGTTATGGTTAATCAAAAATCAACCTTTATTTTCAGACTGCTTTTTGGAGTTTTTCCTCTGTGCACTGCAGTACACTTCCTCTTCTGTGAGAGCATAAATCAGTTTCAGACCCAGCAGGCAGCATCTTCACTTAAGTGGTAGCAGTAGCAGAAGGGAGAAGGAGAAAGGAAAGCCAAGTGGTTCAGCTCTAAGTAGCATCATCCAAGCCAGCAGAAACAGCAGGTTGTGGCATGTCACGTGCCTCACAAAGTACTTTGTTTGGTTTCAGAGCACAAAGTCCATATTTGTGCCAGTAAAGCAAGGCCTAGCATTTCTGATGACAGACTGTTCTCAGGGATGCAACACAGTATATGTCACCTTTCTTGTGTACCCACATTTTTGAGGAGGATTGTGCATCTGTTCCTCGCCTTGCAGGAATTGCTTAGACAGGATCAAGGCTATGATGTCTTTTGTGGTGAGGATTCCCTACATATGTCACAGGAAAACACTGTATGAGTCTAGGCAGAGGGCTTGAGCTGTGCGCCTCTTACACCAGCCACCTTCAATCTATGTTGAGGCATTATTTAATAATGCAGGCGTCAGAACAAAAATCCAAACCCAAAAGTGCCAAGTGCTGCTAACACTACCTGGGTTTATAGCTGTATCAGGTACCCAGGTATTTATTACAAAGAAGCTTATGCGTTTCTCTCCCTCCATCCACCTCTGGAGAGCTGTGGGGCAGAGCTAGTGCGTGTTTGCAAAGTCAGTTGAAACACTGTTATTAATTATGGCAATTATTCCTAAGTTCCTTTTACAGCAACATATTGATGCTGAAGCTCATGGGGGAAAGCACTTCTGCTGCCTGAGGAACCAGAGGACAGGTGGGAACTGCTCCATTTGCACAGATGGCTCTATGAATGCTGATGCACGGCTGCTTTAGTTACAATCCTTTTAAAAACTTGATGATGATACACATAGGGAAATCAAACCATGATATGCTATTAGTAGACAATGAAAAAAGACTTGATAGGAACTTGGGGAGACCTTATAACCTGTATATACACACTGCCCACATCTCATCTTCATATCAGGGCAAGACTTGGGTAGGAACCAGACTTTTCTTCCTTACTGCTTGTTTCCCATGACCTGATTTCAATGCACAGGTGCTGTCTGACAGATCCTCAGTCTGAGTAGCCCTTGGAGCTTTGTGCATGCTGGGTGATGCCTGCTTAGACCCACCAACACAGTCAATTAATTCAGGATATATTCATCAGCCACTTTTATTTCCAGTGAGACAGAACAGTCTGGGGCAGAAGGGACAAGGTATGAGGGAAGATCTAATTCCTGCTCTAACACCTCTGCATGAGGACCTTTAGTCTTTGTACTGGAGTGAGAGTGAAACCAGCTCACATGGACATGTGGCTCTGATGCCAGCCAGGCTTTGCAGGAGGCACAGACATTGTGTGCACGTGAGAAGGCTGAAGACAGCAGGCACTGGTGACACCGGGTGAGGCAACCCAGACAAAGTGACACCCCCATGTCACCAGAGAACACAGCTGCTCTGAACTGATGAGATGCAGGAGCTGGAAGTGAGGAAGAGGAGTATAAAAAAAAGGAGGGAGGGAGGGAGGGAGGGAGGGAGGGAGGGAGGGAGGGAGGGAGGGAGGGAGGGAGGGAGGGAGGGAGGGAGGGAGGAAGGAAGGAAGGAAGGAAGGAAGGAAGGAAGGAAGGAAGGAAGGAAGGAAGGAAGGAAGGAAGGAAGGAAGGAAGGAAGGAAGGAAGGAAGGAAGGAAGGAAGGAAGGAAGGAAGGAAGGAAGGAAGGAAGGAAGGAAGGAAGGAAGGAAGGAAGGAAGGAAGGAAGGAAGGAAGGAAGGAAGGAAGGAAGGAAGGAAGGAAGGAAGGAAGGAAGGAAGGAAGGAAGGAAGGAAGGAAGGAAGGAAGGAAGGAAGGAAGGAAGGAAGGAAGGAAGGAAGGAAGGAAGGAAGGAAGGAAGGAAGGAAGGAAGGAAGGAAGGAAGGAAGGAAGGAAGGAAGGAAGGAAGGAAGGAAGGATCCTACAGTGACTCTCCCCTCACCCCTCTGCCACCCTCATTTACCCACAGGGAGATTATGGGATTATGGCATTTCAGGGGCAGGGTGGGTGACAAGTCTTGGTCTTGCCCAGGTAAGGAACATCCAGATGGGACAAAAGGCATGAGATAGACTTCTTCCAGTGGTTTCATCAGCCAGTGAGAACAAGCTGTCCACCAAGGGTAGTAAAAAACCAAAGAGGAAAAAAGCATTCAAAAGGAAAAAAAAAATTGATCCAGAGATATTCTATGGCAAAACTGCAAATAGCTGCAGATGCAAATACTGTGGGAACACATTTAGCTTCTTTGCATACTTCTACTGGTCACTCACACTTGTGATGTTTTTAATAAACTATTTCTGTCTTTTCTCTATTGTTAAAACTTGGTTTGTTTCATATACTCAGGAAAGAGATTTTAAAGTCGTTGAGGACAGACTTTTTAAAAAATGTCAGTTCAATGCCCTGAAGCAGTCAAAGAGGCAAATGAAGCATTTAGAATTATTAGGAAAGACACAGGGAGAATGTTCTTTCCTTGGGTCCCTGGATAAATTCACAGTGTGACATTTCCTGGATATGGCATGCAGCCCTGCACATCTTCAGACAGCAAAGATACAAAGAGCAGCAGGGATGATTTTGGGGCTGAAATGTGGTGAAAGAATGAAATGGTAGAAAGGAAATAGTAAAAAATCATGAATGGTATGGGAAAGGTTCAATCTTGGTGGTATGGTAAAAGCATCTGACGATGAATTTTAACTGATGTTAGCATGATTCAAATGTCAGCTGAAGAACTTAGCTCTTCCAGTGATTCATAGAGGTCAAAACTGTGAAGGCATTCGGAAGGGAGAAGGGAAAGATCAGCAGCTGGTCAAGAGGCAATATCCATCCCTGGAAGGCTTCCAAACTGGTGAGATATCACATCTGTAAACTCTTCCTTACACTCCTCTCAACTGTGTCTTATTGTCCCCTTTCTGATATATGCCAACAAAACATCTCCATCATTTCTCTTATACACCAGCAGAGACAAAAGCTGGCCCTCTTAAAAGTTTCCTTCTGGCCCCTTTCTTTTCCCAGCTTTCCAGGAAATGACTTGTGTGTTGGAAGGAGTGACCATGTGGGCAGAGCCTGAATGGCACCTGGCAGACAGGCTCCTACAGCTTCACCCTGGGGATGATTCCTGAGGACTCAGGATGTAGCCATGAACCCTGCTGGCATCCCAGCAGAAAGGTTGATGTGTTCTGCTTTACTGACAGGTGTTTCTGCAGCTGATGGCCCCTCTGCCCTCCTCAGCTCCCTACTGCTTCCACATCTGCTGCTGGGAGAGGCACAGGGTCTGTCCAGTGCAAAATGGAAACGATGCTTCACTTATTAACCAGAAACAGACTGTGAAGGAAGAACTACATAGGTCAAGTACACAGCTTAAAGCTCCACACTGTAGCAACAACAGAGATCTGCAGAGACTCTGCCTGCAATGCTGTATGCCCTCCATATATCAAAACCAAACAAAAAATAACTTGGCCTAAAAAACTACCTTGCTTTTTCCATTGCTTGTACATCTAGAAACATCATGTATGCAGGATATGTTCCCTGGCTGTTAAGAGAGACATCTCAGGCCTCTGAGACAGCAAGACCTCCCCACCTTGTCCATGTTTATGGTATACCACCCAGCAGTGAGCAGACACCTGATCACAGAACTACAGAATTTTTAGGGTTAGAAGGGACCTCTGCAGATCAACCAGTCCAACCCCCCTGCTATGGCAGGGTCACTAAGAACAGATGACACAGGAAATCAACCAGATGGGTGTGGAATGACTCCAGAGAGGGAGACTCCATGACCTCCCTGGGCAGCCTGTTCTGGGGCTCTGCCATCCTCAATATAAAGATGCTCTTCATGCAGAGGTGAAGCTTCCTGTGTTTTAGTTTATGCCCATTGCCCCTTGTCCTGTTGCGGGGCACCACTGGAAAGAGTCTGGCACACCCTTTTGGCACCTGCTTTTGAGATATTTACATGGATTAATGAGGTCCCCTCTCAATCTTCTCTCCTCTAAACTGAACAGGCCAAGCTCCTGCAGTCTCTCTGAATAAGAGATGAAAACCACTCTCTTTGTTGGTTAATACCCACTGTGCACTTTCCTGCCTGGGGCAGTCAGTGTTAGTGATGCTCAGTGTTGAATAGCTTTGATACATACAAAGGTGATGTGACTTTTGCATAGGATTTGTTATTATCCACCCCAGAGACAGATTCCTCAAGTACTGCCAGTTGGCAGGACAGTGAACTTCTATTATCTTGAGCTGCAAGGATGTTTTTCTGGGCTACATGAGAATTTGCATACAAAAATCAACAGTTTGGGGGAGGTTGAGGCAGTGGTAGTGGTTCTCTTTTAAGGAAGATTACAGTGCTAATTACAGGTATCAAAAATATACTTAGATCTTATGGTTTATTGCCACAGAAAGAGAGCAAATGAAGGGGACAGGAGGAGATAAATTTGTCCTAGCATTCATTTAGACATCTTTCACTGATTTACAGTCCAACTGCAGATAAACAATTGACTGTGCCATAAACATGGAACCAGTTTTGGACACCTCAACCAGCTGGCTCATTTTTTCACACCTTTTTTTTTTCCCTTCTACTGTAATGCTGTAACTTTTTTCAAGATTTTTTTCTGTTTTCTTTGCTCTGTACAGCAAAAAAGACAGTTCTGGGCAATGAATAAGCAGTAAAGAGAATTTTGGCAGAAATCAAACCTTTCCCAGATATGTACAAACATCTGCATTCCCAGCAGTTTGCATCTGCTCCTTGCTTATTGTGGGTTTTAATCCATATTTGCCTTACCAGTTGCTTGGGACAACTTACTGAGAATATTTCTGCATACCCCATTTAATATCTGCTTCATCATTTGCTCCCAGAGCATTTGGAAGCACCTGTTACACTGGTGATACAAAAGCAATGAAAATTATGCAATATTTATGCAAAATATTTATGTTGTTCAAAGTGATATAGATGCTTTGTCCAGAAACCTTCCTGCTGAAGGTTTACCATATGCCTGCACAGGATTTTGATTTAGGGAGCCTTTAAGTTCTCTGTCAATGTCACACAACAATCTGTGGTTCATATTGCTCTCTAGATTTCTTTCAAAAGGTTATACAAAATGGTTGTAAGCAAGAGTTTCCTTTAAGTAAACAGTGGATTAATAAAATATCTCTCATGTCACTATATCTACGCAGGCAAGGAGTATATTGTGGCCTTGATGTAAATACTGTAATTCTGGTGACAGAATTCTACTGACATTTTTAGAGTCAATTCAAAACTTTAAATTATTCGTTGCTCAAAAAACTGTTACTGGCTCCTGACAGAGAGGATCAATTTCTAGACAGTGTATTTTAATGCAAAGCTAAAATCCAAGTATTAGACATGGAACCATATACGGAATGTAAATGCTTATAATTATTTTCAATATTTTCAATATTAATTTCCTAAAATAATAATATAATCCAGCTACCAGTGAAGAGAAATAGTTTTGGAGTCTTTTCTCTCACACAAAATCTTTCCAATTATTAATCTTTAGAATAAATATTAACATTCTGTCTTTCTAGCTAAGCAATTTGTAACCCAGAATTACTGGTTTTAGAGTAGTTTCCTACTGATGTTGGTAAAACTATAGTGAAAGCTAAAATTATCTTTAAAAAACAGTCTAAAAGAGCCAGAAATTGGCAGGAAAAAGTCAAGTTCCAGTCCCTGCATTAATATTTATATTGGTAGTGGTAGAAACAAATGATTTGTGCTAACCTAAAGGAAATTGGCAGCATGTTACTTTTTCTGTTACAAAGTAATATTTTTTCTGCCATATTATCAGTAACACAAGATCCAAAGAATCTGAACCATTTCACAGCAGAAGAAAACAATCTTTCACCTTTTTGAATGCCAAGATAACCTCCTGAACAGCTGTGAGCAGTGCAGCCAGGTTTGCCAAAGCCTTTATCTGCTCCCAGTCATCCCTTTGGTAACTGGATACACTAATTCCAGTGTCTTCAAAGGAAATACAATGAAAATATGTCCCTATGCAACTTAGGAGAATTCTGAAGATGA
Source organism: Molothrus ater (assembly GCF_012460135.2). Classification (NCBI taxonomy): domain Eukaryota; kingdom Metazoa; phylum Chordata; class Aves; order Passeriformes; family Icteridae; genus Molothrus; species Molothrus ater. The sequence goes on along the minus strand of NC_050478.2, from coordinate 142,580,141 downwards.
ATTGCCCTAATTAAAGACAAAACATAGTGAGAATATGACCTAATATCTGTGCAAATTTCCTTTACCGGTGTCACAGTGCTCCCAGTCACTGCCCTGGTTGGGGCAGAGTCCTTGTGGAGGGCACAGATCAAGGTCACCCCCCTGGTGTTACCCTGAGGTGCCAAGGGGCTGTGGCATGTACAGCAACCATTGCAATGCCAGGGCACTTCTTATCACGTTGTTAGAAATGAAATGCAGCAAACACAATCTAAGAAGGCTGCAGGAGAGTAAAGAGCTCCCACCCCTGTGCCAGGCGCAGGCAGTGTGCTGGAAGGGCACACACCCACCAGAGCACCTGGGAATGGGGCCAGCCCCTGAGGGGCTTGCACTGTCCATTTGCTGCTGGCACTGCAGGCTTTCACTCATCCCAGGTGCACACCAGGCTGCAGACAGCTGCAGCCACAGCTTGGGAGGGAGAACAGCTTCCCAGTGCTCACCTGGCAGAGATGAACTGTGTCCCCTGCAACATCCATTATTAAGGGCATATCAGAGATAAGAAACAAAGACAAGTGCCAGCTAACTCCTGCAAGACCTTCCAAATTTTGTGTGAAATTACTGGGTATGTACTAAAAAAAAATTCAGGGAGAACAGGGAAGCTCATTGTCACTTACCAGAGCTGCCTAATTAATGTTCACTTTCCTCTGTCAAATTTTATATTCTGTTGCTCAGTTATGTAAATTGGACAGCATTTCACACCATGATTAATAGGTCCTTAAACAAGCAGATTTTGCTGTTTGAGATAACACTGAGAGGAGCCATTCTTGAGGTTTTTCTTGTTTGGCTAGGGTTTGGTTTTTTCCTAACTAGCTATTTCTGCTCCAAATGATCTTTTCTTTCTTAGCTTCAAAAATGATTCTGACCTTATTCAAGATGGTATCTCTTGCTAAGTATGGATTTTATGGCTCTGCATTTCATTCAAAGTCATGTTTGATATTTATCACAATAATCTCTCATTATGAGCAGAAAACTTAATTTGTTGCACACAGTATGAATGTGAGTAATTTGAGATTGGAAGAGTCTTGATTTCAGAAGTAAGAGCAGAAAAAAAACTTATTGATTTTTGATTAGAACTTGACATCACTGATGAAAACACTAGTATCTTTAAAAGGAGAACTAGAAAATTGTGTTTGAGAATTTAAATGAGATATATCAAACAAAACTGATTATAATGGAACGTACTTCAACATAAGCCTGACTATCAGAGGCTGAGACAGCACAAGTATTGGTCAGAGTAAAAACCTTATTGCAAACAGCCTAAGGGCTTTTTTTTTGTTTTGGGAACTAGACATGACTAGACAATGCTGGAATGCCTGAAGAAACAATTTTCCAGAGAAAAACAATCTAGTTTTGTGAAAACAAGTATTTTCTTTAAGCATGTATTGATTTCAGCCTATATCATGATATAGTAATCAATACACTTATGTTTCTTTTCTCCAACTGATATACAAGTAAGGGTTTTCTCTTCACCATCCTTTGCCAGCAACAATTTTTCCAGGATATCACAACCAGCTCATATTATACTACCAAGTAAAACATCTCCTTATATTTTCTTCTTCAAAGCATCTTATGTTTCTTGAAACACCATGAAACCTTCTACTAAAATAGCTCTTCACAAAACTTTTAATATCTTAAGAAGAAAAAAAAAGACATTCTTGGCATGCCAGTAGATGTATCTTGCTTTGTCCTCTCTTCAAGAAGAACAAATATTGTTCTCTGTAAAAAGTAGAATGCATTTTAAAATGAAAGCCTATTCAAAAGAATGCACTATTAATTTCATAATAGATGTTATTACACATAATCCACTTTATGGCATACCAAGAATGCAGATTTTAGAATCAAAAAAACTTTCACATCAAGGTTTCATCTGTGAGCTTCCAAAGGAAGATATTTTCTGTCTGAGAGTGAAGATAATTGGCCCACAGATTGTCTCATTTACATAACCTTCTTTCCTCATTTCCTCATTGATTTAAGTATTTCCTCTTGCCTGTTGTCTCAATTTTTCTTTTTTTTTTTTTCAATTCAAGGGACTAAATTATTCCCAAGCAAGGTTTTTGGCATTTAGCTACATCTGAGCTCTTTGTTCTGAAGTAGCTCCCCACACCTTTGCTTTGCAGCTCCTAGAGCTGCTACTTAGCTTTCTCTCTCCTTTCAAGTAGTTCAAAACACATCTCAGCCAACCTCCCATTCTTTCCTGCTCCAGTGAGTTCTCTCCCTAGATCATCTCAAGAATGAAAGGTCCAGCACTGATCCAGGTGTTGGTCAAGGTTCTCAGGCTCTCCCCAGTGCACCTGCTGTCCTTTCTCCTGGTTAACATGTGAATCAGTCTGAGGGTACAAGCACACTGAACACCAGATTTACTTTATTCCTACGCTAATGTAACTATTTTCTCCTCCATTAAATGCTTTCTAAAAGTATTTTCATGTTTTGTAGCCTGACTTGCATTATGTTGCTGTAAAATCTTTCCTCTTTGTGACTTTCCAAGGGAGCTTCTCATCCATCTTTCTCACATATTCCAAGGTCACAATGCCAGGGAGGTCAACTTAAAAAAACCCAATAAAATGTAAACACAACAAGAAAGACATCTGACAGTGAAGAATTCTGAAAGCACATTCCCAATTCATTGGAATGAAAATTGGGATGATGGGAATACATGAACTTGTAAAAAATGTATGCAATTTACCTATAAACTTTTAATACCCACATTTGCCTTCTCCTTTCACTTACAGAACTTTCCACAAAAATTACAGTAGATTCTCAAGTCATGCACCAGTATTCTGAAACAATTCATCTGACAACGCTCATACTAAGGCATGTAACAAACTCAGAAAGCTCAAAACTTGCCTCATGCACATGCTCAATAGTTTAGTTTTCTATGTAAACCTCTGGGGTTTCAGAATCTCATAAGAGACTTTCAAATAAGTTTTCCAGTACCTTCTGTTTTTATTAAGGCCTGTAATACTAAATAGAGTGGTATTTTCCAATCTGGACAAGGTAGTGCAACACCGAGAGGAAAGGAAACATAAGAAAACAAAATTAAGATGACTTTCCTCCAAAAAGGTGAAGGATTTGAGCATGAGTTAGTTGGTTTGATAAAAATGCAATTGTCCATCACTAATTAAAACCATAATTATCACAAGTCGTTGTCTTCATTTTAATAATAGATATTCAAATTTTAAATAAAATTGAATAATGGGAGAAGGGTGAAATCTGCTCCTAAAGAAAAGTTTTCTCCAGGTCACACTCATCTTACTTAGGTGAGTTGGTTACAGTGAACTCCACACTGAGGAGAGGCTGCATGGCTTGTCTCACAAGCAGGAACTTGTTAAAGGATATCAAAACTCTTCTGAAGACTCAGGCCTAAACACTAAGAAGCTCTTAAGGGATGTTCCTAAAGATAGAAAATCCTCAGGAGGGCTTCTAAAAAGATCTTGTGAGAGACATCCCTGCAACAAGAAGAACTGGGAGAAGAACCTCTCAGGAGTGGGAAGTCTTCAAAGGCGACCCCTATTAACAAGAAACTTCAAAAGTGGGATGTGACATGACGTGCAAATCCTCCCACTGATGTTGAGTGCTTTAAAGATAGAATCCCCTGAAGCAAAATGGAGCCTTTGAAGTGGCAGTATCAGCATCAGCTTTGGAATGCATAAAGGTGCAGCATACAGCAGGACCAGTGCATCCCTGGAACAGAGCTCCCAGTGATGGAATCCACCTTGCTCAAGACAGACAAGCCTAAGGGCCAAGAGGACAAGCAAAGAAAAACACCATTTAGCTGACCCTAAAATACATCTTTGATCTCCTCTAATTAATCTCCTCAACACTGAAACAAAACTGGGTTGAAAATAGTGGCTAATAGATAAAAAGAGTTGTCCCATGGAGCTGCATTACAGGTACTCTTTGAGACAGAGTGGGGCAAGGTTCATCCTTTTGTTTTCCTTTAGTGTAAATGTAAGACACTGGATTGATTGAGACAATTTTACCAGTTTTCTTCTTATTCAGAGAGGTTTTGATCTGCAATTCAGAGCTCCTTGAAGTTCACTTAACAGCATACATCATGATTTTGCTGGAAGTCTGTTTCTCAAGCAGAAGTGCCACAACAAGTTAATATCCTTTCAAAATGCCAGTTGCAAAGAAAACACGTGGTATTTGCTGACGTTCACACAATGGAATGCAGAGTTGGGGCTTTAATTTAAAACAAAAGCAAACCCAATGTTCTCTCTCCCCTATTTACACAGAAATTACTAGAAAAGAATAGAATAGAATTTTCCAGTCTGATCTACCACTAGAAATAAATAAGAAAACCTTTTGTCTTGGGGACTAGAATACTACTGGAATGTTAGTCAAGACCCAAGAATGGATGAAATTGTACAGTTACAAAGGTGAACTACATTAACACAGAATGAAGGACTTGAAAATACAAACTCATAGAAAGGCTGTCCTCGGCTAATAAATCAAGTCTCTCATTACAAGCAATCATGTAGCAGTTCTCTGCATAATTATAATAATTTAAAATGTAATTATTTGTATAAATAATTGTTTCTATAAACATGAAACAATTTAACTTATGACCCCATCTGAAATGGTCAGAAATTCTCTGATTTGCAACCAGAAAGTTTCCTTTTACATCCATTCCCTCTTAAATATTGTTTTTTCACTGCTATAGAAAAAAGAAATACAACTCTTTCTATTTCACATTCACCACCTCCCCTAGTTTCCCTTTTACAAATAAAATATGAACATTATCATTCCAACATCAGATTTTGGAAAATGAACAACACAATGAAACCACATTGGCTAAAATCTTCAGGATACTGGCATGTAAAACACAGTCCTAAAAAATCTGGCCAAGTTATCCACAATTAAAATAACAGTCTCATAAAAGGAAGTGAGGGAACAAAATACTAAGTGGTACTCTAGTACTGTCTATGATGACTCAGACATAGGGATACCCACAGACTTGAACTTCTCTGCTGGGCAGATCTGAGGCAATTCCAAAGCAAAAGGCATTAAAATCTGACAGTGCAATGTTGTGACCAAGCTAAGAGCCCCATCCAAGGCTTCTTCCTAAAGGACTGGACAGCATATTCTCTCCTTCAAGAGAGAATACTGCCTCTCTTGAAAACAGAGGGCAGATTCTCACTGCAGATCCTTTGGCCCTCCATCTCCTCTGAGTCTGTGGTGCCCCTCTCACGCTAAGAGAGAATTAAGATATTGGATGCTTTTTCCATTACAAGTGTCTTGAATGACTTTATGGGAGGTCACCAGTTCTCCCCCAGATGGGTGTTCTGAGGCAGGACAGCCAGGCTACCCCATGGGGCGCAGACCTGCAGGAGCCTTTGCCTTGGAGATGTTGGAGCAGTTCCCAGACTGAGACAAGAGGTGCAGTAGCTGGGGTTCAGTGCTCAATGTCATCCTTTTCCACACAGCCAGTGTACTGTTGATGTGCCCTGGACTGTGCAGTGGGAGGGTGCCACTGGACTTGTAACACACTGATACAGCTTCTCAGTGGAGTTCTGAACCAGGCAAATTTTAGCCAGGATTGTCTAATTCTTCTCTTAATTCCACTCCAAAGTTCATCTCTTTTCTAATAAATGGTTTTGCTCCTTGAACAGTGAAATTCATGCTGAAATGTTTCATAAAAGAAGTTTCTTCCAATTTTCAGGGTATTCTGTTTCCCATATTTTTAACATGAGTGATTATCTGAAGAGTGTAGAACAACCTACTTTGCAGATCATTATTAAACGTAATGAAAGGTTAAGGCCAAGTTTCCCAGAGGAGAATTTTTTGAAGTGTTTCCCACTGAAATGCTCAGTGTAGGTATAAGAAGGAGAGAGTACTCAGCAAAACATATGTGCCTCTTAGGAGTACCTGGGGAATCTAAACAGGAAGAAAGATGTTTATTATCGTGCTTAATCTAACCTGCTTCTCTGGAACCCTCAGCCAGACTTTTAAAGGTAGAAAAGCCATGGGGTTCCTCCAAACATTAGCAGAAAGGGTATTTTGCATGTGCATAGTTGAAACCAGTTCCACACAATAATAATTTTCTTCAAGAATTATAAAGTTCACAACCCCCATTTACAAAACAAAAACAAAACCCCATATAGCCTGCCCTGCTCTGCAAAAGCTGCTTATTGTGCCAGAAGGATTTAACAACCTGCTTTAGTTTCCTGGGTATTAGGACCTTGTCCTTCAGGAAGCCTTGTGCTGACACAGTTCATTTACTTCAGCTGTACTTGCACAGAGGGTACCACCCAAGCAGGTCAGACCATGGGGCTGGGGCAGGTAGGGGGCGTCTGTTTGTGTCCAGCAACCTCATTTACCTTGCACAAAAGTCTCACAAGTTTATCTCTGTCTCTCCTCCCTGTGCATTTGGTGGTAATCTTTGGTTGCATGTACTGTGAGGGGATACATGTAAATCAAAAACTTTTTTCACTGGAGAAGAGAAACAAACAAAAGCCTTTGGAGATACTTCCAAGAGAATTATAGCAATGTTTAAATGCTGGGCTCTAACATGCCTGGTTCAAACCTGCCTTAACAGCCCATGGCAGATCTGCAAGGAAGATCCTCATGTAAGTACAAGTAGTATCATATAATTTCTTCATATTTAGAGTATTGTAAAAGGGCTTCTACAAAGACAGACTGATAGTTCCTCCAATAGTATCAAAATACCAGTCTGAAAACCAGGCTTGACATTCACAGCTGACATCAAAAGCAGCTGCTTTAGTCTTTTTTTTACAGAAGCCTGCATAACTCCTGAAACACAAACCAACAAGTTACGCCTTAGGGAAATAAATAATTTTTGCAGTTGCCTTCCTGAGCAGTCCACTGCTAACAGAACCCTTCATATGCCAGATAATAATGTGCTTTTTTCTATAAGAAACTCCAAGCAGTCCCAGTGAAGGCTGAAATGAGAAGGCAGCCTTCAGAAACTGTACTTGAAGGAATACATCCTTCTTTCTTTACCCTGCCTCTTTCTTCTTCTGTCATTAAGGACTGATAATTTGGGACTGATTATATGGATATCTTCACTTCAATATAGCCACTCCTCTACATCTTCTTCTCACCCCCATGCCCACTCCCCCATTTCTTGGTATTTGTCCTTTATGAACATCCTGATCACCTCTCTTCATATTTTTCCCAATCTCTCTGCCATTTACAATCACAGAATTTCTCCATTTCTCTTTCCAGATATTTTTGCATCTTGCCATCTTCTCCCTCTGATTCCATTTACTACATCTTGAAACCTTCTCTAATTTGAACCTTGATAATCCTCCAGCCTGGCTTCTCCAAGTCTACCTCAGAAACTCCCATTGTCTCATTATTGCTAGAGCTCAGAATGTGTATTCCTGTCCCTGTATCATTAACATGTCAGTCATAACTAAATTTCATAGCGTAGAAAATCTCTGGATTTCAGGTTTTCTTATCTGTCCAAACAGCACCGTCTTTGTTATCCTCCTGTGCTGCAATCAACAAATCAGACCCGTAAGAGGTCAGGTAGTCTGCCCTGCTTTGCCCAGTCCTTAATCAGGATCAAACATTATCTATTTTATTCTTAGCAGATGTGTTCCTAATCTGTTCTGGGTGACAGAGACCCCACAAGCTCCCTGGAAAATCTTCCAGTGGTGTGCACTCTTCCACCTGATAGTAAGACATCCCCTTGTCTAACTTTGATACACTTAGGGCTCACAACTTCTGGTCTGGTCCATCACTTTTCATTAGTCTTGATGAATGCAATTTTTCCTTATCTCAAAGAAACTTGGAGTGCTACCACAAAGACTGCTTTTATTGGCTTATTGCTTTGGAATATGTACTTGTATTTTTGTCCCTCCACAGCAGCCCCTCTGCCCTCCCCAATTCCCTAGTACATCATTAAGTTTCAGGGATCTTTGTCACTTACCTTTAATTTTTCATATCAGCTCTTGTCTGTGTTCAAAATGTCTGTGTCATGAGAGCCCAAGTCAGTCACAGCAATGGAGAAATAGGCTTAAACCTGTCCCTTATATTGAGATTCCATAGGAGATTAGCAGGCTTTAGAATGCAAACATACCCTTTTCTCTCCCAACTAGGATTCATCCAACTAAAAAATAATAAATATTGTATAATAAAAGCTAGAAAAATATCTTTTTTTTATGTCAACTACACTCAAAGCAGTGAAATCTAATGCAACATAAATAGAATGGTTTGAGTTTGCACCTTCCCCACCCCATGGCAGGGGCTTGCTTTCAGTAGTTCTCTGTGTCACCAAGTGGCAGGGTCCTAAGGACATTCTTCTGTCTTCTGTGGAAGGTGGCTGGCTCATCCCTGTCCTTCAGCATGGCCTCTACATGAGGTACAGGCTATCCATGATGACCATCTTGTCCACCACAGTTACTGTCCCTGGAATCTCTCTCAGTGCTGAGTAGCTTCAAGGGGACTGAGTAATCAGCCTCCTTCCAGAGACAGCCAATCATTCTCTTGACATAACATGTTTGATAATCTCTGCTCCCACTCAGCTTTGCTACCCACATCCCCATTCTGAAACCAGAGCACTTCTGTGTTGGAGAATCCTATACTGGTCCTCATAGCTAAAGAAATCTTCACAAACATGTCCCAAACCACTTATCAGCTTACAAAGCATATCTCAGAGGACTTCCTCTCTGCACCACTTGCAAAACTCTTTACAGCAAGTAGGGTCTCAGTTTGCTAAGGCCACAGCCAGTTTTGCTTATCAGTAGTTAAACTCACATCTCAGGTGGTACCCACCAATGCTCTCTTCTTGGACCACCACAGTAATATTGAAAACCTAGCAGGTAGTGCAGGTTTTCACATTTTATAGTAGTAGCATATACTTTGTTATTTATCAGCTTAATATCAATATGAAAGCAGCTGATATTTTTTTCTGAAAAGTACCTACGATTTTAATGGGGGAAAAGCAGTGAAATTAAAGAACAGTATTTTGCCCCATCTTCAATGATACATCAGCAACAGCAAGAACTTTTTCAGCAGTGTGTGATCATAGACTGTGTACCAGTTGCCAATCTCCAAGGAAAAGGGAGTGTCAGATGTACAGTTTTCTGTTTAGTGTCTTGTGTCAGGCTGTGTCATACAATACTCCCACCATCTCAGGATGATGTTATAAGTTATAGGGCACCTCTACTTCTCACTGTATCTGTGGGCTCATGAAAACTGCTAGATTCACAATTTCTGAAAATGAAATCCAAAGTGCTGCTATTTTCATCCAGGGAAACGGCAAAATACATTGCTGAATGAAATTTTGCCTCAGCTATGACTCAGATAAACAGGGTTATTTTTTAGCTCTATGTCTATTTGATGACATGTCCATCCAGATTCTGAAAAGCCATTTTAGGGCTGATTATGTTGGATTAGACACTCAATGCTTCAGAGCCAGAGTCATCCTCTTGTTCAGCTGAATCGGTTCCTCTGTACAGCCTTGGCCTCCTCTTGCTTACCAGATGCCTCTGTACCACAGCCTGCCTGTATCAATGGGGTTTTGTGGCTGGGACGCAGTATCAGTGGGGGGTTTGTGACTGGTCTACAGAAAAACTGAACATCCTGCTGTTACCATGAATTACAGAAGGTATTTTGTGTGCTATGGTGATAGACCCACTGGGACCATGGATTTATCCTGAGAGCTTGAGTTTCAAGAAAATCTGTCCAAATTCAATAGTAAAAAGAAATCTGTTTAAGTTTGCCTTGTGATAGACCATTTGAGACTAGAGTGTTTCTTTCTTCTCTGTGTTTCTATGGTTGGGTTTAAACACAATAATATTTAATAAATTAATAGGAAAATTGCCTATGGAATTCTGCACTAGGCTTCTTTCTTGTGACCAAAAACAACCCTGGTTTTTCTATTTAAAGCATAATAAGCATTATTATCAGATTTTTTCTGTACTATTTTGACAAACATTTCCTACCTTCATCCTTTTCTTCTTCATGTACTACGTTTTACAATTTTGAAAGAAGAAGTAAACTAGTACACTAACAGACCTGGCAGAAATGCGAAGTCATAAACTTACCTCTTTCTTCTTGTTATTTAAAGGAACTGCACTATATTTTATCTGTTTTTCAGGACACAGCCCAGATTCCCTGGAAGACAATAATATTCTAGTGACTAAATTGGCTTCAGAGCAGGCATTGATTTAAAAGCAGAGTAAAAGAAAGTAGATTTGTGACATGTCAAAATAGTCACCTGATAGTTTTCAGAAATGCACATAGTCAAAAGAATCAAAAAAAACCACACATGGTGATTTTAGCAGTTTCTGCTACTCTAACTAAGCCAGAGGGTACAGTACAGGCAAATAAGCAGTGAAAAAAGCCAGTATGCCAACTACAGATTGGAAGTAAAGAACTGAACCTTTCTTCTTGTTAATTAGTTTGCTAACCTTTATTTTAGTGTCATATTACTTTTTAAAATTACTTAAATTAATGAAGTGGACGCACAAGTTCACCAAGCCCTCTACTTACAAACAGAAGGTCTCAGCAACCTCAGGAGCTGATACTTTACATGAGAAATACAAAAATTAATTCAAAACCAAGACACAGCAATAATTGGTGTTAGAATATTCGTTCTGATATTTCTGCTTTTCATTTTTATAATTACAGTAAAATATATATATTAGCACATTTTCAAAATAAAATAAGTGTTATTAATTAGGCATGCATATGTAACTTCATTCAACCTACAAGTCTTATTGCTTTCATGCTTAGGCACTTGAAAGAATGAATATTTGCAAGCTGGTTGGTCTCTTAAGGATCCAGGGCAAAAATTAGATCTTCAGGGACGATAACACACAGCTTTCTGAAACTGGCATGTCATGATTGCCTTAAAATTTATCAAAATCCATGTTTCCACTGGAAGCAGTCATCCCAAATTTGCCCATCGTGCAGTCCAGGTGCCTGCCCTGAGACAGTACAAGAATTCACAGAGCTTAGTCTGATACACCACATTCACAGAGACACACCACGTGCTTGGGCACTGCACTGGGTTTGCATGGCACGGCCTCGGCAGTGCAGGACTCCAGGTGTGGTTTCTGTGAGAAGCTGCCAGAATCCTCCCCATTTCCAATGGAGCCTGTGTCAGCCGTCTCCAAGATGGACCCACCACAGGCCAAGGCTGAGCCCATGAGTGATGGAGGCAGCAGCTGGAGAGAGCAGTCAGATTAGGCAAGAGAAGCAGCCCTGCAGACACCCAGGTCAGTGAGGGAAAAGGAGAACCAGGTGCTCCAAGCACCAGAGCAAAGATTCCCCTGCAGCCAATTTTGCAGCCCAAGGTGAGGCAGCTGTGCCCCTGAGCCCATGGAGGCCTATGGCTGTAGCAGGATGCTCCAACCTGGAATGTGGTCAAGCAACTCAAATAATGCCCTATTTGCAAGGCTATGGTGGACAGAGAGGGGATGTCATGCAGGTTTTGGGGTTGAATTATGCTGAAACCAGTCTGACTCACCCTGATAGTGAGGCAGACATGGTAAAGTATCCTTATCTAAAAATCTAAAAAAGTATCCTTATCTAAAAGCTGTTACAGATGATCTGGGGATATATGATGGACAGTCAATGCATTTATACTGTAAAAGTCCAGTTCACTTTCATACAGTTAGGTTCTTCTGACATATTCCTCCTTAGAATATGTGGAGACTGCTTCCATGGTTGTCAGGGACACTCATCAAGGATACTCCTCAAGGTTAAGAGAAAGAGACTTGCCCAGAAATGTTGATATTGGTGAGTTACATCAATCTCTAATTAATAATTGTTTCTTTTTGCTAGCTTTAATATAATTGTTTTAATATAGTGCACTATAGTACACTAGACACTATTAGTAGTTTTAGCTTTTACTGCGTAATAAATAATTCTGATTAAGGTCTTTTGTCTGGTCATTTCTCATAGTAAATAACTAATTTTATATAAATAATATGATTTCCCATCAGTAAAACCTGTGGGACAAAGTTACTTAAACTATTGACAGCCTGAGGCTGAGATTAGATCCAGCTGCCCCAAGGGTCCTCTCTGAAAAGGATTTTAGAGTACAATGGGATCTTTTCTGCACTTCATGGATCTGTGGCAGGGCTTCTCTAATAAATTTTTTCTGAAGCTCCCACTCCACCCATGACAATGGGGGAGCAGAGATCCACCTGCAGCCCATGGAAGAGCCCATGCCAGAGCAGGTGGATGCCTGAAGGAGGCTGTGACCATGTGGGAAGGCCATGCTGGAGCTGGGTCCTGGCAGGTTCTGTGGCCCCATGGAAAAAGAAGCTGTAGCAGATTTGCTGGCAGGACCTGTGACCCTACAAGGGACACACTGGAGCAGGACAAGATTGTGAGGAGTCCCTCCCCTGAGGAGGAAGGAGCAACAGAGATGATGTGTGATGAACTGACCACAGACTCCATTCCCCTGTCCCCACATGCCACTCAGTGGGAAGAGGTAGAGAAATTGGGAGTGAAGCTGAGCCCAGGAAGGGAAGGATGGAGCAAAGATGTTTTGAGATCTAGCTTTATTTCATGCGATCTTGCTCTGCTTTGATTGGTAATAAATTAAACTAATTTCCCTGAGTCTACTTTGCCCATGACAGTAATCAGTGAGTGATCTTCCTCTGCCTTTATTTTAGCCCATAAGCCTTCTGTTGTGTTTTTCTGTCTTCCTGTCCAGCTGAGACTGGGAAGTGATAGAATGGCTCTGGTGGGCACTTAGCATGTAGTCAAGGTATACACACCACAGTCAGAGAAGTGATTTGGCTGAAAACTTACCTGCAAAATTTATTCTCACCAAAAGTGGAGAGCGAGCTGATTACCTGGTGTCTGGTAATTTCAAATCTGATGGTCTGGTTCCCAGAGCAGCTGCCTTCTGGAAGCCACATATGTTGACATATGCATGCAGCTGCCTTAGCCCCTTGAAATATCCCATATGGCTTCAATCAGAACTACTGTATTGCACAGAACAGTCATTTTATTAGCAGATCTTCTCTTAGGCTACTTCAATACAAATAAAGAAGGGCCAAGGCACAGATACTGGCAATGGTCCACAATCATCTGTTCTGTTTTAACTGCAAGCACAGATTCTTGCACAGTTTTGGCTCATGCCAAGCAGCACTGTCCAGACACCACCCAGGCTCAGCTCAGGAGACACCAGATGCCAAGGATTGCTTCCAGATGACAATTCGGACATGGACATCATGTTTTGAGGATAAAGGAAGCAAGCTTGAGCATATGGAGGTGATCCACTGCCATGCTGCTTGGACTCAAATCCCTGGTCAGATCAATTCAGTGCCACAGAAGTTTGCTTTCCAGTCCAGTCCCTAAAGGCTGAGCATTTGAGAATGCCCCTTACAGCAGCAGTGGAAAATACCACCTTGCTGGAGAACGCAGCACAGCAACATCTGAAATGTTTTCAGCTGCCTCTGGATTGCTTAATTAATCCAGCAGTTACAAATCAAGTCCAGAAACAGATTGGGCAGTTCTGGTTCTGATCATCTGGAAAGGTTTGTTTGATGAGAGCCTTGGTATTCCATTTTGTCTGTGTTGGATGAAGAAGTAACACAGAAAAGGCTACTGGAACAATATTACAGGTGGCTGTTATTCTGCCTTTACTGTTCTCAAGCTCCTAGTTTAAGTGCAAGCCTTCTTCAGGCTTTTGCACTTCTATCCTGTAGGAGTCATGTTCCCCTTTCACCTTCATTCACATCTGATTTCTGAGAATTTCTGACCAGAACAAGCATGTCACCTAGATTCTTCAGTGTTTGGGGAAAAAGAGAGCTGCTGGCAAACACTTTCCTACAAAAAGCAAGCACAAACCAGTCACAGCCAGGCACCCAATCCCCTGACTCAGGCTAAGTGATTTAGGCTGAGCTGGCAAGGAAAGATAAATCTATAAGCTATATCCAGGGTGATGTATATTTTGGTAGGAACTTAAAAAATACTCTTTCCCTGACTAAAGATTCCACATCCACAAAGTGGTCACTTTTCCCTGATCAGCTTGGCAGTCTCAGGTCTGTCCATGTTTCCTTTTAGCCAAATCACCATTCAGAGCACCTTGCTGCAGTTCCACAGACAGCATTGTCAGCTCTAGAGTCAGTCACTGCTCCCCTCACAGTTTTCTCTTTAACTCCATAACTCACACCACAGGTGTTCCAGTGGTAAGCTCTTGAGGTACAGTAGTTGTTGTGTGGCTGTATCTTACACCAATTTACAAAGAAAGTAGGATAAAATCCTGCACAATGCAAACCTGAGTAAATCGTGTCCTATATTTCACAGTGACTTCACATTTCCTTCTCACAACAGCATATCTATTTCTGCTCCTGCCTTTCCACAAGATCATGAGAAGCTGTGTCAAGGAAAGACTTGGAAGGCAATCTGGGCCACCCTGTGCTCCACAGCAGAGTAGTCTGCCAGATGTACTCCTGAACCATCTGCAAAGATTTCCAGCAATGGAGACTCTAATTCCACCTGTCCCAGTGATTGCCTAATTTTACTATTGGAAAGATTTTACCAAGTTTTATGGTTTAAGCCAGGACTTCTTGCCCATTCATCCTGGACATGGAAAATGAACAAATTTCTCCCTCTGCAACATTCCTGCATTTTCTAAGACTTGTCTTCTGTTACTTAATTTTCTCCTTGTTAATCTTCTCTATTTGTTTCATCCTTTTATTGTTGCTCATTCTTTCTAGACTTCTCCCACTGCAAGCTTCCTTTAAATTGGCCTGTATCTTTCTTGAGCCACAGTGTCCAAAGATGAAGACACATACTCCAGATATTCTTATCAACATGGAAAGTGCAAAAAGATCTCTTTACTGTTCCAGCAGGCTGTTATCCCTTCTGTTTATACATCTTATCATGGTGCTCACCTTGTTTACACTAACATGACTTTGTTATGTGCATTCCCCTTGTATTGATATTTACATTGTTACCCATATTCTACCCCCATTCTGCCCCAAGGGCCTGGTTTGATGAATTGTTGCTGATCTGTGTGATTTGTATTTGTTCAGTTTGTTCTCCCTGTGTAAATTCAATGTCTTTCACATGAACTGTTGCATTTTACAGAGTGACAGAAGAAACTAGGTTGGAAGAGATCTTTGAGCTCCTTGGTCCACAACCCATGGCCTAACACCACCTTGTCAATGAGACCATGGCACTGAGTGCCACATCCAGTCTTTTCTTCAGAAATGCCTTCAGGAATGATGACTCCACCATCTCCCTGGGCAGCCCATTCCAATGCCCAATCACGCTTTCTGTGAAGAACTTCTTCCTAATGTCCAACCTAAGCCTCCCCTGGTGCAGCTGAAGACTGGGTCCTCTTGTCCTGTCACTGTTCCCTGGGAGATGAGACCAGTCCACACCTGGCTGCAGCCTCCTTTCAGGGAGCTGTAGAGAGAGACAGGGTTCCCCCTGAGCCTCCTTTTCTCCAGGCTAAACACCCCCAGCTCCCTCAGCTGCTCCTCATAGGCCTTGTGCTCCAGGCCTTTCACCAGCCTTGTTGCTCTTTTCTGGACACACTCCAGCATTTCAACGTCCTTCCTAAACTGAGGGGACCTGAACTGGATACAGCGCTCAAGGTTCCAAGTACAGGGGAAGAATGACCTCCCTGCTCCTGCTGGTCACACTGTTCCCAATCCAGGCCAGGATGCAAATGCCCTTCTTGGCCCCCTGGGCACACTGCTGGCTCGTGTTCAGCCTCCTGTCAATCACTACCCCCAGGTTCCTCTCTGCCTGGCCACTGTCCACCCACTCTGTCCCCAGCCTGTTGTGCTGCAGGGGGTTGTTGTGGCCAAAGTGCAGGACCTGGCATTTGGTCTTGTTCAACCTCATATTGTTGGATTTGGCCCATCTATCCAGCCTGTCCTGTACAGGTCGCTCTGCAGAACCCTCCCACCCTCCAGCAGATTGACACTTGCACCCAGCATGGTGTCATCTGCAAATTTTCTGATGTAAATATAAATGTAAAGACATGAAATAGGACTGGGCCCAACACTGATCCCTGGGGGACATCACTGGTGACTGGCTGCCAACTGGAGGCAACACCTTCCACCACCACTCTCTGGGCCCTGTTTGGAGACCATTCCTCCAGTTTGTCAAGATTATTTTCAGTTTTGATCTGGTCCCTAATTTCCTTTACCTGCTCCATATTTTATGTAATTTTAGCAGCGTATTTTTAATTCTGTTAATGTTTCTAATTCTGTTAATCAAACTGTTATGAGTCTATTAAACAGCACTGGCCTCTGAAAAGGTACCAATATAGTTGTTCTCAGGAAAACTACAGTTAGAAAATGACAAGTGATCACTACTCTTTGAGTAATGTTTCTTCTGTTTTGCACTTCTGGTTTTCTCTATTGTTTTATAGAATAGTTGTATATGGCTGGATAAAATTATGTGGCTTCTGATTTGAAAAAAATCCTGATTCTTAGTTCAATGACCCATTAAGTGAATGCACATACCATAAAAGTTAGATCAAAGAGTATCAAGAGCTTCTCACTCTCTGATTTTCACTAGCTTCTCGTCTGCAGCAGATCAACCTATCACTTTGTTTGTTCGTAAAACATAATTATCATGCAAGAGAAATTATCATGTATTATAAACTGTAATTTGTTTGCTATGGTTTTACATAGCCTCTAGAATGAGAAGAAAAGGATGGTATAAAGTAGCAAAACAAAAGAGAAGCACTTCAAAGCTAAAGAATTTGTTGCAAATGAGGGCTCCTTCAAATTCTGTTTGATCAGCAGCAATACTGAACAAGAGAAAGGCTAGAAGAATAAAGAAAATTTCTCTTGTCTTAGATTATGATGAATTTGAGACACCTTTAAGAATGAAAAAAAAATATTATTAGAGACTAATCTTAACAGAGAAAGAAAATGTATTGAAAATTGCCTGTGAGAATAAATTTGAAAGAGACATGTTCATGATTTGAGGGAAATTTAGGATTAAACAGCTACCAGCCTAAACTCAGTACTGGAAAATTAAAACTATATACAGTCAACTACTAAAATCCATTAATACCCATTAACACATGGAATCCAGTGACTGAAAGAATGTAAACAAATGAAGTAAACTTTTAAATGCAATTTCCACAGCTGAAATTATTATACCATATTTTAGGCTCCAACCAAATCATGTTACAGTCCCAGATCATATAATGGATCTTCCAGGAACTGTAGTTCTACAAAACTGTAAATGAAAATAAGAATTTCAGATTCAATATGAGCCCACATTAAGATCTGCAGATCTCCCAGTTGCTGGAAATTGCCTGAGGAATCTACTCTAAGCAGCCATAAATGCCTGTTCACAAGAATCCTCTTTCTCAGCTTATGGTCAGGGCTGATCAAGAATCACTAAAATTTCATACTGACTCAGATCCATCTCTGCATAAAAGTAATGAGACATCTGCTGTTGCTTTCAGATTTAATCACATAAATAATTTATCACCACAGAAATTCTACTAAAAATGTATCGCACGAGTAAAAGCTTCTGCTCTTTCCTCAGACTGGGTACCTCTTGGTGAGCAGGATAAGAGTTAAGTCTCTGCAATGGGACAAATCCCAAAACATCTTTCTGAGAATGCTAAATTACTAAAGAGAAACTAAGTTTCTCTTTAAAAAATGTGACTTGGATGCATATGAGCATTAATTACCCCAGTAGTGCATATGTCCTTGCTGGTTTCCTGCACCATGACTAAAATCCCAAATTACCAATATCACATCCCCTGCCACAGCTTCCTTCTCTTGTAGGAACTGCCTGAACTCCTCCACAAGGTCTTCTTCCCATCTCCATAATCAAATTAATTTTCAACACCCAGGCTTGGCAAACTGTGTAAGCAGGGCTTGTTTGCAGACATTAGAGACATCTGCCAGTTCAAGTGCCAGACTCTTTGTGTTTATAACTGGAGATTTTACCTAAGAGAGATGAGAAAACTGAGTAACCCTTCAACTCTGAAAAAGAACAGTCAGTCCTGCCAGACACTTCTTATTTTCCAGTTTTCTGCATTATCATTTTTTAAGTTTAGAACTTCTTTTTTTTTTTTTTTCACTTTAATGAACTTACAGGCATTTCTTCAAAGGGGAGAGAGAAACAAGGTATTTGTTTCTCTTTTTTCCTCACTTCCTTCAGGAACTTAATTGTCATTTGAAAGTTCAAGTGCTAGTATAGAAAACTGATGGAAAATGAGACATCCCATTAAGGAATGAAGTAAACCAAAGCAAGACAAACCCGTGTAACAATTTTTGCTTTTAAATGCTTTTCTTTTAATTTCGTTCTTTCCATTGCCAAAACAACTATGTTTATGAAGGGTCTATTATTGGGTCATCACCCATAAAACCACAAAACCTCATTTGCTTTGTTGATGACTATAGGGAATGCTCTCCTGTGAGCCACATTTGAGAATGGCAAGGGAGACCATTCTAAGATATGTGAAAGAGCAAAAGACGAGACCTCAGAGAAGCAAATGTAGGAAACAAATATTCCAAAGATGCTGTTAATCCTATAAATTACACCAAGTCATTTAAAAAAATCAAGTACCAAATTTTGCTTGCAAACTCAGCATCTAGTATATGTGGGCAATCAAAGTCCTTTTTTAGCCTCTTTACCACTCACTAAATGGGATTTCTAAGCACCTTGCACTACAGTCTCTGCTATCCTTGTGCATTTTGTTCTCGTGTTCACAAACAATGACAATTTTCCTTTATCCTTTAAATCTTAGCTTAAAACTCACAAGATTGCAAGTCAAAATCTCAGATACCAGCTACGTTTGTGTATGCAGGGTATCATTTCTCCACCATAGATATGTTGTAAACAAAACTTTGATAAACTGAGGTTTTAATTAAGAATAAATAAATATGATATGTAAAGCTGTCAGAGACATGACAGAAGTGAAGGAACAGTTTTGATTTGTGGGAAATTTGATAACAAAGGCAGTACAACGCATGAAATTCACTGGAATCTTTGTACTTTGGATATGCCTATTTATATAGAGAAATCCAGAATTTGATAAGTCTCTTATCAGTTGGCACTGAATTTTAAATTTAAAGTTATTATCAAGCATTTTTTATTTGTCAAGCCAGAAAAAAATGAAATTGTTGGGAAAAGTGACTGCTAGGAGCTGACACTAGTCTTGTGTTCACTTTCAGCCACAGACCCAAATTAAAGCAATTATTTCAAAATGACTGATGCAGACAAGTTTTCATATTGCATATTTGGATGGAGAATAGCACTATCTATGTACACAGTCAGGAATAAAAATGCAAAGTTTTACCCTGGGCTTTTAATATGCATGGCAACGAAGAATTATTTGAATGCTGACTGTATTCCCTTTCAATCTGTTCAAAATCTAGAGAGGGGATTATATGTTAAAGCACTGCCTTTTCCACATCTAGTTTGCTACAGTTTGGAAGCAAATCCCTACAGCTGACTACAATCTGTTCTATCAGATGCCTTTGCAAGGTCAACACACAGCATTGCACTATATTTATTGCTAGCTGGTGAAAATTGAGTATCGTTTAAAACTTTTATCACAAATGCAATTTGCAAGAGATTCTGCCAAAGTTCCTGTCTCTGGGGATTCAAACATTGGGGTTGTATAGATAATTCTACAGCCATTTGACTTGAAAAAGTTCATTTTTGTGGTGTGATCCTCAGTCTTCATTTTCTTTATGTAGTTGCACTTATTCAAAAATTATTTTGAATTTACTAGGTAGGACATTTAAAAAGGAGAAAGATGAGAAAATAGGGAATGAAGATTTTAAAGTGAAATTGAAATATGCACAGTCTTACCCATTGCAGAGGAAAATATTGTGGGAGATATGCCATTGGCCATGGGTTATTATGTTTTCATTGCCGGCTCTTTGTTCAGCTCTCACAGCATCACCAGGTTTTTGCTGGGGATAGCACTATCTGTGGCTCAGCTCACTACTGCGAGGCAGAGGCATTACAATCATCCCACTGAAAGTCTTTGCATGCAGAGGAAATGTTAGATAAGCTCAAAGCTTTGAATGGTAGGTTTGCTTATTTACTGATCATATTATAAATCCTAACTCTTCAACATCCAACTAAAAAACAATTTAATGATGGCTATTGTCCCACAAACCCAAGAAGTACCTCAAAACATTTTTAAATTTTAAAAGCCTGAGGAAATTTGTCTGTCAACATTACCCTACAAATGTTTTTACCATCATTTTATTCTTGACTGAATCAAATAGGTTGGTATGTTTGAAAAGCAGAAACAACAACAAAAAAAATCCAGGTGTCACAGAAACACATAAAGATAAATATTGGAGGAGATATCTTGATCAAAGCAGGACTGCCTTGAAAGATAGATCTGGGTCTTGCTTAGGGTCATGGCAAGACTAGTTTTGAACCTCTCTAAGAATGAAGGTTACACAATCTCTCTGGGCACCTTATCCAGTGCTGCACCATTCTTACAGTTGGTTTTTTTTTTTTTCCTAAACTCATGACCGGTTTGAATATTATTGGATTTATTTTCTTGTCCCTCTAATCAAACAGCATATTTATATCATCAGCAATGCTTGAAAATATGTATAGTCTTAAGTCAAAGTAGGATTTATGTTAGAAGGTATTTATAGAGTTTGGATCTATATATTAAACAGTCAGGTCTTCTAAGAGGACGTAAAATCTGGAGCTTTGTATTTACTGTCTCAAGTCTTTGGTCTTTAAATCAAACAAATTGTACACCAAAAAAATATCAACAGCAAAGTGAAATCTCTATATGCAATGTGGCCACTGTAGTTACAAGAGGAAAACAAAGGGGCACTTCATTATTCTGTCAATATTTCCCAGGTTATTTTCTCTGCAAGTATTCTTAGTTGTTCCTATTCCCCACTACTTTGGATCTAAGTTAATGTGCATTGGACAAATTAATCCTTAAATTTTCCTGAACACTTATGATGATTACCTGTCATTTCTCCATCCATCTCTCCTCCCATTAATCTTTGTTTTATATTTTAGGAAATACTAGATTTCAGATTTCCAAAACATCAGCTTGAGATGTGAAGTATTTTAATAGACCAAAACATGCTTTTAGACCAAAACTATCCCCAAACTGTGCAACACCTTTAAAGAAGTAACTGAAAAGGCAAACAAGAAGATGAGACAACCAAGAGATGCTTTTTAGTAAAATAAACTCCTTTTCAAAAAGCCTGCACAAGTTTCATGGTATGCCAATGTACTCAGAACTCCACAAGCGAAACCAAAGGAATTTTGACACTTCCACATACTTGCTTGCATTTTGCAGCTTCTCAAAATACAAGTTCAGAAGAGAAAATATAGTTACTTCCTATGTCTATGTAAAACCAATTCAACAGATTAGAGTGATAAGTTAATTTCTTTCTGATTCCTTTGAAACTTCCAAAATTTGTACCGGTTCTTTAGTAGTTCAAAAATATTGTGTCATCGATTAAATTTTTTTGCAAATTTAAGTCGCATCAGTTCTCACAAGCTCAGTTTCATTCTGGAGACAGAATGGCTCTATGCCAAATGTGCATATTTCTCTTATCATCTTCTAGACTGTATCATTCATCCTTAAACTGATACATTTTTCTAGTTAGAGTAGTGAATGGGGCATTTTATCCAGTCTTATAAGACATTACCTCTGTTAATGTTAGCATTAACAGAGCAGTGGACCTCTGCAACAGATTGTTTCAGTTTTCTATGAATTAGTTCCCTTAGCTGTATTGGAAGATAATGATTTATTTTGATGAGCCTTAGATATAGTGTTTTAAAGTATTCATCTTTCTTCAGCATGCCAGACCAAGAACACCTTCTCCCAGAGAGATCTAACCGAAGAAGCAGAAATGCAGCCTACTGGCCTAAACTCTAAATGGACTGCGATACAAATTTCTGAAAATAAAGTCCTACAAGTCCACTGTGAATTGATTATTTATAACAGATTCAGATTCCTGGTTCTCTCATATTAGTCCACTTCACAGAATCACTAAATCACAGAATCACAGAACATGCTGAGTGGGGAGGAACCCACAAGCATCACAGAGTCCATCAATTAACCCTGCACAGGACCATCCCCAAGAGTCACACCACGTGCCTGAGAGCATCATCCAAACACTTCTTGAGCTCTGTAAGGATTGGTGCTGTGTCCACTTCCCCAGGGAGCCTGTTCCAGGCCCCAGCCACCCCCTCTGTATGGAATGTTTTCCTAATATCCAACACCACCCCTCTGCCTTGCCTGCCCTGCCTGTCCCTCCTGAGGAGCCTGTAACCATCCAATGGGGCACCCCACTCACAGGAATCATCCCATCAGATTTTCCTTATGCCAGTGATGTCAAATCTCTGGGACCAGGCCAAAGCTTCAAACTCCTGTTGTTTGTTCCTTATGCTGTGTGCATTGGGACAGAAGCATTTCAAGTGTGTTTCATGGTAGACAATGCTTCATGGAGCAGATTATGGGATCCTACTATCATTCAGGTCCTCAGGTTTTGGTGTGCTATCTCATTGCTTATCACTGGCAAGCCTGCCTTATGCCTTTAAAAGCTCAACCTATGAGCCCTGCTAGCTCCTGTGCTAAAAGTGTGGAAGTACCAGTGTGTCCAGAACTTCTTCAGAGCCCTTCAAATTATAATCTACCACATGGTATTAAAACAGCCCATGTCAGCTACTTGAAATGTCACTCTCCTGTATTACAGCACCATCTAAATTATCAATATGATGGCACACAGCCATCCATCAAGGGCCCTGTTGGCCTCTGCTTCAAATGACAGTCCTGGTATAAGTCCTGCTGAAGACACTAAAAGGACTCCCATGAAAGAACCTAGCTCGGGTGAACAAAAATGCACTTTTAATTCCTCCATTTTTATCATCTAAGCAATTCCTTAGACATCTTAAGCATTCATCCCTTAATCCATATTTAGAAGGCTTTATGCAGTAATCCATCATGTGAAACCTTGTTGAGAGCTTCCCTGAAAATCCATCTGTAAAATGTCTACCAGGCTTCTTTCTATGTAAGCCAATTATTATTCCATTTAAAAATGTAATCAGAATTGTTTGTCATAATTTCTTCTTCCCAAACCCATGCTGATTCATTCTTATTACATTTTCATTCTCCAAATGCAGCTTTAAACTCTCTGTGAACATTATCTCAAAAATGTCTTAATACTGTTGTTGGATTTAATGAACTTAATTTTCATCATCTTTCCCAGATTCTTCCCTTATGTGACGTAAATATAATTAGTGTTTTCTAGTCTCCTGTTGCTTTTTCAGTGTTGAAGCACATTCTCAAAAAAAAAAAAAAATCACTTCTCAAACATCTTATAATTAGCCATGGAACCATAGACTCATAGAATCATTTAGTTTGAAGACCTTAAGGATCAGCAAGTCCAACCTTTCATACAACACTGCCAAGTTCACCACTAAACCTAAATACCACATCTACTCATCTTTCAAGTATTTCCAGGAACAATGAGTCCACCACTTCCCTGGGCAGCTTGTTCCAATGCTAAATAACACTATTGATGAAGAAATTTTTCCTAATATCCAATCTAAACGTCCCCTGGTGAAACTTGAGGCCATTTCCTCTGTTTCCTCCCTGAGAGGAGAGGCCGACCCTTGCCTGGCTACATCCTCCTGTCAGGGAGCTGTAGAGAGTGATAAGGTCTCCCCTGAGCCTCCTTTTCTCCAGGCTGAACACCCCCAGCTCCCTCAGCTGCTCCTCATAGCACTTGGGCTCCAGTCCCTTCCTCTTGTGCTCCACTGCTCTCCTCTGGACACTCCAGGCCCTCAACGTCTTTCTTGTAGTGAGGGGCCCAAAACTGGATACAGGATTTGAGGTGTGGCCTCAGCAGTGCCAAGCACAGGGGACAATCACTGCCCTGGTCCTGATGGCCACATTATTGCTGATACAAGGCAGGATGCCATGCATCTCAGCCTTTTTATATTTTTTGTTATTATGTCTCCAAGGCATCCAATAAGTGATGAAGGTTCTCCTTAGTTCTCCTTTTGTTGTTAATGTATTTATATAAACATTTTTAGTGTCTTTTATAGCAGTAGGTAGATTAAGTTCTGTGGCCAAAGCCCTTCTTATTTTCTCTCTGCATTAAACTCACAACATCCTTGTAGTCCACACTCTTTCTTCCAAAGGTCAGAACTCTCTTTTCCTTTCTGAGTTCCAGCCAAAGCTCTCTGTTCAGTCAGGCTGGTCTTCTTCCCCACCCATTTCATCTTTTGGCACATGAGGACAGACTGTCCCTGCCCCTTTAGGATTTCCTTCTTGAAGAATGTTCTGCCTTCCTGGACTCCTTTGCACTTTGGGACTTCCTCCCAGGGGACTCTGTCAACCAATCTTCTAAACAGTACAAAGTCTGTCATCCAGAAATCTGAGGTTCTTTGAGAACTGAGAAGAATTGAGAGCTCTATCATTTCATGATCACTTTGCTCAAGATGGCCTTCAACAACCAAAAGTCCTTCTCTGTTCACAGATAGCAGATCCAGTTGATGCATTCCCAAGCTGACCCCCTCACCACTTGTCTCAGGAAGTTCTCTTCCACATACTCCAATTCCCAGATTTCTTTCCTCTCTACTGTCTTGTATTTGCTGCAGACATCTGTTAACTTGAAGGGAACAAGAGAAAAGACAAGAACACAAGATAATGGGAAAATATGTTAACTTATTAGACAGCATCCAAAGGATTTCATGAGGATGGTGAAGGGGCTGGCAGGGAAGCTTTATGAGGGGTGGCTGAAGTCACTTGTTCTGTTGAGCCTGGAGAAGAGCAGGCTGAGGGGAGACCTCACTGTGGTCTTCCACATCCTTATAAGGGGGAGTGAAGGGGCAGGCACGGATCTCTTCACTCTTGTAACCAGTGACAGGACCCAAGGAAATGGCATGATGCTGAGTCAGGGAACATTTAGGTTGGATATCAGGAAAAGGTCTTCACTGGAACACACTCTCCAGGAAGTGCTCACAGCACCAAGCTTGTCAGAGTTCAAGGATTTAGACAACAGTCTCAAGCACACGGTGTGAGTCTTAGGGTTTCCTGTGCAGGGCCAGGAGCTGGGCTCAATGATCTTGATGGGTCCCTTTCAATTCAACATTTTCTATGGTTCTATGATTCTCCCAGATGCTTATAGATTATTTTGTCTGCTTTTTCATCCTGCTTGGGTGGTCTGTAACAGACTCCCACCATGACACCTGTGTGTTGGCCTTCTTCCTGAATCTTATCCATAAACTCTTCACCCTTTCATCACCATCATCATGCTCTAGACAGTCAAAACACTCCCTTACATACAGGGCTACCCCATCACCTCTCCTTTGCCTGTCTACTGAAGAGTTTATAGCCATCCATTGTAGCATTCCAGCTGTGTGAGTCATCCCACCATGTTTCCATGATGACAGTCATGTCACAGAGTCACAGTTTCCTGCTGCACAACGGCTTCCAGCCCCTCCTGTTCATTGCCCACGCTGTGTGCATTGGTGTTGATGCACTTCTGCTGGGCTGTTGAACCTGTAACATGATCCTATTTAATAATGCCTAATCTTAGCCTTCTACCAGGGGAGGTTCAGATTATGTATTAGGAAAAATTTCTTCATGGAAAGGGTTGTCAGCATTGGAACAGGCTGCCGAGGGAAGTCTGGTGACTGGAGTCACCATCCTAAAAGTGTCAAAAAAGGTCCGGATATGGCACATAGAGACATGGTTTAGTGGTGAACATGATGCTGATTTTAGATTGAGTGTTGGACTGGAGGGTCCTGGAGGTTTTTCCAACCTTAATGATTCTATGATTTTATGATTTAATGTTATGTCACCAAACATTTAGAATGTCTGTCTCATCTAAGAGTCTGTGCTTTAGTGATAATGCTATATCAGTTGAAAAGTCAGAGCAGTGGAATACACATGAAAACTCCTGGCATTTTGGGAGGTTGAAGTTAGGTCTTAGTTCAGGACTGAACACATCTGCTCCTTTTGTGAAGAGAGGATAACTTCATCTAATTGCATATGATTCAGGTTGATCTAGAGCAGTTGCCAAATTAACAGGAGTTTTAAAGAGCAGCCCTTTCAATATTTATTCATATTCAATTGCATCTTACTGTACTCAGAGGTGTTCTGTGCAAACAGAGAATTTAGCAGAGTATTATTAACATATTGCTCTAGATATTCTATTCTATAAACCTTGTAGTTTATTCTCAGTTATGAAGAAATGACACCTCCATTAGGATACACCAGTAATCCCTGTCTCTGGTGGAATGAAATGTTTGTTTAAAGGAGGTCTTGGTTTTGACAAATGTCTCTTCCTTTTCATGCAGGTTGGCAAATTCAAAATGATGTTTCACTATATATATTACCATCATTTTAATTGAGAATTTCAGGTTTAGATGTGTGAATTATCATAAAAAAGTTTATTTTACATGTATGGTCTCTTAGTTACTTGTGTTTCTCTGTGAAGTTCAGATGTCCTGCAACATTCCAATCTTAATGCAGTTTTTTTTCCCCAGGGCTCTTTCTACTCCTGGCCATCTTCACAGTAGATCTATTTTTCACTGCATGTCTCTGACAAGTTTTTAAATTTCTGATGGAAAAAACCCAAAACACTCCAGTTAGAATTTCTTTTCTAAATCTCTGCGAAATCTGCACTCAGATGTCACAGCCTTAGGGAATCATGTGTGTTTAGACTATCACAAAAATATGAACGTCATTGTGCAGCATGGATTCCAAAGCCAGTGGCTTTTACACAGCTACACCACTACATCTGTTCATCAGAACAATAAAGTTCCTTATGAATATTCAACAACTTGGAAACTTCTCTGAGCCCTAGAGGCTACTTTATCCCACTGTTTGGAAACAATATCTAAACCCTCATCAGTCAATTCCACAGGTAGTGTGATTATTTCTGAAGGATATAAGACATCCTTCTGCCCAAGATTCAGATGGCATTATGCAGTTTAGTTTGGAATTATTCCCTCAGACATTTTTAGGTTTTTAAATTTGTATTGAAATTTTAAGTATGAGTCAATCAACCAGCATGCTCAAGTTGGAACTTCATTATTTAAATAAAAATAATATTAAATGAGGGAGAGAAAATATATATTGTAACCACACTGTATTTGGCCTACAACTGTTGATATATTAACCACTAGATAACTACTAACAGAAGATGAACAGTAATTAACTGTATTACGTATTTTTGAGCAAAAATTTGGTCTCTGATTTTGTAACATCACAGATATCTGCTGTAGATGACTCTCCTATTTTGCTATGTTAACCTTTACAGTTATGTTTCCAATGTCCAGACTACAAATGAACCCACATAATACACAGTTCACATTGCTAGCAGTAAGCTAGCAAGCAACCTTTTGGCCCAAGAGAGACAGATAGTGTCATATAGAAAGAAGGAATGTTTTGGAGAAATATAAATTTTGGGAAAGTCTGCAGAGTGAAATATATCTAGAAAAGAAATGAATTCTGAGAAAGAGGGTAACAGAAGGAAACATTTGGATAGGTATTATGATGCCAGCTTTGCATGTTGACTTTGGTGGTGTCCATGTGTCTCTCTCTTGTTTCTGCTGACCAGTTTCTGCATTGTATTTCACTTCACAGCATCACCAGCAGCAGCACCCACACACCTGCAGAAACATACAGCTACAGTCAGGATTTCAGACATTGCTATTGTGACTGCTGTTTACTTCCACCATCCCTCACTGCCACAGCAGGACCTTCTTATGAGGAAGCACACCACTACATATCTTTTAGAGCATTTCTTGAAGAATTAAACACCGCCTAACAATTGGCTGAGATTCTGCCACTACACCAGCCTTGCTTTGACATTGTTCCTGTGTTTTGTTATTTTTCTCTACCACAGTTTTCTGCAGTCTTAGTCTGGAAAGAAGCTCCCTCTGGAAGACATCCAAGCTCATGGCAAAACAAGCTGGCTGTAAGAGTGTTTTTGGGCTCCATCCACCCCAGGCACTGCTGCTTTGGTAAGAGAGACATGTAGCCATGCCTGGTCCATCTTATTGCCAGTGCCATTTCAGCAGAGGGTCAGCAATCTGCCTTCCAACTCACAGGCACTGAAATACTGGCATCACAGTACTGGCTGCCAGCCTAACACAACATTGGGCCTAAGCTCCCTTTGATATCCTCTATTGCTCAGTTGGAAAAACATCATTCTAGAGAGAACAAACACAAGAGGAATACATGTCCCCAGCAATGCCTGGAGTTTTCACACAGGAGTCAGCAAGCATCACAAAATCTGTCCTGTTCTTGTGACTGCAGCTAAAAAAATCCCTGAATCATTTATGTGAAGCATGATAGAAAGTTTGAAAGAATGCTAATAGCTGAAAGCTTTAAAAGATCATCTATCCTATCATTAACCTTTCTGTCATTTACATCTCCTGCTTTTCACATGCATAAAATCAATCTGAACTGCCACTCACTCTTGCCTTAGAGGAAAATGAAAGTTTTAGCTCCACAGGACTGATGAAGGAGCAAATCAGTGACATGTCATAATGGTCAGATTTGGTGGCCTCAACCCAGATGCCAGTGGATGTAAGCTCCTATTTGCAGGTATTTATCATTCCATCTATCATATACAACAAGCAGTAGCAGAGTAAAAATCAGTAGAATGAGCATCCTAGCACTTCTTACAATCTCACCACAGAGATTAGGAATAGAACTGCTCACAGGCTGGGATACATGTACTATGACCTTAACTGTCCCATTCAGGGTTAGCCAGAGACAATCATAAAGCTTGAACTGCTGCTGCCTGGACTGCTGCAGGACTCAGTGGTTGAGAGGTCTTCAGTCTCCTGCAAAGTTCACCCTGTCCTTCCAAAAGCAGCCTGCCACCAGAACAATGAAATCCAGTGCAGAAACAAAAACAAAGTAACAAAAAAAAATCAAAATCCTATTTTTACTGTTAGGAAATAATTTCAAATTTTTGCAAATTTCAACAGCTATATCCATGAGCAATGATCAGCTGCTTCTTCCAACAAGCCATTTATGCAGGTGTATGACTGATGTTTAAATATCTATCACCATTTTTTCTCTCTCTTCTTTCTTTCTTGTGTTTACTTTCTGTTGTCGATTTTGCTAAATCTTGTGATGATTTGTGCACATGCCTAGTGTTAGTAAGTGGGTGAGTAATCTCAGTGAACTCAGGCAGTCTCACTGAGTTCCATTTGCCAGTGTTAGGGTCACAGAGTCAAATCCACAGTCAGGAGCTTACAATCCAATGTAATAAAATAACACAATAATAAATAATAATAAAGTACACCAGGGAAGTAAGAGGTGTCCTGATATGGGAATGCAGCCATGTGTCCTTGCCTTTGTACACATACAGAGGTGTAGATCAGTGCAACAGTTCAGAAGGAGGGAGAAAATGTATCTATATAGCTTTCAGTTAATTATATAAAAACGAATGTTAAGAATAAATAAATTAATAATGTAAATCTTAGAATATTACATTATTCTAGAGATCTGGCTTAAAGAAGTCGGGTAATTTTATTATCAGCCCCAGTCATTAGGTTATTGTTGCAGGATGCAGAAAGATTCCTTTCAATTAAAGGTAATTATTTGTTCTGCAGTTGATAAATTATTTGCCAGCTTTGTCTAATACTGAAATTTTGGCTTTATGCATTCAAAATTATTTAAATTATTAACGCACACATAAAGGAAGCAAAAGCTTGAAAGCAGAATGTGTTCCACCTCACATGGTTCTGCTTTTCCCGTGGGCCTGGAGTAGGGAAAGTGATTCTCAGTGCTTTTCTTTTTTCCCCCCCACTGCTTTTATTTGATTTAATGAGCTAGCCCCCCTGCAAGTTTATATTTATGAATTCATAATGTGAGCCAGCAATTTCTTATGCAAAGTTAAGTAATTTTGTTGCAGACTCTTTCTCTCACTCCCACCCAAAGATATTGTTAACTGTCACATTTTATAATAGCACCATCTTTCTTCCATTAAAGAAATTACTTCAATAAGATTCCAGCCTTTTCAAGTCATATCACAGGTAAAAACCTGAGTCATCACTCAATAAATAGTTTTAAATTTGGCTACCAAATAAGTAATATACAAGTTTAACTTGTGAAGCACAATTCTTTTCCTTCTGGAATTGCCTTCATTCTAATTTCTGCCAGGATATGATTTACAATGTGGAGCAACACTTTTGAGATAAGACACACGTATTCCAAAGCACATATGTTTGGTGTCCTCTTGCTGCATAATGCCATGTGCTGCTCAAAAGCTTCCTAAAGTCAGCTAAAGCTGTAACACAACTTTGCTTCAAGAGACTCTTTGTTCTGCCTCACCTTTTTCCCTGAAAGGTTAAAGGGCTGAGCTAGCTATTCACTAGGAAAATTAGTTGCTTGCAAATCTTTATTCAAATTCAGACAGCTAATAAATGCATCCCTTAGTGCCTACAACCCTTGAATATTCACAGATATTTGCACTAGTTAAGATTTTTCATGTTTATATTTTCCACATTTATTCATTATTTTCCCACCTTTTATTTGTGTTAATCCCTTGGTGGATGTTGAATGAAAGATTATATAAAAGCTACTGTGATTAAGGCAGCATTTGCAGATGGCAAAACAAGGAACTCATGAAAAAATTTTGAAGATAGTACCTACTATCAACCTGGGTGACTCTCCGGGATGGTCCATAAATCTTTATATGAGCTAAAATCAAAAGTGGTCCATTAAGAGGAGAAAGGGAGGGTCAAATAATTTATATGTATTCATTTATCCAACTGTAGTTAGAATTATATCCCTGAAGCCTACAGGAATATGCAACGAATCCTGTAAGTCTGAAAACTCTATAGGAACACAGCAGTTGGTATACTGGATCATACCTGAGGTACTCAGCATCTCCTGGTGGTCAGCAGCAAGTGTTTCAGAATGTTGCAGTGTCTGCCTGTTTACAGCCCTCCTAGGCAAACTGTATTCGGAGTTTCTTTCTACCTTGGCAAAAGATGCAAGAAAAAAATAAGTCTTTTAGAAATAAACATAGAGAAACATTTCCAAGGCCTAAGGGAAAGGTTAGGTCTTCTTGGTCTAGAAAAAAACAAGTATTATGCATGCCAAAAGAGAAAAAGATCAATTTCAGTATTAAAACAAACAGAAAAACCCACTACGCACCACCAAAGCAAACTAAAATAAAAGAGGAGATGCGTAGCCAAACAGAAAGGCAACAAAATTAAAGTGGATCAAAGACTTCAATTTTTTGCATATGTTGAAATTTACCCCATGCAGAAAGTCAGCAGAAGGCCCAGGCTCTGCTTTAGCTGTCTCTCCCTACCCTGAGAGCTTTTCTGAGACTTACAGCAGTTCACAGGCTCTATGCCTGCCCTTAGGACAGAGAAATATTTCACCCACAATACACAATCACCTCATATGAATCCCATTATATCACCAAATCTAAGAGCTTAGCAGGATTTGGTTTTTCTTCACACTCAGATGTATGTGTTAAGAAGATGTTCATCCAGAGCTCCACCTTCACTTATAATTTAAATAAACACAGAGTGAAGCAGATCTGTAATCTACAAAATTTCTACCGTGATGCCACCCAAGCATTCCCAAGCTTCCTTAAACTGTCCCTAAACACAGATCTCCCCTAGCTCAACGAGTCCCAAATCCTGCACCCTACACCCTCAATCAATTCCCATTTCTATAACTCTAGCAAGGGATATTTCCAGATGACAAGAGATGGGCAGATGCAGACCTGTGTGCTGGTCCCCATGCTATTTACTGTTACTTCAACTCCCTTCTCTAGTCCCAAACATTAATCACTGCCAGTCTCAGTCCTGGCATTAACTCAGACTGTACATTCCATAGGGCAGGGCTTGGTGTCTTCTTATCTTAACCAGTGAACAATTTTGTTCCAGGTAGGAGCTCACAGCTTCCTACTGGAAAGGAGGAACTGCTGTTACAAGCTGTCTCTGTATGAACAATGACAAAATTCTCCACAGACCCAGGAGATATGACCAGAGTTGGACTGAAATGAGGAGCATGGCAACAAACTCATCACCCTGTTGATGACTTATGTACAGGTTTACAGTGAAAGGGAGGGATATTTACTGGGATTGAAAGATGTGAAAAAATCATAAGGCAAGGAAAATAGAGGCCAGTACCTGTTGCTTTACTACCTGCCTACCTGCAACAGCTTTGTGGAGCAAATGAAGATGCAATGAAAGAGAGTCAGAAGAAAAGAGGTGAACAAAGAAGTTGATGTGGCTCTGGAAAGACTTAGAAGGCTGAGGAGTAGTCCAGGTATTACCCAATAAAAATAATTCTCAGAACTAGCTTTTTTACATCACTGTATCTTTTTTGTTATCTTCTGGAAAGACACAAAACCCTCCCATGTAAGATTTCTATGCAATGAGATGGAAACTCATCTTTTGGAAGCAGAACCTTTAATGCTGACAGTTGTAGAAGTGCTGTAGGATGCTCTAGAATTTTCTGTCTACTTTCATTTACTAGCATGAAGGAGTTCCTGACAACTCCAAAGACAGACAATTAGTCACTACAATAAAGCAGGAATCTTTCCTTTATTGCAAACAAGCCTGTTTATCAGCTCAAGGAGACTGATAAAAGAAAATGTCATATCAAAATGCTCAATCAATGTAAGAAATAATGGATTGGTTAAGCAACTAGTAGTCCCACACAAAACAAATGAAAAACAAGCCTATTGGTATGCTATTCTAGTACAGCACATTTAAGTCATCAGTTACAATACCTCAGTGCTAGTACAAGGCTTTTACATGTGCCAAGTAGGATATAACTTCAACTGTCTCACCTGTATTTTAATTATTTTCATTAAAAGCAACTAAGCTGGAGGGAAAAGCCATATATTGTCATTGCATACCATAACATACCACAAAGCTCACATTACCCCACCACAGTTCAGACCCTTAGCAACACTCTGTTACCATCACCCATTTAAAGGTTCAGTAAAAGCCATTCTGATTATACATTCCCAAAGAAAAATGACTAGGCTGCACTGATATGAAAGTGCTTTTCTTTCATAAGTAAGCTCCAACACTTTACGGTATAAAAATATCAGCAATAAACATGTGGAAAGAATTGGCTATACAGACTTCTGTTTGACAGAATAATTCCTTCAATCTGTTGACACGCTCAAATTCTTCAGTCCTCCTTGGTTTCCAGTTTTGCCTGTACAGAAATTCAAAGTTTTACCTCTCCTAATTCTTTATAAGCTTCTCTTCTATTCTTAGTTATCCAAACCAGATTTTTATTATGCTAACAAATCAAGCTAATAAAAAGGAGAGCATCTCTTTTTCTGAGCGAGAACATCCCATCACCTCAATTTAACCCTCAAACCTAGAACTCTCTGAAGGCCTCTTGATCACTTTGTGAGGCAGGGTCAGAAGCAAGGTGACCAACCTAGAGGAGGAGATGTGTCCCTAATGAGAGCACAAGCTTTGCACAAGTTGTACTCAGACAGAGGCCATTCCTCCTTTCCTGTAGGTTGTCCAATCACCACCATAGACAGCAATTTTTTGCATACATGCATATCTCCTTTGCAATAATTACATTAAGGAAAAAACCCTCTGAGAAGACAATTTAGTAGGGAGCCTGTGTTTTGACAGCTATGCCTAGAGAGATGATTTCATACTCAGAGGAAGATAAGGCAAATGTCTTCACCTATTTAGGTTTGACATAGGCAAAACCAATACATCAAGCACAGACTTTAGGGCAGGAGCAGAAATCTTTGCATCTTAGGAGAATAAGAGGAGAAAGACTGAAATGTTGGGACTGAAGAGAAAAAGAAGAGAAAAATCAAGATGAGAGGGGAAGACTAGGAGAGCTGAAAATCAAAAGAGCCATTTTTTTTACAACGTCTGTTCATTAACAACTCGTGCTAGCACACCCTCTGCTCTGCAAAGGTCCAAGCTACTTTTGACCTATACTGAGCTTTACTCCCAAGTTTTTGAGAATAGCAACAGTTCAGACCTATTGAAATTCCAATGTAGTATCATTTTTCTTAGAAGATATGTCAGAGATGAGCTGTTATTTTTCTCTGAAATTGGAGATAACTATTAGTACCCAAATGAACAAACCTTTAAGAAATGTTGCAAACCTTTTAATTTGTAGTAGGAAGTTTCACAGTTTCTATATAAATATTAGAAAAAGCATCCCTTTAACCTTTTTCTGGATAGATATGTCTCTTTTCTGGATAGATATGACTGAAGTATCTGAGTATTTTGAGTATTCAGGTATACTGCAAACAATCTCTAGAGGAAAAGAAGGAGAGGGTTTCTCTATTTTTTGTGTTTCTGGGAATACCTTCCTTAAGACAAGTTCCCAGTGGCCATTGTAAAAGCTGAATTTCACTCTCTTCATTGAATACTTGGCACAGGATTAACAGCAACATAAAAGAATAAGTCTCTTTGAACTAGAGGGGAATGTGATTTTGCCAGACATCTGCCCCATCTCCAGTTCTGCTCTTCACTAGCATGAAAAAGGGAATGGAGCACTCTTCGATATCTAAAAGAATTATTACAAAGCACAGGGATGGACAGACAGCAAAGAGGAATCACAGAAGAGCAGAGGGTGTTTGGAAGGTCCCAGAAGCACATTTGCAATCTGGGGCAGTTACCTCAACATCAAACACTGCGACACTGCTCCCTCCCTCCCTTCCAGGCAGTCCCTCTCTGGGGCTTGGGTGCCCATGTCCTCAGCAGGGGTTGAAAATTTTGACATTATATTGGTCTGCCAGATACTCCTTAAGTATATAAAGTATATTATTTTGTTTTCAGTACAAGAAGGAATTAACTGTCTGCCAAGGGAAGGGCTTCGTGACATGCTAATTTCTTTTTTCCCTCCAAGAGATTTCAGGCATCATATAGGTAAAGCTCAGTGGAGATTCATTGCTCTTCAGCCTCCTCTGACAGTGTACAGTGGGAACGAGATGGGAAGAATCAGCAGGTAGAGTTGTCCACAGGGAAAGGGTAATGTCTAAGCACAGGTGTATATCTGTACAACCTTCATTTTAATGAAAAATTTTCCACATATTTGCATACACCATCAATTGTCTGAAGCTTTCCTATCACTGACAAATGAGACCCTTCCTACCCTGACTGATATTTTTTTATCATGATCTACTTTTAAATACACTCAAATGCATGGGATCACCTAGAAGAAGCAGAATGCAACATATTTGTAATCCCTGTAGTAACTAAGGACCACACACCATAGGTGTTAAACTTTTTCATATTTGTTTATTTTGAAGACCTGTAATGTTCATCTGAGCCACTGGGTATTTTTATATCAAGCTTTTTAGTCCATTTTGTAGGACCAGGAACCAACATCAAATGGGTGTCAAGTGAAGGACATCTTATACCACTAATGGATGCAATTACATTAAACGGCTATTTTATGTCCTCCCTTTTTTATTAATTTAGCTTTCTGACTTTGACAGCATACCAGTAGACATAATGAGTTCTTTCAGTAGACATAATGAGTTCTTTTGCATATTTTGATCATTTCAATTATCACGGCATCTCAAAACCTTTACTGACCTATTTTGATGCAAACAATAAAACCTGTAGTAAAAGATGATCCATTGTAAAGACCTAATGTCATAAAATTGCTGATCCAAAACGGAAAAGTACAAGAACTGGCAGAGTAAGTCAGTGAAGAATGGTTATCCCATCCCACACAAAATAAGCTCAAGAAGAGACTATCTGTGTGGAAACCAGGTTGCACACAGTCTGTTAACACTCAGAAATAAAATCTGCATGATTTTCCTCAGGCATCTTGTGGAGGCATGGCCAGATTCCAAGAAATTCAAAGCACAGAGGAATTCCATGCCTTCCTCTTAAGGTCAATGCAATACAAGTTTCAGCACCTCCTCTTTAACTAGAAAAACGTGGCTGTGGTGGTGACGGAAATGAAAGCACCCAGATTTCACAGGCACACAATTGTATGTGCATACACACACACTCATACACAGCACCTCTGACACTGTGCCCTGCCCCATTAGGTTTTCTTCATTTCCTGAAATTTTTACCACTTTCCTGTTTTGCAGAAGTTGCACCCAGTCCTAGAAAAGGGTTCCCAGGAAAGGCCAGGCTCAGGCAGGGCTGGCTACCTACTGCAGTGTCTTCTAAGCATCCTCACTTGTCCCTGCTGAAGTTGCAGACTCCCTCCATATTCCATTCTCAGCACATTCTTGCTCTTCTCTGATCTCCACTATGGTCTTCAAAACAGAGTCTTTTAATTACTCATCTAAATTTAGTCAGATACAATTAGGTCTCATGACAACTCTTACCTGTAGCAGTATTTTTAATAGTTATTTTTCTGATCTAGTCAAGACAAGTTCTTGTGATTTAAAGCTCTGCATTAATTGTGTTTCAATTAGGTAGAAATCATGTCAGGTTTTAAAAGAGGTAAACAGCCCCTTCTCCCTTTTCAGAGTGTGCATACATTCATACAACCTCAATGACTCAGATTGGAGAATGATCCAGGTGAAAGCTAAACCTCAAATCTATGGTCTGCAAGAGCAGAGACTTAATCCAGTTATTCATGATAAACCCCACCTCTGAAACTTGAGCTATAAGACTGAGTATTTCTTGAAAGTGTGTGACTAAAGATCAATGAAGGATTTCAGATATCTCCTGGGACTCAGACAAAAAAAACAATGCTGAAAATTCCATCAAAGGCTACATTTGCTATTTCCTAAGTTGAGGCTTTCCAAATTTTCAAAAATCAACTTCTCACAATAATCAAGACTGTGAAAATTTTCCTACTGGAAAAAAAAATAAAATTTGTAGCCAACATTAGACATACAACACAAAATATCAATTAAAAAGAAAGTTAAAAGTCATATGATGACTCTTACACCTTCTTGTGAAGTAAAGACAAAGCAAAATCCAAATAAGGAAAAAAATGTCTACAGACTAGGTAGTCACTTCAATCACCAGGCTATGTTTTTTGTCTGCATAAGTCCCTGAATTACAATAGAAATTAAATCCTAACACTAAACCATCTTATTATATTACCAAACAAATTTCCTCAGAATAAGCAGATCTGTGCAAACAGCTTGAAAAATCATAACTGCATATTGGCAATGTGAACTGAAATACTTTTACTGATTTTCTTCTGGCTATAGTCTGGGACCAGCAGCTCCTGACTCACAGTTTAATGGTTTATCTATTGAAACTTTCCAATCTAAGTGTATCATGTCTTGAAAATGTCCAGACTTTGCCCATCTTTTTCTGATTACCTGAAATAATTGTGCAATTGCTCAAGTTCATTCTTCCTCCAGGTCATTTGTACACCTATTTCATAACAGACTGGTAATTCCTAATGCTCAGCTCTGGGGCAACTCACTATTAACCTTCTTTTCTTCTGAAAAATTGGTTATTTATTTTGACTTCTTTGTCTATCTTTTAACCACTTTAATCCATGGCAGGATCTAACCTCTGACCACTAAAGTTTCTTAATAGTCTCTTGTGAAGACCTTCAGCAGAGTTCTTTGTTCTCAATTTTATTATACTCATTCATTCTCCCTCACCCACCACTTCCTTCAGCATTTTCAGTGCATTCCAGCAGGTCAAAAAAGCTTTCACTTACTCTTCAAAAATAGCTGGTATCTTGTGCCATAGTCACCTTGGAGATTAAAAATTTGAATAACTTCTCAATTTATTTCCTAGTGCTGTATTATTATTCACCAGGAGGTAATTTTTTAGCAAGAAGCTTATCTTAACAAACATGTAAGGGCTATCCTAATTCTACGAGGTACCTTCTTTGCAATTTAATGCAGACACAGAAAAGTACTTTGAGAAAGTGATGTGCTCATAACTGCCAATGGGTATTACAGATATTACCTTGAGTAATATTTTCACTTTCCCAATTAAACAGTAGATATTCACAATTAAAATTAAAATTAAAAAACCATCAAAAAACCCAAAACAAACCAAAACAAAAAAAAAAAAAAAAAACCAACAAAAAAAAAACCCCAAACCAAACCAAACCAAACAAAAAAAAACCCACAAAAACCCACCCAAACCCCCCCCCCAACCTGTAGCATTAGGTAAGTTTACATAAATATTTTAAAGCTCTCTTTTTTTTCCACTAAAGCAATTTCCTCTGTCCTACATCTCTCTGTCACTGATATTTCAGGTGCCTCACGAGTTCCCAGACACGCAGATTTCAGCTGCCTGAGCGATGGCCTGTGCAAACATTTGTCATTGTGGTTAGACATGTACAGGTCCCACAGAAGGAACTCCTACACACCCTGGTCATGCAAACATGCTCTTGACCATGCAGGCAGAAGGACATGAGGGGGCACACTGAAAAAAAAGATTAACCAATGCATGAGCTGATCCCTGTTGTTGTCTGAAAAGCACACATGAAAGGGATCAGGAGAAAGCAGCCTAAAGACACATTGGATTGTTCTGTTTTTTCCACATTTTCCATAGTGTGCATACCCACACCTTTCAAAATGCTCTCCAA
Source organism: Molothrus ater (assembly GCF_012460135.2). Classification (NCBI taxonomy): domain Eukaryota; kingdom Metazoa; phylum Chordata; class Aves; order Passeriformes; family Icteridae; genus Molothrus; species Molothrus ater. The sequence continues at coordinate 142,541,701 of NC_050478.2, read as the reverse complement.
AACGTGCTGGGTAATGGAGGTGTCATTTGGATTCATATAAGCCCAAGTGAGTACATTCTGATTGCCAAAGGGGTCTTATAATGGTAGAAATGTGGTACTGCAAACAAGCTGTCACATCTTTGTTACATTTAACTGTTGAGTTGTATTTGCTTGTCTTTACCTGGTAAAGAAAAAGTAAAGAAAAGCATCCTTTCTTTGTAGGGAGAGAGAGTTAGAAGAGGATTACTGTTTAAGTGTCAACTCAGGGAAGGGGAAGGAGGCAAGAAGAACAGTGAAAATTGCTGCAAGGACATAGTCAAGTCAAAAAGGAGAATAACTGGGTGAAAGAATATGTGCTACCCAGGGTTTTGTACTGGGCTGGTTTCTATAGCTTGACATGATTGTAGTGAGAACTCCTAGAGAGAAAAAATACTTCCAGGAGAAAATGCATATGGAAATATCTGAGATGCAGAAGGACGTTTAAGTATATTCTTTCTGAAATAAAGCTTTTCAGGAAAACACTCTTCTTCAAACATAAGCCTCTATCAAATTGTTCCCTTTCTGCCTAACTCAGAGAGGATATTAGTCTTTTGACAGTAATCCTTGCACTGCAGCCCAAACTGTGAGGTTAAGGAAGGATTTTGTCCCTGGAACACATATTCCCACAAGAAGCTGTTACTAGTAAAAGTGTTATTGGTTGTAATTTAGTGACTGCCCTGTGCTTCCTACAAAACATTTCGGATTAGTGCTGTATTGCACAATTAATTTTACTAAGTTTAATGTTGAAGTCTGGCAAAAATTCCAAAAACTGTCACCACCAAAGGCGGATGATCTCTCCAGTGTCCAATCTGTACAAGTACCCAAGAGCTGGGTGAAAGATGAATGGCCTGTAAATAAGAGAACAGGAAAAAAATCAGTGGCAGAAGGGACCCATACAATTCTGCTGCCAGGGGCAAGGAGCTAGTCTACACCAAGTAAACTGGACTTTCACAAAAGAGTGAGCCCAGGGGTGACAGAAGCCTGAGTGAGACACCTGCTTATCCACTTGCAAATACTTACAGGTGGTGTGTATGCTGGGGAAGAGGTGTCTAAACAGACACCCATAAAAAGAGCACACCAACCAGGGCTCCCCTCAGGTAACACAAAGGATGTCATTGGAACCAGAAGGACACTCAGAAGACATGAAAGAAATCTGCAGAAAGCCTGAAACTGCAGCTGTTCATCTCAGGCTGGTTCCAAAATAACCATAGAGTCCATCCTGCTTCCCCACAGGAGCCCACCCCAGACTGGTGCCTCTCTGGTGGAGGCTGAAGGTCAGGACCAGACTGTCTGGGATCAGGGTTCTGCCTGGGGAAGGGGCCTGACTTTGGTCAGTGTAGGGCTCCCTGGGGCAGCCAGGTAGGACCACGTGAGCTTAGGAAGATACAGAATGTGCCATAGGTGGACAGGAGCTGTATGAGGAGGTGCTGCCCCAGCAGTGTGGGGAGGAACAGAACTCAGGGACACATTTGCCAGGGAATGGCCACAGAGTGTGTATGATGTTGAAACCTGGTCAGGCTTCTGCCTCTTTTTCCCTCTCAAGTATCTTTTGCACTTTTCCTTCTGTACTATATGTTCTCCCTTCTTCGACTAGAGCAGGTCTGGAATAGGACATGCCACAGAACCCTCCTACCTTCTCTTTCCTTGGTCATTCATCCAGAGCTCCTGGAACTTTCTGTAAGATCATCAACATTAAGGCAAGGAAACTGAGTGCCAGCACCAACAAGTGCCTTACAGGCAGCAATATGCTCTGCCAGAGCAGTGCCAAGGGGAGTTCCCCACTACTTGCACAAAACTCCTTAAAATACAGTTTTCAAAGCACAGACATGCTGCCAGTTTTTTTCTGGTTTGGGTGGCCTTTCTTGGGAATGCTTTATCTCATTGTCTTCATACAGCACATGCTTCTGAAGACAGCATTTTGTTCTGATTTTCTATATTCACAGATGGTGCTGCCTCTGTGTATATAAATACACAAAAAAGTATATATGTTTATATATGAGCAATTCCTGATCCAAAGGAAACAGACAATTACTGGCTAGTCTGGCATAAGAGCAACATGGTCAAATGGACAGTGTCCCAGTTCATGGAAGGGGATTTGGGAACTGGGTGATTTTAAGGTCCTTTCCAACCCAAATTATTCTATGATGTGTTTAAATTATGTCATCCATCTATTATGCCAGAGCAGTACAAAAACACCAGGTGAAAGATGGCACCCACTGGAGGAGGTTGGGGCAGAGCATCTGTCACATCCTGTCTATTGTCACAGGTGTCCTCCTGTGACTGGACAAGCTTATCATGAAGATTTAGTTTATTAATGGTGTCTGGTATAGGACAAGCTTGTAATGCCATTAGCACCCTGAAAGAAATAGGAAAAAAAGAAACATCTGCGAGAGAAAATTCCTACACAAAGTAACAGATGTGATTCCAAAAGGCTTCTCTGAAAAGCATTTTAAGTTTTAATTATTTAGAGTTTCTCACTGTGTGGACGCAAAACTCGCACAGATTTCTGAGCCATAAATAGCAGACTGAGATTGCATTTGAAGAAATTTAATGCCAGTGGAAGAGTCGACACTTTTCTATAGAATTAAGCCATACAAAATATCATTTGTTGGAGGTATATTCAAGAGATCTAATTTAAATACTGTACAAAAAGCTTGGTAAAATGCTGGATTTGGACAAAGACTAAATTCCAATTCATTCCCACAAATGCAGTGATGAAATTCCCAGTTCTTACTATACTGAAAATGAAATGGAACAAAGTGATGATGATTACAGAAGGAAAAAAAATCACTTTCTGACAGGGATACGGAGTACATAACTGAAAAGGTGCTTTTATCTTGTTTTCAACTCTAATTTCATACTCATCGATTAACAGATTTACTCTGTGCTTCATAGGATATCATGCATTATTCAAGCAACTTCTTAAAATTTAACAAAAGCACAAGGAACAAGAGGAGAATATCATAATAAACGGAATTTTAAATGTTGTTAAACCAAAGGTATGCTTTAAAGAAAATATCTACTAAGGATACCAACATAAACAACTGGGTTTCCTCACAGCATGAAGCCTGGTTTTGTCTGCCTTGTTTACCCGGGTTTCTTTGGAGCCAGGAGCCCTTTGTATAAAGCTGCAAGTAAAGGAATCATTACAGAAAGGAAAACACAATTCTTACTCATTAGGCTCACAATTCTTATCCATTAGTATAATTGTTCACCTTGATTAAGCAGTAAAAAGGAAGAGGGTTGGAGATTTTTGGAGAGGTACACAGGCTTTTGAAGTGCAGCAATTCTCTGCAATTCTCAAAAAGGCTGCAAGGAGTTAAGAAGGAATGAGTTGATGTCTGTGTGCAGCTCCACACTAGTCAATCCAGGTTACACACTTTCTCAGCAGGCAAAATTCTATATTCTGAAAAGATATAAAGCATGGCAATGTCGGCTGGTACAGAACCCAAAGCACTGAATGCAGGTAAGTTATAATAGCTTCCAGTCTCCTGTCCTGGAAATATGCTGTAAAATTAAGAGTTTTCCACTTGAGTGAAAATTCCTATTGTTCCATTCTTTTACTGACATTTGCTTTGCCCTAAATAATCTTGTTTATCTGGTTACATTTTTCCTTATGGTTATGTTTTCTATTGAGATGATTTTGTTAAGACAAACTGAGAAACAAAACAACCACAACCACAACATGTGAGCTTTACTCAATCACAAGATGGTTTTCATCTGGAGAATATGTTCACACCTGGCAATAGTGGTAAGCAAGAGACAGCAGACTTCATGATAGACTGAGATTACAAAGAGTTCCTGAGATTTACAGACCCCACTGCAATTAAATCCTACTTGAGCTCCTGATCCCTGGGGAGCCTTTTACAGCCATCAAAATCTGGTATCACTACAATTGTGCCTGTGCCTATCACAAGACTCTATGAGTCATTAGAAATAAGTACCCCAAAGTGTGAAAGCTCAACCAGAAAGGCCTTTTCTCTGCTTCAGAAGCCTGAGAATTTAATATTACATAGAATTTACAGGTGTAGATATTGCCTTTTTAGAGCCAAACTATCCTACATAAAGAGCTGAAGCAGACTGGCTAGTAAAATTACGAAACAGAACTCTGTCTGTGGGAGAGGCAGCATGATGAGCAAACACACCTACATTTGAAGTGTTTTCTCACATAAACTTTTTTAGCAGTTTGCATTGTGCTGACTGGATAGGTAGATGATATGTGGATTAGGCAGCAGACAGATCATCTGTTTAAATGCCATCATGAAACAGCTGCCCTCTTCTTTTCTATCCTGTTAATGCTAATCTTCCAGATCTCAAGCAGGCACTGGTATTATTCCTAGAAAGACAATAATCAGAGCAATGAACCTAAAAAAACCACTATGCAAAATGACATGTCACATTAGAGGAGCACTTTGTTTTCATCTGAGTAATCAAAGTGTTGTAGGCAGCACATTTAGAACAAAACCCCTGGACTGAAACCTTGAGAGCTTCACAAATCACATTTCCTTTGCAAGCCAACACAGCATTTTTTTTCTAATTGCCAAGCTGCTGATTTTAATGTAGAGTGGACCCTGTCAATAGTCTGGGATTAATGTTGTGGAGATGCTGTAAGTGCCTAACAGGAAACAGCATTCCTTCTGAAAAAAATCTTCTTTATTACTTGTACTTGCACTTTTTGGTTCTGATCAGAAATCCCTGGCCCAGGATTGTTTCTAAGTACTTGGGGAGATGTTATGCATTTACCTAAGGCTTATGCATTGTTATAATTACAATTGCTGTCTGGAACAGAATCATGTGCATCCAGGCTTTTTCCCTTCTCTTCTGTACAGACAAATTTGCTGATCTTCTTGGACTCTGTGTGAAACTTTCTAATGCTGGTTTTTGTTAGTACCCAGCTCTGAGCCACTGCATCTCTGGAGTGTGTCTGCATATATTTTCTGTTTGTACCTTACCATGTCTACTCTGCTGAGTTTTTGGAGACCATGAAGTTCCTTCTGTGGCTTACAAGACATAAGGACAGAAAGGTGTTATGAGTAGAGAGTTATGTGACATGGAATTTTCTGATGTTAAAATCTTTGATATCTGGACACTTGTTATTAAAAACACATTTTAACACTAGCCACAAAAAGTTCAAACAATTCTGGTAAGAAGATATGTATAAGACTGTGGATCAAGTATCATTAGAATATGATTTTGCTTTCTTTTTACATTAAGTATGACATGCAAGCTACCTGAAATCTAAAACAGTGTGAGTTTATGTGAAGTTCTTACCTTAGTTAATCAGATACCTGATGTGACCTCCCCATTTTCTTTGTTGGCACAACTGGCTGCAGGTTTTGCAGGCAGAGAGATAACCCAGAAACCTCCCTGGCTGTGGTGTGAGCAATGGCTATAAGACATTCCACTTTTCTAAGACAGGTACAGACAACCACATGGTCAAATGAATGCATATATGGTTCCTATAAGTTGCTGGTGTGAAATGAGGATGCAGGGGTTTCATACTTGCACAGATCCAGCTGGTTACGGCTTTAATCAGAGATTGAGGCTTTCCATATTTTATCCTCCAGGTATAATTTTACTTGTTCACACCTGTAAAAGGCTGATAACCCCTATGAAGCGTTAGTAAATTATTTAAAATACACTTGCAATAAAAACAGTGACCAGATGACATTTTCCTTGCATTATTTGAAACTTGAGTTTTAATATTTTTAATTTCTGTATTCAGACCATTTAAGCACCAAGCATGCTTTGACCTGGTAGCATTACATGAGGTTGTTCCTGGAAAATGTCTTTGGTCCCCTCTACTTGAGGGTCAGCGGGGCATCCAGTACCACTCTCCCTTTTCTGCAGCCAGTGCATGGAACATGTTTTTTCTAAAAAGCAATCAAGTCTCATCCCCATTTACCTGGAATAAGCAGGTTTTGGGTTGTGTCATGGTTTGACACTGGCACAATGCCAGTGCCCCCATGAAAGTATATTCTCCTTAATGTCTGCCGTGAGATGTGACCAGATATAGAGCAAAGCAGGCTCCAGCTTAGGAATAAAGGAAAGAACTTTATTAACTTACAATATGAAAAAAAGAACACACAGAACTCAGAATGAAAACTCGATATAAGTCCATCATCTCCTCCCACCTAGGATTCTTCTCAACTTCTTCTGACCTCTTCCATGGACTGGAACCAAGAGAAAGTTCCCCTGGGAGTTCACTGCTTTTAACTCCCGGTGTTGTCAGAGATGTATCCATGTCCCCAGTGGCCACACCAGGTGCCAATATTCAAATCTGAGCACCCATTGGTTTGACCACAGCCTCCCAAAAAACTCACTTCCTTTTCAAACCCGGACAGGTGAGTACATTAAAACAGTGACATGACTTGTCTGTGATGTTTCCAGGCACAGGTGCTGTACCCAGGCAGTGCTACCATCATGGCCAGCCCTGTACACATGCCAGGGTGGTGTCATGGGCTGGTGCCACAGATGTGCAATGGGGAGGGCACTTCTTCCTTGTGCTGGATAATATCTGCTCTCACCTGTGTTCACGTTTGGCCATGACACACTGTGTGGGTACCAAAAGCAGCATGCAGGGAGTCATTACCATCATTTTCTCTGCAGGGAGACACTTGTGTGCAAACCAGGCTTCATTCTGCAAACTCATGATGTTTAGCAGCAGGAACAGGTGAAGGTATTGTGGAGTAGGATACCTTTTACCTGCGTCATGAGAAAATTGAAAGACCACTGTGTGATGACCAAGTTCAACAGCAAATATGACCCCAAGGGATGCAGCACTGATGTTTGTTTCCCGTGGACCTTTAAAATACCCCAGTACAAAATTAATATGTTCCTGCTTTGGACAGACACTGAGCTGATCCCACTGACAGCCACCTGGGGCGGCTTGAATGATTTTTATAGGAATTTAACTTTTTAATCTTCATGACAGGAACCAGGAAAAGTCAGTCAAGAAAATTACTTCCGAATATTCTGGTGTCTGCTAAGACATTTTCTCATTGTACTGGCAATTTCTTCTTCCCTGGAGAAGAAATGGGTGACATTTCTCAGGGTTATACCGTGCTCCATGTACTGCAGCTGAACTGCCAGCTGAGTCCCCAAGACAGGGCTGTAATTGGCTCAGGGCATATCAGGTTCTCTTCGACTCCCCTTTGTGAACACTAAGGCTGGGATGTAGCCAAGGCAAGAAAATGTACAGCAAAACACAGCTGACATGAATGGCAAAATAAACAAAAGCAGATGTTCCTCTTTACAAGGAGGGAGGTGGGAGCAAAGTATGTTTCAGCAACAACAAAAGAAAAAACTGATATCTGAACACAAGAGGCTTTGCAGACCAAGAAAGGTGCTGTCAGTGATCATCAGTGAAGTAGCATTTGCAGATCACAAGATGCCAATAGTGAGGAAATGGCTGTTATGGGTACCAAACCCACACAACAGACCAAATAAATGACAAATGAATGATGTCCATGTTCAAGGCTTCCAGTGAAATACTGTCAGCACTTGTGCTGGAAAACCCAGAGCCCTTCACAAATCTATTAGATGGATCCAAGTTCTCTGGTACCCTGCCACATACTGTGTATTTTCAGATGCAGCAGGTTTTTTACCAGACCAAAGGGAAGCAATGTAAGAAATTAAACATGATCGATGTTTGAATGACACTGAAGTGCAGATGATGTCACTCTTGAAATTCAAGATTCCTCCAAGTTCTAGATATGCCTAGCTTCTGGGTTGCTGTAAAGCTGCTGTTGCTATAATGTCCAGACTACTGAGGAAGTACTGATCTCTGTATTTATTGACACAGAGGGTTTTCATTGAATGTGACAGTGATAATAAGTGGAATGATAATGGATATTTTTGATCCAACCTAAGAGAGAGGTTTCACTGACCTAGGAGTTTTACCTACCAGTTTCACATATCATCCTCACCTGCTAAGAAACCAAAACCCTTCCTGCCTAAAGAAAGACCTTGGATGAGAAACTTAATTAGTAAGGTGACTTTCCAAAGTTATTTCTGTGTCAGAACTGAAGTTCCTAACTTAAATTATATATCATATCTAAATATCATTTAGCTTAAATCCCTCAGTGTTGCCAGAAACAAGAGCACATTAGATAAATCAAATGTTCAAAAGGAAGATAATTACGCCAACACGAGAAAAGGTTTTCCAATACCTGAACTTAAATGATGATAACAATTAATAAAATAATGGTTTTTAGATAACATGTTTATATGTCTCAGAATTAACAGAGGAAGACAACATATTCACATTTTATATCAAGCTATACATGTCTCAGGAGTAAACTTTCCCCTTCCACAGGGAATTAGGCTAAGGCTGGGGGGGAGGCCTGTCCTTTCATTGTAAGAGTTTTGTTATAAATAACATGTCTTTATCCATTTGCACATCATGGTCAAATGGTCACGATAGGGATGCCTAGGAACTACCACTAGGTGAGAGAATAAATGTTTTCTTCTCTGCGTTCTTAAATATATTTCTTTTTGGCTGATATGCAGAATTATGCACCCATATTTTGGTATTAACCATGTGTGAAACTGCAAACTTGTATTTACTGAGGTTATAGTGGATCATCATGGATGCAAAGAAGAATCCATAAGTCAGTCATTATAATCTTAATAGCAAAACTGTTCATTCACATCATGAGGAGCGCTAGGTCATGGTCATTATTCATTACTTTCCACTTGAGTTGTAATAAAGACAAGAGAGATTCTTTCTTTCAATGCCACCTATCTTGAATTAAATAGTATTTTAGTATTGTAACATTGAGACAAGATGCAAATGAAGAGTTATACACAAAAATGTCTATTTATATACATTCAGAACCTACCCAGGTTCCTCAAGGAACAGGAAAAATGGTTTTGCAAATTATTTTCCAGTGTTATTCTGGAAAGCTCGCAGATTTTTTCATAAAAGGCAATTTTATTTCTTTGTTTGGTTATTCCTTACATTCCTTTAATGTCAAATGGCAGTTTTCTTTACTAATGGCACCGTAGTCCAAAAGACCAGGAACAGCAGTAAGCTTATTAAATATTAAAAAGGGCTTCTGATGTAAAATAGCGAGAGATGCTTGACTATGATATCAATGATTTTGGAGTTGTTTGGAGGTTTTTTGTTATTTTCTCTTATTTATTTTTTTCCCTAATTTATTTTTAGAGCACCTGCAATATTAAAACTATGGAGGAAAAGTTTTCAGGCCAGGGGGTATATATTTCATAAGAAAAAACTAGAAACTAAATGAAGAAATGAAAGAAAAACAAGAACAAAAAAAAAAGAATTATGGTTTAAGCTTCCCATTTTTTTGGGTAGTTGCTGTTGTTGCAGCTAAATGACTAATGAGAACTAAGTTAATGTGAAGTTGCTTAACTCACAAGGCTGAAATACTCAACACAATCAAAGAACTGAAATATAATAAGAATAAGATCTGACAGCCTGCACATTCTTGTGCTTTAAGGACAAAACAAGTTTGCATCTACAGTGTTGAGATTTATGATGCCAATGTTTATGTTTCGGTTCTACCCCTAAAAAAATGAAGCCCCATGTATCCTAATACTGAAGTCTGAATACAGTCTATGAAATCACAGAAATTATTCATAACAGATGATGTTTGTGGTACCAACTTAGTTTCAAAACTTACTTTAAGAAAAGAATTAGCTCACTAACTGTAAATATATATATAATGTATATTACAGTGCAAAAACTTACTATTTATGAGTCTAAACATAAAAGATTGCACCTGGTGAGAAAAATTTTGTTTAGCTAGTAAAAGAGCAAATTGCTGTGGAATCATTGACGCAAAAGCAACCAGGGGAGCACAAATGATTTGTTTAACATAATTCTAACTTACCTGTAAGCTAAACTGCAGTATTTTTTATAATACAGTCCAAATAAATGGCTTGTGATGGTGCTCAACAGGTGACTACTAGCTAAAAAACCTATCTTGAAGTTTACAGTACAGCAAGAAGATGACAAGATGTTTGCATGCATAAAGTTGAAATACGCCAAGATTTATTAAAAATTTAGATATAATTGATGCATATGTCCTATTCTTTATGCTTCTAGATAAAAATGATTTATCTGATCATGGCAATGTTTACAGTTTCTTTTAGTGAAGGCATAAATCTTTGCACCTCCTCATTAATATATTCAACTTTTTTTCTCTTTCTGCTTACAATGTAGGTAATATTTCCCAGAAGCTGTAATGTAATATTTAATTATTTACTTTGATTCAGAAATTGCAAAATGTCTAAATTATAGCCCACTATTCTATACCTAATTAAAAATTTTAATTGAATAGTCATTTTATACATACCTTATATATTAAGAATGAATTTCATCATTCTGTGGTGATTTTGAAAATCACCCTCCTGCCATGTGCAAGAACACATCCCACTAGCCCTGGTTGCTCACAGGACCATCCATCCTGGCCTCAAACACTTCCAGGGATGGGGCAGCCAGATTTTATTTGGATAACTTGTTCCAGTGCCTTGCCACCCCCAAAGTAAAGAATTTCTGGCAATATCTCATCAAAACCTATTTCTTTTCAGTTTGAAGCCATTACCTTTTGCTGTCTGTACACATCCCTATAAGAAGTCTCTCTCCTGCTCTCTTATAAGCCCTCTTTAGGGAATATGGGTTAATGCTATTAACTCTACTCAAATATCATTAGATATTTAGATTATATCTGGCCATAGTCCATAAAGCTGTTTGATTTTGCTATCACAGGAAGAGAAAACAAGGGAAAGTAGATCAGTGCAGAGTATCATGTATTCATTCCCATTCTCTGCATTTTGCTCCATACAACTTTTTTCTCTTTTGAGTGACTTCTCATCTGCTCTTTAGGCTTGATGATTTATTTCACTCTAGAATAAAAAGAAATAAACATGCTGAACCAGACTCCATGCCAATAAGATAATAAAATAACCTCAGTTCTACCTTTGAGTGACATCATGAAAAGAAAAACAGGAAAAATAAGTCTGGAAATTCAAATTAATACCAATTGGGCACAACACCATGTAGATTGACTTTAATGGATATTTTTCTTATTACACTGGCCCACATTAAGATTGTCTGGATGCCTTAACTGTACATTTCCATACCTTTAATTTCTTCTACATTTAACTTTGACTACATAATTTTTGCAATTTGTTTAGGGGACAGAAGCATTAATATTTTTCCTCATCTTAAATTGTATTTTTAAATGATGACTTCAATTTTATTCCATTATTTTTACAGTATGTAAGATATACATTTGTGCGCATGTGTTTGCTTCACTACAGAGTGAAGAATTTATTTTCAAATGCCTTGTGAACTAACTGTGCTAGTCTAGCTAGTGCTTGATTTAGAATTCTTAGTGCATTTGAAATATTTAAGCATGTTAAAAATAAATCTAAGTATCCCATTATAAACTATTTCAAGATCACAGTTTTGTAACTGAGAACAGAATGCTGCGATAATGTGAACAAAAGAAATGCTGAGACAAAATGTGTGTAACATACCAACTGAGTACACAATGAGAGTTTCCAGAAGGTGTTAGGCACACTGTATGCTTCATGAGAGGCAACACAGGATAAATCTGTGACCTTTCCGTTTATCTGTTCCTTTCCTATTTCAAAAAACTTACTGATCTTTGGAGAATAATTAATCTTAGTGTATCAGAGTATGGGGAACTGTACGTTTTTCCTTTAAGAAGGAAAAAAGTCAAAGTTCCTAATTGGAGTTACAGGCATAAAAACTATTCCTTCCCCAGAAAAAAAAAAAAAGGATGAAAGAAAGAAATGGGTCAGAATGTCAACTGATGCAATTTCAGGTGATTCCAATGAAATGGCTGCCAGAGACATCAGTTTTAAGATGAAAAAACCTATTAGATCATCCTAGTCTGTCTTCCTGCATAATGCGGGCCAGAAAATTCCATATAGCAACTCTTGCTGAGCTGATAGATCTCTTGATTGGCTCTCTTCTTTTTAAAAGATCAGTAGATATTCTCCCTAGGAGGCTGAACATGATGAGATAGATGTAGTATTTGATGCAGTATTTGATTTGCAAAAAATTTACGATTTTGGTTTGTTGTGAGTGCAAGTATCAAGAGCCCCTGCTGACCTCTCCAGAACTGCTTCACTGCCAAAGTGAGAAGGACAGTGTTTCAAAGAAAATGAAAACCTTTCTGGAATCCCAAGCTGACAGCGACAAATGTCTAGATGACAAGGTCAAATGGCAGGTATCTTTGTTATGAAAGTAAAGAAAGGTCACACATGGTATGACTTTCTGATTTTTTAAGATAATTTTAAATGGCACCTCACAATAAGACATCAGAAAAAAAGGAATAAAGAAGAAGCCTAGTCATGTATGGAAAGTCCCTGTACATGTGACTAGACACTAGAGATGGGCATAAAAGCAGAATGAAGAGATACAGAATTTATTTCTTGAGATATCAGATGGCCCTCCATGAATTTTTTTTTCCTCAGAGTTTGGGTTTTCTAAGCTTGAGATCAGTCTCTTTCATTTTCTCTGCACACTAGAATTCACAATAAGGAGAAAGTGCCATTGGCTTCAGATAAATGTGTGCTTGGTGTATAAATAGACAAAATAAATGTGGTTGGCTAAAAAATGGATTATTTGTATTAGTGGAAGTCAAAAGCCATCGATTCACTTCAGTGAAGTCAGAGGAAAGAGAGGTTAGTTTGCAAATGAGAAACCTGCTTATTCAAATCGTTTCAGTCCTGGTGAAGTTATTCTAAACCAACTGAAGGATTTATAGCAATTTTAAGAAAAGTAGACTTGGATTTTTTAATTATGATAACCTGAAAATAATGCTACAATGGCCTTGAAGGGCAGTTTGGACAGAAAAGGCCAGTGGCAGTAAAGGATGACCTAGATTTAATAGGATTTGGGCATCTCTAGATAGTCCTTTTGGGACCAAAGCCTGTGAGGCAGCTGCTACAAGCAGAGTTGCCAAACCTCCTGACAAAGGGACAATTCTGATTTTTTTTGTGAAAAGCCCCAGCATCCCAGTAGAAGAGTATAGGTTCCCATTGTTGCTGTAAGTCAACCATCACACAGCTAGAGATTTTAACTCAGCACACTGAAACCAAGTCACTGTGTTACTGAGGGAACACATAGGAACCTGTCCCAGTGTTGGCTGTGTCACAGGGAGACTGTGACATTGTGTCACTGTGGTCCCCAGTGTATTTAAATTGGATCTACATTTCCCAGCACCTAGAAGAATGCCCTGACCATGAAGTTATTGGTAGCAATGACACTGCTACCCAGCAGAGATAGTGCTCTGGCAGACACTTCTGCTTAATGAAAACTTCTCCCAGAAATGATGAATTCTGAGTTGTGTTCACAGAGTGAATGCAGAGACATTTCTATTCTGTCTGATTTATTTTATGTTTGAAGTTATTTTCCAATTCCTATGAATAATTCTCGGCAGGAGCTCTTTCATAAGCAACATATTGCAAGACCAGAAATAGCAGTGAGACAGATTCTCTCCTGTTGAAGTTAGCTTTGGTCCATGGTCCACAGGTAACATGGAACTGTGCTGATTTAGGCTAGCTCAGAATTATCCTGACACATTTTGATAGGCCATGACAAGTCAAATATCTAATTGAAATGCCTCATTGAATAAGCAGACTCTTTGGAATGAGATCTTGGATGTAAAGAATTATCTGGATGTTCATTTGTCTGCAATATCCAGGCATGTTTATTTAGGAATGATGGAAAGTAAGCCTGAAAGGGATGCACAGGTAGGGATGTGATTTCATTTAAAATACTGGTATATCTAATCACTGAATTTTCTGCTTTCAAATTAAATCAGACTGTCTTAACAAGGGTTTGGGAAACAGGTAAAATTCCTATGTGTAAGTTTATTTAAAACACAAGGCAAAGGAAGGAGCTGTTGGATAATTAGATTTTCCTTTATTTTAGTAATGCTGAGAAATAAGTCATTTCCATAATGGAATGCCTAAAAAGCTCACCAGCCATCATCCTGGGAAGGCAGAGGCTTTGAGAAACAAACAGCAGCAAGTGTCCTTGGGGCAGCCACAGGACACTGCTGCCATGTGTCACAATCTTCTGCCTCACTTTGCATGCAGGGGGGATGTGCTACTGTGTGCCAGCAGTTAATTATATGCCCACTGCAAAGGACCACTAAGTCACTGTAATTACATGGCTGCTTTTTATGCTCTCCTTATAGCGGTGTTTATACTGTAATGCTTGCTTGTAATTGTGAGTGGGTAACAGGAAAAGCTGGATTGTGGTGGTCAGCTCTCCCCTACTTGCAGCTATGCCAAGAGTGTGATAGTGGAATGTTACCTGCTCCAGTAAATGCAGCAAGCCCACGTACTCTGCTTGGCTGGCTTAAATCAGAGAAATGGAGGTTTCATCCCAACTTCACACTGTCTTTTACAAAATCCCATTCTGACATGGTGAAACTGGCCTGGCAGCTGCTGTCCCTGGGTTCAGATCAGTCAGCAGAGCTGCTGTTCAGGCTTCCTGCTGCTCCCACACACAGAGCAGTCCCTGGGGCTGATGGAGGCTGCTGCTGTGTCACTGGGCTGCCAGCACTGCCAGTGGGGAAATTCACTACAGCTGAGGCACAATGGAGAGGTCTGACCATTGCTTTAATCTCTCTTAAACACAGATGGCCTTACATAGCCCAGAGGAAAGAAGAACTGACAGCACAGACAATTCAGATGGTCCTGTAAACAGGGGGAGAGTAATACACAACAAAGAACAACATGGCATAAACTCTTTTTCATTCTTGCAAAGCCTGGCAATGGATTTATGGGTACAAGTCTCTCCTCCTCCCATTCCTTTGTTCTCTTGAACTACAGCTGTCTGAGCCCTGGGTTGGCTCCTGGTGACCCACCTTTTCATCAGGTCTGAGTCCCATGGCAGCTCTCCATTGGTGCCACTTGTACCAGCAGTTGTGGTGAAGTTGCTTCTAGGTGCTGGTTCTGTTTTTTTCATGACTAATTTCCTAATGGACATGACCATGTCTGTACTCATTTTTTACTATTTCATGGGCTTTTTCAGCAGTAGTGCCTGGTGTGGTTGGGACAGATAAACATGTAAAAAACTCCTTTGTTGATAACTGCCTCTTAAAAATAACTTCAACACGAGTAAAGCATACATACTTAACCTGTTGTTTTGTAGAAGGCAATCTGTCAGGTCCTTAACTGGACATCTGATAGCAGAGGGATGACATTTAATACTATCATCCCACAGACCTGAGGTGTGTGAGAGTTTTAACATAATTTCCTTTAATGACTTCAAGAATGCTTACTCTTTCCTTATCAGTCCGCCAGAGCTGAGGGCCTGCTTATAACATTCTGGAAGTGCTTCTGCATTAAAGCTTTGGGCTGCTCGCTTTCAGCTTTCCTGAGCAGGTACTACAGGACAGAAATCAGATAATACTTTTCCTTTTTTTATTTTTTTTTTTAATTTAGCATTATCTTTTTTCTTCATTAACACATCCTATAAGGCTATAAGTCAGAATTTGAACTTCCATTGCATTCATGTGGTTTCTTTCTTTTTAGTGAACTGCTGTGCTGGAGTGGGTCAGCCTAATGCAGTGAAAACCAGTCCTCATAACTGATAAAGGTTACAGACCTTTTCTGGGAAAATGTTAACAAATGGCCTCATTGCATCTAAAAGAATATATCCCATACACATTCTTTGTTCTCATAAGAACAGGCATTCTGTATTGCCTACCAAGTCTAGGGACAAACTAAATTAATCTTAAAAAAACCCTTCACTATTTATTCTTACTTCATTGATTTAAGAACATGACACTACACATTGGAAATCTGTCTTTTCTTCTTTAAAAAAATTAATTCTCCCAGCACCACTCTGAAACATACTGTAGAGAAAAGTATTTTCTCACTTGATAATGAATCTTATCACTTAAAAATCAGGACTTGAGTTTTAGTCTTAAGTGCCTGCCTTCAGACAGCTAAATAAAAGTTTCTTGGTTTTCAGGGATGCTCACCAACAATAAATACACCCACTGATTCAATTAAGCATTATGGTTCCTAACAACTCTGAAGAAATCAGGTCTACCTTAATTTGGGCACATAATGCAGCTCCAGACATCCACAGAATAAAAAATTTATGTTGGCTTTAAAAACTCTGTAAAAAAAAGTCAGGGTAACAGCTTTGGCCAATCCCCCTGATCCACATTTCCAGTGAGCATTTAACAGGGTCTGAAAGTTAACCACTATTAGGAAGAAGGAGACCTAGGGGAGCAGTACTGCACTGGCAAGGTGATAAACTGCTGGCAGTATAATCAGGCTGTTACAGCACAAAATTGTAATCCTGACTTGATGTGTGGCTTCGGCAAAGTAATTTCAGTCCCTCCTTTCAGTTTACTAGCTAATAAACAGTTATCCTGAAAGTTATTCTGAGGATGCTGTGATACCTAATTAATTTTAGTCAAGCAAAGCATTTTAAAAACTGACCTTACTAAGCACAATTTTCTACTATTTTCTACTATCACTAGCAGAAGTAAAAGAGAAATCAATTACTTTTGAGTATCTCTTGGGACACACAGGTGGAGCACCTGTATTATTTTGCAGGCATCTGGTACACAAGTCTTTACCACCAAGGTTTCAAATATATTCAGGCTCTTGCTATCTCCAGTTTCAGCTAGAATTCACCAATTGACACTTTTGGGATCTAGCTATCCTCTTTGAAATCATAGAGCCATAGAATATGCTGAGCTGGAAAGCACCTATCAGGATCATCAAGTCCAGCTAATGGCCCTGAACAAGACACACCAAGATTCACACCCCATGTCAGAGAGCTTTGTCCAAATGCTCCTTGAACTCTGTCAGGTTTGGTGCTGGGACCACTTCTTTGGGGAGCCCTTTCCACAAAGCTGCTCTCAGCCTCTCATTCCCTGGTCTGTACACACTACCAGAGTTACCCCGTCCCAAGTGAACAATCTGGCACTTGCCCTGGTTAAAATTCAAACCGTTCATGATTGCCCACCTCTAATTTTTCAAGGTCTCTCCGCAGGTCCTCTCTGCCCTCAAGAGAATCAACAGCTCCTCCCAATTTAGTACTATCACCAAACTTAGTATTTCCTCAAGGCCTGCATCCAGGTGGTTTATGAAGATGTTGAGGAACCACTGGGCCCAGGATGGAGCCCTGTGGAACCCCACTGGTTACAGGTCCCAATCTGATGTCACCCTTTTCTCTACAACCCTTTCTGCCCAACCCACAACCCAGCTCACCCATCTCAGGAAGTGTTTATCCCAGTAAGTGATATACATTTTGTCCAGAGGATCCTGTGAGAGTCAGCATCAAAAGCATTACAGAAATGAAAAAAGGATAGATCAGCTGGCTTCCCTTGATCAGGTGGGTTATCTTGTCACAAGAGGAAATTAGTTTCAACAAGTAGGACTTTCCCCTCATGAAGCCATGCTGACTGAGACCACTGATGGCATTTGTCCTTCAGGTGCTTTTCAATACCTCCCAGAAGAATAATCTTTTCCATAATTTTACCAACCACTGAAGTGAGACTTTAGACCACTGAAGCCTATAGTTCCTGGGGTTAACCTTTTTACCCTTATTGAAAACAGGTACAATGTTGACCAGTTTCCAGTCAGCTTGAACCTCTCAGGATTCCCAAGATCATTCAAAAATCCTTTAGAAAGGCTTTGCAATGACATCAGCCCACTCTTTGAGGATTCTTGGATGAATCCCATCAGACCTCACAGATATGTAGGGATCCAGCTGGAATAAGAGATCCCACACAAGTTCAGGATCAACTGGGAGTTATCAATCTCACAGTCAAAATCCTCAAGCTCAGGGCTGTGTGACTCCCTTGGTCCATCACCCATGTTGAAGACAAGAGGCAAAGAATGATCAAACACCTCTGCCTTGTCTATGTCCCTGTTTGTGAAGTGACCATCCTCATCCTCTATCAGGCCAGTGTTACTTCTGCGCTGCCTTTTGCCAGTAATGTATTTGAAAAAATTCCCCAGCATTTCTGGCAGTTTCATTTCCAGCTGAGCTTTTGCCACATGATTTTTGTCCCTCCAGTGGCAAGCAGCATCTCTGTACTCTTCCCACATCACCTAACCTTGTCTCCACTGGGCATACACCTTCCTTTTTTGTCTTATTCCAAAGGCAAAGGCCAAGCCTTTGGCCTTGCCTCCTTGATTTCCAGTATTTGGGAATTGCTGCTTCTGTGCCCTTAGGAAAGGATGTTTAAAAAGTGACCAGCACTGAAGAACTCTAGCACCTACAAAAATGTTTTTCCAGGGTACTTTATCTATTAGTTTCCTGAGCAGTCTGAGGTCTGTTCTTCTGAGGCCAGAGTGGAGGTTTTGCTGGCACTTTTCCTCCTGTCAACAGAGATTTTAAAGTTCCTCTGAACATTCTCTTAGTATTGCTGTGACACATCAAAACCTGAGGGGCTCTCTAACACAGGAAACTATATCTCTACACTCATCACTTTTTATACCTGTTTTTAAATATTCAAAATATTTGGGGTAAGGTTTTTGCAAACATTTTTAGCCTCTATGTAACAGCAGAACTAGCCTGTTACCAGTAACATGAAAAACTATTGGACAGTTACCACTGTGATTGTAAATTAAATGTTAGAATTAGATACCTGGGCTTTAGAATCAGTGCTGCGAAAAGGGAGACATTCTCACTTACTATTCTTCCAGCATCTCTATTTGAAGGTTTGCCTGGAGACTATCAGGCCATCACAAAGGTCATCAGCTTCATTATAATTAAAGCTGAGTTTCTGTAAGATGAACAACAGATCTGCTCAAACTGTGAATTTTCTCAATCTGTAGAATACAGATTTTAGGCATTCTCTGCTGAGATATGGTCTTCACAGTTTTTAATGAAACTGTTCCGTAGTCATTGTTATATCCTCATTATTACCTGTTTTTGCCTAATCTGCTCATTAAATTATATACCCTGCTCAAGATCTTTAGGCCTTGTGTTTCCAGAATCATGTAATGGTATTTTTGTTTGGTGACCCACTTTCATGGGAATAACTTTTGTTCTAGGGATCATTATGGTGATATAATAGTCTTCAAACAATTTATGAACTTGAAATATGGGAAATAAATTCTGTCAGTCTCGAGTCACAAGCTTGTATAAATGATCAGCATATTCTCTGGGGTGGAGGTGCTGAATATAAAAGTGTGTTATTTGGCTAACCCAAACCTGTGGTTGTTGCTACACTCATGGCTCACCTCCAACAGTATCTGCTCACCTTTAGAAAGCTAAAGCCTATTTTGAGCATGACATTTGAGAAGCACAAGACAGATAGAAGCTTGGCTTCTATGACAATGAAACCCTGGGGTGCTCAAATCATCAGCTCTAGAATGAGATGCAAATGAGTAGGTGGACCTGTCCTGTTGAAGGTGCTATGAAGACTTTAGGATCCATTGAGCAAAAAGAACCAACTTGAAGGACATGAAGCTGTTTAACTAGTTTTTATGGGCTATAGAGAGGGAGTAAATTATGAAAGTCAGTGTCATAGGAGCTTTGCTGTCAAACTGAGATTAATGCCACCAGAGCTTTTCCTAAAGTGCAACACTTCTGCAGTTCATTGCAAAAACAACAGTCATTGAATGAATCAGGTTGGGTGGGTGCCCTGAAGGGTGGCTGGGTCTATCCTGTGTTCAGAGGAGCTCTGATTTCAGATCTAGACTGCTCCTCAGTTGGCATCACCTATCTCTTGGGTTGCTGTCTGTCTGTCCAATCTTCCCCCTCATTACTGAAGACATTAAACAATCTCAGACCCAGGACCAAGCCCTGAGTAGGAGCACTGGAGGATGAAGCAGGAGGTTGTCTTCCCCCAATGGCTTTCCTCAGTAAAGGACTCACCAAGAGACCTCCATAAAAAGCTCAGGCTTTCTCCAAGTGAGAGGTACTAAATCTGTAGTGTGAGATTCCTGTTGTTCAAGCTGCAGAAAACCAATCTAAAGGGTTAAAGCCTTTATGGTGAGTTATCAAAGCAGAGGAAGAACTGAAACCTGAAAGTTTTCATCTATACTGTGACTACAATATAGAAAAAATATAGAATATAGAAAAAAGTACAATGCAAGTAATTTTAGGTATACAGCATCTAAGTGTACAAGAGCCCGTCTATATATTTGCAAGCTTAATCCAAATGTAAATGGCATAATTTTTTCTTATAAAATTAATTTTGATGGGCAGCTTCATTTTCCTAATACTAATTCTATTAGTACTAATATTTATGTAATACTTTGAGAACCAAAAAATTATTGTGGTGGTCTTAAAATCCAATTTTTAGAAAAGCCTATTCCTTTAAAATCAGAAGTATTAGTTCTGTGAAATAAGCAGAAATAATTTTCATCTTCATTTCCTGAGTAGTTCCATTGAAATCAATCTCTGTAACTATGTGCATGTTTAAGAAAAGAAACACCCTAGTGCTCTGCTGAAGAGAAGCTAAATTACCAATAAACACAGTTCAGATGCTCAGCCTGCTAATGCAGCACTAAATCCAGTGGAGTTCACTCCAGGGGAAGAAAGTATTTCTGGTTATCACAAAAATTACACATATTCCCTGGGAGATAAGTTCTGGTCCTGACCTGACTTAAAGCAAATATTCATTATTTTATATTAGGTCTTATAATAAATGAGCCTTCAGTGGAAAAGTATCTTCAGATAATATAACCCACAACTATAGATTTCCTCAGGCATTGTGCTTTAGTTCAGCTATAGAAGTAGCTATACTAAAAAAAACCCTTTTCTTTTGAATTTGTGTGTATGTGTACATGAGTTCACCCTCATATTTTATGTCTTTTGAAAACATAAAATTAAGGGAACCTTTTAAGTGCAACTTGGGCTTTAAACTTCTTCAACAACTTTTTTGATAGTAAGTTTTACAAAATAAGATATTAATATCAATGATTTAAAACTCAAAGCACTAATAGTACTGTATTCAGACTAGGCTGATAATGTGGTCCAACTGCACAGTGGAGACCTCCACTCTGGCCAGGGAAATGTAATACAAGCTCTCCTGGAAATACTGGAAATACCATGCTGTGTTAACTCCTGGTGCAAGACTTCTGTGAAAACCTCCCTGCACACTGCTCCATCAATTGTGAGGCATCAATCTGCATCTGGAGAACTGCCAGAGCCAGATAAGAAGAAAAACCTGTCTTCACTGCAGTGCTGGAAGACTCCTTCAGCAATACTCATTTCTTCCACTTTTAGAGCACCTTGCCATCTAACCTCTTCCTACAGTCAATGGGGAGACATGGGCATCTGCAAGATGCAATTATCTATTCTACATATTTATCTTGGGATAAGATGGATCATGCAGTAGAGGAACCCATTTCTCTGCATTGATTTTAAAAGCTACCTAGTGATTAGCTCTAACACAAACACCTACACCTCACACCCAACATTAATTGAAATGGATTTTACCCTGTCTGTGACTCTGAGCCTTAGAGAGAAGTAGGCTATAGGAAAGTTCCTAAAAAATGAGAGCCAGTTCATGAAACCTGGGCCTAACAGAGCTCAGCTCTGTGTGGGGAATCAAAGGAATCAAGGTAACAGCCCAAAATTCCTGCAAAGGTATTTCTGTACAAATAACTTGGCATTTCCTTGGGGTTTGATTCTTGGCACCTCACAAGATATAGTAAGAGTACATTGCGAAAATGGATCCATAACTTCTGCAGTCTCCTGTTATAGCATCACTGTCAAGCCAATATTTACCTTACTATGACTTGAAAGCAGCTGAGCAATGTTTGGGGAAATCTGGACTTGCACCATGTACATTCCAGCTGGCTGTCATGAAACAAAGACTGCAATAAAACTGAGCCTGACACTGTCAGGCAATTTCCTGGTTGATGTGATCATACCAAATTTGAAGAAAGATACTAGCAAATCAGCTAAAAGGGTCACAAAGACTAAATACAGATTAAAAGACAGTGAGAAATGCATTCCAGTTGTGTACATTTGCATTATAATCAGAATGGTTTTAGGAGAAAATGAAAATATTCAGAAACACATTCGTTTGGATAAAAAAAACCTTTTTCCTGTGTTTCAAGTTCTTAGTGTACATGCTAATCTCTCCAAATTGCTACACAGATCAAAGTTTAAGATAAACTAAACTAATTTTTCCAAAATGTTTTTGTTGAGTTTAGTTCAAACATTTGCTTTCACCTTAACTACTCTTTATCAATGTGGCTAATTATTACAATTAATTTAATTTTTGAAAGAAAGAATTTGCATTCTTGAAATCAGAACATCATACAGGAAAACAAATTAAGATTGAAATCTGTGAGAACTTTTCTAAAATTTTTCTGACCTTTCCCAACTAAATATTTTTGGTTTTAACATAATGGTTAGAAGAAGCTGTTTTATCAGAACATTTCTCCAATTCTGCCAATTTTGATCCATTCTGAGTATAAAACAGCTAATTAGATTTCCCAGCACTTCTAGTCTCCTGATCAGGCATAGCTGCAGGATCACAGAGAGGACAGGCCAGTACACCAATGCCCTAGGTGGAGAATATTTCTTTTAATGTAGTTTCTACAATACACAAGAGGATGCTCAGCAGCTGGTGGTTATGTGGAGAATGTGAAACATTCTGTGCACGTTCCAGTCCCTTGCTCTCAGTTGTGCACACATCCATGCTCCCAGACCCTGCTTTGACTCATAAACCTAAGGATCTCTTCCCTGTAAAGACAGGCACAGGTTGTTCCTCAGCCACCAGTCACAGTTAAAGCATCTGTCTTTTCCTTGGTGCCTCGGGACTGCCCTCTAATGCAGACAGTCTGAAAGAGATAATTTCTCTCATGGTGCTCTTAAAAAAGCTGTGGCTTCCCCATCAGATGAAAAACCACTCAAAGAAATAAAGATTAAAAAATTAAGATTATTATGATACACTTTTAATGGAAAGTCTAGAATGATTCAGTGAGGACTGTAAATTTAGAAGAATGATTTTTTCAGTTAACATAAAATATTTCAGCAGGCCATCGTCTCAGATTCTCTTTCTAAAGCTTCACAACTGCCTTAAAAAATGTAAAAATCCAAAGCAATTTAATTATATTCCTGATAAAGAACAGTAATGTAATTAAGTCTTTGATGTTTAATCTTGCTCTGTCTTTCCACCTGCCTGTGGGCACAATCCTGTGAGCCATCAGGAGCCTCACAAGTTTTCTGCAGCACTTGACAGCTGAGCCAGCTTATCCCTCTCCTTCCTCCAGTCAAAGCATGGGAGACCTCCTCTTCATCATTTTTGTGGTGCAGTTGACAGGCAGGCACCTCAAAGACCTAAAGTCATGTCCTGTGGCTGTCTAGGACATCTGTGACAATTGTCAACCCCTGTGTTCCTCACCTTAAATTCTAGAGGCAGGGTTTAATCATTCAGTTATTTAATGTACAAAATAAGCCACAGAACACACTGCACAGGAACATCTCTGCTGATCTAAACCAGTCTCCTCTTGCTTTTCTCTTTCAATATCTGCAATTTTTGCAAATAACCCTTTTACTTTTCCTTACCATTATGAACATAGAGATTCAAGGCACACAAGTTGCCCTTTCCTTTTTTATGTGTGACCCATGCTACTCCAAATCAAAGAGACACAAAATAATTCCTCAAGACCCAACCTAAACACAGAGACTTTCAGAGTGCATCTATGCTTTTATGCTTGTATATAAAATTCCAATAAATACATACTGAACAACAATAGAATTTCATCCCATCTCCTGACTGGCAACACCCTGTCAGACAAGGACACATCTATAGAGTTGTAATTTGGTTTCACTTCCCTACATACTTTGACCTGTTAGAAAATCAGGCTCTAATAATATATAACACATCAGGATGCAGTAGATTTTTTCATTATTCTAGTCTTGCACTCACAAAAAATTACCTTTGGTTACCATATTGACTTAAGGCAACTTGTAAGAAATTGAGGAGTTTGTTCTGAATTACTCTTTTCCCAGTGGTATTGCTTTTACCCATAGAGGATCCAGCATTTTTAATATCTGCCTCAAATTTCCCTATCCCCAGTACAGGCAATGATGAAAGAAAGGTGCTGAAGAACTTTCACTGTCATAAAAGCAGAATCCATTTGAAGAAATTGACAAATCACTCTTATTTATTTGCTACAGATTGTCTCTTTTCTGCAACAAAAGGTTTTATTCCTCATAAGACAAAGCAAATTCATTTTAGTTCTGTGTTATATTAACCAAAAAGTTCAGACAAAAAAAAAAAAAAACAGAAAAAAAACCAACAACAACAACAACAACAACAAAAACAACAACAAAAACAAACAAAACAAAAAAAAAAAAAAACAAATAGAAAAAAGAATCTGTTTCTCAAGGTGATGGGTTTGCTAAGGACTGGTCCCACTTGCCCAACATCACCATAGATGGGGGAGGGGGGGTTTCCACTAGAAAAATTATCTTTCCCACAGTGATTCTTATTCCTGTGTCATATGCAGTGATGATTAACTAGTTGGATGAAATACTTTTGCTATGAAAGACTGTAAGAGAGCCACCTGAGAATACCTTACCTGTCTGGGGCACTCAGCTGAAAGTTTGCTATAAGAGTTAGAAAGAAAGACTATGTTTGGAGGCTGAATTTAAATCAAAGCTTTTAAACACCTTAATGGTTGCATGACTATTTAGTGTGCCTCTGCTGTTATTCTTTGTGGAAGGCCTAAAACAGAAAATGAGACCATTATCTCCCTGTTCACATCCTATATTCAAGAATCTTAGTGCAGAATCATCTCGACTGTAAATCCATGTAGGACTGAGTAAGAAAAATAAAAAAGCATGATTTCAGCTCTTTCATGCCTTAGATGCTACACAAGAATTTTGAAGTAGATGTCAGACTTGGATGCAGAATGTGGCCATCCAGTACCAAAACCAATTGTAGATGTACTCACAGCTGCTTTCATTTTGCTATATTTTACAGCATTACAGAACTTGACTAAATATTTGATTTCACATGGAGTAAAATCTGGGCTGCATAAAAAAATCAGTGGAGGTTTTGCTATCAACTTCGTGAGGTTTCAGAAATTGCCAAATTTAATGATTTCCTCATTAAGAACACACTGGTTTTGGTACCTTGAGAGTTCTGACTCTCAGGAGCCAGAGTGTCATGAGAGTCTCTCTTTCTGCAACGCACACAGGTGGAAATAAACCTTAGAATTGTGAATACGAGAGAGCTCTGAAACCAAACAAATGACACTAAAGAACACTGACTTTGTGATCTTTCAAACAAAATATCACCACAGCCTTAAGATATGTAAACCAGTCTCATGACAGCTCAGGGCCTGGAAATAGAGAATGCATCCAATATGTAAAAAATATTCCATTTTATATGAAAGAACTTGTCGTTTTGGATGATTTGTTTTCTTCATAAATAACCATGTTTTCATATGCCATTTGCATGAAGGTTTGTAAACAAGACCAGTAGGTGATTAAAAAAACACAGCAAAAGGCAATTTGGGGAATTTAATTTGAAGACTATTTTGCAAGTAATATTCCACACATTTTCTCCAGCTCTGCCCAGCAATCTCTAAGCAGATTACAAAGTTCTCACAAATCTGGTGGTAGGCAGTAACTCAACAAGTGAACAGAACAGATGCCAATCTTCAACTTGGTGCTTTTACTCTACTTCCAGAAAGAGAATATAAATCCTTTGGAGATGTTTTCCTCCAGTTCTGTGAAAGCAGAACTTGTGCAGCACAAGAGAAGGACCACTTGGTAACATGTTTATTCATTTAGGGGAAAGGTCTGCTGTCAGTAGGAACAAAGCCACCATTCTCATACATATTGACAGGGTGTAGGCATAGCCATAGCTGGAGGTGGCTTTTCTGCTTCCTTTGGTCATGTGCTGTGTATCACTGATTTGAAATGATGCTGAAAATATTTTTGTTCATAATGTAAATAAATAAATAAATAAATAAATAAATAAATAAATAAAATAACTGTGAGCAAGTAGGATTTCTGAAACATTTATGTGTTAGTGAGGCTACAGCAGAAAGAGCAGCTGTTCATGAATATAACAATATTCATTCAATAACTTCAGTAACAATAATTTCAATAGGATTCTGAGCCTCCCCTCTGCACCAAACCTCAGGAAAAAAAACCAGATAAAACAGTCAAAGCAGAATCCATTATTCCATTTAAATTGCTTTCTCAGTAGATTAATGATTCCATAGCAGGAAAGATCATATTCAGCAAAGTTTTCCTAACCCTATTAGTCCAGGAAAGATCCCTGATATCTTACAAGGTAAGAAGAGAAATCGGAACTAGCCTGGCCCTTGCAGCTTTTGTATTCTTGGAAATGTGAAGGAAGCTGAGACACTGAGCCTTCCTTATGTGCAGTCCCACAAGCAAATGAGGAAAGTTATAGGATGGCCTAAATAAAATGCATGAGCACTGCTGGTACCTAATAAAATACCAAACATGCAAATACTATTGATACATGGCAGCATTAAATTGCAAACACATGCCACAGCAAAGGGCAAGCAGCCACTAATAAATGTAAACTATTAACCAGCTCTTCAAGAAAAAAAGCCACAAATCATGCCATGACTCGCTGTGAGTGCTGCAGAGTGTATGAGCAACTGCTCTATTTCTGTTCAGGAAATAATCATCACAATGAACAAAGAAAAAAGAAAAAAGAAGAAAAAGAAAAAGAAAAAGAAAAAGAAAAAGAAAAAGAAAAAGAAAAAGAAAAAGAAAAAGAAAAAGAAAAAGAAAAAGAAAGAAAAAGAAAAAATCTGCCAAAGTCATTGAGATTATATAATAATAATATAAATATTACTTTTCCTTCCTTACTAACAAAAGATATAAGATCTTTGTTTCAGCTGAGGGAGATATTTTTACAGGCTTCTACCTTAGGCCTGATTTTTATTCTTTCCATGGCTCTTTTGCAGTGTCCTGACTACATGTAGGGCCTTGAAGCAGGAATCAGGAGCTTCACTCCTGTTCAAATAGTGTATATATATTTTTATAAAACTGTTTTAACCATTCAGCCTCAAAATACTTTGAAAATCTTTATCTCCTAAATGCAGCATCAAACTGCATGAAAAAACCAGCTCCCCAGTCACTGCCCAGCCCCGAGAGGGGATCAGCAGCAGAGCAATTTGCAGAATGCCAACAGACTTCACTCTCCAGAGGACCCCTGATTGCAATCCTGCCAGCTGTGGAGCTGGTGATGGGAACTGAGGGTTGGTTCCTGCCATTGCTGAATCCAAAGGCACCTTTTTCTTGTAAGCAGTGGTGCCCACAACATCTTGGCATGGGACAAACCCAGATGCTCTTCAGACAGGGGAATGAGGCAACTGGGAAAAAAAGCTGGGATGAAAACAAAGAACTGCAGTCAGAAAATACTTCTGAACAATGGGGCTACACTTTCACACAGAGCTCAGCAGTGAGTTTAATTAAATACTACACATATTTACTTACTGAAAAACCCTGTTTCATTAACATAAACAGATAGGGGATCATCAGTGCATGACAACCCATAGGGCACCAAGGGAAATGTGTTTTGAATTCTGTACATCAATCAAGTGATTCATATACATGGCATTTGCAGCTGATGACTGCCTGAATGGAGTCTAGTGATTTTTACACCAGGGTACAGCACTAAAAACCCCTCATTAATAGATAATCAGCTTCTACTGATCAACTCCTCGGCTGCGTTCCAAAGCATCTGTTCCGCCTGTTTTGTGATTTAGAGATGCTAAGTACAATAAAAGCAGTTCTGTGTTATTTCTTTACTCATTAACCTTATTATACTATTTCACCCTCAGCAGTGATTTTTTTTTAAAGAAAGTTGATAAAAAGCAAGTGAAAAATACATTAGCCCACTAAATGGCCCATTGTTTCATTATGCTTGTGCTAACAATGAAAGAGCTGTTCTAAGTGAATAGTATATTTTAAAGAAAAAACTTCTGAGAATAATTACTTTTTTAGCTGAACTGTTTATGAATAGACTTTTAGACTTCAAGATTTCTTTTCCTACTAATGTTACACAGTGAAACGAATGCAAAATTAGTATGTGAAAAATGGCTTAGAGGGACAACATTTTTTATTCAAGCTATGTAAAATGTGTATAATTTGCTCTTCAGATTGATATTCCAAAGGTGGCTTCATGCCTTTTTTTCCCCACTGGAAGGTAATACAAAATGCAGGGATTTTTCAAACAGTGCTATCTGTGTCTGTGACAATATGGTGGTTTCCAGTTTTGTTTTAGATTACTGCACCTGAAGCTATTTATGGTCAGAACACTCACATAACAGCTATATGTTGTTTATATATTTCAATTTGCAGGTAATGTAGCCAAGGGCTAATCACACATAGATCAGATTTGCCACTAGTGTTTTCTGATGTCTTATTTTCAGGCCCTATTAAACCTGACAAAATGATAGGTGGAAAGAGAGAGAAGACTAAATAAATAAAGCAACAGGAAGGTTTGAGGGAAAACAAGGCTCTCAGACCAGTTTGCTGTAGCTTTAATTTGTTTCTTTGAAAATTGTAGCTGCTAAAATCCTAAGACACAGCTGGCATCCAAATTAAAACCCTAAAGGTATCACATGCAGGACTCAAAAAAGCACACACTTCTCTCTGCCTACTTTTTTTTTTTTTCCAGGTTGCTTTAGCTCTGTAGATTAGAAAAAAAGCCCCAAAAAGTTTTTTCCTCCAGATGATCTGCAGAGCTGAACAGATCCAGGATCTCCAGGCCGTGCAGATGACATGGTGCTGCCAGCGGTCTGGTTTGCTGGGAACCCATAGCCCCCTCCTGACCCAGCTGTGCTCCTTGGCCCATTTCCCAGGATGTTGGCCCAAATGGCAGCTTGCCCCTCTGTGAGCTGCCTTATTCTAAATATGTTTGACCTTGCTCTGAGGGAAGGTATCCAGAGCCAACTCATGCTGGTAGGAGCTCAGACTGGCTTTACTCCATCCCCACATAGATGAGAAGATATATGAGAACTGGATCCCCCTCCAATAATACCTTCTGGAGTCATAAACTTGTTCCTCACTATTTCCCAGTGTATCAGAGCATGTCTTATGTCACACCTTATTATCACCATCATCCTGAAACATTTATATTTCAAGCTGCTGAAACTTCTCTCCTTAGAATCTCACAAATTCCAGTTAGTGAAATGCTGCCCATACTCAGCAAAGCCATGTCACTGGCACAGCAGTTCTGTAAGCACAAAAGGTTTAGCACAGGCTTTAAAACAGATAAATGTGGATAAATGAAAAAATTAAATAAACCCATTTCAGCAACAGACACAAAACAAATTACACAGCAGTATTGCTGGCTCAGAAGAGCATCCATAACTATGGGACTTTCAGGAGATGCAGCTGGAACATGGCCCTCTTACATTTCTATCACATATGGGGGTGTGACATCAGCAATTCCACTTGGGCTTTCTTTGTCACTAGTGGTTACAGACAAACACATGCA
This sequence comes from Molothrus ater, assembly GCF_012460135.2. Classification (NCBI taxonomy): domain Eukaryota; kingdom Metazoa; phylum Chordata; class Aves; order Passeriformes; family Icteridae; genus Molothrus; species Molothrus ater. Next base: position 142,512,227 of record NC_050478.2, on the reverse strand, counting down.
AATTAAAACAGTCCTGGATTTTTATACAGCTTTCTTTTCCTGTGGTTGGTCCATGCTGAGTAAAAGTGTGCTGCAGGCTGGGGCTAGGGCCACTGTCTTCAGCCTTCCTCAAGGTCATCAAAGTGAAACCCTGAAAGTTTGTGTTTTCCAGCTGCTGTGATCTTAGAGATGCTCCTGGACTGCAGCTTCTTGGGTTTTTTAATGGATTTGGCCTGAGTAATTTTGAATTCCAAGAGAGAAATCTTCTGAAAATTATTATTATCATCTGAAATTGTCAGTAGTGAGATTTATCAGTACTCGAGCAAAGAACTTTCTGCTTATTGGTTGAAATAGTAATCTGAAGGTACAATTAAAACATCTCTTACCCCTGAGTCAAGTTCAGGTACAAACCAGTCATCAAAATATCCTCTAGTGGCTCTGTGCATATGGGTCTAGTCTTCACAACAATTCATGAAATATCTCTATTTAAGTGAATTAATGTACTGCTTTTTGCAACTGAATCTCTTCCCAGGCAGAAAATTATATTTTTTAAAATTTATTTACCTAGTTATCAATGAGAAAAATAATTTTTGTCAGCATAAACAGAGGCTTTGTATGCAAAAAAAAAAAAAAACCCTTGTAACTGCTACCCAATTTCTTTCTTCTTTGTAATGTCCCAGACTGCTTTTTAGTTCAAGCTGTGATTTATGTTCCAGAGTCTGGGTAGAGAAAACTGCAAAATTTTATCACAGAATATAACCCAAGCATCCCAAAGCAAGCTCCATTGCTTTGATCTCTGTTAATGAGCTAAACATCATGGACAGTTTTGCTGGCTTAGCTTCATGGGATTCCATGGAGTTAGGACAGAATGAAAACTAGATATCCCTCACCTCCAGGGGTATGGTATTCAGCAGGTGTGTGTGATTTTCACCATGCACAGGATACCAGCAACATCATTCACTGTGGGGTTTCCAATGATAAACAGCATATGCAAAATACAGGATAAAATATGGCAGTAACCAGTGGGATAAGATATTAAAGACAATGGAATTTGATTCAGGGAGGTCTTTTTACAGCATCAAAGTTGATTTGGTTTCATCCATACCTATTCTTCCGCAAAGAAAAGCAGACTTTGCTGACTTTCTGGTAGAACCCATGTCACTGCATAAACTGACCCACCAAAAGTCATACACTCAGAAGCTGAGAACTTCAAATACAGCTAAGATTTCCAAATGCATGGAAATCTCACTTCATCAGACTTGCAAGGTACTGAATACAGTCTCAAAGCATTGGGAGAAGGAGAATCTTCAAAAATACTCTTCTGGGGCTCTGAAAGAGAACTTCAGATTTGCAAAGATGAGTGTCTTTGTCTAAGACAGACTCATATGAACCCAAAGTTTCACTAAGAGTAATTTCCAGGCTCACCCTAGTGTTCCAAAACTCACTTTAATCAGGTGAGCAAGGGGCAGTGCCAGGACCATTGGCAGGAGATTTAAACAACTCTGTGAGTGCAGGAACATGAGCAGGCAAACAGGGCCATGGCAGGGGCAGTTTCCACACCAGGAAGGACACAGCCACACCCTGGCTGCTGGTGGTGCACCAGGTGTTAGGTGGGTGTGGTGTTTTTACTGGAGTTTTTTCCCCACAACTTGAATTGAGCCAGTGATGTTTTACAAACAGCCAAAAGCCATTGCTGGTGCATGCAGCGAGAGTGTGCTGGCCCAAACAGAACCCCAAGAAGGACACGGCTCTCCAGGTGAGTGGCTGCAGGGAGTATCTGAGCCTGGAGGACAGGGCTGCATGTGGTGGGAGGAGGTGAATGAGATGCTCTGTCTAGTGGCCAAGCTTAAGGAAAAAACTGAAAGGCTAGGGAGTATTAGGGAGAGTGAAAAAGAAATGGAGTGGTGGAGTTACAGGAATGAACATAGCACGGGTGGCAAACAGGAGCTGGGAGCCATGGTACAGCAGGAAAGCTGTGACATAATAGTCACCATGGAAATGTGGTGGGATGCTCTCATGACTGCAGTGCCACAGTGGGTGGGTGGCTTCGGGCTCTTCAGAAGAGAGAGGTGAGGTAGGAGAGGTGGAGGAGTGGCTTTCTACACTGGGGAGTCTCCTGAGCTGCTGGAGTGTGTCCAGAAAAGAGCAACAAGGCTGGTGAAGGGTCTGGAGCACCAGTCCTATGAGGGGCAGCTGAGGGAGCTGGGGGTGTTTAGCCTGGAGAAAAGGAGGCTCAGGGGGAACCCTGTCTCTCTCTACAGCTCCCTGAAAGGAGGCTGTAGCCAGGTGTGGACTGGTCTCATCTCCCAGGTAACAGTGACAGTTCAAGAGGACACAGTCTTCAGCTGCACCAGGGGAGGCTTAGGTTGGACATTAGGAAGAAGCTCTCCACAGAAAGGGTGATTGGGCATTGGAATGGGCTGCCCAGGGAGGTGGCAAAGTCACTGTCCCTGGAGGTGTTCAAGGGAAGACTGGATGTGGCACTCAGTGCCGTGGTCTTGTTGACAAGGCTGTGTTAGGCCATGGGTTGGACTCAATGATCTCAAATGTCTTTTCCAGTCTAGGTGATTCTGTGACTCTGAGATGTCAGTTCTTAAATCACACGCACAATTAAAATTATTTTATTTGCAATGGTTAAAAAAAAATAACAAAAATAAATCAACCAGGAGTCAAGAAAATTGGCTTCTTTTAAGGTCTCACTCTATTAAAGTCTCATTTTAGTTCTGACTGTGATCAGGAAGACCCGCTCTGCATCTTTTCCAAAACACCGAAGCACATACAAACTCTCCCTGAGACATTCTTTGATTCTACTGATTTTTAGAGTGAGAATAAAAAGCTCTCTTAGCTTCTCTGACATCTGATAGGCTAATTGAAATTAATATAAGCACAATTAAAATTAACTAATTGGTCTACACCTGATCTTTGAGGCATGGCACAGTAGGCAGCCAAGCAGAGCAACACAGTCAGTGTTCCAACAGTGTCAGCCTTAATCAGCATCCAGGCAGCTCAAACCTCTGGAGGATTTACTAGACACCTAGACACTCATTATCCCTTTCCTAAGGAAAATACCACATTCTCAGATCAATAGGAATATTTGATTGAACTATAAATACGCCAAACGGAAAAATCAGCTTCAAAGAATCGTGTCTCCACATCAGTAATGTCTCTCCAGAAAGTCATCTTCGTTTCAGCCAGATTTCTTGGTGTGGTTTGAAATGTCACATTTTCCTCCTATTCCCGTGTTTTGTGCCCATCAGACTGATGTGATACTAATTGCAATGGTTTCTATCACATTCTCTACCCCTATTTTTTCTAGAACTGTTCTTCTTTTGTTTTAAATGTCTGCAGGAATTAAATGGCATGTTGACCCTCTATAGTCTTCTTCCAGTAATGCATCCATTATTTACTGCCTTAATTTTAAAGCATGATTTATTTTGTCAGGCCTGTTTTAAATCAATGATGCAGAAAAAATTTGCAACACAGTTAAGAGGAAGGCCCATGGGTAGAAGCTCTGCAGTCTTACTGTGCATTTCTCTTCCTTTTCCTGACAGTTTTACCTGACAGTGGGAGCTTCCAGCACTGCTGGAGTGGGGATCTAGACCTGGCCTTGGCCCCATATCATTATGCCCCACATTTTCAGCAGTAATGTTCATTATAGGAGTGAGATATGCCTTAACATATGTCATTTCATCATGATAACAACCTAAGCTTACTTAAGCTTTGAATATTAAAAGAATTCTAAAAATAAATTTAAAAAACCCAATACATCATACATTCAAAAGAATATGTTTCCCTGCTTAATTCCTGTGTTGGGAATAAAACCCAATCAGTATTATTTAAATGCCACCCCAGTAAATCAGAGATCATAACTTTATTTTTGTAGAAGAGATGTACAATTAAATGAAAGCCCATTTTGATCATTAGCTCCCCTCATCTGATACCATTCATTGCTGTGCTTTCTTTCAGGGATGTCACAACATACATTGACCTGACCATCTTATCCTTCACCCCCAGCATGCGTGCGCAAGGCAGGAAGGAGGAATCCAGTTACAGGCAACTGTCAGTGATGGCACTGGGCATCTCATCTGCCACTGAGTGATCAGGAGCTGGGAAACATCAGGTGAAATGCAGATGAAATTAAGATGTAGATAGTGATGTTCAATTAAGCTGGCCAGGCACAGAGGTATAAAGCTATAAGGTCATGGTTTGGCTGCCTGAGGTACCTGCATGGGGCTGGTAGATGTGGCAAGAGACCTATGGGAGACCTGCCCTCCTTGAGAGTTATAAATGAAGACCAGGCAGAGCAATACAGGATAATTCAAACTGCAAGAAATACTTATTGGTGGAGAACAAAATTAAAGTCCTCCTCACAAAGCAACATGCAGCAGTTTAACTGAGACTCAGCCCAGTTGCCTAACCCAAGTGTCCAGGTCTCTTTAACATGCTTTTAGTTATTTGAGGAAGCCCTAAGGGGCTAAAAAATGTGGCTTGAGCTGGAGCTTGGACACCTATTTCTATCTCACCTGCTGGATTGAGCTCCTGCTGCTTCCTGAAGAGTGCTCTGAATGCTCTGTTAACTGTATTGATTGGATTGTCATGAGTTTTGTCTTTATCACTTGTTTTTAAAGTACTTTCTACATCCTCAGTGACATTCACATTCAAGTTGACCTTTTTATCCTCTTCATATTGTTAGGGAAGGTTCATAATTAGACAAAATAGAAATCTTTTCTTTGCCCTGCTTAGTCCATATATTATGCAGGGAGAATAGGACCCAGTCAGTATTGTTTAAGTGCCACTGGAGTAAATCAAATAGCATAGTTTTCTTTTTAGAGAATCACTGCACACTTAAATAAGAGGAATGTGATTACTTAAAAGTGATACCTATATAAAAAGAAGTGATTTAAGGTAAGCCTTATTGCAAATCCTTGCTCATTGCCAAGTAGTTAAGACATTCCACAAAAGCTTGAAATATGGAAAAGTGTTACCTGCAGGAACTGTTCTTTTAAAACATCCCCATGAGCTCCCAACCCTCATTTATCAAAAGCTGGCAGCTAAGCAACTGTAGTGCTAGTGCTAATTGCAATAAAATTACCAGCATACATACACAGAGGAAGCTGCTGGGCAGTATCAAAAGAGTCTCCCCCAGTCACTTTGGCACTTTTCCTTAAGGTTTAAATGTTGTTAGCACGTTGACCAAAGCAGTAAATAGGAACTTGTGGAAATATTTCCACAAGGGAAGTCTGGTACAAAACAAGTTAAAGTTTTGATGTAACCTTATTTCTTTGCAAGGGACCAACAAAACTCTGTCTTCTGAATAGGCAAAACCAAATGACAGCACACAAACCTTTCATTCACAATTTCCAAACCTACTTTTTCAGTTCATTACATTCCCTAAAATCTCTTCCTGCTGTTTTTCCTCAGGGATACACTCACAGCTGTTTTTCTAGTTTTCTGTTGGTTTTCTCCTGTCTTCCTCCCACACATTCAATTTGTCAAACAATTTCTTAGCCTCTGAATTCATACCCAGTGTCAGGAAGCCCTTTCCCATTCTCACTATTGCTTCACTATCACTGAGTGCCACCATTACTGCAGCAGGGACTTTTCTTACTTTTTATTACCATTGCAGTACTCAACCTTCTCATGGCTCCCTTCACTCACCCTCAGTGAAGGCTGAAATATGACAGCTTCAAATATGTCTATATTGGTCTTGTGATGCAGGTGCAAACTCCTTTCAGTACAGCACAATTTAGGAATTGTGTCACTAGGAAGGTTTATGGATGTTGGTACCCATTTTCCCACTTGAGCCACAACATTAATAGTCAATGTTGTATTAATCATAATCATGCAAGCAATCATAGACACATGCACACACAAATGATATTGCAGAGTAGGATCAAAAATCAGGTATAGTCACAAAAACTTTTTCCCTGAAGCATATCCAAGAAACTATTTTCTGAAGACACAAAGAAAGGTGATGATTCATAGGCCAAACCCTGAGGCTTTTACTCTATTTTTGAGGCAACACTGCTCTAAACTGAAGGAGACAGAAATTTCCAGCAGGATTTTTTAATTACGTTGGATATACTGTAACCACTACCAATATACACTTCTGGAATAAACCAGATTTACAATAGTGTTGAAAACATTCATAATTTGAAAAGGTAGGAATAGAAGTTTGAAAAAAATGAGCTTATTTTTATCCTTGACAGAATTTTAGACCTATTCCAAGGTACTGCCATCTAATGGTGTCTAAAATTGGATAAAGTATAGCCATTAGAGAGCAGACCAGGCTGAAGCTAGAACAGATCCATGGAGTTTAGCCAACATAGGAATATTCTCTCAGGCTTTTCATTTGCACCTAAAAACTTGCTTTTTTCAGCCACAAACTACTTCATAACACCCTTTCCCAGCCTAGCAGCATGCAGGCAAGGAAGTCATCTCTTGTTCTTGCATCTGTTTCACCATCTTCCTATCAGGTACTGTCTCAGGCAGTAAAAACCTTCTGCAGGCAATAGAGCTCAGATCACAGTTTTTGTATATCTAAAGTGAACAAATTCCACTGAACCTTTACAGCCTTAATGACATTCTGGTAACAAATAGTTTGGATAGCATAGCCATAATATATGGTGGCTTTGTAGCAAACAAGGATAGCTATGGTTTGGCTTCCAACAACTGCAGGCACATTTGTCATTAGAAAGATGCAGAACTCCACCTACTCCAACTGAAATATGTCATATCTCAGCCAAATGTTAAAGAAGTGAAACAGAAATTGTCTCTCAGTACAAGTGGTCATTTAAGAAAGCTTAGAGGCTCATAAGTGTGGAAATATTAGTCATTATGGATCCCATTTTATGAATAAGGGCAAGCTGGGGGTCTGCAGAGTATCACTAAATTGCCTTCAGGAAAGAAAAGCTCCATGTACTTCATACTTTTGAAAGCCAAATGGAAACCTGTAGCTATGTTAGAGCACTGTCCATCTATTCTGGTGCTATACTAATGCACCCTCATTGAAAACTTGGCAAGATAAAAGCATGGAGTGGTCTTGTAGAAAAATTCCCCAAAGGAATCACAGAAAATTCCCTACAGATGTATCACAGCCATCAGGACAAGTGATTTTCAGATCCACCCATTAGAAAGAATGTTTATAACACTCTCTTTTCTTCAGAGGGTTGAATACTAATTTAGAACTCAACTACGTGGAAAAAAATAATTATTGAGAGAGTGGTGAAAGGCTTTTATGAAGCTAATGAACTAGCTCAAATTGGAAGAGAAGGTCAGTAAATTCAAGATTTTCTGAAAGCTCACTTATCTTCCTCTATTAAAGTAGCAGTGACACTTTAATACACTCCAGGCTGTCCATTTCCTGAAAGCTTCTGAACTCATGGAGCAGGCATGAAGAATTTGGTGTCTTTTTGTTAATTTTTTTTTATTACTTGGGATTTGTACAAGGAGATTTTTGCATTTGGTATTTTTCCCAAGACCATTCATTTTCTAAGATCCCCTACAGCATTAAAATATAATAACATTTTTTTTAGACATAGCTAGGCACAACTGGTGATAAAAGGAGAGTTAGTCCTGATTTACATCACAGCTAAAAAATAAAATTCTTTGCAAAAATCTAATAAAAATCCCACACTACTTCTTTATTTACAAAGGAAGATTCAATGTGCTCTTGATCTCTGGTGATTTGAGCAGACTCTGGTATTTTACTACATTTCTCATTTGGTAGTACTAATCACAAGAATTTTAACATATTTTAGGATATTTTACACTAGGGACTGTGACTTAGTTTTGAAAAAATCATGCTGTGACAGAATTCTGTTTGCTTTTTCTCATGATTTCTAGATCAAACACACTGACTTTATAAATATTGTAGAACCCTCCATGCAAACTCTACTTGAAATCTCATAGCTCACACTAAGATCTCCTTTCCTTGAGTATCTTTGGCAATGGTAATGATTCAAGAGAACACATTGCATCCTCAACTGTAAGTTTTGCCTGAAAAAGGCAAAATGGTACAGAAATTCTTGAGCAATTGGATTCCTAAAGGGTAAGTCATTTCACATGGCTCTACACAACAGCCTGGGTGGGGAAATACCTTTTTGCACTAGCACAGTATTAGGCAGGCAGAGCACCATGGCAACATCCAGAGTCAAGCTGAGAAAATTCTTTTTGTCCCGTTTCATGCAAAGGTGTCCAAAACCTCAAATTTATCCAGGACTCCTGAACGACTATGTTGCTCTGTTTCTAGGTTCCCTCTGCTTTAGAGAAGAAGATAAATTAAAAGTGTAGAAAAAAATATGGGTACTTCTGGAGAAATGTCAAGTAAGGGAAAAAAATAAATCTAGCAACAATAAAATGGGAAGGAATTAACACCTTAAAAAGCTTCCTGTTACAGTACAGTTTGTCTTTAAGGAAAGCCTGCTAATATTTCAGCAGTTGGGCATTTGTCATTATTATGAACACTGAAATGAATAAATTGCACCCAAAAATATAATTGTATTTTAAAATCACAGAGTTGTGACAGGGGATGTAGAAGAGGTCTGGGCCAAAGATTGTGTAGGGTGAATGCAGTCAGTGTGCTCTGAAGTTTGCTCACAGCAATGCAGCAAAAGCCAATTCACACCACCTGTCCTGGGAGCCAGGTTTTACTCCCAGGAGAATAGACACTTAGCAGTGCAGGTGCAATTTTCAGGTTACATGGTATTCAGTCAAGTCAAGCAGATGTGATTAGAGAGGGACCAAGCAACTTAAAGGCACTTGCCTGATCCTGAGCATTACATGCTTTTAAGGAGACAGTTCACTGTCTGAGAGAAAAAACTACAGTTTGGATGAAAGAATCATCATATAAATCTTTTCTGACTTTACTCTTTGTGCTCTGTATGACACCTTTTTGACAAATAAAGACTGCTTTGCTTCCAAAAGATTGTTCGTGTGACATGTTATTTCCTGCCCTCAGAGGGTAAGGGGCTTTGAATGCTGGTAAACCAAGCTGAAAGTGTGAAAGTGTCATGTAATGTCATTCAATTTTGGTTTAACAGGTGAAATCTCTCCCTGGTAGGTTTAAATTGAAGAGACACTAAAACGAGTCTAAAGCACAGCTTCTCTTTAAAACCCATCTTTAACCTACACATACTGTATATAGATGAATAGCTTAGAGAGATCATTTGCAGCTTCTGGATTATCTTCATGCAGAGCTCAGACCACATATTTTACACAGCAGTTCCAGAAAGCAGAGTTGAATGGGGGAAATTCTTTACAGACATGAAAATTCAGTTGAAAGTTTGAGAACTAAAGAGAATAAGGAACATGAAGAACAAAAATATTTCTTTCGTCTTTGGCATAGTACTAAAGTAATAAAGGAGTAAAGCACTCAGACAGCCCACAGACCATGTCACTTCAATGCAGCTTGTGGAAAGGAAGAGCATGACCTTAATCAATAGTAAGGTAAAATCCATTCCTAACCTAGCAGCTATTATGAGCAACCTTGTATTTGACAGACAACTCTATACCTTCAAAGGTCATCAGTCAGAAGGAAATAACACTGCTAGTGCGGAGGAATACAAGCTGCATATGAGCTAAAGATGGAGCTCCATGTGATGGGAGCCCAAGGCAAGAGGCCATGAATTGCTGGCTCTTTGCACAGCAAAGGATGCAGGGACCAGTGGCTACAGCCAGGTGACCAGACACTCAGAGACACACCAGGATCCAATGGCTCAGGAGGAAGGGTGAGACCTCAACAAGCTTAAACTGTGAGGGGATTAAAGCCCAGGGGTCCCTCCTTGGAGGCACCACCTGGAGCTGTTTTTGTGTTCCTGTGCTGTGAATACATTGCTCTCTGGAATGAGACATCTGAGACTGCCTGCTATGGAAAACCCAGCGTGGAACTGGTGAGGAAGCCTGGTCTGACTTTGCATGAGTGGGGTGTGTGTGGAGCCAAGTGGGGTCTCATGTAAAGGGGCTTTGATGCCAGCAGTGAGCTGCTCCAGTGATGGGTGTGTGACTGCCAGAGTGACTCCTGGGTGGTCCCAGTTACTGTGGGATGACCTCCATAGGAATTTGGGGGACAGTATCTGGAGAAACCAGTGATTAATCTCACAAACCTTTGACAGTCCCAGAGCTAATGACATTACCCAGTTTACTTTATCCTTTTGGACAGATCAATTTGTATTTCATAAGAGAAGTCATACCAATACTAGAAAAATTCAACATTAAGAATGAATTACCCAAGAACCCTTTCTCACAGTTTCTTCCTTTCTCAGGGGGTTGCAGATAGCTGCTGACACAAATATTGCATCAGCACAAACTGAAGTTTGAGAAACAGAAATGTTCTCCCTTCATATGCAAGTGCTGTGATCAGTCTAATAAAGAGCACAGTCTTTGTCACACTTGTCACGTTCCCAGGATGTTATCACAACTTACTGAAACTACCAGAGAAGTAAAATAAAATCTGAGGTTCCTTAAGCTTTGAGGGGCATTGAAATTCAAGAGGAGTAATAAATACAGAAGAGCTGTTCCTAGAGAAGCTTAGGGATTTATCTACGAAACTTCCATTAATATATATTTAATGGAAGTTGAGGAAGTAAATCCCTCTGCACTGTGGTGAACGTTAACAAGAGGGTGCTGAAACAAATATTTGTGTTTGAATTAGTTTTTCCTTCTCCACATGCTAACCACTATGTGTATTTTCCCATGCCTTTCCAAGTCCATCAATGTCCCCAATGTATTCACCTCAAAGGGTCCCAAGAGAACTGGGAGAGTCATTTCACTGATGCAATCCTGCCCACTCTGAAGAGATGGGCAACAGCTTTTCTGTGTCTGGCAGAGAAATTTTGATCAAGCTGAGTGGGGCAATTCAGACTTTTAAAAAGTGCTGTTATCCTTGTGGAATTAATGGATAACTAAATTAGATAAAGATGAAACTTCAGACAAATAAAAAAAGCTCAGCTCAGTTTGACCAGGAATTGCCTTGAATTCCAGCTTAGCAGGGCAAAATGTCCAGGCAGCATAAACCACTCTGACCCTATTGAAGTCCAGGTAATGGTGCTGATCTCTACTAGTTTTAACAGAGCAGGAAGCAGGTGTTAGGTAACATTGCTGCATTTAAACCTCTGGTACCAGTGTATAGAGATTGGAAGAATCATAAGCCAAAATCAGATATCCACACAGATCTTCCCAAAGCTTGAGAGCACTCTCAGCAGAGCTCATATCATCCATCTTTGCTATTATACACAGAACGTAAAATTTGTCTAGTCAGAATGACAGTGTCTATGACTTCAAGGAGATAGGCTTTTGAATTATCTGGGAAAGCCTCTGTACAGCAGCATTAAACTTATATTTATGGACATGCCACTTAAAATCTGAATGTAGCAAGCTCATTTATACAAACAGTGAAGGGGAGAAGATAATTCCTTTGCATAACTAAACAGCCAGCAGTGTCATTAAGCAAGCTAACTTCCTTTGCTGCTTTATGGAAATATGTCCATCTTCAGTCAACTTTAGGGCTTGGGCTGTGAAGACAAGTTCTATGGTTCATAAATTAATGAATAAAGTAAATTTTCCAGGACCATATGCATACATTTTTTTAGACATACAAATGTCTGCAGGTTTTTTTTTTTTTTTGTATCAGTATGGGAAAACAGAAATCCATGTCCTCCAGTCCATCAGTTCAGTTTCTGTTAGGAGATTGTGTTCCATGTTTCAGAAGGCAAAAGATTTCCCAGACTTGGCAGATGGTTTTTAATACACCTCTAACCTCTGGTGTCTTCTATTCTTGAATAGCATTTGGCTCAAATCCAGGAGGGAAAAATAAAGCTAAATGTTTCCCAAAATGTTAGCTTTTACAATTTCATAGCACTGTATTTTATTATCCCTATATACTTTCTATCTTTATTGAGACAAATCTGTACCATTCTGGCCTCTATGGTGAAGCTGTGAGTTCAAGCATAAATTAAAAGCTGCATGAAAAAAGTTCTTTATGCAGTTGGGATGTTGCCATCTCCTTCTGTCATTGAAAGTATCCTTGATCTAGAGTTGGCAGAAAACCAGAAAGGGAACCCCCAGTCTTTGTCCTTTGCTCTGTAATTGCATAAAGAAGCATAAGACAGAGATTGAGTTTAAAAAAAATTTCCAAAAATATACTGTGATTTATGTGATAACACTAAAATGCAAGGGACAGAGATTTTTTGAAAATGGAAGTGGACTGGATTTTGTATCACTTCTTCCAAACCCTTCCCACAATCTACCTTTCCAGATATCAGAACAAATAGAGCAATGACTTCTTGTCCAAGAAAGGCAGCAGAGTCTAGAATGCTCAAACCAGGCTCAGGTGAAAACAATTCAACATTAAATTCCACTGTGATACATCCAGAAGTTCTGTAGTGCCAGAGTTTTATTCGAAGTTAAGAGCTATGTTTCTATTCAGTCATCTCCACTGATTACTGATTTGCTCATTAATGTCCTGCTAGGTCCATCTGAGCTTATCTATGGAAATAAAAACAGCTGGACAGGTGCCACTAAACTCACAATTTGTCATTCAGGTGTCAGAACTGAGTGTAGTCCTGACCCTGCACTTTGAGTTTGTCATGGATCAATATTTGAAGCCTCAAATGAAGAAAATAAGTTTAGGTGGGCAACTAATCCTGCCCAGCTATATTTGTGAACTTAATTGATTTTGGGAGCCACTGATTTCCCAGTATAGTCCTATACAAAAAGGTTATTTCAAATCAGCAGAGTTATATCTGCTGTATTTGGATATTTAACATTTTGGTCAAGAATCTCTCTTTGATTACTAGAGCCTGACATTCATTCTATTTGGCAGTGAAAAATTAATTTTCCTTTATATGAAAAGTCTCTTGGAAATAGCCTATGACCTCACTTTTCGTGTACCATTTCCAGTGACACTAATTAGGAATTATAGTCTGTGTCCCAGAAGATTCTCATTATCCCAGTGAGGACTTGCTTTTGCTGAGTTCACATGAAAGTTTCCAGAATGGAACCCAAAGCCCCAAAACGTCCTATCAAAGACCATATTAGAGCTCACAATCAAGTGGAAAGCAGAGTTCTGGTGTTTTAACTCTTCTATTCCCTTTGCCAAGCCTTACACTGCATTGGGACCACCCCCACTGGTATTTCACATGCTACCTTTGCTTTCAGGCCCGTGGGCTTTGGCAGAGCTTGGCATTAATGGCCACTTGAGAGCTCTTTTATCTCAGCGGTGGGGGACCAAGGGGGAGAGGCTTGGGGAAGCAGGCACTGGGAGAAACAGCCTCTGCTTCTAGAACATTATTCACAAAATCCCTGATCCTTAGTGTAACAAATCCTATTGGAAGCAGTGGCAATGTCGGTGTGAGCAGTCAGGTCAGGGCTACAGCACCTACAGGTACTTTTACCTGTGTCTCAGGAAAGGTGTCCTTGTTTAAGTGTGTCACTTCACGGTCCCTGGATGTTTGCCTAAAAGCCTGTGCAAACCTGGCCTGTTTTTGTATTAAGCTGTAACTTCAAATTGAGGGAAAAAAGTTGTTCATTTTTTTTTTTCACAAGAAAGCAATAGTCTCCCCAGCATTAGGAAGTTTAAAGGAAGAATTCTATAAATTGCAGCTGGCCAAGGTCAGCATTAACTTAAGTAGTGGAGCTGATTGTTGACATTTGCTCTTATCCACCAAAGGAGAAGCAGTTTCAGGGTCTTTTGGAGTTCCTGTATAAATCCATCTTTCCACTCTTTAAAAGCAAACAGCCAGGACTACATTTGTAGTGAGCCTCTAAATACATTTTCTCAGCTTGACAATTCCTCTGCCCACATTACCACTGCTGAAATTTGAGGGCAAGGGAGCAAGAAAATGGTGACAATTTTTATTTTGCCAATTTTAAAATGAAAATTTGTCTCCATTTTGCAGCCAGCTCAAATTTGACATTCCAGGGAGCTCAGTCCAGATTAAAGCAAAGACAAATTCTCCTTTTCTGCCTGTATGAGCTTGGCTGGAGCCTCTCTGGTAACTCTCTGCAGAGAGGCAGTTCAGGCAGTGTCTGTGAGCCTCACCTGTCTGTTAGCTGAGCCTAATAAAAATATAAGGAATATTTTTTCTTATAAAAAATAAATGAAGTCACAGAGGTCACATAAATGCAAGAAGATGCTAAAGATTAGAAAGGCACTGATTATTTGGTATTTTAGGGTAGGACTCTAAACAACGGATTTTTTAAAAAAGAATTATTTCTGTTTTACATATTTTGACAGCATTCTTTTCATTCCATGATCACTTGAAAATGTAAATCACAAAACAGAAAGCATATATTTTGTTATAAAAATATTTTAAACAACTACTCCTGGCCAGATTTTTGACAATAGATTTCCATCTCCCAACTTCTTTTTTTCCTGCCAACTTCACATATAGCATTCTCTTATTTACATTTCCAAGCATAAATATGGAGATAGATTGTAACCTATATACTTGCACATGTAGATTTCAGAAATGTTAGCAAAAAGTTTGAAAATCAAATTCTGATACAATAATTTCTCATTGCTTCTCCTTTTTTTTTCTCAAAGTAGTTGGACATATTGGCATGAAAAATAAAGATTTCAATATTTTTAAAAATCCTTCTAGTAGTCTAACTTCCAGGATATTCTGTGAAAGCAATAGAGAAAATTCTCTGAAAATTCTTTTTTTTGCCATGAGAAAGATAACACAGCTGTCAAAATTATGATAACTCTGCATTTATTCTTGTACTTTTGACCTTAGAATAGATACATTGATATTCTATTTTTCCTTTTCTGAAGAAAGAAACCTCCTTGCCTTCATTTTTGACAGAAATCTTCCCATGGTTTTGGACTGATAAAGACAAATGTAGAAGAGAAATAGGATTTATTCTAGCTAGATGAACAGATGTGACACCCATGTCAAACATTATTATAACCCATACACTTCAAATGTAGACTGGAAGTTAAATGCTGCACAGACTCAAGCCAAGCATTACAAAAACAAAATGTTTCTCAGCCCACATACTTCTTACTGTATGTTCCTCATGATTCAGTAATGAACAACATGCTGAGACAACATTTGAAGCACTGCAATGTTGCACAAAGTGCACAACCCAAAAATTAATATATTTATAAGCTGAAATTTGCTGCAGCCGTATGAACCTTTCAAAATCAGGTTCTGCATGAGGGGAGGGGATGCTTGCAGGGGTGAAACAAATTCACAAGCCAGTCTCCAGATCTGCTTGCTCTCTCACTCTCTCCCTCAGCATGCAGCAAATACATTCCCATATCAGCTTTTTAAAACCCTGAGATTATTGGATCTTTGCAAATATAAATCCATGGCTTTATGTGCCCTTGCCTTACTCCAGCAAGAAATTTAAGGAAGAGACCCTTCTGCTTGGTGTTCTTGAGGTATTTCAGTGGTGCTTTCTAACCCGTTTCCCCAGGGAGATTATAAAGGGGTACAAAGTTTTGGGTCAGCTCCTTGACACCAGCAAATATTTTCCCATACTTCCTGTCCACTGTAGATTTCTTGTGATTTCCACTTTCTGGAACAGTCCTTCCCAAAAAGAGATTCTCCATTAGCCAAAGTAGAAAATGAGGCTATTTTGGGGAGCCACCAGGATTACACAGCTGACACTTCACTGAGCAGGATTCAGGATGTGGCAGGACCCCTCTCCATGGCAAAGAGCCCCATGAGCTCTGAAGGAAAAAGACCCAGGTCTATAGAACTTCACATGGTGCAAGTTTCTGAGTCCATGTTCAACCTTGGGCAGTGCCTGCTGCTGGGCTCAGCCTGAGATTCCCAGTAAGAGGAGCCACAAATTTCACTGAGCACCAGGGCCTCAGGTCAGTAACAGCCATATTAAGAATGGAACATTTTGGGCCCCAAAGTATTTCTGCTGACAGAGCAGAGCAAGAAGAAGAATGTTTAAAATTAATAAAGTTTTCTTTTTCCCCAGTAGATCAGGGTTTGCAATATGTTTCTCCCTCCTTCTCTGTTCATGTGTGCCTGTGTGCAACTCCTTCCCCTGCTTGTAAAGTACACACACACACACATATTTGCTTTGATATCCCACCTACACAAGCAAAGCTTCAGTACTTCATGGATGTGTTACAGGGATAAACTCAGCAGCATTGAGGAAGAGGTTGTTAGCCCTGATAATGCAAGCACTGTGAAGGGGGCTGCATGACATGGCAACAAAGAGCTTTGGGAATCACATCTCAGCTCCATTCCAGCTTTACCACCAAGCTTTGCCTCAGTTTTCCCACCTGTAAAAGTGTGTATAATCTCACTGCTCCCCTCTCAGGACTGCTTTGATGCAACTCACTGTATGAGACATCATAGAGAGTTTATAATGAGACATTATAAAGAGTAGATTCACAGTTCCTGCTCCTTTTCCTCCATGTTTACACAGAGCAAAGCAGGAATTCTGTTTAAATTTTTCAAAAGAGCAGATGCTTACAGGTCTGGTGTTGATAAAATATGGCCTGCTAGCTTAGCAAAACCACAGGAACAAAATGAAAAATCTGCTCATTTTGTTTCCTGAGAACAAACACACAAAATGAATGTCATGCATTTCAACAACAATTGGCATCTATGTAGTTCAGAGGAAAACTTCTTGTCCAAGGAGACAACAGATTTTATTATACAAATTAGGAATAGCAATTGCCTGCCAAGACAAAGCAGCATTCATCAGAACATGACACACAAAGAAGGAAGAAAGGAACTCTGATTTAACCTGCAGAATACTAAAATTATTTCTGCTGACATGTGTGTTGGGGACTTGAGCTGAAATCCTCTCTGCCTGCCTGGCTGGAGGAATGCATGAGATAAGATCCCCCATCAGCTCTGCAGTGACAGTGCTGGGGAAGCCATGGGCACCACACCTCAGCAGCCCCCTGGCTGCCCACACTCCCCAGAACTGCCCCAGCCCTCTGGGGTTTAAACCGCCAATAAAACCTCTTTGTTGTCCAATATATCATTTTCTCCTAAATGTTATCAGCACTGCAGAAAGAAAAGGTCAGATTATCTGCAGGGAGGTGACTAGCAGCAGGAGAAGCTGCTCTGTGTTGGGGATGAGGTCAACAGAGAGAAAGATGCTAAATCTCCTTCCTTGCTAAATCCCTCATCAGGTAAATCTTCTATCAAGCCCACTTCATCTAACCATTGCCTAGTTCTCTGTGCTTGACTGGGAAAGGTAATTAATTCCTTGAAGGAACTGGAATGAATGGGAGCTAGGAAGGACAGGACGTGCTTGTGATGGCATGGGAAAATACTGGGGATTCTGGGCATGCCCCACTGCAGCATCATGGGCTGTTTAAACCTGCTGAGCTGTCCCATCCCTGTCCTGATTTGTACCCAAATCAGCAACACCTGAAAACAAAAAAGGGCTTAATGAGTATATTTGGCCCAAAATGTCCATCATCTCCTCTCTTCTGCCCAGGTACGTGGACAAAATAATGTTCACACCGAGTCTTTGCTGAACAGGTCTGAAAACTGGCACCATCCAGGCCCAAAGAGGTAAAAGGTAGTTCTAAATCCACTTTTTCACACTCTATTGCAGATATAAAGTAGAGCCATTTATCTAGTTCATCTTAAATAATGCACATTTTTTAGATTAAAATACAACCATCTCTTTTTTGAATAACAGGGAGAATTCATGAGGCCAGTTTCTCTTTCAGGTGTTTTCTCTGCTACCTTCTCCAAACCTGATCCATGAAGACCAAATGAAAATGGTGTTTGGGAGCTCAGCTCCCCCAGAGTAGGTGGATCCTTTTTTACAGACCATCCAGCAGCTGTCCACACACCACCCAGCTCCTGTCACAGGATGCCAGGCCTTGCATGGGTATAATATGGAGTAATATAGTATCAAGTAACAGAATTAGGTAATTGTGTCACCATAGCACACACAGCTCTGGTTTTAAAGGCAAGAACAATTTTTCCACTTACTTCTTTGCAGGAAATAGGTGGGGAGCAAGACAGGGTGCTAAAGGGCCAGCATGAAATCCCTTTTTCCCTGGAATATATAGAAAATGTCACTTTATAAATACAACATGTTGTCACCATCTTTCAGCCTTTGCCTGCAAATGAAATTCCTCTTCTTTTGTGATCATACAGGTATGCTGTTTGCCTCTTTTCCTAACAGGCTTGATATCTTATGAAAATTTAGCCCACCATTTTGGTGAAACACATTTGGAAGGAATTTCCTTCTGTTTCCTGATACTGAGCAATAGAGCCTCTAAAATGCTGATTTTCTGAGGCCACAGGGAATGAGTCACAGCAGACAAATGCCAGATCAAATACAGCAAGTGCTCAGGGAGCTGGCACCTGCAGGCCTCAGAAAACAACATTTCCTTTGTCAGTCCTGCTGTACCTACCTAATGCAATAATTTCCAGGGTGCTTTTTAGCAAGGGGATAGGCTGCCCCATTCTGTCTTCCTGCTTCAAAGTCTCACAAATGAGCATGAAATACAGAGCTGTGTATTGGAAGAGGCCATGCTGGGATCATGACACTCCACTCTGGCTCAAGGCCATGCTGTGGTTTAAGCACCAAGTGGGGAGCAGTGGGAGTCAGTGCCTTGGAATGTAGGGCCTCAAGGATTCATCTTTTAAATACCATTTTAAGAGGCATTTGGGTGCCTAACTATATTCTGCAGATTTAATTACTGCATAAATCACATCTGTGCAGTAACCTCAAGAGTGCTGGGATCAGAAGGAAGGTCCCTCAGCTCCAAAACAGAAAAAAAGCTTTTTACTTCTGTGTTTTGCTTGCAGTTGCTGGGAAGGGTGAGACATGAACTCCTGGATACAGTGTTCACCTGGTGCCCAGCTCTGCCATCCGCACAGAATGGGTCACTCTAAAGTTTAGGGAAGCCATTTAATGACTCTGTCCCTATGTCCCCATCTGAAAAAATTGGTTGTTCCAAGGTTGCACCGTCCCTTCTGCTGGAAAGAAGTCCATGAAAAGTGTGTGTAGCTTTTTTTGTAGAAGTTTGGTTTTCACTCATTTTTTTGATTGAAGTTTTGGGTTTTTCCTTTACTTGAAACAGAATTCACTTTTGTAATTTATTTTGCCAATTCTGCACATCCCAGATGTGCTGGCCACTCTTGGCTAAACACTGCTTGGGGAGAGAAGAGGACAAAGAAGGAAGCTGGGTGTGCTTTTTTCTCAATAAGTGAAAGAGCAGTATAACTCAAAAAAGAACTGCACCAGGCAACAAAGTCATTTTTCCCAAACTTCTCTGTTAGCATGCTGAAGCATGGCAATTTTTCCTTTTCCCTTCTGGTCAATAGTTAGGGAACTTTCATGTGTTTTGGTTCATATTTAACATCTGAAATAGGGAAATAAATATAAATATAAAACAATCCTGTTCTAATAAAAAACCACAGAAATAATTATTTTTTATCTTTAAATTACCTGCATTAATGTTGCCTCAGAGTCCATTGCAAAGGTGTAGTAATTATTAGCTTAATTATTAACATCTCTCAGCAAGCTAATTAGTTGGGCACCAAATTAAAACCATTTTTGCCTGAAGTCTAAAGGGGCTAAACCAGATGATTGTTTTAATATCTCAAATATTCAAGGTGGCAGAATTTCTGTCTCTGGAACCATGAGCTATTTCATGGTTGAAAATGAAATTAGAAAATGGAAAAAAACAACATGAATTGGCCCACATCCTAATTTTAGGCATTGCTAAAAAAGGATGCATCCTTGAAGATGATGGCAATGTCTGTTCAGCAGGCTGAAGTCTGATTTTTCCATGTAGAGGCCCCACCAGCACACCCTGTTGTGTCACTGTCCAAATGGACAGACCATCACTAGAGGGGACAAATCATCCAGATTTCTCTATCACTGCACCTTCACTGGAGACATACTGAACCCTGTGAGTCCCTCTGCAGCAGAGGACACCATCTCCTACAGCATGGAACTGCTGGGGATTGGTCTGTAATCATCAGCAGGGATTAGATGGGCTGGGCTGTGGTGCAGTAGCCTTTGGGCTTGGTGGGCTGCTTTGCCCTGGGCAGGAAGGTGATCTCACAGAAATCTGCCTGTCTCACGTGTAGAAGTGACCATGAGTAACTGCCCAGACCAGCCAAGCCCTCTGGACAGCGAGGGGCAGAAGTGCCCCTGTTTGCAGGTTCCACCTCACCCTCCTCAGCAGTGCTGCCACACCAGGACCCCAAATCAGTCCCAACTCAGTCTCTTTGGACCTTTCAGCCATGTCCTGCATGAGGGTTCAAAGCTGCAGTGCAGCAAGATTGTCACCCATCCTTGCTATTGCTGTGAAACAGCCACAACCCACACACATCCCACAGGACCAGCTCATCCCTGTCTCTTCACTGGAAAAAGGGTATGGGGAGATTTGCTCACTGGCTCTGGAAGAAATACCATATTGTGATTGCAGGAATAGCCTTGGGAAAAGCAAAGAGGCAAAGGGCTTTATCAGGCAAATCCCTTCATGTTACCTCTTTTCTTAAAGGAAATTCACACCCATAGCTCTGGTATTCTCATTCTGTTAAAATGAGGAAAGCTCGTGTTATTTAATTCTTGTTTTACATACCTGCCTGCGCAGCTCAGAAAGGCTCTGCCTCACTGCCACAGCAGCCAGCCTTGAGGGGTGGTGGCAGTCCTGGAAAAGCAGGGGACATCACAGGGGAGGCTGGATCATGTAGCCTCATCCATCATATCCCAGGCACCAGTCAGAGCAGTTTGTCTCAGAAAGGGATCTGGCACCATCCCTCAAACCCCATGTCACAGCCACTGCTCTGTACATGCTCAGTGGGAGGCTGACAGAGAACCCTCTCATGTTTATCCAGCACAAAATTCTTTTCAAGGCTGCTGTTTCCTTGTTGGGCTATGAAAGATAACAGCTTCATACAAAAATAAACAGGTTTGCAAACTCTTCCTGGGCACTAACATCGTGCTGGTGTAATGGACCTAGGGTCTGATGCAAAGCAGCTTTTTAGCAAACAGGCACACTCTGCTCATGCCTTCCCCTGATATAAATGCTTTTTCATGGAAAAAACTAAACTGATTTTCTTCTTTTTAACAACTCATAATAATTAAGTTTAAAAATGAACCTCTAATCAAAAGCTAAACCATCCAAATATTGAGCTGAAATACAGCAAGAAATCACTCTCTTACCAGCTGTTGATGACTGAAATAAATAAAAAATTACAAATGTGTTTAAGGAAAGAACCTGATAATTTCATAAAACAGCACATACCTAGGTAATAGTACCTGCATGAAGTGTAAGTTGGAGCAATCAGAGAGTATTCCCCCCTCCCTCCTCTCCAGTGTTTAAATGCAGACAGACACAAATTTTGGGGGCCAAGGAATGAGGAAATGAGGAGATTTTCCCAGCAGCTCCCCATCCCCTCTGCCCTGCTGCAGTCCTGACCCCACTCCCTGCAGGTGCTCAAGCTCCCAGCACGGCTCCTGCTGGTACCAGGAGCTGCACTGGCAGAATGGGAGGCAGAAGTGCCTCCATTTAGCTGCAGATTGTGTAGAGGCTGCCCTCACCCATGCTGGGACCAGACAGAGAGTTTGTTAAGGGGGTGTTTCCTCTCCCTTTGGAGCTCTGACCATGTACCAGGATATCAGGACTTGAAAAGCCATTAGTTCACTACGGTGAGATACTCACACTGAGGATGATTAATCAGAATGATCAAAGCAAACTAGTAGAAAAATGGCCCCACTAAAAATCAGGATGCAGGAGAGAGTCTGTGCACATACCAAATCTCTGGCCTCTTCTAATCCAGAGAGTTCTTTCTGTTCAAAACAGTCTGCAATCCATCCCCAAGGTGAGTCTCACAGCCTGATTATTGCCCATTCAAACTGAAAGGACCAACTGAGAACTCTGGATATTCAGTTTCACTTGCAGCATGATAATGCTTTATCCACAGAGATCTACCTACCCTGTTTCCAAGTATCTCCTACAGAATTACAATGCTATTCAAACAGGTATATGCAAGACTGCAACTGTTATGTGTTTATGTATTTTTTTTAACTGAGGCAGGATTAGTCCCTTATTTCTTGAAGTTACAAAACAAAATTATAATCAGATGTAATAAATGTCCAGATAAAAGTCTGAATAAATCATGGGCTATCAGTTGGTCAGTTGATATTCCTTAAAAATAAAGTTTATAAATAAAAAACAATCAAGCTCACCTTTAACCAAACATGAAAATAACAAAAAGAAAGCAGTGTAGCTTCTTACATACAGCTTTTACTGACAGCATGTAAACATTTTTCCCATACTGCTTTAAAGGAGAGACAAAGTACATCTTAAATGGAAGGAAAGATTATTCTTAGTTGGATTTGTGACATGCAAGGGAGACTATCATAAGAGCAACAAGTTTGGGGGACATAAATGACATCTGAAATGCTTCAGGATCCTTTGTGACATAACAGTGGTGACCAAATCAAACCCATATGAAGAGAAAAATTGCATGCAGCATTATGCAATTGCACAAGCATTATGCCCACATCTGAGTGTTTGAATTCCTTTTGGGCTATGTGTGTTTTAGCAAGACCATCTGGACATTGCCAAATTGGTTCTGAATAGAAATACATATCCATAAAGCAGAAACTTATAAATTGCAGCTTGCTTTCTGTCCAAGGCTGCATGTCAGGGCTTCCTTGTTTGCTGCACACCTGTTTCAGACCATACAGGGTAAGAGTCAGCCAGGCTGCATCTGCACACCCAGCAAAATAAGGGCTGGGTGTGGCAACCAGAGCTGGGAGTGGGGCGGTCGAGAGCAGGGATAGTGACCTGAACGTTTTGCTTTGGGAGCAGAGGGAAGGGTTGTGGGCCTTGTCTGAGAGCTGGGGTGGAAGGAGGGAAAAAGGCCAACATTGCCCAGCTTCCTCACACATCTGGTGCCTCTCAGTCACATAAGCATTTTTATAGGTGGCAAGATAAGGCATTAGCACTTGGCCATGCCTAAAACCCCCGAGGATTAGCAGTGTAAGAGGAATTTAATCTCCCAATATGTCTGAATTTCAGTTTATGCCATTTGCTGTTGGCACACCAGCAGCAGAGAGAGGCCTCGAGTGAGCTTCCCAGATGGGAAGAGTCTCTGTGTACCAGAGGGATTAACTTTGGCTCCAGAGACATTGCAAGCTAATGGATAAGAGTCATGAAGCAGAGCACTGACTGACACAGAAACAGGTTCTTCAACCCTAGAGCATTCCCTACTTGACTGCCCATTTCTCTTATAAATACCTGTGCTTGTGCAGGACCTCTCTTCAATAATTTGAACAGTATTGGGCTCCACCATTCACACAGGCTTAGGAAGAGAAGAGCATTAAATCTCAATCACCTTCTTTATCCAGAGATAATGGACATTGCTAAA
Source organism: Molothrus ater (assembly GCF_012460135.2). Classification (NCBI taxonomy): domain Eukaryota; kingdom Metazoa; phylum Chordata; class Aves; order Passeriformes; family Icteridae; genus Molothrus; species Molothrus ater. The sequence goes on along the minus strand of NC_050478.2, from coordinate 142,488,912 downwards.
GCTTTGCTAGTTAAATATCTTTGATCTGTCTGTGACATCTGCTTTTCATTTCATAAGCCCTAGGTATGCAAGCAGATAGACTAGTAATGGTATGTATTTGTGTATTTGTGGACATTCATACATAGACATCTATGCACATGCTAATTCTTTGTCTTCAGTGTCTAACAGGCAAGAAAAAGCACCTGACTGCTGTGTCTGGCCCACTGCTTATCTGTTCCCAAAGCCAAAATCAATGAGAAAGCACTTTATTGCTGTTACTGGTCATTGAGTTGCCAAATCTGAATTCTCGCAGCCAGGCACTCTTTCTCACTGAGTGCAAAGCAGGAATGAGTGGATACTAAACAGAATTTGCTTTCCTCAGGAGTTCTGTGGGTCCATTTTGCCCTCTGGACCAGAGCTCCTACAGCACTCTTGGATCACTTTGCCTATTACTGTGTGACGGTGTACTGAGCAACTACAGCGTAAAGATTGTAAGAAAGCTGTTGAGTGAAAAAGTGTCTTAATGTTCAGGAGAATAAGGGGATTTCTGCTCAGGTCATATCTCACTTCCATTTTTTTCTGTTGAGTTTAATCTGTAGGAGTCAGTAGCAATAGGAAATTTTCAGCAAAGCAATTTGAAGTTTCTCACAAAGTGATGGGAGAGAGGAGAGTTTTCTTAAGTTTCTTTCTCCTAACATAGGGTATAAAGCTGTGCCAACTGAAGTTAATAACTATTTCACTTATTTCAGAAGCAGAAACATCCTTGTGCATTTAAATCACTATAAACCTGAAGTTTCAAGTATATTTCCACCATGTAGACCATTCTAGCAGCATAACGGACTCTGTCAGGTGGGTAAAAGTATAATTAATTCTGTTTGCATGCACAAATATGACTCTTCATCATCAGAGATATGTAACATTTAACAAAAACCCAAACCATACAAAAAAAGTAGTTGCCTCTCTGAGTATTTGAGAGTAGGAAGAAAGGATGACAAAGCAAACTCCTTAGCCATGATTTTAATAAATATTGCACAAATTAATTAGAAATTCCAAATGCTTGTATAAGAAAAAAATGATTAAGCATGCATTACTGCTGGAAGTGTCTGAGGGGTCTTCTTGTTGTTGCACTGGAATTCAGTGTTTGATCTTCCTACCTGAGCTTGAACTCACATGCTGGCAATTCTTTGTTTTGTCAGTTTATAAGTGTGTCTCCTGTTCTCCTTTCTAAAGAAAAGGTCAGTGCTCTTCACTTAAGTAATGCCATTAAGAAAGAAACCCTCACTTTTTCTCAGCTTGTGCAACTGAGCAATTGAAAGGCACAACCTCCATTTACCTCACTGCCACATTTTGAATACGAGGAAAAAAATGTGATTGCAGATAATCCACAGGCAATGAAGAGTAATGTCTAGTAGTCTGTCTCCAGGATTGTTCCCTACAGCATATTTTCCAACTTTTTTTCCGATCATATTAAATGACTCATTTAATAAGCTAACTGTTTCTTCTTATCCTAGGGGAGACTATTTTGCAGTGCAAGATGTTCATGTTATGAGGGTCTCTCTGTTTAACTCATCCCATTATTCCTAGTTATACATTCTAATATCAGTCAACCTGCCTACCTTTTCACCACCCTGCAGCCTGTTTCTTTATGTGTCTGCCAATACAATAAACTGATTTTGCACCAAAGAACTTAAATTGTTATTAGTTTCTCCACCTCTCTAACTGCTCCATCCAGGAAGTGTTATTTAATGTCATGTACAGCACCAGCTTAGTCTCATGACAAAAATGTGACTGTTTTTTTTTTAACATGTGAAAACAATACTGTCTGCAAAATCAATGTCAATTTAATATATTGTGCTGCTCTCTGGTTAGCAGGTGGCTCCATTTCTATTTAAAAAGAGAGACAGCTTTTCCTCCAGTCATGAAATTAAGAAATTTTGCATCAATACGTAATATTCAAATTGAGAAATGATTCTGAAAGAGGGAGCGGTGCTTCAGTTGAGCTTTATAGCTCTTTGTTCAGGTCAGATGTGCAGTCAAAAGCAAAGACTATATACAAATGTTTTTAGTTATGATGTAATGATTTTTGGAGTATAAGTCCCATGAGAATTTGAAAATGGGATAAGACTTTAGAGTGCAGTTTGGGGTTAATTGTTGTTAGTTACACCTTTAGCCTGTGGTTAATCCAAGATCCCCAAAATCTGTCCATAAGGTTTGCACTGATGTTCCCTTTCATGAGCAGAGCCGGATTTGGACCTAGGATATAAACTACATTGAGCTATGCCATATTCCAGCTGCTTCACACATCCTTAACTCATGTTTTATGTGAGTTTGTACGATGCTGAGGGCATTATTTTAGCCATGGCCAGTTGCCTGTTGATAGCATGACCATATCTGAATGAAAAATTGTCCTCTTCTGGGAAATATCTCAGGATGTTTCTGTTTAGTTCAGCAAATAGCATCGAAACGTACAGGAGCTGAATTTCTGTTCACTTCAGTAATGTGATATTCTACTGCTGACAGCCTCCCTAGATGGCTTGTAGTCAACTTTCCAATCCAATAAACCCACGATATGGGCATAAAAATGAAGCAGAGTCAGATAACCATAAATGAGAGAGCTCTGCCAAGGAAACTTATAAAGCACTGTGCAGGACCTAACAGTATAAAACAAAGAGGCCAAAGGGAAATTAAATAGGCCTGGGATATAGAAATTTCCCTAATCAATACCATACAACATTTCCCCTCCCTGAAAGCACTACTTGCATCTTTTTGGTTCCTCCAGGCTTAGAAAAATCTGGAATCAAATCTTTCCTGTGTAATTTAATGGTTCTAACCCCATCATCTGATTCATCGGAAGTTGCACCTCTTTCTTGAATCATTCAAGGGCAGATTTGGAGGGCAGAACTGTGTCATCATACAAAAAGTTGAAAATGTTCATGATGTCCAGCAAAATATTTCCTCTCTCTCTGTGAGTGCTGGCCCCACCTATGCTTCCTTGTGCTGCCATCTGTAATTCCCATTTTGGTGAAGCGCTGGAAGGGTTGACAGGTGCCCAAGATTTGCACAAGTCTCTGCCTGAACAGAAAGTGCTCATAGCATAGGAACCTCCACCAAGACCAGCACACATAAAGCTCACAGGCACGTGGAGAGAAAGGCTACTTCCCTCATCAGAGAATGGAAATAAGAAATAAACTCTTGTAAGAGTAACTTACAAAAAAAATTAGCTCTCATATTTTCTTCTTAGTACAGGTTCTGCATTTGAGGTCTCCTGAGATACCGCTACTATGCACTGATGATATATCATGCAGATAAACTATGGCAATGGAATGATTTTTTTCTCCAACTGAATTATTTTCCTGGGCTGAAAAGAAATATGTTGCTTTCTGACAAATACTGATTAGCACAAACCCACGAAGACTTGATAAACCAGCACTGAAATGGCTATTGTTTGACAAAGTAGCACTCAGAAAACAGGAAAGTATGGGACAAACACAAAAAGCTCCACCAGTTTTTGATACCAGAAATGCCATGTTCCTGCGAGGTGTGTCACCCAGTCTGATTTCAGCTGGTATAACTCACTGCCATGCTGCCAACAATGAATGGAAACAATCTCAGTTACTCCATTTCTACAGGGCTGTGCCCCCACTTCCTATCACCTTGGACTACTTGTAGTGAAAAGGCTAGCATTGATTTACCTTGAATTTTAAATACCCTGAGATCTGGCTTTAAATATCAGCTAGAACATGATTGCCCTGATGTGACTCTATAATCTCACACAAAATTCACAAGTATGATGAGACCCAGATCCCTCCCCTCCACAAACACACATAGACATTATATGTATTCATTGTGCAACCCACATTTACACAAGAATTAGGACTGTAGCAAAACTAAACAGAGTGACAATCTGTGCTGTAAAAGTTGCTATGAGGAGTCTTTGCATAAAAAGAAGTTGCTTTAAGATTCAGGTTCCTTCCTGAACTGCAGAGGCAGTCTGATATTTTTTCAGATGCATAAAGAGTTGAGCATTGAGTTTCTAATGGCCACACTATATGAATTTAAGTTTCCATCAGGTTTAAAGGTTGGCCATTGTCACCCATAGCTTGCTCCATCCACTCTAGATTTCCCACAAAACACCTTCTGAAGAAAGCACCATGCAACAATCAATATGCAGCTCTTCAAAAAGAGAAGTGGCAAACCAAAAGAGCAAAGTCTTTCACTTACTGTTGAGCTTGAACTTTTCTATCTCTCTCAGTAGACCTTTCCAACTCCACTCTTGCTGATCAGGAGTTAAACAAAGACCAAAAAATACACATTTTTTTTATGTAGACTCTGCTGCAAACCTATCTCATCTCCTCCAAAAAACATAATAAAGATAGACTCCATTTTGTCTTAATGTGAGAGCTGTTCCCTTTAAGTCAAATTCTTCAGAAATGCTCTGAGTGAAAGTATAAATTGATGTCAAGTTTAGGTGTTTTTAGATTCTTTAAATTTGGACAGCTCAGAGATCAGCCATAAGGAGCAGCAGGGAAGTAGCTCATGTTCCCCAGCCAACACAGCACTTCAGCATTCTCACCTTGCATAGTGCAAACAGGAGCAGCTCCAGCAGTCTCAGTGGAAGAACTCTGACTGCATACAACACTCTCACAGAATTAAATATGCCATCATTTTCATGATCATTCACATTACAGATAAGAAACCCCAGAAAAGTGGGAAGCAGAGGCCTGAAACCAGTTATATGGCCATCAAAATACTCCAGCCTCACAACTCCTCCAGGTACCTCAAGTCTTTGGTGGATCAGAAGACCCAGTACCTTAGTATCCACTGGGAGCAAGTGACATTGTTAACACATTTCATTTGCAGAGGTGTTCATTTTGCTCGTTTTTTTTTTAGTTTTCCGAGTCATATTTAGTCAAATAAGAGTCAGAATATGTTAATAATGTTTAGTTCCCCTAGACCTTGATGCATATCTTTCTTTTGCAAATAGCTGATGTTCACAATGAACTGAGTGCTGTACAAAAGCTGTGTAAGGACCAGCCTGCTTTGAAGAACTTGCACTCAAAGGACCACAGAGCTAAAAAGGGGACAGGGATAACAGTAAGTAAACAAAAAACAACTGTGGCCTAAAATTTGCAACTACTCAGGCACAGATAACACAAACTCTTAGAAACACAATAGATTTGCTGAGATTGGAAAGGGACGTATTTTGTACTGATACAACGATACGGTGTTTCACACCAATTTCAATTCACCTGTCTTTGGCACAGTATACCATCACAGCCAAAGAGCTTTATAGCAAGCAAAAAGATCCAAGATTTTCTACAAGTATCAAGAATGGACAGAACTATACTAGCAAACCCTAAAGGAAAAAGAAAAAATAAAGAGAGGGAAAAAAAAAAGGAAGACCTGCAAACCTTCTTGCCTCCAGGCATAAATGAATTTTCCACCCATGGAAGTTGGGAGAAAATGTCTGAAAGGTTAATTTTCAAATTGCCACTAGCTGTGAAACTTCTTGTCTGCTCTTTTCAAGCAGCTGGTGCTGTCTGCTGCCAGCTGCAGAAGACTGGCCTTCATCAACCTTGGGTCAGACCTGCTCTAGTGCTTCTCCTTGTCCTATATATATCAAAGTGGAAAAAAAGAAACCACAAGAAACCACAGACAAATATGTTTTAAAAGACAAGGTTATCCTTGTCTCCTTCCTTGGTGAAGGCTTGGAAATAGAGCTGCTGATATCTGGGATTTTCAAACATCCTAAATATTTAGAAGGTAATGTATGACACTGAAAAGCCTTATAAAAAAAAAGTTCTATTCATCTTGTACATAACAGCACAACAAAGGATAGTTAATAAAAAAATATGAGTGCAATGAACAGAATTTGAAATTTCCTTAAAATCTCATCTCCACCTCAACAATTAATCAATTTCAACAGCCACTTATTGCTTAATACAAAGCATATCAACAGAGATTATTGCTGAAACAACAATTCCTCTTAGTCAATCCTAGCAGGGGCTGAAATTTTCCAGAGCAAAACAAATTATTCATGCTGACGGGACAATGATTGTCTGCAGAGAAGGAGAGGTAACAGAATGTGTGTCCAAAGACAAACACAACATACATGTTGGACCACTAAATGTGTAAAACATCTTGTCCTTTTCAACTTTACAAAATGCCAATGCAGCAGTTTCTAAATGCACTGTGGCTTGCTAGTTCTCCTGAAACAGAGAATAATTTTATTAAGCAAGCAACAGAACAGATATTATTTCCCTAGCTATGAGAAATGTGGCTCTAAGGCTCATAAATACACTTCTGAAATCTCTAGCTGAAATCCTTGCCTCATTACCCACAGCTACTTTCTTTACATGACTCTTTCATTCTGAATATGCATTTTAAACCCCAGATCTGCATCATTTGGTGGAAATTGGGATAACTTCTCTGATTTCAATAGAGCTATGCCAACCTGTATTGCTTATAAATCCAGCCAGAAAAGAAAAAAAAACATAAAAATGCAACACAACCACTCTTTTAAGCATTCAGAACAAAGTTTAATGAACGCTTCATATTAGGAAAAGAAAAAAGGCAGAAGGAAGGATCTGGATACAAAGCTGAATTTTCTCAGTGAAGGCCTTATTTTATATAGTGGCAAATGGACAGCCCCAGGTCTGTATGTACCCATCTGCCTCAGCTTTTCTTTGGTGGAGCATTTTGCAGAAGGATGCTAGGGTCCTGCAGATGTGGAGGTCTGTCTTACATGCCCAGTCCAGGAATAAAGTAGATGAGTCAGAGTGCAGATGGAGACTTTGAACAAATCAGAAGAAACTTCATTACAGAAAATGTCAGCAGCAATTTTGGTACGTACCACAGAAATTAGGCTCCTTGACAAATGTTTGTTGAGACAAATTTATTTTCATTTATTCTCATCACTGTCTTTTTCTACCTTCTGTACTAAACACTGATTCTTCTCTGCAACTTTCACAACATCTGCTTCTGGCATCTCCTGTACTACCTGCATGGTAAGAGAAATCTTGCTACAAGAGCCCTTGAAGGGTTTAATAATTCTGGAGCTGTTTACTAAAGGAAGGACTTTTAAGTACCATAAAAGTTGTCTATGCTTTTTAGAGAGAAAGGCATAGCAATACCTTAGCATATATGTAAGGGAAATGCTTTTCTCACAAGAAAAGCAATAAATACAATATCTCTCTTTGTTATGAGAAGAAGATCCTTGAAGAGACTGTTTCTTGTGGGTGTCCCTAGCTGTGAGTTTGTAGCCTATAAAGAACAGGGCAGAGGACAGGTTTGTGTAAATGCATTCAGTGCAGCCTACTGACACTTATGGGGAATTCAGTCACCTCAACTGAGTTTGCTCCTTTTGAGGACACAGTCTAGAACACAGGCTTCTCTGTGGTATAATTGCTATTTTTATCTGTGCTTAATGTTATCAAAATGAGTGAGATTCAAAAAATGCCATGCAGAAAAATGTCTGTAGCATCTTCATCGTGGACTCAGAACCCTGCAGGGCAATTAGTCCAAGGGCTGTTAGCCCAGGGTCTCTCAAAGGCTGGAAGCAGGTCACTGCACGTACCAGGAAGAAGGTTCTCCTCCTCCTTCCCAGAATCGGACAAAGTAGGACTGGTATCTTCTGCAGCAGGTGTGAGGCTCTGGAACAGAAGGCCAGGCACCTGATAAGGTGGGTGAAGGTCCTTCTGGGATAGTGAAGCTCCCTAAATCAACACCACCTGTACCTCACATCAAAAAACCTCCTTTGTCAGGAGGAAAGGAAGGGTGGCTGTAATAGGAGCTCCCTTCTAAAGGAAACAGAGGATCCAATACACAGACTGGATCTCACAGAGAAGTCACCTGTCTCCTAGGGGCACAAACAAGGGACATCCTGCAAAACTCTCCAGACTAGTAAGGCATCAAGTCAATGCATGGCTCCAAGGCTGGTAACAATGGAAAAATTTTCGGGTTGTTGATCATAATCTACTCAACACCTGGTCTACTGATACCTGATGGGCATTCATCATGACTTCCCCAGGATTTCTCAGAGGGGAAAAAGGTCTAGCACAGGGGCTAACAGTGCTCTTTGATAGAGCTTTAAACCAGCTTGGAAACAGGAAAAGGAAAATAGCAGGCTTGCCATGATGAGTGCTGGGATGGTGTACCAGAATTTGACTAAATGAGCACTAATGGGATCCCTCAATCTGCTTTAAGAAGTCTTGCTACAAAGTACTACACCTGAAATGTCTCTACACTAATGAGGCAGTGCAAGGAACAAACTAGAGGAGCTTGAGGTTTTGTTCTCAGTCCCAGCTGGGCAACCAGGCTCCCCAGGGAAGTGGTGACAGCACCAAGCCTGAGAGTTCAAGAAGCATTTGGACAATGCTCTCAGGCACAGGGTGTGACTCTTGGTGGTCCTGTGCTGGGCCAGGAGTTGGACTCAGTGGTCCTTGTGGGTCCCTTCCAGCTTGGCATTTTCTGTCATTCTGAGGTCATGGGCCATCAGTTTGTGTAAGGTCCATGGTGAGTATTGCCCTCACATCATGCAGTACATACCTACACATATACACATGCTCAGAACACATTTATTAAATCCAAAACACTGTTCACATATCTCCTCCACCTCTATCCTTTAAAACTCTTGAATAACAGCTTAAAAAATTATCCTGGAAACTGACTTGCTGAAGAAGACCCCACATAACTAAAATAGGACCAACAAAGAGCCCACCTGCTCCCAAATGAGGCAGCCTTGTATTGAGTAAAGATCAAGATAAGACAATGCAAATATATCATTTGTATATCAAGTGTGGCCAGGAGGAGCAAGGAGGTCATTCTTCTCTGTACTCACATTGGTGAGGCCACACATTGAGTGCTGTGTCCAGTTCTGGGCCCCTCAGTTTGGGAGGGACGTTGAGACGCTTGAGCGCTTCCAGAGAAGAGCGACAAGGCTGGTGAGGGGCTTAAAACACAAACCCTGTGAGGAACAACTGAGGGAGCTGCGGTTGTTTAGCCTGGAGAAAAGGAGACTCAGTTCTGACCTTATCACTCTCTACAACTTCCTGAAAGGTGGATGTAGTCAGATGGATTGGTCTCTTTCTCCAGGCAGCAAATGTCAGAACCAGAGGACACAGTCTCAAGCTGCATCAGGGGAATATAGGTTGGATATTAGGAAGAAGTTTTTCACAGAACGAGTGATAAAATATTGAAATGGCCTGCCTAGGGAGGTGGTGGAGTCACCATCCCTGGATGTGTTTAAAAAAAGACTGGATGTGGCACTTGGTGCCATGGCTTAGTTAAGGTGTTTAGGGCATGGGTTGGACTTGATGATCTTGAAAGTCTCTTCCAACCTTGTGATTCTGTGTGATTCTGTGTGAATGATTGCCTTGGCAAGTAATGGGAAACACAGGTGTCCCTCCAAATTTAAGCATCGCTGACAAAGACTCTGGATTTCCAGGGAAATATAACCCAATGGCCCCAAAAAACAACAGTACCAGCTCATGTTTAATCATGGCTGCAAGCAGAGTGAGGAGTGACACATGCACTTCTTGAGCCCCCCTGCAAGTGTTCAGAGGGTGATGTATTGCACTGAGCACCCATCTGACTCATCATTCCCAGCACAATAGTGAGTGATATTCCTGGATTACTTTCTCCTGGCACATTTTCTGTTGAATAACATTAAGTACACCCATGGTTCATCATACTCAGTGCTGTAGCTGTTCCCGATATTCTTACTTTGAACATTGTAGGAAACCAGCAGGAACATTTTGTCCCAGGAGGATGAGGGTTTACTTTGCCTTTTCTTTTATTCAAATCCTTTCCTGCAGCTCAGAGGAGCTATACAAATGAAAAAGAATAAGGAGCAGGTACTAAATTCTATTGAAATCATTGCTAGCATTTCCTAACAGCAGCCCTGGATTAATCTTTTCTTTTCAAAGACAGGGGATTATACTGGTCCTAACCAGGTTGAAGTCAATTTTCTTCATAGGCGCTTGTATGGTTCTGTGATTTAGATTTATGACCAAAACAATGCCAGTAATAGGACAGGGTTTTACCTGCTGCTGAACAGGGCCTTCTCTCTTTCTTACTCTGCTCCCCACCTTTGGTGAATAGATTGGGCCTGCACAATATGTGTGGAGGGGACATAACCAGGCAGATTCCATGGGGTTTAGGGAAGTTGCCTGTGTTTTGCTCAGGAAAACAAGTAGGCATTTAGTATCACTTGTTTTGTTTGCTTTCTTCTTCCATTTCTTTTTTTAAGTTTGTTTTTTGCTTGTTTGTTTGGGGTTTGGGTTTTTTTTATCTTTACCCACAAGTTTTCTTGCTTTTCCTTTTCTCTCTCCTCCTTCCTGGGACTTTGGTTTGGAAGCAGGGAGTGAACAGCTCTGTGGTACTTAGCTGCCTGTCAAGGTTAACCAAAAACAAGGTTTGTAATTAAAAATTTATTGTTTCTTAGCATACAACCTTGTGCCTTTGGGTAATGCCCCTAACCAGGGGACCACACTGTCAGTCCCTGGCCCTCAGCAGCTGTGCAAATGAATGTGGAAAGGATACAGCTGTGGTGTCTTTCTCTCCAGGTGGGTTCCATCCCACAGCCCATGCTTTCCCTAATTGCAACAGCAAGTTAGAGGGGGAGGCTGACCCCTGGGCTCTAGCCCTTGTGCTGCAGACAGCTGAAGCCCTAGACCTGGGGTTTCAGGCTCAGAGCAGTTGAGTATTCATACCCAGACCTGAGGAAATCTGAGAAAAATTCTGCACTGCTGGAAGATCTGTTGAGTTTTCTGATTATGTCACCAGTGTACCAATATTTTCCCACAAACTCCAGCTCCCAGCATCTTGTGACTAAATAAGAAATTTTGTTTCTTTTAAAAAGAGGAAGTTTCTAGACCTCAGGGTCAGTCAGGAAAGACAGAAAATGCAAGGCTCAAAAAAACCCCAAAGTCAACCAAGATCAGCCTTTCATTTCTTAAAAATGCATTAAGATGTGGGGTTATCAATGCTAGAAAACACCAAAGAAGCTGAGAAAAGTCAAATACAAATTAGGGCCTCTCCCCCAAAAAAGGTGCTGGGCTCGATAGTCCAACTGCACCTGTACCAGTGCCTGCAGCACAGGCAGCACACAGGAGGAGCTGGAGTCCATTGTGCAGCAGGAAAACTGACACAGCTGCCATCATGGAAACATGTTGGGATGACTCACACAGCTGGAGTGCTGCAATGGATAGCTATAAACTCTTCAGATAGGGCAGGCAAGGAAGGAGAGTGATGGGTTAACCTTGTGTGTTAGGGACTGTTTTGACTGCCTTGAGCTTGATGGTGATGGTCACAAGGCAGATATCATGGTGGGATTCTACCACAGAGCACCTAACCAGAATGAAGAGGCAGATGAAATATTCTATAAGCAACTGGGAGAAGCTTCCCAGTCTCTGGCCCTGTTCTCATGGGGGACCCAGCTTGCCAGAGGTCTGCTGGAAATACAACAGAGGAGGGAGCAAACAGTCCAGGAGGCTCCAGAGTGTGTGGAACAGAACTTCCTGACACCGTTGGCAAGGGAGGCAACTCGTGGATATGCCCCTCTGGACCTGCTGTTTGTGAACACAGAAGGACTGGTGGGTGATGCAAAGGTTGGACTCTCTCTTGACCAAAGACATCATGAAATGATTGACTTTTCAGTTCTTGGAGAAGTAAGAAGGGGTGTCAGCAGAGCTGCAGTTTGCAGTGGATATTAGGGAAAGAATCTTCACCACAAGGGTTTTCAAGCTCTGGAACAGACTGCTCTAAGGACCATGCCTAGAAGTATTTTAAAGATCTGTAATTATGTGTAGGTGTAGATGTGGCTCCAGGGGACATGGTTTAGTGGTGCACTTGGCAGTACTGAGTTAATGGCAGGACTTGAAGATCTTCAAGATCTTTTGTAACTTAAACAATTCTATGATTAACAACCTGATATACAAAAGGTCAGTCTTGGAAGTTCTTGGAGAAGTGAAGAGAGCAGATTCACAGCTCCCAAATGCTTTGAGCTGGGAATAAAAGCGGACACTTTGATTCTTACTCCCATGCTGTGTCTTTGCTGGGGGACAGTGATCATCTGGCATTATGTATAGTGCAGACCAAATATCTCCCAGTCACTCCCTCAGACATAATGAGAAGAGTAATCCACACTCCCCCTTGCAGACCTTTGAAGGTGTCTAATGTCACTGTGAACAAAGGTAGCAAAGCAAATTTTTTGTAAGCAAATCAAGCAAGGTAGGTCCTTAGACAGAGGAAATAATATGTAAATTGTCTATTTAACATGTATCATACATGTGACTTATACACACACATATACACAAGATATAAAATTTACCAGCTGGGATTTCCATCATCTGGAACAGAGTGAGAGACTGTCACTTAAAGTTAACTATTTATAGACCAACTTATATTGATGTTCATGGATCACATTCTGCATTGGATTGCTTCCGTGTAAAGCGGAGTAACTGAAAGATATATATATATATATGTATGCACTACAGATCCATGCAATTCTGAGAGCTGAGTCCCTGCTCTTCCCTACCCACCACATCCAAGGGTCACAGCTCCAAATGAAGCAACAACAATTTCTTGTGTGAGAGTTGCTGGTCATAGAATTTGGATCTGCTGAAGTTTGGAAAAGAAAGAAAAACCTACGCAAACAAACACCTACTCCTAAACTTCTAATGAGTCAATAAAATCTGATGCTGCAGATTTGAAGATGAAATTTAATTGACCAGTAGAGTCCCAGACCTTGACATTGTAAATGAAGGTAAATAGCAACATATTAAAAACTCATCACTGTAATTAACCTTGTTTTTAATAAAGACCAAAGTCCCAGAGAAAATTTTGCATTATTTATGCCATTGATTTCATTAGTGTTGCATGGCAAAAATGAAAAAAATAGTCTTGCAAGCTCATATGAGAGCCTTGAGAACAGAGTGACACTGCATTGAGTCCAGTTTGACCGTGTTGTTTTTACAGTAAGAACCATATTTGTCACACTTCCAAGTCACAGGAAGGGAGATGGAAGGGACCCACAAGGGTCATCAAGTCAAACTCTTAAGTCACTAACCCACACAGGGGGGTTAGTTGAACTTGCTGCATATTCTTCAAAACAGAAATTTGGGGTTAATGTTCCTACACAATGCTTCCAGTTATGGGTTGCTGTTATGCTTATAAGACCACATTATGCACTAATTTTGGTATTTCTGCCCTTATGCTTCAAAATAGCTTCTCTTATGTTTGCTTTCCAGCAATTAAATCAGACCTTAAAAAGGTTGCAGGGTTCAAACAGGAAGGAAAATAAGTGAATGGTAGTTAGAGTTTATATGAAGCTACAGTGGTTTTCCTGCCTATAGGGGAGTGCTAGGTTATACAGATAGGTTTGATTGTTTCAAAGTGTTTTAGTCAAAGACTTTTGTTTAGCTTCCTGCTCAGATACCCTGAATCCACTTGCTCCCTGGGTTATTTGGTGAAAGAAAAATTCAGGGCTGGAGGCAGAAAATCTTACATATCAAGTAGTACTGAGCAGGTGGACTAAATACAGCATGGACTGCTTTAACCTTTAAGATGTCTCTGACATATGTAGATGTTTAAATAGAAAGACAGCAAGGAGAGACATGCAAAGAAAAATGGAAAAGGAGAGGAATGCCTGAAGAACATAAATATGCCTATGACCTACAGATTTGCCTATGGCAAACACAAACCTCTGCCTTTCCAAGTTCTCCCAGATTTGAAAACACTTTTCCACAAGCAAAAATTTCAGTTTTCCCACACACATGAGCATCACCCTTCCTGCTGTGTCTTGGGGTCAGGCCTGTGCACAGCACTAGGAATGTCCTACAGGTGTCTGCCCTCTCTCCTTTCCCATCAAGTGGCACAGCTTTAGCCATTTCATAGATATATTCATTATTATATATATTATATATATATATTAACACAGTAGTATGGCATTTACAACCAGCACTGAGGGCAAATAGAGGACAAACTAGTGCCACATTTTCAGTAAAGACTAACAGGAGGCTTGGGATCATGTTTGATTCAATTCTGCTTTATGGACACAACAGATACTTTGTAGGATTAATCATCATGCAATTATTTGCAGAATAAAATTATTCATCCTGTGTATTAGACCTATAATGCAGAAAGCAAGGTTGACACTGGAATGAAAAATATAACCCTTCTTTTTAAACAAGTTAGAAAGTTACTATATATTGTGCAACTCCCTATAAAGACTACTGTTTCTATTATGGCTGCTTACCGACTTTGAATTTCTGAATCAAGGCATGCATGCAAGTGGAAGGATCTTATGAAATTTAATTGTATTTCTCTCAGAATGTGTTAAGCAAACCATATGAAATAGATGTTCTTCAGCCAGTATGTTTCAGGGAAAGTAATTCTAGATTCCTCTAAGGAAGTTAAATGATGCATTTTTAGGAAGAGAAAAACACATCGTGTGTTTTTTGTCACATAGCAATTCTGTCCATGACTTTAATATTATCCCAAAAAATTCCAAACATGCAGGATTACATCAGCTTGTGTTTTGGAGTGTGTTCACACAAAGTATTTGCCTGTATGGATCATTCAGGTCTGGAGTTCAACTGGTTCTTAGCTGGGACACACTGTCATTGTCCACACAGCCTCTCTGCCCTCCAGACAGGTCCCCTCTGCTGCTGGAGACCCAACTGTTACATGGGAATCCAGCCATGGAGAGAAATGTGCCAGAGCTCAGGGCCACGAGGGCATTGCACACTGACCATGAAGACACACAAAATTTGTGAGCAGCCTCTGTTAAACAAAAGCTGATGTCTCAGGCTGATAAAGCACAGCGGGGCGGGAAAGGTCAACGCTGCAGTGTCAAGCAGACAGACACCAGTTGTTGTACCAATTGCTTGGATTCAAAGTACTTCAAGCTGTAACAAACCTTGGATGTCCTGTGTTGGTAAAGCAGGGCTCAGGTCTGGATTTCAGTGTCCATTCAGATGTAAGGACTGAAAACCTGCAGGTTTGTCTCCCTCTTACTTCACTTACACCAGGTTGCTTCCCCTCCCTCCAGAAAAGCACACATGCTCAGCCCTTTACAGCCATGTCAGGTCACATTTAGACATTCTGTGAGCATCTATGGGTAAAATAAGTGTTGAAGTGATGTTTTTAAGCACTATATTTTGTAATTTCTTTGAATTCAAGTGTAAATAGGGTAAGCTGACTCAACAGCATACAAAGTACCTTTCTCATCCTTCTCTAAAACTGGAATTCAAGCCTACCTGAAAACAAAGTTCTGAAATGGAGGACTCCAGTCCACTGTGTGTTTATTTTTCTTTTTCTTGTATGTGCAAACTCCCAGCAGACCAGAACTCAGAGTCCTTGAATGTAGGGTTTGTGCTGTGCATTTGACCTGATTAAAACCTTGGAACCTGAGAAAAGATGATATTTTGAAAAACAGCCAGTGTGAGCCTCCTTGTCTTGCCAGAAAAATAAAGGTTATGCTGTTGTCCTTACCTTTACATCTCTACTACCATGTCAGCTGGGTCAAAATAGAAGCCTTCCCTAAAATACTATACAGGATTTCTAGATGTCCATACCCAAGATATATAACTGATGAGCACCTCTCTTTCTAAGAATATCTCATAATCCAATAAAATAATCCCAAAGAGGTTCATTATTACTGGAAAACAAACCAAACAACTCCAACTTTCAGCAGTACTTTAAATCCTTTATACTAGAAATGACCTCTTAGATTTCCACCATGCAATTGATCCTGCTTTTAGTGGGAGGTAAAGCTAGAGGATCTGCTGAGATCTCTTCCAAGCTAAATTATTTTGAGTCCAGAAAATATCAGGGCGCTCTCAGAAGGATGCTGTCAACCTTTTGAACATATCACACACATCTGAGCTGTCTTTTGCTGACCTATTTTCCTTCCTCTCCATGCAGCTGGATTCGAGATCAGACACAGCCACAACTCATACTCTGGCAAGAGTTGTCTGTAAGAACCATTCCAGAGCAATAATCAGGCCACACCCAGCACCACACAGTATAAAGGCAGTTTTAAGATTCCTCTGTGCACATTTCAAGTTCATACCCTTCTTCTAATGTTCTTCACATATAGCAACAAATTCTCTAGCTGGTTCTGTTATAGGGTCTGGAGAGTCTAAATATTTCTGAGTAGAAGTAAGGATCATTTCATCTCTCAAGCATTCCTGCCTCACTGACTCCCCTCCCTTCCCAAAGAATCAAAATCCCTTTAACCCTCTGTATTGGCAGCGTGGGTGCAAGGAATTTTGTTGCCATGTGAAGATAAAAATAACTCCCACCCACTCTTATCTTTCCTAAGGTAAATCATGCATGTGTAATAGCAAGATATGTGATTGCTGTCCCCTGATTTTTACTAGGAATGAGCAGCCAAAATATTGGAGGTCTTACATATGAATACGAGAAACAAACTCTTTAGTTTTGGACTGGCTTCAACTTTATTAGGTAAATTCCATTCTTGCAAGTGAAAAAACACAGAGTCAGAAATGGGATTGATAAGCATTCATTACACAGATTTCTGGCCATTTTGTATTTTTTTGGTATCATAAAATAAAATTTAAATGAAAAACCAGCTCCCCTTCAAATCTTTTGCTTTCACCACAGTTAACAAGGCCTCATTTTCCCACCAAAATTTAGCAAGATAAAGCTACAATCAAAATTATGCCTTCTTGGCTTTCCATGTCTTATTGTGTCTTTTCTTTTTTTTTTTTTTTTTTTTGGGGGAGACATACAATTTAAAAAAATCTCATCTTTCTTCATCATTCTGATTTTTGTTTCTTCTCTTTTTGAATTTTTTGAAGCGCGCAATTAAGTTTGCCAAGCTGCAATGAATACAGTTTAATTGAAGGGATCAGAGACAAGATGGAAAATTGAAACCTTTTATTTTAACAATCTCAGAGTCTGTGGGAACCTTCCTCATAGTTTTGAACTCATGGAATTTTGCAGGCATTGAGAAGTAAACAGGATTTGAACATGAGTAGATAGACTTAAAATAAATCACCTTGCAGTTAAAGCCCAAGAAAACCAAGAATTCTCTTCCAAAAGCAAGAACAAATACACTAAGGGTTTTAGAGATGATCCTTTCACAAGACTCAAAGTCTGGATCAGAGTTTATTCAATCTGGGGAGTTTAGATTTATAACTGAGAAAGACCAGGTGTGATTCTGTCCGGATTTCAGCTCAGGTAGTGCTCACTTCTTCCCAGCAGCTGTTACAGTGCTGTGGTTTGGATTTGGGATGAGAATGGTGTTGATAACACACTGATGTTTTGGTTTTTTGCTTCAGTGTGTTTATCCTAAGTCAAGAACTTTTTTTCTCCTTGTCTCCTGCTCTGCCAGTGAGGACGAACATGAAAGAAACTGGGAGGGAGCCCAGCTGGGACAGGTGACCCAAACTGAGCAAAGGGATGTTCACACCATGGAATGCCATGCCCAGTAGACAAACTGGGGAGAGTTACCCAGAGGGGGCCAGTCTGGGTTTGGGGAGGGTATCTGGCATCAGTCAATGGGTGGTGAGAAATTGCATTGTGCATAACCTTTTTTCCTTTTTATTATAACTATAATTTACCATTCCTATTATTGTACTGTACTGTATTTTCAATTATGAAAATGTTCTTATCTGAATGTAAAATTTTCCTTCAATTCTCCTCCCCACTCCACCAGGGTTGGGGGGAAGAGGGAGGGGTTGAGTGAGAGGCTGTGTGGTGTTTCATCTCCATCTGGGCTTAAAACCACAACAGATTCAAGGTAAACTGGACCTTTAGATTTTCCCTTCAACTCTTTCCCAACCACTAATTAACTTCCCTTTGTAGGTGAAGTAGTGTTTGTGGAGGTTAGCTGCTCTTAATTAAAGCTATATACCAAGTGCTAGAAGTTCCTAAGCTTAGAAAAAACAGACTAGAGTTTTACTTCCAAACAAATGCTTTCTTTTTAGATTTGGGGGTCTTAACACCACAAATATAAAAACAAGTGACTGAAACAGCTCCAACTGTTTTATCCACAATTTTATCACACAATTTTATAATTGTTTTATAAAAATTTTATCCACACTGTTCCATATATGTGTAAAATCAAAATGTAAAGATAGATTTGCTATGGAAAATTCAGCTTTTAGGTCTTGATTTGAAAAGTTAATGGAGAATTAACTGTTTTTTATCATCCTTTAAGGCATGTTTTGTGCCGTGGGGCTGAGGAGGTGGTATGATGATGCCTCTTCCATCAATCTTTACCAGCATTTTGCTTCCAATAGGCACAGTGCCTTTGGAGCCAGAATAGCACAGCTGTTGCTGAGAGTAAGGCTGCAGAACACACTTTATTATGTACTGTAAGTACTGGATTGTTTATATTCAGGGAGAACAAAAGGGCTGTGAGTGTGTCTGACACCTCTCTAGGGGTGTAAGTAACTAAGTGAAACTTCTTTTATTCTCTTTTTTCCAAAAGTTTGCCCATGCAATCGCTACAGTAGTAGTAGTAGTAGTAGTAGTAGTAGTAGTAGTAGTAGTAGTAGTAGTAGTAGTAGTAGTAATAGTAGTAGTAGTATTACTGTTGTTCATTTTCCTCTGTGGAACTCATCAAACTGAAAAAAGCCCTCTGCAATCTTAAATGTTCCTATATCTTTTGCTTCCCATTTAGTTTTGCTCCCCCACCCCCACACCTTTTTTAACACATCCATATTTTTGGGGATGTTTGGAACTTGGACATCCTTCCTGCACCCTTTTCTGCCCACTCCCCTTGGAACCCTCTCAGCCCACTTGTGTCATTCCACAAGTGGAAGATTCTCCATAACAAGTGGCCAGCATCAGGTGTATCAGAGGCTGCTCCAGGGCTTGTCTCCAGCTGAGCCTTTGTCTCCCTGCCCACAGTCCTTCAGTTGTGGAATTTGTCAGAAACACTGGGGCAAGCTCTGAGAATCTCAGCTGCTTTGTTCCTGAGCTATCACACTGGGAGCAACCCTCAAGCAGGCATTCTCCTGCTAAATACAGTGAAGATTTGGTATCGGCAAGAGCCTGGGAGCCTGTAGAGACTCAATTTCCATCCTAAGGACATATTTTATCAATTAATATCTAAAAGCCTTAAGCATTTGTCACCTCTGGAAAGGCAATGGATGAATTTACAGCACTGAAGTAGCCAATATTTCCACCAGTTTCATCAGAGCTTTTGCTAATTGATGATGCCCAAATAGAGCTGTCCAAATACACTTGCAGGAGATTTTCTTGGGAGGTTTTGGAATATGTTTAATGCAGATGAAAAAAAAATGGTACCTTAATGAGTAGTCAAAATCAACAGTTGGCTGTGAGTAACAATGAACAAACAAAATAGACTTTAAGACTGTGCAATGTCAATCATTTTGACATTAAAGCAAATTTTATATCAGTTGGTGACACTAGCATGATTACAAGAGGAGAGAATTGCACTGCCTATTTCTGTCTGGATAAAAATAGGCATCTTAAATCTCTTAAGATTTGCCAGTGCAGAGACTGTCTGGTGTAAATGTAGACATTGTGTCAACTACAATTGAGTTAAAGCAGCTGTAAATGCTGGGAGCAAACTCTATGTTAATCCTCAAAAAAATTAAAAACTCTTCAGAAACCTTTCAGAACTAGATATAGTTGGGGTTTTTTTGCCTGAGTACTGTGCAATTTTTAACTTTCAACACATCAAAAAATTTGCAATCAAACACAGGCAGTAAAAAATATGCAGTCATCCTCTGAAGTAAGATGTTTCTATTACACTTCTATTCCTGGCATATCAGCCATAAATTCAATGAATTACAGAAAAATGCTAATCTCCTCAGCTATTAAGAATAAACAATCTTTTCAGTACAAATTTTTTTCCAGTTACCTTGTCTAACTTTTCAGAAGTCATGTCAGTTTCACAGAACTCTTCATAATTCTTGAATTTTTCTGATCCACATAAAAACAGATTAAAACATATTTCAGAGAGATACAGATACAAAAATGACAAAAAATAATAAGTTATTCCTTTCCTGCATCTCAGGGAATCCCCTTCATTATAGCATTGCACAGTTTCTCCTCTCAAAACAAAGTTGGGGCTGTGTTCTCACAATCCACAAATCTCTATTGATCTACATATGGCAAAGGAGTCACAAGACAGGGCATAGGAAATTGGTCAGGAATTCACAAAAATTCAAATACCTAAAAAAAAGTCACTCAGAAACAGAAATAAAAAACAAGAATCAAAATGTTTGGAAGAGTATTTCTTCAATTTTCTGCTAAATTGTCTCATTTTATAGTAAGTTTGCAAGCATTCAGCTTCTTGTAGCTTAATCATTTGGGGCAAAAGTGAACTTCAAGACATACCAATATAAATTATATGTACAGCATTATTCAGTGCTCAGCCACCATGAATGTATTATGGCAGAAGGAGTCAGCTAGGTACATTCCAGATATAGAGTAAAAGCCTATAATTTGTAATTTAAGGCAGTTTATTTACAAGACAACTAAATGAATACACACTCTACCTTGTCAGATTTTCTTTTACAAGGGGACTCTCTTCAGCAGAAATTTTCTGACTGATAACAGTTCAGAAAACTTCCCAGAGAATATAATATTATGAAGTATTGTTCTACTTGGACTATGCTACTCAAATGTTCAGCCAGAATTAGAGTTTCTCTCTGTCCCAATAACACAACAGAAAGGTCATTATCTCCATCATTAGTTTATGCAGCAGAACTTGATAACTCTGCCATCCTCATCCCGTAACATGGAGAAGATCCTGGTTTAACCCAGTACAAATCCTGACAGGGCACAGTATCAGGAGATCCTGGCTCGAGTCCCAGCCTGTTCCCTGTACCAAAAAACTTGCATGAATAAACAACAATAAACACCTGTGCAACCTTTGTGTTTCACAAGTTTTCAGGTATGAACATGCCTAACAATCTCCTACACTTGGGAGAGTAGGAAACCCTGTTTCAACACAATAAGCAAGGCATATGACCAATTAGTGAGACAATTAGCAAATTTTATATTGCTGGAATATAGAAGATAACTTTGGCTGTAGGATCAGCTCAGGAGAGCTGAGATGGTGGATGATCATGAATTGCATCATTACTGAGAGTAGTTTTCTATCCAAGATGGTTTTGTCCACCAGGGTTTTATTCAGAGAAGAAATAAAGCTGAGATAAGCAGTATTTCATCACTTTGTTTGTCAGCTTTGAGTCCATTACCACAGCAAATTGGAAGATGGAATGTCAAATAACACTAACAATAACCAGTGAAAAATGAGAGTGGAATTGCAGACAAATAATCTATGATTGCTGAAGATTTTTTTATGTATAACAATCAGTCACTTAGATATGCCTCATTCCCTCTGTGGCTGTTATAGGGGTCATAACTGTCAACCCTACCCTGGTTTTGCTGCACTCACTCCCAAACTCTATTCCTGGATTAAATAGGAATTAGGAATGTGTCTGAGGGTAGTGGAAAGACAATATAGAGCCTTTGGATAGTGGAAGAAGAGCACATACTGACAGTACAGAGGTCTTTACTAGCCAAAGTTGCGGCGGGGATCTTAAATCATGTTGCAGAATGAGAGAGACTCCACAGTGAAAAACATTCACTGACATGCCTATGCAAGAATAATGAATTTACCATGAGAAATCACAGATAAAGATTCAACTGTAAGTACAGATCTCCCTCCAGGTCAGGAGGATGTACTGACCTATAAAATTATAGTATTTTGCCAAGGGCCTTCAGAGTTAAAAAGTGTGGTCGGTAAAGCAAAAGCAGCAGTAAAATCTCTTAAGTTACAATATAAGAAACAAACATGAAAAAAAAATATCAGCATACTTCAAGGCACCAAGGTCACCAGAACCAGACTGCAATCAGACAAGAAATAAGAGGAACTAATATAAGGTGTAGGACAAAGGGTGAGGGTGACTTTTGTAAAAGTAACCTCTGCAGTATTACATATTACTCACTCAGAGCAAAGGAGGGAGAGTACAGAATAGGGACTTCACTGAATGACTGCAGAGTTTATATGAAGAAAAAAGAAGGAAGATTTTCCTTCTGTGATGTTAAATGTCATTTTGATGTACAAAAACCCTATCCAGATGGGACAGAATTCATCCAAACAGTGATTTTATTGAAATAATAAACTCCAGAGAAATAGCTTGTGGGAGAACAGAACTACACACAGGGGAAGAAAAGTAAAAAGCCTGAGGATGTGGCTGAAGAGAAAAACAAAAGGGATTACAGTCCTTGCAACAGAAATTAACTAACTCAGAGATTAAATTTGGGATTTGAGAGTACTAATAAAGGAACAAGAACCAAAACCTCTTGAAGGAGGTTATTAAGGGTTTAATGTCCAACTGCAAAAAGTTTAGCAAAATGGAAAAGAAGGCCAGGAACACCTATATAAAGAGAAATGGCAACAGAATGTCTGAAACCACAGGTATGAAATCATGAAGGCATGGATATAAAGTAGTTGTGGATATGAAGTTTTTGCAAGGTTTGTGAATGATTTATAACAGTCCTCTGTGGTGGAGGCCATTCCACTGAGTTAAAGTTGGGCAGCATATCACCACATAATCTGCTGCTCTCTGATTTTTAGATTGACAAGATGTTGTCATATCAACAATTGTAATTAAGACATTTCCTTATCTTCACAAACCTGAGAAGTTTACATTTCCCTCCAGAATCTTCTCTTCTGATGACTAATGGATGAACAATCTGCAGTCCATGGGAAATAACTCTTTTATTAACCAGAGGATAATTCCTCTAGTCTGCTCTCAGATACCATTTTCCACAATGGAGCATTCCTGTCTCATGGGAGTCATACCAGGCTCCTGGGAGCAGAGAGGTCCTGGGAACCCAGATCAGAGCACTGCTGATAGTTACCCATCTCCTTCCCTGAGTGGCCAGCAGGTCATATCCAAAGGGCCTTTGCAGAAGGGAGTGAACTACCAGCCAGGTGAATTGCCTCAGCTGAAGGTGTCCCAAGTACCTCATCCTGGGGAGTATGCATGGATCAGACACCACCTGTATTAGCCCAATTCATCTCATGCCTTCAGACACCAGCAGGAAAGTGGGCAATGTGGCCACCTTCAACAGAACATAAGACACAAGGATGGGCAGCTGGAGTTACCCTATGGGTTACAAAGGACACTCATAGAAGATTTTTATTTTCTCCGACTGAAAGTATTCAAAATCAAAGGAGAAGAAGGACAAAGAGAGTTGCAAAGGCAGCATAATGGCAGCTAATAGACTCTCAGTATCTCAATAAAGATACCTCAACTAAAATGTTGAGGTATCTTTATTGAGATACTGAGAGTTCACTGGTAGCCACTTTGTTGGGCAGTTGTCCTGAGCTGAACCAATAGACCTGAATAGATTGATTTTAACTACCAGATAAAGAGGTAAAGTTGCAGAGACACAACTTCCTTGGATGCATGTGTACCTCTGTGGATACATCATGGAAGGTGTGCTGTCATTCCAGTATAGAAATATAAAAGCCCTGTAATGTCTTCTTCCGTGTTCTTGCAGTGCACAGCTGGCTTGCAGCTGGAAAAAGTTTCTTGTAACCTTGGTTGTCCAGGCTGGTCCAGGCTGGAAAAACAGAGAGTTTCCTTTAGAGCCCAGTTAGTTTCCTCTGTCTTTGTAGCCATCTCTTTAAGCAATACAGATGCAACAAAAGCAGAGAAGATGCAGTTCCAAAGCTGCAGGATGCTCGTTTCTCTGTCTGACAGCCTGGAGCCGAGGAAACATCCCTCAGTTTGTTTTCCCATAAAGTCTTAGCAACTTATTAGATACTGACTTTTGCACTAAACTTCTCTGTCAATAACCTCAGCAAAGAACTCTGCCAAGAAAAAACGCTATGAGGAAAAAGAGAAAGTAGCACATAGGATTCAGGGTGCATAGGAAGTAGCTAAAATCTGTGTATATTTACAAGAGATAATTTTTATGTTCATGCTGTCTCATCAATGCCTCCAACAACTCAATTTTCCTGTGATATCACAGACTCTGGATATATTTTAGGTTCCCAGAAACAAATTTCTTCTTCAAAGACCTTGAAATACAAATATTTTACACAGTGGATTATGACTCAAGCTCAGGGCTGAGTGATGGCAAAGTCCACAAAAGCAGTATATGTGCACACATCCCAGAAAACAGAACCAAATGCTCTGCAAAAAACCATCTACTTCTGCTACTTAATATTTGTGGGTCATTGTACCAAACTATGACCTCAGTACCAGATCATGATCCTGCACTGGACCATCCGATGTCTTTAATTCCTTGAGAAAGTAAAGCAAGCACAGGAACAGTTCTTTGTATAAGCAAAAGATGAACTACATGAAAGAAATAAAACATTTTGTTGGATTAACCCCATCTGAACTAAACTGCTTTTAGAAAGCAATTTAAATTTTCACCCTAGAGATAAGCAAGAATCTTCATCGTGACTCTTGCTAAATTGTACCTTGTTGCTGGTTACTCATTGCTTCACCATTGTGGTAAAACCTGCAGAAATATTATGAAATATTCACACATAGCAGCACTAAAATACACATTACCTGCTTCCATGATGCGTGTCAAATTTTTTCCCTATAAGGGCCCCACTGATTTTCAGTGCTTTTGTAGAGACCTTTCACCTCACCCCTGACTCAAGCTTTCTAACCCTTTTGCTTTGTTTTCAAAAGCGGCAAAGTCTTCTTTTTCCATTGTCAGAATGTGGCATTCAAGGATGCAGTGAAACATTTCGCATCCTCTCTTGATAATAATTCATCAGTTTGTTGATAGTCTTTTCCACAGATGATTTACCTCTTAATTGTTTTCATTTCTGTGGAACAGAAAGTTTTAAAACATCAACTATCTATTTTAGTCCATTGATCTTACTGCTGTTATTTTGCTTGCAAATGTAATCAAGCAAAAATCATTTGTAACTAAGCAACACTATCTTTCAGGTTTGTGATCTATTTCTCAGTCTTTCAAAATGATGTTTCAGTTAGAGTTCCCCAAGCTTAGATGATAAAAATAAAGAACTTTTATCTTCTTTCAGCAGGAGAACTCAAATGTATGTCACACAGTCTCCCACAGTACATGTTAGTACAGCTTTTCCTTGCTGTAAAATGAGAGGTCAGTCATCCTGCTGTCTCTCTTGCCTTGGTGATCTGCTACAGATGCTGTCAAGTTGTGATTGGTCTGGCAATTTGTATGTGACATTCAGAAGAATTTGTCTTTTTTGCATAGTCCACTCACAAAATTCACCATGGGGTTCTTTTTTAAAAAAATTTCAGTCACACAGACTTTCCTATCAGGCTTTATAAATTTCAAGCTTATTCATAAATTCTTACATGGAAATAATTTCAAATCCTTACTACTTATCATTCCATCTCCCAGTTATTGGCATAAAGCTAATCAAAGACCTCCTTTCCATGTCTCTTGATACTTTGATTAATTTTATTCTCAAGACCTTTTTACATTATCTTGAGTTCTCATTTTAATTCATTTTGTTATTAATTTAACCTCCTCTGGTAGCATCCTCCTTCTTCAGAAATCTGGCTGCTCTTCTGGTTTTGAGCATTGAAACTCTCTTTCACCTGTCTTCTTAGTAAGAGAATCAGATTTCCACAGCAAAAGAGCTACCCCTCTTACCAAGTGATCTGCTCATTTGCTGAATGCTCTTTCTTTACTTTGGTTTCCCTTCTTCAAAAGTTTCTTGAGCTCTCTTTGTTTTAACCCCTTCCCCATTGTCCATACCCTCCATCACCAACAGACCCACTGCCTGAGCCAGAAGCCTTTCTAACTCTTGATTCCCATTTCCTATCATCATTCTGGAAAGTGCACAGCCTTTTTACTTGTTCTTTGAAAATATTTTCACTTGGGCTTTTTTGGCACAGAATTGCTAACAGGACCATCTTTTCTCTTTAGCCTGCTGGAGATCTCCATTTAGACACGCTCAGTTGTGTAGCAGACTGGGCTGCCAGCCAGCCACAGGTATGTCACCTCATCACTTTCTAGTTCAGACAGCCAGCTGTGTCTCCAGCAACAGGTTCTGCTGTTTTCATATTGGAGGCATGAAAATAAAAGGGCTACCTCAAATTACTTAAAAAATACCTCAACCTATTACTTTTCCTCTTTGCCAGGTTGAACTGAAGGAGCTGTAAAGGAGAGTGTTACATGACATAACTTTATTGGCTGAGTTTTGATGCAAATTTCCTTAGACTTCTTCTGCAGCCACAGAAAAATAGCAAATCCCTTCAAGAAATTATTCAGGCACATAAATAACAGTCATTAGGAGAGCAGTTCTTAGAGGCATCCCCTTTCCAATGGCATTGGCTAGACAGACCAAAGGAAAGTGCCTCCATAACTCACCAGTTACACAAAGTGCCAGATCAGGAGGTCTGGATATCTTGATTTCACAGCCATTGTCACCTGCCCTGAGCCATGTTACATGCTTGGTTGACATATTGACATTTCAGCCTCTGTTAACCAGTGTAAATGTCCTTATTGGAGTTTTGTCATTTCAAAACTGATGCATCCTCCATTTCCTTATTCAGCAGCTCTTTAGTCATTTAGTCATAGCATGTGATATCTGCATTTGTTCTTCCAATTTTTCCTTCCAGTATGGCCACTGACTTGTATTTCAGATTGAGAAAATCTTTTCTGGCTTCAGGCAGGAAAAAGAAACCAATGAAACAAACCCAATTATAGACACAGTCACTGTTCCATCTCAAGCCATTGTATATAGAATAATATGTGGATCATTTAAAGCAAAGTATAAATGCTGTCATATAGTATTTTCTAAATTACACAAGCATCCCAATTAGACATTTGTTATTGCTACTGCCCTGCTCCAGCAGCCTGTGGCAGGAGGGGACTGTCCCCTCCAAAACAGATGATGACCTCTGTCTCCAATGTCCAAACCACAGAGGCTCACAGATGTGCCAAAGTGTCATCTGCCAGGATTTTAATCATGGGAAGAACAAGATGGAGACAGTAAAAAAACCTGCACATGCCTACAAAGAGGAGCCATTTTAATTAGTTACCCCTCTCCCAGAAGTGCCTGAGACTAAAATTATAATTTTTGTAAAGAACCCAACATATAAACAGAACCAACTAAAGCAAAATATGTAATCCTATGGTGCATATCTCACTTATCTCTGAGTACTCATAAGTGAACATAATGAATAAGAATAAGAATAATAAGAATGATTGAATCTCTAGGAGTACCAAGAATCCACAGTTTTCAATAATTGACACTATTTGTCAAACAAAAAAAGAACAGGCCACTTACCCCTGGTTCCATTGGCTTTACCTGAAATTGCAAATACTGAAGCTTACTGAAGAAATCAAGTGTAGCGGGTTCAACGCCTACTTTCAGTCACCACGTTTGACAGCCCCACAAATCTGTGTGGCCATAAAATTTTGGCCATAAAATACACTGCACTATTTTAACACTCAACATGTTTATGCTTGAAGCTGCCTCTTGAATTCCCAGGGAGGCATTGGAAGAAAATTAAAAAGCACAGCCAAAAAATATAACCACAGTCAGCCCCCACTCATAAAGTTTAATTGGAAAGCAGATATTAAGTATGTATCTTTATTACATTTTGAAACAATGAATAATATATATGTTGTTGGCTAAAGACTGAGCTCTGAAGAGTGAGTATATTGTTTTATTATTCAAACACAAGTGAAAGTGCACTGTATTTTCAATTCATATGGGCACCGCTTTCTGTGAAATAAATAAATACATCCACCAGCCTCAGATGGTGATTTACATACTCAAGTACCTCTAATCACAATCCTAAAAGCAAGGGTGGAAAGAACGGTAGCCAAAGCTGTTGCCAGGACAACTTATCCCTGGATTTAGCATTATCATGAAGGGAAAACCTACAAGGAATTTAATTAACCAATACCTCAAACTTACAGCCTGCCAAGCACTGCCTACGCCCTTTTAAATCCCAATTCCTCAGGAATGACTGCACTACTGGTGACTGCACCCACTCAAGAGAGAAGCAGCATGGGATATGTCCACAGGATTCCTCACAAGCCAGCGTGAGCCTGCCCTGTGGCCTGGCCCACAGCAGGAGACAGGAGCCAGCAGCCGTGCCAGGCTGGCTGTCAACCGGGAGCCAAGCCCCAGCTAATACATCCTAGAATCGAAGAATTATAGGATTGTCTATGCTGGAAAAGATCCTTAATATTGTCAAGTCCAACAATTCGCTCAGCACTCCAAGTCAACCACTAAACCATGTCCTTAAGTGTTACATCTACAGATCTTTAAAATAATTCCAGAGATGGTGACTCCACCACTTCCCTGGACAGCCTGGTCCAAAGTTTGACAATGCTTTCAGTATGGAATTTTTCCTACTACCCAATCTAAATCCTATCTCCCTTTCAGTTAAAGAATATATTAACCCAAGTTTTATATTTCAGTGATGGGATCACACTGCCCTTGGTGAACTGAGTGAGCTTTTGTCACTGTCTGTAGTGTACATTTGATCTCAAACACAGAATAATTTAGGATGTGATGAACCCTAAAGTTCATCTAGTTCCTCTTTGCTCTGTAATTGTAGACCAGGTTGATCAAAGCCTCTTCCAGCCTAGCCTTGAACACCACCTGGGATGGGTCAGACACAAGTTCTCTGGTCTGTTCCAGTGCCTCACCCCTCTCACAGTCAGTGAGTTTAAGGAGAAACCTGTCTATCAGATATATTTGGTTCATGCAGTTGTTGCAATACCCATCTTGCAATAAAGATGTGGCAATATAGACAGGACTCCCATGCTGCAAGTTATCCCTGCCCCTTCAGACTTCTGTTACACCTCACAGACTTCTGTTACACCTCACATTTTGATGGGAGATGACAGAATTTCTCTCATAATTTGTGAACAACCTTGCAGTCCTCCTTAAGACTTGGACTGCCTGATGTCTGCTGTAGCTTTGAGCAATCTGCTCCAGTTGACTCTACCTGAGTTAGTAGTTGGCTAACCACTGGGATCATGGTTTTGTCATCATCAGGGTTGATGCTTCAAAGCAGTCATTCTTTTATTTTTCCTCTCTGCTTAAAAATAATAATGAATTAATGTTTTGATTTAATGAATAATAATAATGAATTAATTAATTGGAAATCAATACAATTATTAAAGTTCTAAACTGTGGTGGACAAGAAGTGAAGTTGTTTATGTTAATGTTTAAAAAAGGGATTGAAGAAGGCAAATATTAAAGCAGCATCCAAGAAAGTTTTCAATTTCAAGAGTACCATCAAGCAATAAATCAGTAAGTGGAAGAGAAACAACAGAGGTTTGCATGACTCATGCAAGAAAAGGATAAAAGAAACATCAGCAGGCTTTCAACACTTAAGTTTCATTCCTTTCTGAGGTTTGTCATACAGTCATGTTTACATGTTTTTGTAGTCTCTCATTCTTCACTTTCCTTTCAAGAGAAGATCAAGAGATGAAAGTACGAAACAGATACTCTGTATTACTATATCATGTCAAAATAACAGTGCTGGCACATCATCACTTCAAGTACTGTCTCATGATCAAAACAGAATTTTTACAGGCCTGTGTGTGATTAATGGTTTAATCTTTGTCTTTGTCATGCCGTAACTGGCAAAGATAAGGACTCAAATATTTTAACATTTTGTGTCACAAAAGCTTTGGTCAAAAATTTCTACTCATCATTCTTTTTACTAACATAGACACCAAGGATATCCAAGTGGGATACTGATATCAAAGCTTATGTAATACAGGTGTTACATCTTCCACAAAACTGCCAATCAACATCCAGGCAGTGTATAGAGAAAAAGAAAGTATTTGATTATAACAAAAAGCCCTTTTTCTCCTGATGAGTGGTGGCATTGAAGCATTTTCATGCTTGGTTATCATGAGTAAAAGGCATGCTCTTCCTTCCTCCAACATGGTTAAAGTTTCCCCAGCATTTTCAGGGAGAGGAGCACAGTGCTTCAATAGCGAGTTAAGTTATGCTTGACTCCAAAAATGAAAAATCTAATGGACATCAAGAACATACAGGCCTATATCTCCCATTAGTTTGATACCCAAAATAATGGGTAAATGCAAGTGTAGCCATCAGGTGTTGTTAACATGCTCACATACTGTTGCAAGTGACCTTCTAAGGGTCCTCTCCAGAGAACACAGGCACAGTTATCATGTGACATGATGTATATGTTTACAGCTCTGTTGAAATTCCATAGAGTTCTAGTGATTGATTGTGTGATGCACAGAATAGGGATACGCAGAGAGGTTGACCTCATGTTTTTTCAAAAGTTGCATATAATGCCCTTCTCTGCTTAGGACACAGAAGAACACTGTCATGCAGCCTTGGCTCATATCTTCAATATCCTTATGCAGCTATTTAAGTCCACAAGTCCTACTGGTCTCTGATAAAAAAATCTGAGTTAGGATCATCAGGCATATTCATAATAGTAAAGAAAGGTAAAATAATATGGGTATCATAAGAGTTTTCATAACCAAAAGTATGGGAATGAATGCAAACACAAGTCTTTGAGAATCCCAGGGGATCACATGGAAGGTGTGAAAATGCTCTTCACATCCATGAGGGAGACGGAGAAATGGAGAAAGTGTGGATTTCATCCAAGAGGAAGAGGTAAAAGTATGTACAGTTCCTATCTTAGGAGGCTCAGCAATAAGGGGGAAAGACACAAGCCCAGGCAGCTGGAAGGAAACATCCAGGCTGTATTTGCACAGGTCCTTGGTGATGAGATTGGCTCAAAGTGGATCCATTAAAATGTGTAATGCCACACTGTAACACGCCCTGTGCCAGTTCCTTCCTGCTTACAGAGCTGGCTGGCTCAGAACACAGGCAGAGGAATGTATGTTAACGTGTCTGAATACATTAAGAGGTTTCAGATGTAAGATTATGCAGTACTCAGTCTTAATACCTCTACATGGAGATAATTATAGCTTTGACCTTTATTACCTTTACGCTCACCTCAAAATCTCCTTTCATGTCATCTTTATGAGACCATCCTTTCTTGAACTCTCTGCCACATCTTGCTGTATTATCTGGAAATGTTCTACTTGAGAAGGGAATTGCAGGTTGTACCTAGAAGGTAAAAAATACAAAAGAATCCTGACCCCATGATCACAGTCATTTGACAGGAATCACATGGCATGAGTGGAAAAAGAGGCAACACCTAGGTCTTTATATCTTTTTTTCCTGCTTGGGTACCAAGTAAGGGAAAAAAACAAACATGGAGGTACAGCTCAAAAGTGGGAGCAGCTGTTAAATTTGAATCTTGTGGCTATCAAGAAACTGGTTGCTGAGAGCAGCTGGCAGACAGGAGGGATAGACATAGCAAATAGGCAGATGCAGCTGACAGATAAAATCTTGCATCAAATTTAGCCTCAATTTGGTACCTTTGATTGCAAACACAGACTTACATGGAATGAGAAAAGCAGTCATACTGGCTGGCAGATGAACATGAAGTGTCAAAGTGAAGGGGGAAAATGCAAGAGATACAACAAGCCTTTGT
Source organism: Molothrus ater (assembly GCF_012460135.2). Classification (NCBI taxonomy): domain Eukaryota; kingdom Metazoa; phylum Chordata; class Aves; order Passeriformes; family Icteridae; genus Molothrus; species Molothrus ater. Next base: position 142,457,434 of record NC_050478.2, on the reverse strand, counting down.
GTGGCTGCTTAAGACCAGGTTGACTCCTCTGCAGGAATAAGTCAACACTGTGGAAGCTCAGTTACATCATCTGGTCCAGTATGGTCAAGTATTTATATTTATATAACTCTACCTTGAGTCCAAAGTGTCAATTATCTGCACACAAGAAAGGTAAACTGCAGCCTGAAATGGAGGCTGGAATGGAGCAAGGAGAAGAAATAACAAACTGGTATAGGAGACAACACTGCAAAAAGTGGACAAAAGCAAGAGGGAAAATCATCCTTCTTAGAAGGAAGCCATCCTGTAATTTTTTCCATCATATCTAACTCAAAGCCCTCATGATAACATATTCAGTTACTAGCCCAACTTGTTTTGCTCAAGTCTATGAACTAGATATTTATTACTCATATCAGCTTCACCACAAATTTACATTGAGCTCAGTGGAATAATCCCTGATTTATAACATCTTAAATGAGATTAAAAGCAGACTTTTGTTTTTCAAAGTCTCAAGTGTAGCATCAGGCAAGACAAAGCTGAGACTCATAGTTGAAATTCACATTTCCAGAAGCTTATGTGGTTTTTTGGATTGCCATTCTCTATTGTGAGCAAGTCTCTCATGAAAGGTGAGGAAAGCCAAGAAAAGAGAATACAGAGAAAAGTCTTGATAAATCTGGATGCATTGGTCTTTATTCTGCCCACCTAGATTCCTAGATTTATTTAACACCTTAAAAACGGGTCTAAAAGCAGCACACATTTTATAGAAAGGCAGAGTGCTAAAGAGAGTGAGATTTGTTGTACCTAATTTCGTGCAGAATTAGTCCATCAGATTTCCCCCCTCAAGTAACAGTTGTATGTGGGCTTAGCAGGAGTGGGTGAGGAGCACCCTTTCTGCCCTCTCTGTAACTCAAGCTGATGTTGCAGTGAACTGGGGTAGCACCTGTGGTGAACAAGCATTTTCACTTACAGCCCTGCCTGAAGAGCCCTGTGAGTCAGACAGAAACTCAGCAATTGTTTTTCATATGCCATTTGTAGCATGGCCTCTTTGGGATATGAGGCAGCAGCATTTGGCTAAGGAAACACAAACACCCCAGGTGAAATAACTTCACAGAGCCCTAGCAAGGCACCAAGGTTTTGAGGACTGAGAGTACGACTTTTTTGTCTTGTACTATTTTGGGAAATCATACTTGCATGCTTGTTCTGTTCTCAAAATAATTTCACAGTTTTCCTTTTTCTGTTTTGTTGTGCTTTTTGGTTTTCACCCATGCCTGATCTCTGTATTCACAAGCCCATCTGCAGTAAATAGCTGCAAGGCTGGGGAGCACAAGACAGGAAGCTCAATTGTTACAGACTCAGGGGTTGAACATCCATGCTAAAAAATTTTCAGGTTTTTTCCCTCTCTACCAATAACTTTCGTACTACTTAGCCTACTTCAACCAATTTCAGTTTTAATTAATTTAACTAATTTGGCTGCACACACAGTACCTTTTGAGGACATTGAAGAGTCAAGAGTCTCGTTCCCTCAGTTCCTGTCATTCTTGGCAAGATCAGATAAAAAGTTGATTTCCTGTCCCCTCCAGCTCTCTGTGTCTCCATGGTGCAGGCGGTAGTCAGGGGATGGATGGCTGCTGAGCCCCTGCATCCCTCCTAACAGAGCAGAGAGCACAGCACACCGGGAGGAGCAGTTCAGGGCAGTCAAAGCTTAGTCCTCCATTTCACTCAGCTCTCTGAAAAAACCCACCTGCTACATGAATAATGAACTCTTTGGAATAAGGAGATTTTTCTTTATGCATGTGTAGATAATGCCTAACAGCACAATAAAGCCCTGGTCACCTCAGAAGCCTTTATGTGCCTCTATAATATAAATACATAATCATAAAGAATGAGTTGTCAGAGAAAGAGGTCATGGATCATCAGAGTAAATCAAACTTTAACAGCCCATCAGGGCCAGACTGCCTAGCAACCAAACAATTCATCATTAAGAAGTTTTTGTGCTTTATTATAAATTTAGATTTAAAAGAAATGTTGAAAACCCTAGGTCAAATTTTGGTCTGTTACTTTGGTGCAAACCAAGAGCAATTTACTGAAGTCAATAGATCTGCTATAAATTGAAGGGAAAATAATTACCTCTATATATTGTGAAAAAAATCTTATTTATGTTTTAAGTCTAGGGAGCACATACTACACTTTTAAATGTTTAGTGCTATAGAAATATGGCTATTTTCCTAAACAAATTATTCATTTGGAATTTTTTTTTGTTACTTACATTTCTTGTTCCACAGTCATTTCAAACATATATAAAGCAAAATGCTTGGATCTCAAGTGATCTGAATGAGTAATTATATCAGAAAGTTAAAACAAAATCAACAAAATCTTAGTGTTTAAATTAACATTAAATGACTCAAATTCTATAAATAAATAGATATTCAAAATTAAAACTTTTTAGACTTTAATAAATGCCTTAACTGACAAGAATCCCTTTCCTTCATATTTGTTTTCTTCTTCCTCTCATACACAGTAAGGGATCCATGTAATTTGTACTGCATATGACACCAATTGAACTGTTGGCCTCGAGTCTAGCTTGGTCCATTCAGGTCTCATCTTCTGCACAATCTTTGAAAAGTAGCACAGCAGATAAATTAAATTCTTTTAATAAGTCTTAGGAATTTTCAGGTAGGTTGAATGCTCAGTTCCAGAAATCTGGTCACCCCAGAAGACTGTCCTTTGTCAGGAGAGACACTATTGAATTTAGTCTTTTAAAACCATCAGAGGATCATGCCAATTATGCATTTTTCAGTCTCCTTTCCTTTTTCTAGAATCACAGGATGATTTATGAAGCATCCACCTCTTTCTTAATAGAACTTCATATATGGTCCTTGCAGACCTCAGAACCAGGGATGTTTAATAACTTTCATATCCTAACCCTGTCTCTTGTAGGTTTAGGTGTTGCTCATCTTAGCTGACAATCTCTGGTGTGGTACTCATCTATTTCTGTAGATTTTCCATGAGGATTTAATATCAATTTTTTAGTATACCTTCTGAATAATTTTCTGTAGGTTGTGGCTGGATCATCTGGAAGTGCTCAACTACCCTCTTTCCCTCTCTTTCCTCCTCTGCAAAAATAACAATAAAATAAAACAGATTTGTCAAATGCTAGTGACTTTCTCAGCCAAGAGAAATGAGATGGCGAGTTTCATCTTATCTTTGATGATGTCATATAGGCCAGTTTGATCAGAATATAAATTGTGTTTGTCTTTCCGATTCTGATTCCAAAGACCTAGTAAGTTCTTGAGTAATGCCAGATAACAGACATCTGATTAGACTGATAGATTTTATAATGTGAGGCTGTTCCAAAATCTGATAGGTTGGGTGACATTAGTGCTTCAAATGCCAGATTTTTAATTGTTGACAGAAGGTTATCTGCATAGATTAATAATTTGTGGGTGTCTGGCTTGTTCTTTTATTTGCTTTTTGCATGCAGTAGTGTTTGTTAATGTTTCTAGTTATAAGACAAGTAATTGTATTTCTCTGTATAATGTTAGCAGCAGGGGTTTTACTATCACAACAGATGGGGATGTGTACAGATCTTTGATTAACATCTCAGATTTATTTTACAAACCCTATGTTTATTGAGCCTCTAGCACAGATAGTTGAGAAAGACCGACATTTTTTTTTCTTTTCCGAATATTGTGCCATTGATAATCACCAGAAGTCAGTATTACAGAAGACCTATACTGGTTGATATAGTAAGATATTTTAAAGCATCTGAATTAATTTGGAACTTTAAGCTATTGAGGTTTAATGAAACTTTCTGAAATTGGACATTCAACCTGCTTGAAAATTCAGTAAGAATTGATAAAAGAATTTAAGTCAAAAGTTACCAAATACTTCTGTGACTTTTGAAAAATATCCAAATGTAAGTGAAAACCACTCAAATTAGGCAGCCAGAAACATAAAGTAAACAAAGCAGAAAACCATGGGCACATGGAGGCCAACGTAGATGATGTTTAGGTATCTATCTCTGGAAAACTTGATCAAAATCTAAACTACAAAGATTTTTCCTGGGACTTATACTTCACCAAGACAGAAAATCAGTACCTTCTTCTATCTTGCACAGCATCCCAAAAGCACAGAAAGTTTTAGTTCTGTTAACACACCCCATCAATCTGTAGGAGCCCTTGCAAAATCCAAGGGGCCTTCCTAGCCTCCCTCTTGATCTCAGTACGAAATCCAGTAAATCCAGCCACTTTCACTGAAAAAATGTATCCAGAATAGAGAAAGGATTATAGGAAGAAGTTTTTGGAATGGTATCCTGTCACTATAGGACACGAAAGAACACAAGCACACACCACTGTTCTCAAGGTGAAGGAAAAAAGATAAGTTTATTTTCTGACTCCAACATTTATAGTTTTCCAAAAGTGACAGTGGATTGGAGGGTGACAGTGACACCTCTCCAATGACACTGGTCAAACCAACAGTCCATCAACTCTCTCCTCCTCCATAAAGGAATGCAAAACAATGAGTTATTTACAGAAAGTATGTGAGAAAGTTAACTACAAGAATGTCAACATCAGAAGGCTTAGAAAATCTTAAAAAACCAGGGTGACAGTATCCCAAAGTGTTTATTTGGATTATTTCCTTTTTGCATCACATCTCCATCCTGAAGTCATTCAATTCTGTATCTCCTTGCTCTTGTGAGTGTATCCAACCAATAGGTTTTCTACTAGCTGTGAAGGCAAGAGGGAAGAGACACAGAGACATTCTAACCCATATTCATGGGAAGGTGAGGAAAGAGATGGATAGAGAATGGGGGAGAGAGTGCAGATCATAGAGCTGCTGAGCACACAGTCTTCATTCTCTCTATTATTCTGATATTTTTCCCTGAAATGTCATCAAAAAAATGCAGCATACTTTTTACTTGTATTAATTCTTCTCTTCCAGACCACCCAGATCAACACTGAAATTAACAACAGGGAGAGAAAGTTGTCACAGGATTCTGAATACAGAGCTCCTTTTTACAGATGGCAACATCCATGTCAACATAAGCCAAAACCCATAGGAAAGGAAGAAAATAAGTAAAATAACTTGGAGAGATTTCAAAGCAGAGGGTAAGATTGTTGAATCTACACCACTGAGCTTATTTTGGATAAATGAATAGAATTAGTGCCAATGATCCTTTTCCCTTAAGGAGTAATATCTGCAGCTGATTTATCTCTAAATATTTACGGCAACCAGAACCATCCCAATTACTAAAGAAGATCTACATCTGAAAGCTTTGAATCAGAATACTTGCAAATTTGCTCCTCTTGAAAAAGGGGAGGAAAAATATATTCCCATTTTACAGCACATTAAAGGGGCTTCTCTTTGAACTTCATGATTTAGGAAAAAATCAAACTCCTCTACATATTTATACCTACATAATCAAACAAAAGAGAGTTACGTTTTCCATCAGCTTAGATGCTGAACCCCTGCTAAATGTTATTCACGGTCACCATCAAAAGAGTCAGATATAATCATGACTCTGCCAGTTTGACCCTATATAATGCTTATCTTTCCTCAGCAGGTATCACCCATAGACAGTTGTTACAGATAATCAGAAAGAAAGATATCTGAGCCGAAGAAAGTCTGGGCAGAAATATGGCCTTAATCTTCTGGAGAAATATTGTTAGGGCCTTACAAAAGGCACCAGAAATCAATATGTGGCCAAGTGATTCAAGCCCCAAAGCTTTCTATTCAGGAGAACACACAAACATCTCTCTAAAGCAGATGCCTGCTGAGAAGTGAGCTCCATTGGTGCCACCAGTCACTGGGAGGAATGCTTGATTCAGTTGCCTAAATACAAGCACCTGATGACATCAGATTATCCCACTTGGCTTCCAGCTGTTCTCCCAAAGTGTACAGCTCTTCCTTAAACCTTCTGCCATAGCTGCCACTCCTCTACAGTTGTGACAGCTCCGTGTTCACGGGACACTCAGTAACCTTGCAAATGACAGAGGTGACTGAGTTAAAAAAGCTGAATCTCTAATGCTCCACTGCCTGCAATGGAAGCTCAGGCACTGGAAACTCATGTACACTTCTGCACATCAACCTGAAAATCAAACCTCATTTCCTTTTATGACAAGGTAACCCACCCAGCTGATCAAGGGAAGTCAGCTGGTGTGTGAAATCTTTTTGGATTTCATTTGAGCTTTCCATACTGTCTCTCACAAGACCCTCTAGACAAAATGTCCACCATACAACTGGATAAACACATCCTGAGATGTGTGAGCAACTGGCTCATGGGTCGGGCACGAAGGGTTGTGGTCAACGGGGTGATATCAGACTGGGGACCTGTAACCAGTGGGGTTCCACAGGGCTCCATCCTGGGCCCTGCACTCTTCAATATCTTCATTAACAACCTGGACATGGGACTGGAAGGGATGCTGAGCAAGGTGACAGATTATACAAAACTGGGGGGAGCTGCTGAGTCCCTCAAAGGCACAGAGGCCCTGCAGAGACACCTCACAAATCAGAGGACTGATTCACCAGTCAGTCACCAACCATATGAAGTTCAACAAGGGAATGTTCTGGGTTCTGCACCTGGAATGGGGCAACCCTGGATGTACAAATGGATTGGGGAATGAGAGGCTGGAAAGCAGAGCCATGAAAAGGGACCTGGGGGTTCTGGTCTGTGTAGAAGTTAAACATGAGCCAGCAGAGCCCTGGCACCCAGGAGGGCCAACCTTGTCCTGAGGGTTGGGAGGGATTGTCCTGCTCTGCATGGGGGCAGCCTCACCTGCAGTCCTGTGTGCAGTTTTGGGTGACACAATGTAAGAAAGACATTAAACTGTTAGAGAGTGTTCAAAGGAGGGCAACAAAGATGGTGAATGGCCTCGAGGGGAAGCCATGTGAAGAGCAGCTGAGGTCACTTGGTCTGTTCAGCCTGGAGGAATTTGAGGGAAGACCTCATTGCAGTTACAACTTCCTCATCAGGGCAAGAGGAAGGGCAGACACTGATCTCTTCTGTCTGGTTACCACTGACAGGACCTGAGGGAATGGGCTGAAATTGTGTCAGGGGAGGTTTAGGTTGAATATTAGGAAATGGTTCTTCACCCAGAGTGTGCCTGAGCACTGGAACAGGGTCCCCAGGGAAATGGTCACAGCACCAAGCCTGACAGAGTTCAAGAAGAATTTGGACAATGTTCACAGATGCATGGCGTGAGTCTTGGCAATGGTCCTGCGTAGGGTCAGGAGTTGTACTCAGTGGTCCTTTTGGGTTCCTTCCAACTCAGCATGCTCTGTGATTCTGTTATTCTGTGATCAACATTTAGGTGCTCTTAACTCTGTCTACAGTTCTGCTTTGTACCCTAAGAACAGTGAAAACCTTAGATTTCATGTGGCAGAAGTACTGTGTAGAAGTTGTCTCACTAGGTACCCAAATTAACATGACTTCTTTGATGGAGTTTGCCCTAACCTGAATAGCCCAGCTTAGAAATGATTGCTGCTATCTTGACTGGAATGTATAACTATTAATGGCTTTACTGGTTTTTTGTGGCCTGTGTACCTCTGTAGAGTCATCTATCCTGCCTTAAGCATCTGAGTCCCCTGTGCTTTGGTTCCATGAAGCATTGCCTTGTAAGATTATATTAAACTTGATCAAAAACAAAGAGGTAGCCAAGAGGAGAATTCCAAGAGAGATACACCAATCTACCCAGTGATTCAGTGTTGGAGTTCATGGCTGTCCTGCACCACTCAGTGGTCTTTTTTGTTTTCTTTACAGAATACTTTAACCTGGGTGTATACCCCTTTTGGAGCTCCCTGATTCCAGATTCCTTGAGATCATTCCCTCTCATCTCTGCTATTGTGTTTGCACTGCTTGCATTTCTTTTCCATGGCTCTTCTTTCCTTCAGCAAATCTGAAGGGAAGTAGAAGTTCTGAAGCACATTAGCTTTGGCTCATTTAAGTTTTTTCACCTCTGCTCCTTACCCACCTACAGCTGCAGCTCTGTGCCAAGGGAAGGAGAAGGAGAAGAGTGGGAGGAAGAGCTATTAGCATACACTGAAGCACAGCTGTACTGACATGCTCCAAAGCACCGTGTTATTTTGGCTGAGCAGGCTGCAGCCAAGATGAATGTATTGTTGCATGGCATGGGCAGTTAAGAATCTTGTCTAACTTCTGAAAAAGCCTGATTCTGTTTGATTTCCACAGCAGCTGTTGTTGTGTGAGCTGCAGAATAATTCAAGCTCAGACAAGATATGGAATCAGAGTAACTTTGCTAGCTATCCTATTTCTTTACAAAGTAAGGTGAACTCAGAGTTGAAATCCAGATCCTGCAAAAAGCAAGATATTCTGAAAATTATTCCCCTAGTTCTTCTAGAAAACTTTGAAGCTGAAAGATTATGAAAAGCTCTAAGTTTATAACAATTTTGCACAATGCAATGGGAAATAAAAGGCTGGTCAAAAACTGATCAGCAGGAAAAACTGGAAATTCCCTCTTTGGTCTTCATTGCAAATTGTTTACTTGTTAGCAAAGAAATAGAAGGAGAGAGAATGCAACTCAATAGGCGCATGGTTCAGATAATTACACAGAGGTGTCCAGAGTCTCTGTAAATTTAGATACCACTGGCCTTCAGGTGCTGCTACAGAAAGCTGTGTCCAGTGTAACTCTTGGCTTATCTGTGTCTCCTGTGCAGATTTCTAGGATTATTTTTATGGAACAGTACTACAGACTTTGGTGTGATAGAACTCAGGATGTAATCTATATTAATTAAATATTCTCAAATACTAGTTACTTCAAAAGTCTCATTTTAGGAACAATAGAAAACACAAAAGAAGATAAGAGACTCTGAAAGCTAGAAAAATCTCTCACTTTTCTGCATTTGGGCATAACACATTATTATCTTTTGAAAAATATCTGAAGATAATCTAAACTTAGTTTGAGATCTCAGTCCAATGGAGTGCAGTGTTGCTTTCTTCAGAGGCCAGGCAGCAAAAGTCTGTTGTTGTTATTAGATTTCTAAAGTCCATACCTCTTGGGTGTATTCTCATGGCTGCAAATCTTCGCTGCATGGACTCCTTCTTCTGCACGCTGCTCTCTCTCAGGTCAGGGCTCCTCCAAGGCTCTCCCTGACTGGCTTTCCCACCCCCTTTTATCCCAGTTATCTTCATCAGTTACAGCTGCAGCCCAATTAAGGGCATTGCAGCTGCAGCCCATCAAGGGCAACCAGGACCTCTGGGGCAAAGCCTCTGTACAGATATTCTAATACAATACATTTCCTCTACTATATTTCCCCCTTTTCTTTTACACAAGTTAACAGTTGTACAGATGTTCGATTACAATACATACATTTCCCTATGACTCACGGGCCATGTTCAACACCCACATTTCTCCATGACTCACAGGCCATGTTCAACACACATAGCTCCTTGCTCAAAGGCCATACTCTTTCACAGCTCCCTGACCCAAAGGCTATGTTCCGTCAGCAGCTCTTGGCCACCACAGCTCTCAGCTGTCTGATCTTCTGCCAACTACCACGTCGCAGCTCTTGGCCGCCACAGCTCTCAGCTGTCTTAGCTTCTACCAACTATCACCACAGCTCTTGGCTGTTCTGTTGCAGCTCTTGGCTGCCACAGCTCTCGGCTGTCTTATCTTCTGTTAACTATCACATCGGGGTCACCACTTGTTGTTGTTATTAGATTTCTAAAGTCCATAACTCTTGGGTGTATTCTCACGGCTGCAGATCTTTGCTGCACGGACTCCTTCTTCTGCACGCTGTTCTCTCTCAGGTCAAGGCTCCTCCAAGGCTCTCCCTCTCTGGCTATCCCGGTCATCTTCATCGGTTACAGCTGCAGCCCAATTAAGGACATCGCAGCTGCAGCCCATCAAGGGCAACCACGACCTCTGGGGCAAAGCCTCTGTACAGATATTCTAATACGATACATTTCCTCTACTATAAAAGTCCAAGTTTTTAGACTGCTTTGAGCAATGCACTTTATCCTAACCCAGGGAAGAAAGCTTAACTACTGTTGCCTTCAGTCTTCACAGAAAATACCAACAAAATCACATCCTGGTGCCAGCAGTAAAGAACTATGTCACATTGAAATGGACAGAGACTTTTAGCTGAGTATTGAAGAGATCTTGGGTGGTCAATATTTCAGGTTTGTCACCATGGAGACTGCAATTCAATGTGTTTTAATGACTTGTAATTGGTGTGGCAGTCACAGACTACATTGGGCTAAAACTTTATAGAAATACTGTCACAGACCTGAAAGTTCACAGGACCTCTGCTTGCATAAAACAAACCTATATTAACTGGGTTTTTTTACAGCCCCCAAGTCTTCTTTTGCCCTGAGTGTATCTATATCAAATGCAGTCCAGAAGAGCTCATTAATGTTAAATCACAATACTGATGGTGACCATTTGTCAGATATTAGAGCCAAAGCTATAGTACTCCTGATTGAACAGAATCATATATTACTCCAAAACCAGACTTCTTTGGTTCATTAAAGGTGATGTTATGTGCATGTATTTGTTTATATGTGAATGCTGAAAAATCTCTGGTTGTGTTGGTGATTAATCATTTGGTAATACAATATTAATTTTGACCTACCCCAGCATTAAAACTTTGGTGTTTTAAGTGTATGAAAGATTAAAATGCAAATGCTAGCTTAGAACAGTAAATTAACATTTTGACAAAGAAGGATAAGGCACAAGCAACTGCCTTTCAAATGTTCTATTTCAACGATTTCCAGATTGATAAGTATTTAAAACAGATATACAATAAGTCAGAGGAAAATTAAAGTCTTTTTCTCTTCTGTGAAGTATTTTCTGTTTCCTCTTCATGGCCATATAGGCAAGAAAAAAATCAAAGAGGTTTATCTATTGCTTTTATTCCTTTTCTGTCAGAGGAACATAGAAAAAGACATTACAGAGGAGAATCACCACACATTCTTGTAATTCTCCACAGATGCATACATTCCAGCATGGTTGCAGCTAAAAGAAAAATTATCTCTAAAAATAATCTTAATGTGTGCATTTTTGGGTGGGTGTGTTTTGCTGCATTAAGATCTTAGAGAGTTTATGTTTACATTAATCTGTTATTTCCATATCAAGAGGCTCAAGCAAATACTGAAAACCATTAGAACAGCAAATCCAAATAAATTGTTTTATTCCATCTTTATAAAGCTATAATACCCTCTTGCTCAGGAAAAAAAAATACAGCTAAGAATGCTGTCACACAATTTTTCTGGTAGTTCAGACATGAGGATACAAAAAAAAATTACAATCAGATTTATGCTATTTAAAAATATCATTAAGATCAAAGCTGTCAATTACAACCTTAAATATCCCAGCATCTCCCAAGATGCCCAGTCCTGAAACAGAACTCTTTAAGGGTCAACTCTTTTTCTAATTAATTCAAAAAAATCCCCAATGCTTCAAAGAGACAGGCTCTGTATCTGCAAACATGGGCCCTCTACTTGTGCAGCTGTTATTTGAGCTACCTCTTTGGCTTCTTACACCCACCCAAGAGAAAGAACTGCACTTTTCTGTCCTGGGAAAACACCTCACCGTCCCTGCTGAGTCCTCTGACATGTTCCTGAATCCAATTATCACATTTTAAATCCATCTTTCTTTTTAGAAGTCAGTCCTTCTTTGAGTGCATGGTTGGAGTAGATGAGTTCCCGAGGTCTCTCACAATCAAATTTTTCTCTGATTTTATGATTTTTCAAGGATGCTTGCATCTATCTCACAAAACATATCCTTTGCCAGCTGATTGAAAACTTTGAAAATGTTACTAAAAGCAAGACAAAAGCATGATAGTGTAGATGCCTTACTTGTGTATTTTCATAGCATGTACATTTGAGTTTCTTTAGAATTCCAGATTTCCTATAGTGCAATACTTTTGGGAGATACAATTTTTTCAACCACGTAATGGTTTGTTATCCCTTAAATTACCCAAATATACTTTCTTTCTGAATAAGCACCATAATTCTAGAATTTCTCTGTTTTAGAATTTGTGTCAAGGCAGCAAAATCCTGAAATTTATCTCGAAGATGAGCATCAAAAATTGTTGGATGCTTATGTCATACTTCAGTTGCCAAATACACAAGTATCTGCAGGTCTTTCTCATGTGATGAGGGACCTGATAGGCCTGTCTGCTTCTGAGAAAGATGAAACTGGGTCTGTAGAGTACAGTAGCTGGAGGCCAGGTGACTAAAACCCCCCAAACAGCACTCCAGAACTTCTGTCCTTGCAAACAACTCCCCTTTGTGTGGGTCTCAGCTCCAGATTAGGACACTATAGTAGAGGAAATGTATTTGAATATCTGTACAGAGGCTTTGCCCCAGAGGTCCCGGTTGCCCTTGATGGGCTGCAGCTGCCATGTCCTTAATTGGGATGCAGCTGTAACCAATGAAGATAACTGGGATAAAAGGGGGCAGGTTAGCCAGTCAGGGAGAGCCTTGGAGGAGCCCTGACCTGAGGGAGAGCAGCATGCAGCAGAAGGAGTCAGTGAGAGATCTGCAGCTGTGAGAATACACCCAAGAGGTATGGACTTTAAAGTCTGATAATATCATTATGGGACTCTGGAGAAATAATAGAGCAACAACAGGACACTTAAGTTTTAAGTGCCTGAATGTGACTGTGCAGTCTCTATGTCTATTAAATTTAGAGCTAAACTGCATGTGAACTCCCTAAATACAGGCATCTGTGGCAATTTTGATGCTCAAGAGTAGCCAAGTCCTGTAGGTGAGATGGGCAGATATAACACAAAGTCTCTAGGACCTGTGGCTTCTGGCAAATGAAATGCCTTTCTTTATCTCACAGAATCGCAGAATGAACAAGGTTGGAAAAGACTTTTGAGATCATTGAGATCAAGTCCAGCCTATGACCTAACACCTCCTCATCAACTATACCATGGCACCGAGTGCCACATCCAGTCTTTATTTAAACACGTCTCCAATGATGGATAATTTCTATTGTTAGGGAAGTGATTTGAGCCATTAGTTATTCCAGTCACTGGAGTGATTTTGTTCACTGTAATGAAGCACATGTTGGTGTGAACATCTGTGGGACTCCACCAACCAGACTCCCCACACTTCCACTGACCACAGCAAGAGCTCAGACAGCATGCACACAAAACTAAATTAAACCCTTCAGATACCCAAGCATAAGTATCTTCATGTACATTGAATCCCACACTTAATGTAATTTCCCCTTGTGTCATAGTGTCTGTCATCTTCCCAAAGCTTATGTCACAGCTGTCCTTAAAAAGTAGCTTGATGAGCATCCTAGTGTTCCTTGTAGGAATCGTAATCATTTTCATAAGAAAAGGTAAAGAATTAGTTGTAATTTCAGCTTGCTCCAGAACCCTTTCAAGCCCATGAGAGCCCTGTGAACTTCAGTTCAAAAATCAAGAGCTTCAAGGTCACTGATTTTTAGAAGCCTGTGGATGGGTATTAGAAGATATAATTAGTTGCAATTGAAGCATAATATGTATGGGAGGGACAAAGAATCTTGCTTAAAAACTTGTTTGAGCTCTTATTTCTTCATAAGGATGTGTGTAAAAGCATCACAACTCTTCTGATCTGAGAGAATAGAAATATGGAGGAAGCTGGTTTTCATTATTTCTCTCTCTCATGTGCTTAACAATAATTATATCCTTTAGTCTAACCTTGCTCTAGTCATGGTTGTCAAACTCTTCTAGAAATAACAAAGATAACCACTGCTCAGGATTAATTTTATTCTGGCAATATCTTTAATATAAAACATAAACCTCTTCCTGCCCTCTTTTTTTTTTTTTTGCATATGCTTAAAATGAGTTTCAGTAGTACTATAACTGATGGTCGTGCATAAAATAAAAGTAGAAATTATTGGTACAATAATCTTAAAATTCAGTTTTCATTCTATACCATAAATAAGACAATTCTTTTCTTCCCTCTCCCATATTCTGCTCTGCAACCCTGTTCCACCAGCTGCAGAGACTAAAAGAGGTAACTATGGTCCCTCTTTAAAATCCTGTCATTTTTATTTGCTCATCCATGAAATCCCTTAACCTAGACCACCACTAAAGCTGACTGAAAATCTAACTGTAACCCAAGCTCTGCTTATGGTAACCAGACCTAAGACAAAAGGAAAAAAACTTTCACCACACAATTCAAACCTTTGTTTTACATTAGTGGTTTACACAAACCAACCCATAGCACGGTCATAGATGACTGTCAAAGGTGAATTAAAAGGTAACAGTCAAGCCCTGAAGATAAAAGGTCATAACAATATTGTCTCTCATGTAAAAGCAGAACTGTTTTTATTTTCTTCTATGTACAGTCCACTATACATTTTTAAATTATTTTCCTGCTCATTTGTTTTATACTAATTATAGCCCTAATTTTAACTTTGTTCACTGCTTACTTTTCAGCCTTACTGTCAAGTGAGAGGAAAAACTGGAGCCATTTGGTTCATACACTAGTTTTATTTTTGTAGTCTAGAAACAGTCCCACAAAATTTGTATCTCTTCCTCACTTTCTGATCTCTAATACTAACCTTAACCTTAGCTCTGGATTTGATAAAAATTAAAATGATAACTACGATTCACTGGTAAGGTGGCTTGCTCCTGGCTGTGTCCCAGGCATTCACCAAAGACTCTCTCCCCTCTACAGCTGCACAGAAAAGAGAATATAACAAAGAGTTCATGGGTTGAGATAAGGACCAGGACAGATCACTCAGCAAATACAGTCATGGGGAAAACAGACTTGAATTAAAGATAATAATTGAATTTATTGGTAACAAAATCAGAGCAAGGTAATGAAATGTAAAATAAAACACATTTCCCCCCACCCTCCCCTCCTTCCCAACTGTACCTCCTACCCCAGCAGCATAAGGAGGCAGGGAATGGGGGTTATGGTCAGTTCATCATGCATACTTTCTCCCACTGGTCAGGGAGAGGAGTCCCTCCCCTGCTCTGCCATGGGGTCTATCCCATGGGAAATAGCTCTCCATGAACTTCTCCAATCTGAGTCCATCTCACAAGCAACAGTTCTCTGTGAACTGCTGCAATGTGAGTCCATCTCATGTGCAAGAGTCCTCCCCAGACTGCTGCAATGTGTGTCACTCTTCCATGGGATGCAGTCCCACAAAGACAGGCTGCTCCAGGGTGGGTCCTGCTCTGCTGTGGATCTCCTCCATGGGCTGCAGGTGGATCTCTCCATACCATGGACCTCCAGGGGCTGCAGAGGCACAGCTGCTTCACCATGGCCTTCACCATGGCCTTCACCACGGTCTTCACCATGGCCTTCACCACAGCCTGCAGAGGAAACTCAGCTCTGGTGATTGCAGCGTGTCCTCCCTCTCCTTCTGCACTGACCTGGGTGCCTCTCTTTGCTCTTCCCTGGTCACAATTACAGATGTGCAGTAACTTTTTAAAGTTTCTTTTAAAATATATTATCACAGAGGTGTTTCCATCATTTCTAACTTGCCCAGCCTTGACAAGCAGCATGTCCACCTTGGAGCCACCAGGGATTGGTTCTGTCCAACATGGAGGAAGCTTCTCGCAGTTTCTCACAGAAGCCACCCTCGTAGCCCCCCCACTACCAAAACCTGTCCACAAAACCCCAATACAGCTGGCTAAGGTAATTTTAAATTATTTTACTTTGAAGGTCTGAAATCAGTAAAATAATGATCCACTCAGATTTTTTGAAAATTAACATTAACCTGGCTCTGGCTACTTTGCAATCACGAGACACAACCTGAAAGAAAAATATAAAAACTGCCTCTTTTGAAAGCACTGTCTGCAATATTCAACCATACTTTTAGTATTTATCTCCCTCATTCCCACTACTCTAACCTGAATCCTACTGTACTTCTCAGGCACAGCTAAAGGAACCAAAAATAAGCCATCTCAAAAGGACACAAGCATTAATATTACTTTTCTTATATAATGTATAACCATATTATATAATTTCATTAACAACTTGCATTCAACTTATCTCCTGGGTAATACTCAGGAGTACTAATCTTGGAGTATTACTACAAAATATTTTTGACATTTCCTTCAATCCAGTACTAATCATTCCCATTGAAACATTACCCCTTACTAACCCTTAAGCTCTGGTATTTAAAAAACTGCACAGCCACCATGAAGTAATTAAACAAAATAAAGGAATATCAGTGCCAGTGCTCTTTCCAGTACACTCATCTTTCACACTCACCACCACCACAGATAAGTTTAAACTCTTTCTTTTCCCAAACCTGACTCCAAATCTTCATCAATCTTATGATCTCCAGACTGCGCTAAAAGCCTGTTCCTGAAGAGAACAGAAATGCTTGGACATTACTCTATGTCATCAATCAGTTTATAGTGAGGGTCTACTTTTAGCCTAAAAATAGATGCTAATTTTTCTTTCTCTCTTTAAACTGCTGCTATCCTCTGTATTTGGAAACTTTCCTCAGAACCTTGCATGATCCCATCACAACAAACAACATCAGCAGGTTTTATTTTTCATGCCTCACAAAACATAATGACAAATGTGTCCCTTCCCTCTTCTAATCCTAAATTTACAAGTTTTGAAGCATCAAGGATCACCAGAGACTGTGAAAGGGAAATAGGCAATTAGCTCCAGATGCCTCCAGGACTCATTTTGTCTCCAAAGCTGACTCAAAAAACTCCTCCCGAGAAAACTCTCAGAGAGAAGAATGCCCACAAGGACTGAGAGAATGCAGAACAAGATGACCAAGATGAGACCGATGGCAATCCAGTGAGGCTCAGAGAATCCCAAAGGAACAAGAAGCTAACAGAATCACTTATTCCAATCGCTGCTTAGATGGATGCCCCAGAATCCTATGGTCAGAAAACTCTGCCTAACTTTGCATTCATATGAGTCCTAATCTGCTATAATGGATTGTTGTGGTGCACAGCTGTCGAGAAGAGCTCAGAACAAGACCTTAAAAGACAAGACCTCTCTCTCTGAGAAAATAAAATCTATGGACCTCATGAAATAAAAACTTAAAGATACGTGATTGTTAGGAATATCAGTATTCGCACATCCTTAAAGGTTTGTTATTAGACTGTGTCTAAAATTTTTTATTATTTTATAAACTTATTGCACTCCAAAATGGTGTGATAAGAATGCAGGGTACAGGAAACAAGGAGGAGTGTCTGGAGAGAGTTGAGATATATGTCACCTTTATATGTTGCTTTGACCATGGACCAGTTGAAAAAAAAAGAAGAGGAGGAGAGGATGCAGAGGTTGGGATGACTTCAAATGATTTTGGGACATATTGGTTGTTGTGGAATGTCATGCAATAGGCTTGGGGTTAGAGACTGGGGTTTGGAAAGGAAGAAGGACTGAATATTAGGAAAAAAATACTTTGTGGGTCACTTCTTCAAATTTTAGCTGGATACCTCCTATCACCTCCAGACAGCAGTTAACAGCCAAGACTCAGTAGATTTTAGGAAAATGGCATAAGGGCAAACAAATTAACTCGTGTGTCCGTGTACCCAGAAACCCCATTTTTAAGACATCAAATGGGGACATGTGACTATACACACATAAAACTGGAAAAGAGTAAGAGAGATAAATAGTATCAACCATGAAGCATTGCATAGAAAATGTCATACATACCAAATACATCTAAAAGTATTGAAGGAATTATGATGATGAAACCCAAGCTATCTTCCCATTCCACCTTTTTTTTGTTACTCCCTTTACTCCCTTTCCTTTGACTGGAATGGACCATGGATGGGGAGGTTTTGTGTTTAACACTCACTGTAAAAGGGGCTGAAATTTTTTGAGTGTCAAGAGACACAAATATTAATATCATGATTCAGTTAGGAGTACTGGTAAAACTGACAGGTGCTCAGGATTTATTCTGCATTTGCTGGGAAGAGGCGAATTAAAATAATATCTATAAAGTATTTTTACAAAGACTGCCAGTTTTGGAAAAGCTTTCAAACTAATCCAGCATAGGTAGATATGCTCCAAAAAATTCTGTGACTGGACAAGCTCTTGAATGCTGCTGTGCTTGAAAGCTTGATGTGGTTTACTTTGGAACCATTGCAAAGTGCTTAGAAATTCTGACATCATGTTTAGCAGAGGGGAAATTAAGGAAGAAGGTTTAATTGACTCATGAACTGAATCTTTGTCACCCTTGTTTGCATGGCAGGCCACTAGTCATGAACGTACAATAAAGGTTTCCATGGTCTCAGCATTGAGGTGTGTCATCAGTGTATAAATTTCAAGATTGTAAATGTATTCTTGTAGGAAGAAACTATCTATTTCCCCAGACTTGCTGGCAGGATTAGACTGACTTCAGCACCATATATGTATTTTAAAAATCCATTGCAAAATATTCAGGAATAATGCTCCACAGAGAACACTGCATAGAAGATTTTTCTTAAACATATGGCAGAAAGCATATTAGCATGAATAACTTCCATGACATTTCCCCCTCCTCCCATCCTTGAAATTGCTGTGAGGCAAATAAAAACTGTAAGTGAAAATCTAGAAGAGAAGAAAGAGGTAGGAGTTGCAAACCAGGGCTGGAATTTGAAATCCAAGGGTTCCTGAGTACCAGGATATTTTCTTAAAAACATGGTTATTTTTCAGCTGCTCTTGCAATAAATATTCTTGAAATTCAGAAAGTCCTAAGTCAAGCTATGAACCAATGAAGAGATTTTGGGGTGTATTTGCACATCTGTGTCACTATCCTACTAATAAAATTCTTGTGACTGGGATTTTTAACTTTCCTATCTCTGTCACAAAACTACTTTGGAAGGTTATATAATTGCAAACTTCCTCACATACACATATGCAAAATTAGAATAATAGTGCATCCTTTTCATTATCTGTAGAAGTTGTGAGCAATTTGGAGAGGAAGCTGCATCTATTAATGCTGGGTCTATTAATCTCTTACCTGTGTCTGCTGCTAACAATAAAAAGCTCCAGACTCTTGTAATCTTGAAGCATGTGAGCACAGAGTGTAGGAAGTGTAAGAAACCATTTTTGCGTTCTTCTGTAGTGATCTTTGTGATCCTCCAGGGAGGCCAAATAAGTCTATAAGCATAATTATCAAAAGTGATTTCATTAAAAAAAAAGGAGACAGCAGATTTCCTGTCCCTCCTCAGTCTCTAGTATCAGCAATGTGATGACCCTAATCTCCACATACATTATTACATCCCTGCACTGACCTGCACGTCATTTTATACAGTCTATAAACATGAACATCTATTACAGAAAGCATGGTAGGGAAATGTAGCAAGTTTTCCTGCACCGAAACCTTGATAACTGAGTTTCAGAAAAAGAGCAATCAGAATCCCAAGAGATTTCATCATCTTTGTTTCTTTGCCTGATTGAGACTTCAGCTGCACCAGTCAGTACTTTTGCTGTCCTTCCTCACAGTCTTCACCCTTCTTCGCCTGAGATGAGACCTCTGTGTGATGCCCCAAATCCATTCTGACTGCATGTGCTCCTGCGGTTTGGAGATTAGCGCAGTCTAAATGGGAGTGATCAGCTCAAATTTTGTGTCAGATTGATGATGAGTTACGATTTCACAGAATGAGTGGCAGGATGATTTTTTAGACAAAAGGCAAACAGCCAATCACGTGCCAGGTAGGTTGCACAAGGTTTCAAGCCCTCAAATGTGCTATGAATGTAAACCTTCTACTTTTGAAACTGTCAGAAAAGCAAACAACAAGAATCAGTGATTATAGCATACTTTTTCAACATTATCACATTCATGGAGGCAAATGAAACACCTGAAGCAGCTGTTTAACCACTCTGTTCTGTTTTTCAGTCATGCTATTGGCATGTTCTATTAGAGTTTACTGACTCAGAGAGCCACTGAGATTTATAATTTGGGCTTTTATAACCAGAACAAAGTGGATCTCATTGAAGATGACAACGAAGAAAATAAGCAGATCCTAACAGTAATTTCAGATGGCAAAACAGTCAAGCAGCATTCAGCTTTAAAGTTCATGGTCCTCTAGGCTGAGGTCTTTACAAGACCTTGACAACAAGACAGTCAAATTATCACCTCACCAAGGCCCAGAGAAAGCACTTTAGGGTATCATCATGTTGACCGAATGGTCTAATCCAGGTAAGCAAGAGAAATGCTGCAGACATAGCAGAGCCTTCTTGATTCCTTGTGAAAGGTCCTAGGTGCTATGGTCTGAAGCTGGAACAGATTTCACGATGTGTTATCACTGCTCAGAGACAATCCAGGGACAGGCACCATCACGCAGGTGATGACTGAAGAAATACAGCCAAAAAAAATTGCAGAAGATTGGGGTTGGATTTTCCTGTTTAAAATTAGTTTGTAGCACTTCAGTGTACCAGGCTCCTCCCCTGCATTGGTGTTTGGTTCCAGCCTTGCCATTAAGTTCATAATTAAGAAATTTTTGGGATTTTGCATTTCTTACCATGCTGACACTTATTGAGCTATTTATCTTCAGTTTCTATTCTGCTGACAGCACCAAAAGTATATTTTTCATAAATATTGTTATTAGCTACTTAGGTTTTAAGAAAATTTATGTAGCTCTTCTCCGTCATGGTATTAAATTGAAGTTCCTTAACAGTCTGTAGTACAAAAGTTAAAATACAATAGTGTCTAAAATGGTAATTTCTTTGAAATGTTTCTACAGTCAAGCCCTTATAAGAAGAGTCTCTGTTCAGCAGTGATTGCAGACAGATTTTAATTTTAAACAGAATTTCCTTACACTTTTTCAAAACAATTGTTTTTCACTATTAAAAGGAATATGAAATTTTAAAATCAGAATAAAAAGATGGTTTAGAATGAGGATCAAGAGATGGAGTTTTTGAGAGTGGGTTTTTTAATAAAGATAAAAAGGGCTGTACAGGTTTTCCTGCTTTTACTCATTCTCAAATTCTTTTATAAAGCATGAAGCTGATGTAGAGTGACAAAATAAGTTTTACCCACAAGACACCAGTTTATTTAGTATACATAATACCTTACATAAGCAAATCCAGATCATCACATTTTTCAAGCTTTTCACATGAGTAGGTGAATTGTGGTTCTGTTGCAACCGTCCCTCAAAGAGGTCAGACTTCACAGATCTTGGACTAATTTTTGCAGAGGGCAAATCAGAAGGACATCAACAATCAACATAAACACATTAATAAGCCTTAATTAAGTCTCAAGCAGCCACAGAGAAACGGGCTTGGTTTTCTGAGCAGTAATGATAGCAAGGTGGCAGACATTGTTTACTTCCAGTGTTGGAGGATTCCCCTAAAATGCAAGCTCAGATTGGCCTGTGACAGACTGATCTGGCACTAAAGAGTACTGCACTCTTTTTCCTCTTTTTTAGGTAAATTTAACCAAAACCAAATGCATTCCCCCCAGTATTCACAAACAGCTCTAGCCCTAAAGATGTTATGTCTTCATTCAAAGTTTTATAGTCTATGCCAGTCTGGGTAAAGAGAATGACAAGAAAAGGTCCTATCAAAGCATAATTTTAGTGAATTAACAGCAGCAAGTACTCTTTTGATCTTAAGTATTTTCCACTATGACTTTCATGTCCTTTTGAGAGCTCAAAGAAAGTCTGGACACACCTATTTATTTTGTACAATGTATGTGACATAAAGTGCACTGCCCTGCAGTTATTTTTAGATGCTATTTTTAGAAAGAATTTGGAACATGGAACCTGACCCATATCCTCACTAACTCCTGTGCTCGAAGACTTCCAGGACTTGTAGTGAGTCCTTCAAAGAGCGCTTGACTTGCCTCTTCTGGCCTGTAGCTCTGCTGATACCATGGTTCACATCTCCCAGGGAAGACTCTTCCTGAATGGCATTTAGCATTTTCCTTTTTCCCTTAACTTATCTATAAGGAGCAAATTCTGCATGTCAACCAATACCTTTTACCAGTCACACATCTCCATTTATTCTTTCCATCAGTGTGTGCAGACCAGCTCCTCCGGAGTGTATTTGATAATAGTGTGTCACAGGCAATTCTGATCTGTAAAAAGACCTAGAGAACAGCATATTCAGGAATTACTACAACCCACCCACACACCATTACACATTTTCCAAATTTCAGGCTTCATTTCCATGCCTTTTTTTTTTTTTTTACAGGGGAACTGCAACCATCAGATATATATGTAAATCATAGCTGTCAAATCTCCTGCCATAATAATGACACCTGTGGGTGACAAATATTCACCTCAGTTGAGGTGTTGCTCCTGGAATATTCCGCACAAGAGGAAATAAAGGTGTCTTCTTTGTCTTGAAAATGCAGATTCAGGAAATTTCAGTTGATAAGAGTTCAGCTACTGAAAATTGCATTTTGGAACATAAATTCTCCTGAAGACTGTACTCACACTGAGATAATTTGTCATTACTACCCTTCATCTGATGGCAAAGCTTCTTCTTAAGTATTTTAAAAAGCTCCACAACATATGGATAATACTACTGCATGATCAAAAATGTAGTGTTAAAAAGGGATATTTTTGCATTTAATTTTTATATAAGATTGGTGCATTAATATTGTCAAATTAAATGTCATATCTGGTGGATAAAACTGTTTTTCTTTCTTAGAAACAACTGTTAAAGAGAAAAACAGGATTCTTCTGACCTGTATATGAATGATATTTCCTGTTTTATTAGAAATGTGAGCTGTCTGAAAAAGGTCTAAACAAATAAATTTGTTTAATGATTGCATGGTAATCAAAATCAAATCTAGTAAAAGCCAAGTCACCACAGAATGTTTTAAATTCAGCAAAAGAGTATTTTCTGATTTTCTGCAAAGAAATTTCTGCAAAAAAATCTGACAAGTTACACAAACTGCAGCTTATTAAAAGGAATCAGCATAAAGGAATCTAGCAAAAAATTACCTGTTTTGTAAATTTTGCTAGAGGTGCTCACAGGTTCTGCACATATTTTTTCCTCCAAAGATTAGTCTCTAATACTGATTTTGTTTCTTTCTATGTCACTAGCTCTGATGCCCTTATAGATGGAGAGCAGCTCATGTGAACCTTCCCAAACCTCGCAATTCATCTCCAAACTAGAATAACAATAGTGCTTGGAAAAGAAATGAAAAGCCAACCACAGCCCCCATGTATACACAGTGAAAGAGTAACAATTCTCCATCAATCCCTTCTTAATATTTTTAATTTCACCAGACCACCAGATATAAAACTCATTCTATCCTGGTATTTATATTACTGCTAAAACTGAACCTCTCCAACCTCTTGGAAGAAAACTGATTTTCTACCTCATCTTTGAAAATTGCAGGAGAAAGATCTGGAAGAAAATGCACTTTTTTAGTGCTTTTCAAATAAGCAGAAGTGTAAAGCTCATTGAAGACAGGACATATCAGAAGATAGCTTTTGTCAGTAGTTCTAAAAATCATACAAACTAGTTAGCAGTTTGTATGATTTTTTAGAAACTAGTTATTTAGTTTTCAACCAAAAAATCAACTTTTGCAACTCATTTATGACCATCTTTACATGTCTTGGACTTCTTATTCTTCTTCTTCACTGCTCCTGGATTGGGATGATAAAACCAAGAATCTCATTGCTTTCTACAGATGCTGGCACAAAACTTCAGCAGAGTGTAACCATGTAAACAGTGCAACCCCTTGGGCTTCCAGGCATGACAGAGCTGCTGCAAGGGGCAGTAGACAGGTACTGTTGGGTAGATAAACAAAACCCGTTATTTTAAAAATAGCATATGTAACACTGAAAATGGCTTAAGATAGAGGGGAACCTTAAGGAAAAAAAAAAAAAAAAGAAGTTGGTAATTTGTCCCAACTGCTTTACTCAGCTGATAGGCAAGACCTTTCTCTGCTTTTACAGAAAATGAGGAGAATATCAGTATTCTCCAGGTGGGATGACAATGCAAAAACGTAAGAGCAAGGTTTCCTCTGTAGCATGTGGGCACAGGCATGGACACCAACTGCTTAATGTGCATCAGGGATGAGAAAACACAGACAATACAACAACATGTTTACTTCTTCACAGGCAAAAATGTCTATGGTTCCTTAAATTCTCTCTCTTTGAAAGAAACTAGGGCATCAGTGTGTATCCTGAAGCCAAATGCAGCAAAAGTTTAATATTTGGAATTGTCAGCCTATTCAGCATGACACTGGGCAAAACTGAGGGAAAACACAGAAGACAAAATAATTTCTCTGAGAATGTTAGTTCCACATGCCACACAAAATAAGGATGAGAAAGAAACTAGTCAGAGATATCTAATGTAAAATACTGTGTGAGTGGAAAATTGAAGGGGTGCTAATTTAATTTCTTCAGAAATAAATCTTTGCATGCTGTGGGGCGATGCAGTGCCAGGTCACAAGCCACTACCACAACCTCTGCAACAACCAAAACACCCCAGAAGCACTTGTCATGGGAAAAGAAATAATTTAAAATAACAAAGTCTTTTACATTTATATAGTCACTTTCCTCCCAAAGGAGTCAGAAACTCTTGACAAATTTAAACATCCACACCAATTTATATGCAGAAAACCTCTTCCACTGCTGAAACAGACAATTTTCATAAACAGCAGTATATAAGCCAGAAAGCAAAGAAAGTTACTTAATCTAAATGAATCCAGAGATGAAATCCTATTTCCTTTTTTCTTTTGTGATAGTGTAGAAGGTCTGGCAGAAGAGGAAGGAGTTTGATTCTGATCTAATTGAACAAGTTCTAGCTTTAATTCTTTATTTATTGTGGTTTCCATCTGAAGAAACCTGATATTCAAAACCCATCTGAACATGGTCCTGGGCAACCTGCTCTAGCTCATGCTGCCTGAGCTGGTGGATTGGGCCACTAAAAGACCTCTGGATGTTCCTTTCAACCTGAACAATTATATGATTTTTCCTTTACAGCTGAAGCAAACATTTCTTTTTTGTCATGTGGGAGCAATCACACAATTTCATCATAAAATACCAACCTGACTATTTACTCTTGATCTGAGAGAAGTCCCAAATAAAAGGTTTAAAACTGCTAAGGTATCAGATTAAGGACTGAGGAGATATTTTTCCTATAGTGAAATCAAGTACTCAGCCTTAGAGAAAAGAATATTCTTTGGCACAAAACATTGGGGTTTTCCTCCATAGAAAACTGTGGAAAATGCCAGCTTCTGGTCTGACAGTCTGGCCAGCTTGTAATGCAGAGGCTCTAAAATCCTTGATCTGGTGGCTGGGATTGCAGAGTATGTCTATCTGCAGCATTTGTTCTTAACCCATACTGCAGACCTGGGAATCCTGTTGTGCAAGAGACCTCAGCAGCCCTTCCAAGAGCACTGTGTCTCCTACAGCCATCGTGGAATGTCTCTGTTGCATAGAAAGTCAAAGCTTTCACAAACAGAAGTTTATGAAAGCTCTAAGGTAAATGGTCACCCATCCTAACCTAAACCTAAAAAGCTAATATTTTTGAAGTTGTCAGGGAAGCTGGCAAAAAGCTCAGATCAAGTGCTCAAGCTCCCAGGAGTATTTGATCAAAACACAATGTTCAGTGATGAATACAAAGCAGATGTTTCAGAGACTGAAGTTCCCAATAAAAAATGTTTAGCTGATTTTACATAAGGGGTAGGCAAAGAGCAAATCCCAGAAAAATTCTTCAGAGAACCTGAAACAATTAAGTGCCAAGCTAATTATCCTGGAATAAAATAACTCCTGAAAACTAACAGTGTGTTTGGCATATTGAAAATAAACTCATCTGAAATCCAAAGTGGGAAGAAAACAACACAGAATTAAAATTTAAATCTTGATAAATATATACACACATACACATGCACACACACTGTCCTGACATTTAAAGGGCAATGCTTAGCCAGCTGTGTTTCTATTTTCCTTCATCATTCACAAAAATATGATCCAGGCTAATAATAACACATAGATAAATGCCTTCTTTCCATATTGCTGTGCTTTATGAAAAGATTTTTAAAGATAACCATGCCAAATATCCATGTGTTGGCCAGGTTGGATTGATGTTGGAACAAAGGAAAACACTCTTCTCCATCACTGCTGAGAAACAAATATTATCACAGTGTGGCTGAGTATTGAGGTTTACAGAATAACTGAGGCTGTATTTTACTATAAACAATTGGTTGAACTACAAAGGAAAACTATGTCATTTTACTTAGCTGAGCAATAATTTGGGCCTCCATAAGGTTCTGTTGCCCCAGACAAGAAAAAGCTATATTTCAAAGTGTTATTGAGGTTTTATGCAATGGCCTAGCACCTGAAATGTTGGTGAATAAGAAGAAATCTTCTTATTACACATATAGTAATGAAACTATATGTGAAGTTGCCTGGGGCAACTTCCAGCAAACATATCAGCCTATAGCAGGAGTTAAAATGTGTATTTACAAAGTATATTTGCAAAGTCTCAGTACAAAGGTCTGCTTAGAGGGAAAAGCAAATAGCAGTCCTGAGTTTTAAATCAAACTTTCTCAAAAGTTTGGCCAATAACTATTATACTGTCATTTTTCTATAGATTATTTCACGCATGTGACCTTGATATCTCCCTGCATCAGCTCCTAACCACTCAGAATTCAACTGTGCTCCAAATCTTCGTGGAACCCTTAAGGACTGCACTTTTTGCAACAGCATGGGAGCATTCAAGGGAGATACACCACTGGCTGAGGACAGAGGCATTTGAGTTCAGTTTTTCTTATATTATCAAAAATTACACAGGGAAGAGCTCAAAGAGAAGGTCTTGTAGTTTCACAACAGGACTCCCAGAAACCCTTGGATAAGATAACAGTGTGAAATGAAGAGCTGAAGCAGTAGGGACCTCATCAACATATAATGAAACATATAATCTTCTTCTGTTTGTTAAAACAAAACAGTGCAAAAATACATTTTGGAGATCAGATTTTCTGCAGCTCCCTGATGAAAGAAACATGGCAATAAACCTGCTGTGAGATGGTGAGTTGCCTCAGCCATGTGAAAATGAGCACAGATCCAGACTGTAATATTTGATGATCAATTGATGCTTGTTTATTTTCTTTTTCTTTGTTTTGTTGTACTTCCATGTTATTCCTTGGACCAATCCATATTCTTTACACAGAACCATAATGCCTGAGGCTTGTAACTATATGACCTCTCTCAGTACAGTCATAAATCTTGCATTTAGTTGTCCTTTCTCAGCTTTGAGTTGTCTTCTGTCACGTAAACTTCACTTGCTCAAACACCTCCTGCAGATTTGGAAGGGGTTGAGATTTTTCTTGGGGTTTTTTTCCTTCTGGGCACTGTGGTGATTTGTGAGTTTCTTTATCCTCCTGCTGCTACAAAGAAACCAGACAGATCATTTTGAAGAGCCAACATCTGTTGCCAGGAGAGGTGAGGTTGTCATGTTCTGATGACTCCCTGTCCCTGCAAAGGGACTTTCCTTTTGTTTGCAGTAAACTCTGGTATTGTGCCAGCACCAGGTACAGGAGGGCACCTCGAAAACTACTCACCCACTGCACCAGGACTCAGAGGAGGAGTTTTCCTTGAGGAACCTAAGGTTATTAATACCTTTGATGTTTCTCTCTGAAACACCATGGAGCACTCACTGCCTGGCTAGGCTCCTTGTCTTGACCATGCCTCAAAGCAGCCTGTGCAGAGACATTTTAATATTTGTACTAGCAGGCTTGGTATGGGCTGTTCTGGAATTCTTACTCTGCATGACACACCAGCATCTACCACCCCTTCAATTAAACTGCTGGTTTGTTTGTTTTGTTTTTCCATCTAAATCTGATTGTTGGATAATAAACATCATTTGCAGTAACCACACAAACTGGGTGCACGCAGGTTTTAGAAAGTGAAAATTACTGTGAGTGAGGAGCAACGGATTATTATTTGTGTTCTATTATAATTAATTACTTTGCACAGCTGGGAACCATGTTATAAGTCTTAGGTGTTTGCAAGAATGAATGGCCTTGTAAAATGTAGCTGGCAGCTAAATCCACTCTTGTCATCCATGCTCGTTTTTGGTGCTCTCAGTGCTGGATAGATGTGCCTGCCAAAGGCTCTCATCAGCCCATTAGTGTGTGGAGTGGCTGTGCTCTTAAAAGGACATTTTTATTGCTCTCTGCCCTTTGAGTCATCGTAGCTGCAGACACCTGGGATACGCTTGATACACACAAACAGCTAGGACAAGCCAGATAAACAGTCCTTGCAAAAACCACACATTACATATATTGATAATCACACACCAGAAGCCATCTGTTGAAACACAATTATTTTTCAGATCCCTTTCTTAGCCCACTGGTATAATTCAGGACCCCACATGGGTTCCTGTAAAGAATCATTTCATCTCCATTTTGGTTTGTGAAGGAATGATGAAAAGAGAGGTGATAATAAAATAAATTTTCTCCCATTGTTTTTTTCCACAGTTGAAGTCATTCAGTCTCAATAAGACAGAGCTAGAAATAACCTCTGAGCTCAAAAAGGAGTGCCACTATCAGGGGGTGATTGTGAAGAACTTGAAAAGGCCACAGTGCCTTTTCTGGGACTATGTGAGGTTGGCATGGCCAGTGGGTCTGGCAGCCAGTGGGGAGCCAGGGACAAAGAAATTCTGGGGAGCAGGTGGGGCCTGAGCCTCTTATTATCCACTACAGCTCCCATGGATGACTCAACATGTGGGAGATGTCCATCATTGCTTATTCTTTTGGGAACATTTTGATGTCTTCTGCCACAGTACAAGATACCTGGGTTTGATTCTTATGCCAGGGACAATAAACATAAATATGGTACAGTTACCAAGCTCCAGGAAAGGAATTACAGAAACTGCTGTCACAGGATTTATGTTTACTTGAAAAAACATTGCATTATGTAGTCATTCAAATGTAGGATATATTTTCTTCCACGATGACTGCTTTCTCCTTCTAGGGATCCCATCTCAGCAAAGTTTTAAGGGAAGTGTTTAAGACAGAGAGAAGGCAAATATACAAAGGAACTGGAAGTCATTCATCTCTTTCAAAAATATACCTGATTTTAGACAATGATGATTAATAACTAATGTAGGTTTGCTGTTCAAAATAAAATGCAGTTAATTTATCTGGGAGTGAACTGTAATTTAGTCTATTATTTCCTCTCCAGAGATAGCCTGCTGTCTCATGACAAGCTGAAAGGTCTATCAGGTTACAGAAGCAAGGTTTAACCAACCAAAAAAGCAACATCAAACCTTTGTTTATATTTCAGTAGTCAGAAAACTTCACACAGACCTTTAAAATTAAAGGCCATCAAAAGGTATAGTGCATGTTCCAATAGAGACACAAATGATAGCTTTTGACAGGCCATATATGCAGTGTGGGAAGATATTTTATGTGCAGCCTGAAGTATGAGTCATTGGGAAAATAAAAACATAGGACAGTGAAAAAGAAGCATCATCAAAGCAATTCCACAGTGGAAAATGAAGGTAGTAGGAGCAGTCAGTGTCATGAAGGCTTGAGTGCCTTTGTACATGAGAGGAGAAAGATCAGCTAGGGATTACAATACATTTGAATGCATTAAAGAAATATTATGAACATGCACAATACAAAGTGAAGGTGGACAAATGTCCCTGATGGCTAAAAACTGACTCAAACTTGCTGTCAGTCAAGTGGAAGAAAAGAACTAGTTTCTTCAAGATTTTAATCCAAATTAAATATAAAAAGTCCCTTGGTATGACCATTCTTAAGAATGCCTGGCTGAAGAATAAAGATTAATTTATTTAAAATTAATATTAGTATTTAAAATTAATATTTAAAGAAGACAAACCAAAGGTCAGATGTGATAGGATTTGCTGATCCAATTCACTGAACTTTTGGGTCATAAAGGCAAGCATATTGTACTATTGAGTGGTACTGTTTTATAGGAAGTTCACCACTGAGATAATATTTTCACTGATATCATGGTATAAGATTCAAATACATGCGGGACACATTGACCTCAAGAAGTCTTGACAACACTGGTGTCAAGTGCTCCAAGAAATAGAAATTATTAATTTACCAAAAGTCATTCCATCAAGAAAGAACTTTCTTGTCGGCCTCACCCTTCAGCATCCTGAACACCTTGCTGCTCTGTGATTTCTCTGCAGGGTGCACTGAAGTGCCTCTCATGGCTGTCCATTGATGGGGTAACAAGGCATAAGGGTTCAACCTGCGTTTCAGCCTCATTTGTTTGTTACATTGAACCCAGAGATCACAGCGGGGAAAAGACTGTTATACCTGGAGTCAGTACTGGAAGTAAGAGTTAGAAAAAAGCTACCAAGTGCATTGGTCTTGACACCTTCACAAAAATAATTTTTCCCTGGAGAATGTTGCTGTTCCATGGAAGAAAACATTGTATGAAATTAGGGATTAGATTCAGTTCACCCAAGTTTATGTAGCTGCTCTGCAGATGTTACCTGAGTTTTCTGGGTTCCTATAATAGTGATCTTGGGGTGTAATTCATCTGCTTAAAAAGGAAGGTGGGTTTTTTTTAGGATAAGGTAAATTCTTTACTGAATTATGAGCATATAAATTTGGAAACACTAGTTTCTACAAATTGATCCCAAGATCTGCTTTTTCCACTAGACTGAGATGGAGAAATACAATTATTCTAGCTAATACTGTGAAATTTCAGTCAATATAACACAATTTTTTGAGACTTGAGCAACATTATTTCCTTGCATAAGAACCTAAATGATGGGGCTGCCCAGCCTTACTCCAGAGCCTTAGTCAGTGCAATCAGCTAAGGATTTGAGCAGAAGGTGCTGTGTAAGGATTACATGCCATGAACCCACTTGTCATGTGCATGCCATAGATTTTTTTTTCTCTTTTGAGCAATTATCAGGTATAAATCTGCCCTGAAAATTACAGAGGTTCGGAGAAGCACCCCTAGTGCTCTACAGAATTAGTAGTTGTTATGAGTAACACTAATCAGATTAGCATAATTTAATTCAGATAAACTGTTTTTAATTTAAAGGGTGTGGTTTAAAGGGTCTGTGGGAAGACAGTGGCTTTCAGTTTCATCCACAAAGCTAAAGCATGGTGCTAATGACACCAAGGTGGCAGGTTTGACCCCCATACAGGCATTCACTTAAGAGCTGGACTCGATGTTCCTTCTGGGTCCCCTCCACTCAAACTATGCTGTGATTCTCTGAGCTCATGGAGATGTGTACCACACCCAGACAAACCCAGAGTCTATGGAAGGTGAATATATTGGCATAAAAGGGTATGGAAACAGGGACAGTGAGTTTGTTCCCAGTATTTGAACAGAGTGCCACCATAACCTCTGGCAAGGGCCTCTCTGGCACATGGCCCAGGACAGATTAGACCAAAACTTCTGTACAAGCCCTACCCCTCTAGCAGATGGGATTTCATAGATGCTTATTGCACTGAGTGCCTAGTTGAAGCCTTATGTGAGTAAAAATCAACCCTTTAATGTTTTCTATTACAGGTAAAGAAATATCTGAACATAATGAAATCTAGCACTCAGAGGATTGGAGGAATAAACAGAAAAAATAATCCTGGTAAGCTGGTGCTGCTGTTAAATATAGTATCTAGAACTACAAAACAGCTCCCTATATGTGCTAGAAGGGGCAAATAGTCCTAATAACAGTTTGTAGAATTTTTCACAGAAGAAATCCCACTCATGGCTCTACAGGTTGTGTTACCAGCATCCAACCTGTTCTACTCCAACAGAGTCAAGTCTTTCAGTGCAATTACTTCATGCATTCAGACACAGTACTGATGAAACTGCAAACAAGAGCTGCCCTTTTCTTGGGAGGAGAAGATATCAGAGAATATAAGGAATGTGCTGACAGCTTTAGAAAGTCTGGGAGACTGGGAGACCATTTGGGGATGTGAGGGATGGTCACACCGGAGCACTGCCTGAATGTCCTTGGGTACTGCAGCAACCAGTTTGATACCCAGTATGTGGTATCTCTGGGGCTCCCAAAACAGGGAAAACTAGAAAATATTTGGAGACAGAGAATATCCTGAATAGCATGTAGAGCAGGAAAGGCTTGTGCAGTCAAGAGAAGATTATGTCAAAGGGAATTACAGAAACACAAACACATCTTTTAGCTCCTTCCTACCAGCTGCTAATCACTGCACTGGGTCAGTTCCACTTGGACTGACAGAGGCTCTGTGGTCCTGCCTGTTGGGAATTGGGTTTCTTTCCTTTTCACTGTGGAATTTTTTCCCATTGAGTTGCTAAGATTGCACTGATGGCTGGGTGCTTGAGACAGGGAGAGGGGGCCAGGCCTCAGGGAAAGAGGGTGGCTGGCGTCACTCCTCTGGTTTTTGGGAGTTTCTCTCGGGGGGGACAGAGATACCACAAGAAGAGAGGCAGGTAAAGGGGGGGGCTGGAGCAGTTGGAGGCTCTCACTCGCTTCCAGAGGAGGATGGTGGAGCTGCTGCTTGGGGAAAGGAATTTTGCTACCACTGCTACTCCTGCCAGGAGCTGCCTTTTCTCTGCTGCTGGGCCCTGCTCCCCCTGCCCTGCTGGGACGTGCCACAGCTCCAACTATGGTCGTGGAGTTTCTGATACATCTCATCCATTGACCTGGGATTTCTGCTCATCCCTGTCATTCCAGCCTGCTACTTCAAGAGTCCTGCTAGTGCACCGAGTACGACTTCCCCAGGGGGTTTTGTGAAGCAAAGCCTCTCTCCCTTCCCTTCCCATCTGGGACAAAGCCGCCATTGCTGTGTGCCCCCCTGCGCCCGCACCACAGCGCCCCTGCAGGAGTGGGGGAATCACCACACCCACCCTGCCCACCGGGAGCCGGCAGCGCCCCTGCTGGTGAGACATAAGCATGAAGGAATTTAGAGATTTTAGAGGCGCTAAGATTTTGGTCAGAGATATGCTTTATTGGAGTTAAATAAAATAAATGGATTGACCTTGATGAAGTCAAGAGTTAGTAGTTAACTAATAATTGATTGATTGTCAAGAAAATGTTTGGTTAGCTGGGTTTATAATGAAGAATAGAGAAATTGATAAATAGCTTTTAGGAACGTAAGACAATTGTAGGCCTCCTCTGTTCTGAAACCAATTGAAGACAGGGAATGGAAGTTCTACCAAGGGTTCATTTGTCATATTTGCATTGAAAAGGTAGAAAGGCCAGAATGAGGAAGACTTCATTTACTTCCTCATTTTGGGATCCCTCCCAAAAAGGGGGAAGGGGACCCACTGACCCATTTCAAGGAACAAACTATGCATGCTTAATAGCTTTTGAACTAATTACCATATGAAGCAGGAAATGGGATGTACCAAAGTTATGAATAGGTATTTGTATTTTGGGTATTCAATACTTATATAGATAAAAGGACTCTGTAATCACTTGTAAATCATGGTGTGCATTTGGGAGCTATCCTGCACCCTGCCTGGCATCACAATAAACATACACTTTCTAACTCTAAACTCTTAGAGAGTTTTTGTCCATCACAGTTGGATATCAGTACTAGATCAATATCCATATTTTTTTAATAAATCACTGACTGCGACCAGAACTGCACCAAGGGGGAAAATGCCACAGCCAAAAGGCCGGGACTGGGCTCTGTGTGCTGTTTGTTATTGGTGCTGTGGTTGTTGCTGTTTTGTTTGCCTTTTTATATATATGCTAGTAAAGAACTCTTATTCCTGTTCTCATATAGTTTTGCCAGAGAGCCCCTTAATTTCAAAATTATAATAATTCTGAGGGAGGGGGTTTATATTCTCCATTCCAAGGGAGGTTCCTGCAGACACCTGTTTTTCAAACTGAGACACTGCCCCACTCTGCTTTTGCAAGGAAAGCTATGCTTCAGTTCAAATAAAACAGGAAAGAGAAGAGCAGAAAAGGAAAACAAAGCCTGTTCTTGATGTTCAATATAGGAAGAGGAAAAGAAAAGGAGAAAAAAAAGGAAATATCAAAATATCAAATGAAGAACCAAAGGAATCAGGTGGGGGAAAGAACCTTCAAACAACCACTGAAGATATGAATTCTGCCAGAAAGGACTTCAGCAGCAGCTGCTTTATTGCCTATTTTGTTTCTGAAAGAGCCTGCCAAGAATTCAGATGAAGATTCACTGTAAAAACTTGAAGCTGAGAAAAGTCTGGCGTTTTCCTGTGAGTGACAGGTTAAAGTTATGACAGAAGAGAGCTTTTATTTTCCTTGTATGTTCTGCATTTCAGTCTTACTTGATTGCCCTGGGCTGGTACTTTGCACATAGACACTGATAAATCTGAGCTCCAAAGGCAATATTATGAACTACTCAGACATGCAGCACAGATCCAACTGCTTAGCTGACTGTTACCTGTAAAACCTAATTAAAATCTATAAAGACTTGTAGCTGGAGGTCCATGTTTTATCAGAGCATGAAAATGAGACAAAACTCCCAATAACAGTGCTTTGGTTTTCCATTTATCTTTGCAGATATCTTACAGTAGCCTGTGAACAACCTTCACTTCAGGGTATTTACGCTATACCTGACCAAAGTTTATCTGTCAACCCTGTAGGAATACTGGCATAGTTAACATTTTCTTCAACTCTAAATCTGCCATGGGATTAATCCTTTGCTCTTTAGTGAAAAGAAGGAAAGTAGTTTTAGGCTAATTTCACTGTTAAACTCTGTGATAAGCTTTCTAATGGAATGACTCTGAGATCCAGCAGCTTGACTCTCATCCAGAAGGTTTTAGCTTAAAAAAACAATTGTCTTTTTCCAGAAAAAGCCCTAAACAGTACCTTTAAAGAGGTGCAAAGGAAGAAGAGACAGAATCTGAAATAGGATCTGTTGGCCTGCTTCTCCACAGACAACATTTCTGTCAGGAATTTCTCAAGTTGTGAAAGATCCAGGGTCCAAATCTATGGTTTGAGATCATGTGTCTGGCTGGTACTTCTTTATTTCTCTTTCTTTAAAATATCAAACTTTGATCAAATACAGAATTCTTAGGTGACATCACTGATATTATCATACTAGTGTTCACTAGAGGTGAATTCCTGTTTTACCACGAAAATGGTACAAAACAAAAAAAAATGAAAAGTCAGTTTGAGTCTTTTTACCGAGTTCTCATGTACAAGGCTTCTACGCATCACGGAAAACTTTTAAAACAGAGATATTAGCAGTGTTGTCCTGCAATGTCTCTGAAGATCTTTGAGATTGAGAAGCGTATAAGAGAACTTAATCTTAGTACATTGAGATTGAGAAGCGTATAAGAGAATTTAATCTTAGTACATTATAAGTTCTTCAACAGCAACAGATTGAATCTTTTTTACTTTCTCAACTGTAGGCAGCCTTCTCCGTCTCCAAGAAATAGCAACCAACTTGTAGAGGCTCCAAGTCCATGTCCCTACAAAATCAGCTAGAGATTTCCTTGCCAATGAAGGGGATTTAACATAAACAGGCTCATGTAGCTCCAGTCCTGCTTCTAGTACTCAGTATTGGGTGTCATAAGCACACACATTTGTGGATAAATCTGAAAATCTCCCTCTGCCCATGTATGTATTATAGGAAATTTACTCATCTATTTTGTGAGAACATCAGACTGCTGGGTTTAGGAATGTTGCAACAAATTAAAGGCAAAACAACCCAGTATTGCCTGTGTGCTATTAAGAGAATAGTACAGTTCCCTTAATTTTTCCTTCGGGAACTCACTGCCTACTAATAGTGAACTTCTCAAGTGGCAATATAAAATTCAAATGAAAATATCATCCTACCAATGATGTCATCAATATTTTGATTTTGATTTCTTAATATTAAGCACAAAAGTTGTGACCAAGAATTTTCTGATTCTTCTTGTTGATTCATTTGCAATGATATCTTTTCTATTTCTGCACTACAGATGCAAAGTTGTTAAGATCTGTATTTTTTACGATTTTGAGGTGGAGCTGTTGGTTGCACCAGAAGACCAGGGCTCTGTAAAACCTTTAAGACCAGAATGATTTCATATTGAAGAAAAGAGTCGAATGAGTTTCCAATCTCCCAGCCCTGTGTCCAGAATATTCAGTCACTGCTATGCACTCTCCATTTGGATAGTAAGACCACCAGACCTTCAACAGTTAATACACCTGGCATTTAGTACTGCTTTAAATTTTGAAAGGGGAAGGGCAAAAAAACCCCAAAGCTAAAGCTTTTCCTCTGAGTACAATTTTGGATATATTTCTAAAACTGTGGCAATGGAATCAATTTTCTGTTAAGGGTGTGCAATCATCCTGACAGATAAAGATTGCTTTTGGCTTTGATTCATTATTCTGACAAGGATTTAGCCATGTCAAAAAAGAAAAAATTATGTGAGTTGAAAATACTTATTAATTTTTTTACCCATTACTGTGGTACCAAATCCTTGAGAGAATAGTGATTTCTTCTTTTGTGTTTTCTTCCTTTTTGCAGCTGTTTATTTTATCTTCCTCTGGTAGTTTTTGATCTTTAATACCATCCCTTTATTTATCAGAAGTCTATACCTGTTTTTGATATGTAGAGATACCCACAGGCTCCCCTAACCCTGTCTCATGTTACTGTGTTGTATGAATTATTCAGAAAGTTTAGCTTTTGAAGTGGTCAGTAATTACATAACTTAACATCAAGATAAAAGACAGAGGAAGAATATGAAGAGACATCACAGAACAAATTTTTTATCCTTCAAGAACAGCCTTAGTATATAAATTCTAGAGACAATGTGTAATTAAACAAGTATCTTTAATGTACTCTGTAGCATTTTACATTTTCAGAGTTCAAGGTTTCCCCCCTGCTGCCTAAGGAGCAATTTAGCTTCTCATTTCCCTTATCCCCATGCCTACCTTTTGAACTGTTCTTGTGGTTAGTAAATCCTTAAAACACTGGATTACAAGAACTAAGAATATAAGAAATGTCAATCATACATGTTTAGGTCAATAACAGATCTGTCTAAGACACTGCAGATAGAGGCACTGTTTCAGGAGGAGACAAAAGCCTGACCTCTCTCCATGGATTCTTTCAGCACTAAAAATAGTTCTGCTGGCATGTTAGGGTAGGGGTTTATCTTCATCTTCTTCATGTAGTATTTGTTTTACATGTGTAGTCCATGAATTTGCATTCTTTTAAATATTCTGGTATGGTTTGTCTCCAATACCTCCTGTAGCAGCAAGTCACAGAAATACTTTTTTAAAACCATTTTTAAGCCAGTCTCCTGGAAGTTTCAGCAAGTGACCTCTGGTTCTAGCATTGCAGGATTTGGGGAGAAGCAGTTCTACAGTTTCCTTTGCCTGTGCGATTTTTTTTTTAGAGTTCAGCACTATGCAAACTTTGTTTAGATTCTTTTTCTTAGGATACATTGACTTTGTCTACACCAACACTCATCTGTCACGTTTCTGACCAATTTTTGAACACCTGATGTAATCCTTTGTCACTGATGCAGGTTTTGGTTACCCAAAAGAGGTTAATGCCATCCTGACATTTCAAGATATCACATTTCCCTTTTCAGTCATTGACAAAATAATGAATAAAACTGCTCTCAACACTTATTCAGAGTAGGAGCCACTGCTGAGTTTAACCAGCCTGAAAACCACTAAGCCCCCTATTCTGCTCTTCTTGACCTTTAACCAAGTTTAAATTCATAGAAGGACTTTTCTGCCAAACTCATAACAACTTCATAACCTTAATTAAATTTTGCTGCAGAAACTTGTCAAAGGTCTTTTTAAACCCCACATTTCTCAGGTTCACTGGGTCTCCAGTTATACACCTGCTGAAACCATGATAGAGCAGCAGCAGAATGGTGGGACAAGATTCCCCATTCCAAGGGCATTGCTAACCTAATCCCAGCAGTCTATGCACTCCATAATTTCCTTTCCTTCCAACTCTCAGAGTTGGGTAAGAGAAGTCCCCTCTGTAAATAAGTCTCATGTTTGAAATCTTGACATAGGTTTTTGGCCTAATACTTCATGTATATTTCACTAAAATAAGTGTAGCTCCTCTGACTGGTCTGCTATGAATACATTAAGTACAGAGACTTCCACAGCATCTTTCACGATGAAGAATGATGAAGAATTTCTTGAACTTCTCTGCCTTATCTCTTCTAGTGCCACTCTGACATCATAGTCAGTGAGAAAGCCCACCAATTTTCTCACTTGTTTCCTTTATTTAAATAAAAATTTGATCTCAGATGAAGCATAGTTTGCAAGGTGCTCTTCAGATTTTTTTAGCTCTCTTGTTTTCCTGCTATATTTTGACTTATCCTGACTTTTCATTCAGTTACACTTACTATTTTTAAATACCATCCTTTTCCATGGGACAGTATCCTTGTATTTCATTGAATCATGGTACCATAGAATGTTTTGGGTTGGAAGGGATGTATAAAGACAATGTAGTCCAGCCCTCTGCAATGAACAGCAACATCTTCAGCTAGCTAAGGTTGCTCAAAACCCCATTGAGCCAGACCTCGAATGTTTCTAGGGGTGAGACATCATCAGAAAACTTGAGGGTTGATTTGATCTCACTGTCTGTGCCAGTGATGAAGACACCACTCATCACTCTTGTCCATCTGGTCACTGAGACATTGCTTTCTTCTCACTGGACATGGCCATCCAGCCAATTTCTTATCCAAATTCAAGGTCCTGACTTTACTCTTTACCTGACCCATATTCCAGAGGAATGCAAACTCCACCAGTGTGTGATCACTGCTTTCCAGACAGTCTCAAGGCTTGCCACTGATTAGTTCATTTGTGCTAATTTATTTAGTATGAAGCTGGTTAGCACTTTCATGAAATTGCTTTGTTTTCAAATTTGTAGCAGAGAATTTATCTCTGCTTCAAAATTATTTTTGAGAAGG
The DNA here is from genome assembly GCF_012460135.2 of Molothrus ater. Taxonomy (NCBI): domain Eukaryota; kingdom Metazoa; phylum Chordata; class Aves; order Passeriformes; family Icteridae; genus Molothrus; species Molothrus ater. The sequence goes on along the minus strand of NC_050478.2, from coordinate 142,418,791 downwards.
CATCAGATTGCTTGGAGGCTTATTGATTGGTAGATTTTGTTTTTATTATTCTTTTTATGCTGATTATCTCATTTTTATATAGTTCTATAGGTGCTGTATTTGACTTTCCTCTCTTCTGTGGTGTATCTAAACCTATTGTACTCACTCTTACAATCTGTTTTCCCTTCCTATGCCTTAGATTTCATCCTTCAAAACCAAATTCAGAATGCAACCTATCTTAAGTGCACAGAGACCATTTGTTCTAGGAAACCATGATTTATTGTGTCCAAAAACTTTTATCATATTCATAAGATATTGATCCAGTCTATATGCAGATCTTATGGGACTCCTACGACATTTTCCTCTTAATCTGGCAAAGTCAGTTCTGCCTGTCAAGGGTAAGGACTCATCTCTTGCATTGAGAGCAGGTCAATAATTCCACATATTCTCACACCTTTACCAGTGCCCCCCAGTGAGTTCTCTCTGATTTCAAGCTTAACAGTGTTCAAGGAGTAACAAAAGCTCATAAAAAAAAATAAAAATCAGATGAGTAACCCGATTTTCAACACTGGGGAAAGAGTTAAAAATACTGGTAGTATTTAGAAGTCTGGTACTCTCTGTTTTGAAAATTGTGCATGGTGCACTCTCAGTAAATGGTTTTCAGGGTCTTCCTTATTTCCAGCAGCATACAGCTGCATGCTAGTCATTATAGCTACTCTGCTTCACAGAAGCACTTATTTGGACAAGTCTTTAGAAACATCACTTTTGGAACTACTTGTCTTTATATTAAAAAAAATTCTCAGTTGCAGCTGTTCACTCATTAACTGGATCTGTGCAGTTACTTTAATCAGCATTCTCATTTTCAATTAAGTAGTTTTTTTGATCTATTGACAACACCACTTAGTCAAAGTTCACATTGAAATATAAGTTCTGGGACACTATTAAACAGGAGATCTGTTTTGCCTCATCAGCTGTATTTTAAACTACTCCAATATGAGAAAATAACTCTTCATCTCTGACTGTCCCTGGAACAGTTCAAAGGAGTCCTCATGTTACATTCATGCCCTTAGGGAAAATGTCAGAATGTAAGAATATTGTAGAGGATCAATGACTTTCAGAAGGTCAGACAAACCTTTTTCTGTTCCTTTTGCAAAAATTAAAAATAAAAAGAGAAAGAATATTTCCATGTAATAAATCTTGGTGTGGTATGGAAAAAAGATTAGGCTTTATCTGCTGACGTTAGTTCAGTCACACCCAGAACCTCATTCCTGAAGCCACCAAAATTTCCTTTTTTTCATTTTGCATCACTAGCAAAACTCTCAATATTTATCATAGAATAGACACAGAATATGCTGAGTTGGAAGGGATCCACCAGGACCATCCAGTTCAGGACACCCCAAGAGTCACATCATGTGCCTGAGACCTTTGTCCAAAAGCTTTTTGAACTCTGTCAGACTTGGTGCTGTGACCACACCCCTGAGAAATCTGTTCCAATGCTCAGCCAGCCTCTGGATGAAAAACATTTTCCAGATACCCAAATTACACTTTCCCTGACTCAGCTTCATGCCTGGGTTCGGTCACTGGTTGTTCGAGTGAAGAAATCAGTACCTGCCCCTCAGCTTCCCTTCAAACAGGAGTTATATCTTGAAATGAGGTCTTCCCTCAGCCTCCTCTTCTCCAGGACCAAACAGACCAAGTGATACCAGCTGCTCCTCATGCAGCTTCCCCTCCAAACCCTTCACCATCCCAATAGCCCTCCCTTGCAAGCTCTCTAAAAGTTTATGTCTTTTTCATGCTGTGGGGCCCAAAAGTGCACACAGGGTGTGAGGTGAGGCTGCCCCAGAGCAGAGTGGGACAATCCCCTCCCTTCACAGGCTGAAGATGCTGTGCCTAATGCATTTCTAAATTCGCCTTTGCTATGTGCATCAGTTTATAGGATACTTCCTTGACATCAGGATTGGTCTTCTGCCAATATGGCGGATCTCTTCATCATGTTGATGGATGGTTTCTCAGCACCCTATTAATTTTGGACTGTTGTTTTCTGGAAATAATGCTCCAGCATTAGCAACTTCATCTTCTCTGTGTATACCAGGACTATGTCTGTGTTAAGTTGATAAACAGAGAGTTTTCTTCTTTAGAGGAGAATAATTATTTTAAAACTACACAGTAATAATTGATTCATTTGGAATTTGGATTGTGCCCACTTCTTCTAACAGGTGGAATACCTTTCCTCTACAAACCACAGAGAACACATGAAGTAGCTATATGTGGGAAGATGAGGTGGGAGGCAGGCAGTAAAAGATGTTCATATTATTCATCCCAAATTCCCATTCGTGACTAAGATCATTTCACTATGCTTTCACTTCTTAACAGAGGTGCTGGGATGCAGTTCCTCACATCTGTGTCTCAGATGCAGATGTCAATGACTGAGGTATCCAGCTCCTGTTAGACTCAGTATGAATGTCATCAATGCAGTCAGTGGGCGAGATTTTTCTGACCAAAGACAGACAGAGATCAGAACCTAGACTGCACTGGCAATCCCTGATGGCTGTTCATCCACTGTGGAGAGGAGTCCAGCCTGGCCTGCTGGGCTGTGCACCTGCATTGCTCACAGCCATAATGTCTCAAATAAATTTTCCCCCCACACACACACTACATGTGCCATCCACCCAAGTCACCAAAAGGGCTTGAAAGCCATATCCAGAAAATTATTCATATTCACAGTTCCATTCTAACAGATTCAGAGCAATGCTTAAACCCTGTCCCAAAACCCAGCTGAATCCAAAGGGCACAAACATACCCTGTGCGGCCCAAAAGATTTGGGGTTATGATGCACAAGCAAGTTACTTTAGGCTCAAAGGTACTTGTAAATCAGTTGTTGGCAGTATTTTTCCTACTATGTGCTCATCCTCAGTGGCACTCTACAGTAAACACAGGATAATCTAAGGAAATTTAGCCCCTACAGTAAACAGGGTTCAGCTGCCTTGTGCTTATTAAAGAAGACCATGTGAAAAGGCAAGTGGAGGACAGCAGCTGAGTGGCTGACATAATGGATGAGATTCATCTCATCAAATGTAAGCATCTTTTACCTGTGTTTGGTAGTCAACCAGGGCTTGCTTGCCCAGCTCTTCTTATCCTAAAGTAGACCTCCAGACTATGTAAGATGAATTCTTCCCTAAATTTACATATTCCTTCTGGCTGTAAAAGGTCACTTAGACGTGGAAATGTACACAGATAGATAGGATATGCCCCTTTTTGTTCCACAGCAATTTACACACACATAATGCCATCCCAAAGTGATATGTGCACATGCCCATTACTTTTCATGAGCTGAGCCAGAGATTAAAATTTTCCTCCTGGTGGCAAATATCTCGCCCGGAGAAAGGTGATGGGGCACAGCTGCAATAATGTTTTTCCCATGAGCCTTTTTGTGGTGTACATATTTTATTCCAAATCTTTTAGAAGAATAACATTTTTACATTAATTAGCACTTGTATTTGTGCATTTATGGAAGCACTTCACAAATTTCACTTTTATTTATGAAAACATTTCATGCTGCTATCAACACTATCCCTAGAAACTTGGATTGTTTGCATTAAAATAAACAAGCAGGAGTTCATTTGAAAATAACAAGGTCTCTGAGCAATTTCATTGTTTGGAAAGAGGGTCATTGCTGAAAGCATTTTCATTGAGGCTGATTAGATAGAGCATGGGGGTTTTTGCTGCAAATATTTTTATTCCACCAGCAATGATATTAACCATTTAAAGTCTGATGTACAATATGGAGAGAGAAAAATGACAACCAAATTGTTCACTGGGTGCCTCTTTAACCTGCCTGGCACCTTTCTGTGAACTGAAATGTTTGGACAATGCTCTCAGACACATGGTGTGATTCTTGGGGTGTCCTGCACAGGGCCAGGAGTTGGACTCCACGGTCCTCATGGGTCCCTTCCAACTCAGTTATTCTATGATTCTGTGGTCCTGTCCATTCTGCCCATGATCACACAAAATACCAGAAACAATTTTTTTCTGGGGCACCTACACAGGTGCTGTAAGTCAACTTTTTTAAGTATGGGACTGTCTCCCAAATTCTCCATGCTAAATGGATCTATCTCCAGGGCTGAAAGAAGAGCCATGACAAATTAAGAATTCTAACATTCAGGCTATATGTGTGACTAATCCCTTCTATCCTGCCTATTAACCTCTGTTTGAGGCAGATCAAGTGAAACCCAGCTCAACAGCAGCTGCCACCACTCACACACTGAGAGCAAGTCTCTTGTGGGGTGAAATTTATGGTTGTGTTGAAACACACCAATTTTAGTCATGTACTCAGTCTGCAGCCCATCACAGTGGTTCTCCCTGAAGAAAGTAAAGTGAACCAGCTCCTGCAGACAGTCCTGTCTGTAGTAAAGCCCCCATTGCTTTACTTTGGTAGCACAGATGGCTCTGGCTAACTTGAAAATCAGAGAGAAGAGGTCAGGATGTGCAGACATACCCAGGCTAGCTTTAAAGCGGCTCAGCTCAGCTTGGGCCAACCCTGTCACTGTGTTCCCAGGTGGTGACTTGTCCAGACTGTGCTGCCACAGGACCCCTCCTGCTGATGGCAGTTAGTGCAAGTGTGTCTACATGTATCCCAGGCATAATTTTGATTACTTCATGTGCAGGATTTTCTGGAGTTTGGAAGAGGCCACCCTGAGCAAGGCTGGGAGTAAGTCAGAACATATTCACAAGTGCAGACAGGAGCTGTGGCAGTGCGCCAGGGATGCACTTTGGAGAGACAGAGAAGAGTGGTCATTTGTTTTGCACTTGGCAAGCAGGGCACAGCTTGTTCTGCAGATCTTCCTGAGTCACTGTGCACTGTCAGCCAGTGCCTGGGGTCCCCACCTGTGCTGTGCTGTGTGGTGAAGGGGAGCTGACACATCTCCCAGATGCCAAAGCCCCACAGTGACAAGTAAGGATGGGCGGCAGGCAGATGCTAGAATGGGGTAACTGAGATGAAGCTCTCCAAATGGTTGCAAGAGCCTTCTCAAAACTTTGGCATTTCCTGGTTTCCCTCTTGTGTAGCAGAAACCTCTGGAATAGATGCTTTAAGGAAACCACAGTCTGATTGGCAGGCCAAATCACCACAGAGCACTGTTGTGAAATCATATGGAACAAGGAAATGTCTGAACCCTCGATTACAGTTATTCCTTGGCAGATGGTTAGAAAGGATTAACATAAGCAGAGAGGTAAGGGTGGGAAGTCCTATAGAGATGGGACTCTTTTGGTGAAGAACCAGTGGTGGTAACATAAAAAATCCTATCATCTGGACCTGCACAAATTGGCAGAGAGCACAGAAGCACTTTCTTTCTATCCACCATGCCTGGCATTCCTTGGAACTGGCAGGTTATACCTATGGTCAGGTATCTAGTGGGTGCAACAGGAGTGTATTCTTAAATAAATATTTATTGCAGTATGCTTGCTATGGCCATACTGAACAGCTCAGAAAATCTGGGACCAAGATAGAGGGTCAGCATATTCACTGGCATCTGTGAGTCAGCAAGCTCCTCTGCTGCTTTGAACAGTTATTTAATTTAAACTTGTCTAATTTAATTCTTTTGCTCTCAAGCTGTCAGCTCCTGTCTGCAATTCCAAAAGGCCAACCTTCACTGCCCATTAATCCAATTTATGCTACAGCATCACTGCCTTCTTCTCAGGCTGCCCATCATCCAGAGAGGAGCTCCCTGTAAAATTTGCAAAGCTTTAGTGTATTCATCTTGTGAATGGCTCTGCAGCCAGGCTGCTCCTAAAGCAGCCCAGGCAGACATGAGGACACCAGTCTGTTCTCTCTGCTGCCTCCCACACTGAACATGATGGTTTGTCTTTTCCATTGCACCTGTATTGCAAAGCAAATACATCCAGTCTTGATCTCTCTTTCTCTCCTAGAGTCAAACTATTCACAGTATAGAGTATGTACATCCTAGTGAGCAGGTGTGACAGCAAATTCCTGCACTGAGGGGACTATTTTTCTGCTCTTTGACCAGGATCATAAGGTCTTGTTGCCTCATAAGGACCTCTGAGCCTTCATAGACATTACAATCTATAATAATGTCACAAATTATTTGACCTGTGGCTGTCATTTTCAACATAAGTGAGGGTATTGCTCTAAGTGCCTGTGGTTTGCTGCAGTTTTTCACCCGTCTTACAAGATCATGTCCTAGTACATTTAGAAGAATGAAAGACATTAAAGAAACCATGGCTTTTTCTCTACTAATTCCCTGGTCTTTCACCATTGAAGTACCAGCTAGATTAGCACAGTTACTCTTAAATTATCCTTAAATAGTCTTAAGTCAAGAGGAGAATTGGATGTTAAATATCAGTTCACCACATGACTGGAGCTCAGGTTGGCTATAAACATAATGGATTTCAGTAGAGTTACCTCAAATATACAAAAGCATAGCCAAGAGCTTAATTTGATCTTAAATAACATTTCAAAGGACTCATCAGAGCAGTGGCTGGGTTTTCAATAGCAGCACTTAACCACATTTCAGCCATGCAGTGTCATTAGTGTTCAGTGGGAACACTCAGGTGCAATTTGTCTCACTGCTTTCAAGTAAGCAAAGTGAAGCCAATAATTCTATTAATGAAAGCTGGGGCTGTGTTTTCCACACTGGCAGAAACATAGTCCTGTGTCTATATAGTAGAAGGGAAATTAGTCAATGGAAAAACATGGAATAGAAAGTGCTATTCTAAAAATAACAACGAGAAAGTGAATCAATTATTATCTTTTACAGAAAGGCAGCTATTTTGTTAACCCTGGTGTATATGCAAGGCATGAGTAAGCCTGCAGTTCTCTTGACAGAAAGACAGCAATCAAATCATGCAACATGTTCTTCTGCTGTCATGTTCAATACATTAAAACGTGCTGGCAGGCATCAGCAGAAAGCCTGCAGGACTTGGGAATAACCATCACACCACCAAGAGAAAACATTACAAGTTAGTTTTAGCCATTTATACAGGAGATAACAGCATCTTTATTACCAGAGATGAGGGACAGCCAGAGAACTGAGAAGCCAGACTAGGACACAAGCATTCTTATAGTTTAGGGAACTTTCTTAGTGGAATTTTTATTTCAAACTTGAGCCTGCTTGGGACAATGGACTACAAACTTTATTCACATTTATCTTTTCATTACTTAGTCAAATTGTTTACTGGCTGAAGCTGTACCAATTTCAACAGCTCACTATTCTGTGCAAAAATATGCACCTTATAATTTCTCTTATTGTTCAATTTACAACATTATGTCTGAGGGAAGGAAATGAAAATTGTGTGTTCATTTTTATAGCATACTATATGAACATTCTGAGAAAACTAAAGAAATATTAGACTTAATCATAATTTAATTATATCATTCAGTGTAACCATCTGTTGTAAGAAAATGACCTGACAGCAAAGAAAGCAGAGCTGACAGGCCAGACTGCATGTAGACAATAAGTCATTTGACAAATACAATCTGCTTTCATTCCTTTTTGCTAACTAGTCTGTATAACAGCTCTGCTGAGTTACTGGATCTTACAAAGATATTACTGGTTCCCAACAAGCACACATGGCTGCTAATGCAGTGAGAGAAAGGTTACACTTTACCTAAGGGCAAACTAAATCCAGCTTTATTGACATGCACTGGTCGATGCTTTGGAGATCGGTGGGAAATTAAAGATACAGAACTATTAAAGGAACATCAACAAAACTTGAAGAAGTATCTGAAATGTATTCCTTTTCCCTGTTGAGCTATTAGGATTTTACAGTCATAAAGAGTAGACAAGATATTTGTAGTCAAAATAATTAATACATTTTATTTTAATAGACTAACAGACTAAGGGAGAAGGAAGTTAAATGCTAGGACTGTGGTAGAAGTTTAAAGGTACATGAAAAGCAAAGGTCACAAAAATGGCAGTGGCCATGGCTGAGGATTTCCCTACAGGTGCCAGACTTGTAAGCTCACAGAGGGACAATGCAATAGGACCAGGGCTAGTGGCAGCTGCATCCACGGTCTGGAGGTCACCAAAAGAGCTTGTGCCCAAATTTCACTCAGTAAGTTAAACCACTGGTCTGCTTGGTGTCAAATCCCAGCACCTCAGTTCCCTTCTCCTTTCTACAAGCTCAGTTTAAAAGCTAAGGGTGACTCTGATGCCACCTTTCCCTCTGCCAGAGAGGAGCAGTACCAGCTGTGCTGGGACCAGGGCGGTCCTGATGTCAGCCAGGCATGTGTTCACACCCTGTGCCACCTCTGATGCTCCAGGATGTGCTTCTCCACCCATTGGGCTTTGATGGATCCCACCAAGCCCATTTTTCATTGCCTTGGACTCATTGTCAATGCATCATTTACTTTTGGCATCCACTGCCTACTGTTTGGGCTTTGTGTGCACACTGGAGCTGTCGGTTGCTTCACCAGCAGCTTTCACCACCAGCCTCCCTCTGCTCAGGCTACTTTGGGTGCTGCTATGCTCATCCAAGAGGACTGAGAGCTCTTGCTGAATGCAGCCCACTGTGTATTCTCAGCTCTTCTGGCCATCTCCCATGCACATTACCACACTGAATTGCTGTTTTTCCGGTGTATTTGTCTTGCCTTTTTCTCTGCCTAAGCTTAGTATGGTCCAATAATCCAATCCTGCTAAACAGAAGTGAGTCAGGGAGTACAGGGATACTCTCCAGCTTGAAGATAAATCATTTCCTATCTGTTGTGGACAGTAGGGTCAGTCCCCATTGGGAGTGCTGGCACCTTAGGCACCTACAGGTAGGTATCTCAGTGCAGGTGTCTCATCTGGATCCAATTTCCAGAGTGATTCTGATGTCAAGAGGAGTGGTCCTGTTTATGTCTACATTATTTAAAACTAGGTGGGACATGGGACTTCTTTGTTCAAAAACATTTGAAGTACTGTGAAGTCAGTGATGAGACCACCTTCATAGAAGTCACAGGGCACAAAGCCCAGTATGTGTTACAGTTCTCATGGAATCATTCAGGTTGGAAAAGGCATCCTAGATCAAGTCCAGCTGGTAACCCAGCACCACCATGGTTCCTGGGAGAGAACAGCAGGCTCACTAAGCATGCCAGGCCTGCTACATCACCACCACAATGTTGGAGCAATGGAAGAACCCAAACCTAATCTTGATTAATAAAATTTTCTATCAATCACTTAGATCTCACCTGTTTCAGCTCAAAGCCATCAAGGCACTGATGGCTTTGAGGATGAGCTCACTGCTGATGAGCCTCTCAGCTAAAAAAAAGGCAGAGGTACAGAAGACTGTAGCAAGAACAAATTATAGTTTGCCCACTGCTGAAAACCAAATGCTGTAACACAGAAGAACCGTAATGAAACTGAGAAGTGGTGAAAAGTAGGGAACTGTCATATGTAATCATTTAGTCTCATGGAACAAGCAATTATGTATTTCCATTTATATTCCTCAAGATAAATCCACTTTTATTCATTATGCAGCATTACAACAAAATGTTACTTCATAAAAATTACAGATCCTTGAGGCAGCCTGTCTCCTCTCCTAATCATCTAATGGAAGAAGAAAAGTCCTTGTGTTCCTGGAAAATCCACCCTCAGAGTATGTGCTATACTGATATGATTGTTTGTTGAAGTGTGGAATGCAAGCACTTCTTTCACATTTTCCTTCACTCATTAAACTGCTAAACATGTTTACCATGGCTGGATTTTTTTGTATCACATGTTAAATGAAACTAATCCTTCTCTAATTATTTTTTAAATTAGGCTTTAGAACAATCACTCGATAAGTTTTAAACTATTGCAGTGCTAGGTACTGACAGTAGCATAAAGTAGAGCACTAATTTACAAATGGTCATCACTTTGACTAGAATAATTCATACAGTAAAATTATCTTGAACACTGCACTTTAATGACTACAGGTGACAAGTTCTGCCTCTACCCCTCTGCTCCTCCAGGTAAACCATGTAATTGTCATCCTGGCTGACCCAGAGCTGGTCCCTGTGACAGGGCACAACCTATTTCACGAGGATTTAAGGCAGAAAAAATTATTAGAGAAAAATATTCATTTGTGTTTCCATGTGCATCCATTACCTGATACCCTGCAGCTTGAAGATAAATCATTTCCTATCTTCTGTGGACAGTAGGGTCAGTCCCCATTGGGAGTGCTGGCACCTTAGGCACCTACAGGTAGGTATCTCAGTACAGGTGTCTTATCTGGATCCAGTTTCCACCTTTAGAGCTTTTCTGTTTCAAAGCAGGCAGAGCAAAGATCAGGATATAAATAATTCGCAGATGTTTTACAGTGCAATCTAAGATAAGGGGGCTTGGTTTTTCCCATGGGCCAGAAAAGTCCAGGACTCTCATACCAGAAGAGAGATCACATCTAAAGGTCTACAACAAAGACAGAGTCTGCAAGGTCACAGAGAGAGGCTTCTCACTCCTTAGCTCAGCCGTCTCCCTGGTTTCTATTTTCCCCTCTGGATTTTGTAGGTGATTTCTCCCTACAGTGGTTGGGAAAAACCCCTCCCTGGGGAACAAAGGCTGAGGGGTCTCACTTCTCTCCTCAAGAGAGGAGTGTTCTGTAATGCATTTTTCTGTGTCTGGGCCAGCTCACAAAAGGGAAAACAAGGATTTTTTTGTGGGACATGTCGAAGTATCTAGGTATTTAAAAAACTAAAGTATCTAGGTATTTAAAAAACTAAAATTATCTAAAATGTCACCTCCTGAAGCCCTTTGCCTCAATTCCCCCATTTCCCCATAGGACCATTCAAGAGACAATGGTTCTTCAGTATATGATTAAGCTTTTCCCTTCCATATTCCACAGGTTCTCTCATGACAGAAATTCACAAATTTTGAGTCAATTACTGGACTTTCCTCTCCAGATACTTCTTTTTGCATATATTCATAATTTCCATATATGTGATACTGAGTCCCTGGTCAGGAAATATTAGAAGTACTTTTAGATTATTTTTCCATAAAGATACATTTTTGCTACAATGACAGCAGCAATCAGTTGCGCATAAAACTGAAATTTAGAAAAATAACCTAATATTCATATAGAAGTGGTTCACAGCAAAGTACAAATATGGTCTTGTTCATTTCATCTCATACTCTGGCTCAACATGGTAAAGACAGACAGCTTCTGCTCTCTCAGAACCTGGATTAAAACTTTGCAATAAATGCAAAAGAAGCATATATGTCAGAGAGGTTTTTATTTGTCAGAAATACCTGATCGCTGTAAGAATATACAGCAGCTCACAACACCATAGTGCCTGATAGAGAGCTGATATCTGTCACTTAATTTTAAAGGGCCCATAAGCATCACAAAATGGCATTGGTAGTGCAAAAGATTCTCAATATTTCTTCTCGGTTCTCTATGGAACCTTAAGAAAATTGTGGGGCTGAAAAGGATCTTCACAATTAACATTTTACTTTCTAGCTGTCCCTTGGGCAGCCTTGGATGAATATTGCAAGGATTTCCTGCAACAAGCTGCAGAAAGCAGAAATTCTGTAAACAGGCAGCAGAGTCCCTCCTCACTACTCTCAACAAGTCTAGGTAGATACATATTCTCTCAGTGCTATTTAGAAAAGTAATGCAGCCACCTCTGATTCTACTGCAGTAGTTTCATTTAGAGCATCCTAAACTTAGATATGTTACATAAATCTGAATTAAGGAAAGCTTCTCTTATTACCCTACTTAATGTTTTCAGGGTAGAACAGGGTTTTTTTTGCAGTTTTTTAGAAGAACTTCTCCAACAAAAGTTAAAGAATACCTGAGGCTATGTTAACCTTGCCCCATACCACCAGGTCAATGAATAATTCAAGAAACCCAGTTTTTGAAGAAAGCTCTAATTAGACAGTTTAACATCCATCTAAAAGGACTCCAGAAGAAAAATGGGACTATTTTCTCCTGCTTGAGTTAAAACATTGGGGAGATGATACTGTATGAGGTGAAAATAGAACCAAAGGTGGAGTGCAACCACCAATGGCCTAATAAAATATGAGCCGCGGTTTGATTTGTGTTTTTTCTCCTTGGTGTCCTTTTGTGTATTTCATGGATCACCTCAAGGCATAGCTTTAACACAGAACTGAAATTGAGACAAGGCTCAGGACAAAGAGGTTCGCGTGTTCACTTGAACCCTGACATTATCTCGCAGCCACTTGCCAGCCCAATATTCCCACTCTTGTGCTTTCTGCTACTCCACTGCTAGAATGCTATTTTGCTAAAAAAAACCCCAAGCATGATTAAGAGAATGATGGTCTTAATGAAGCACTGCATTATTCGTTTCCAAATTCAAAGGGCTACCCATAACTGGAGCTGCAACCAATCTTTTCAAACTGGGTTGGTTTTGTTTCCTTTTATGTTCTGCCAGGCCAAAATCCCACATCCTAATAAAAACCCTTTTAAACCTTGGAGGTGGAATATGAATTTTGTACCTTGGATTTATCACTAAATTTTATGTTCTAAAAAGCATTCAGTTTTATGCTCGCATTCAGGAACTGTTTGCTCCCCAGAAATATTATCTATTTCAGGATTCTGCTGCTGGACTGTACCTCTTATTTATAGATCATGCCAGCATGCAGATTTTTATTCATTAGAAACTCTGCACTGCACTAAAAACTAGGCCATCTATATGCAAGGTGTAGGCTTGGGTAGATATAATTATTATACAGCATTTCAGTAACAACAGGGTAAATTCAATTAGCCCTGATAGTCTCTCTGCTATCAAGATGAAGATGACACTGCATCATGGGGTCTAAACAGCTCCTTCATCTTTGCAGCAAAGCAGATGGAAATTCACCATTTGCTCCACTTCCATTTTCCAGGTTCTTTTGCTTCCCTGCTGAACTCTGCTAATTCCTGGATCCCAGTTGCTGGGACACAGTTGAAGCTCACTGATGTCCCTCTTTGGGAGGAAGAGTGGGTGTGTGTGGCATTCACATTCTCTGAAAAAATTCCTTCGCCCAGGGTTTTGCTCCTGGGAAGATGAAAGGCAGTGAGAGAGGCCTCAGAGAAAAGGAAAACACCTCTTATCTCATTTGCTTCTCCTGTGTTGTGCTCTTCTGGAATGTGTTTGGAGATTGTTTACCCATAGGTGATTGTTTCATTGGATTCTGGTGTGAGTTGTTTTAACTCATTGGCCAATTGTGGCCAAGCTGTGTTGGGACTCTGGAAAGAGTCACAAGTTTTCATTATTATCATTTTAGCATTCAGTAAGTATCTTTTTTGTATTCTTTAGTAGAATAGAATAGAATAGAATAGAATAGAATAGAATAGAATAGAATAGAATAGAATAGAATAGAATAGAATAGAATAGAATAGAGTAATAAATTAGCCTTCTGAGAACATGGAGTCAGAGGCATCATTCTCTCCCCTCGTTGGGGCACCTTGTTTACAATAGCTATGTTGTTCCCAAGGGGCATTTCAAGGCAGAATGTGGAAGATGCACATCCATTACTGCAGTCCAGCAGTGCAAAGGGCTCAGTGCCTCCCAACACCAACACCTCTGACACAGGGCCTCTTCTGGACAGCCCTAAGTTAAGGACATGGGCACTTCCTACAGCATGGGAACGCAGGGACCAGGCACGGACACTGGCAGGGATACAGGTAAAGAGAGACCTCAACCAGATAATGGAAATGATGAGAGGAAGGACACCCCTCTATTCCCCCTTTCCAATATTCTGCTTAGTGGATCTTCTCCGATGGTGCTGAAGACCACGAATTTCCCATCTCCTGAATTATAGACTGAGGAGGGTATATTGGTCTCCTCTCTTTGAGTCTTAGCATCCCAGCTTGCAATAAAATGGAGCTCTGCAAATTCAAGACATTTTGCAGTTGCTGGTGTTAGCAGTGTATTTTGAGCAGCAAAGAGATTTTCTGTCCTTGACGGAAACAAATCACCACTTATTTCTTTAACAGAAATATATTTTTTCATGGCTAAGTTAAAGACTGAATTATTTTCAAATTACCACTTCTACTATATCATTAGTTCTTCACGGCAGTTTGATCATTAGAGTTCCTCAGTGATGCAAGAATTATAAATTTTTGTTTCAGCTATTAAAAAAAAAGCAGGTGATAACTTTAAGTAGCTTTATATGCCCAGAGCTGAGTAAATATCCATAAAAGTAAAACTATCTGAGGAATGCTTAGCAGAAGAGACAAACAAAATCCTATTCAAATTTCACAGAAAATTTCACATAAAACATTTTTGTTTCAAAATGTATGACTATATTTTTCTAGAAATAAATTAAATTCTATGTCTTAAAATTAACTCACTTCCAACAGGATGAAATTGTAATTCAACAAAAGAGTTTACATTTTTGCTTTGTCAAAAGTAATACAGAAAAAAAAAAAGAGATTTCTCATGCAAGAACCTCCTTTTTTCCTAAAGATATTTTTATTTACTCCTTCTACAATAAAAGTATCAGGTGACTTTAAATTTGCACCAGATCTCATGCAACTTCAGCACCAGAACTGAAGCAGAACTGGAGGGTTGGAAACCCACTGTTGTGGAGAGATGCACTTTAAGTAGTTATGCAGTCTGCACACTAAAAACACACCATGATATCATGAAGCATTGCTTTGTGTTGCTTGCATAGGTACTATTTCTAGAAATAAAAAGCCTTAAGAGATCAAACCCTTGCGATCTTTCCTTTTTTTTTCTGTGTGTGAAATGTCACAAAGGCTGAGCTGCCACCCAGCAGGGCACCATTTTCATGTCATGCAGCTGAGGACAGCCCAGTGTGACACTGTTAGGGCATATGGAAGTGTGTGGAAGACGCAAAGCCTGGTAGGATAAAACTAGAAGACTGTACAGCAGAAAGGGAGCAAAAATTACTGCCACCCTGCCCCAGCTGTCTTTTGGGATTCCCACTGGCAATGGGCTATTCCTCAAACTGGGCACAGATGCTGTCTGGAACCAGCAGCCATTACAATTCAGAGATGGTGGCAGGGTGTTGGTAATTCAGCAAACTGGGATTTGCAGAGTCTGTGCTCAAAGTGGCACTCCAGCCCTGTTTTCTTAACTAATACTGAGTGCTGCCAGGATTGGAGCTGGCAGTGCAGGTGTGGGGATCAGGCTGGTCAAGAAGAACGCTGCTGTGCATTTCATCAAAGTGGAATCCAAACATTATAAAGAGGCCAGGACAGGGAAACTGCCTGTATTCAGGAAGGAAGCTTAATCACATTGCTAACTATGGGCATGTGCTCCAAGCCCTGCTGAAATCCCTGGCACTGAAGCATGAGCTGTAAACCCTTTCCCTGAGCCAAGGCTGCCAGGTGATTCCCACGGGTGAGCAGCATTTGCACTGCCTGTTCACAGAGCCCAAAATGGGCCAGAGGAACTGCAGGCAGATCTGTGTCAAAATAGTCACACCCATCCACCATCATCTTCAGGGAAGATGTTGTAAGCTACTTTCCACTATTTCTGGATCTTAATGTGGGACTGTATATGTGCAATGCAGTGGGAAAACAATAGGTCTTTTTGAAATTTTATTCCAGGGCACTATTTCCTCACAATGATCATTAAGAAATTATCTACTAGGCATCTAAAAGCTTCCTCCTATTCTTTTATTGCCTGTTTTTTAGGTAATATTGCACATCATGCTATCAGTATTAAAAATGTTTTAAAATTTTTCCTCTATCATGCAGGGAACAGCTTGAAAACATTCTCTCTGGATTCATACAGCAACACAGTGGTCTACTAGTCTGCATTTTGTTGTTCAAACATGATCAAGCCCTCATTATCTGACACTGTATAAACACATTAAGAAACAATCCCATACCTAAAGGGCTTTTAGTTTAAATAGAGCAAGCAGTCAGGCAAAGGATGTTTCCATCTCATATCTCTTCTACTGACGAGGAACTGAGACACAGAGAAGTGATAAGACCAAGAAAAGTAACACAGGAATTTTATCAGACACCCAGGAATAAAGCTCAGATTCCCAGAATATCAGCTCCATGTCTTAATGTCAAATCAGGCCTCTGTGTGATGGGTGCATTGAAAGTGCTTCAAGTCAAGAGATGTGCCAAAACACATTCTGCCAACTGTATAAACTAATTATATTTTAATAATTACTTCAGTTTCAGCCATTTGAACTGTGATTAACAGCTCAAATAGGGAATGTGTGGGCTGTGCTTTCAAATTAGGCTATTTAATCTTGTATTATTTGTTTTCATGTTGGACAGAAGTGATTTTATTTTGCTGTATTACTCCTGGCATGTGATTAACACCCAGGTGCTGGCCTGTAAAGCACCACAGCAATTGAAATATAGCTGAATTTCCAAGGCAGAGAATGGTGACTGGCAGAGATACTTGATAAAATCATATTCAGGTAATAAATACAACAAAAGCACTTCAGCCTTGTAAACTCCATCCAGAGAGGAATTTCTCAGAAACAGTTGGTGTTCTTTGACTGAAATGAGGCAGCATTTGATGCTCCTCCATGTTTGGGAGCCTGGCAGTTCCATCAGCCCAGGAGAGTCCTGGATCCCTTTGGGCAATCTGTATTATTTGACCTGCTTTCAGGATTTTTACCAAGCCAACTTTTTTACTTATTACTTTTATCAGATGCAGCATTTTAGGTCCAAAACTGGCTCATGAAGTCACTGCTGACTTTCCATGCTTGTGATGTGGTGCTTTGTTCACATAAACCAGATGAGAAGATGATTCACAATGAATGAATGGGTAAATTCTCAGTAAACTCTTGTGCAACACCAAAGTTGAAATGCTGTTAAGAAGAAACAATCACAGTCCAATGCAGAAGGAATGAAGAGCAATACAAAGGCTTGCCAGTCTGTAAAGAGAAGATCCAAAAGTCAAAGTCATGGATCACTGAAAGTTTTCAAGGATGGGGCTTTGTGCAGCCCGGTCTAGTGGAAGGTGGCCCAGTCCATGGCAGAGGGGTTGGAAGCAGAGGATCTTTAAGGTCTCTCCCAACACTAAACCAATTTATGAGGAGCTGGGGAAATAGTAAAATAGGCCCAGCTTGTTGGTCAGTGGATCCTTCAATTTGCTGCTTGGCAGACATTCACAGAGAAGGAGGCAGACCAAGGAGTTGTGCTGCAGCTGCATTTGTGCCAGGCAGACAGAACTCCTGGAAGGATCTTCAGCATGTGCAGCCTAAATCATCTTTCAGATGGTTTCCTTTTGAAGTGACAAAATGATTTTATTTCATTTTGTAAAATTAATTTTAAAAGAACAGAAAAACAATTAATATAAAACATAAACAAAGAAGCCCAGCCTGGCCTGACAGCTCAGCAGATGGTTACCTAGGACTAGTACAAACATCACAAGCCAAGGTACAACTTTACCAATTTTCTCCTAATCTCCAGCTGATTTTGTTTCCATGTTCATGCAGCAGCTTTTTCTCCTGTGTTTTAGCAGTGGTATCCTCAAATCTCTGACACTTCACTGTTACTTTCCCCCCTCTCCCATAGGCATCACCCTGGTTTCTCTCTTCCTAGCACCTGCAGGGTTCTAGCACAGGTACAGTTTTTGTTTCAGGTCAGATAGACTTGAGGCTGTCAGAAGAGTCCTGCAGGCACCAGAGGTAGTGCCAGAGCCTTCCCATGCTGCCTCTGGATACAGACCAGGAGAATTTCTGATAATAACTCCTTGCAATAACTTCTCACAAGTTTTCCTACATCTTTTATGTTCAGCCTGGTCATTTCTCACCCTCAGCATCTTCCAGAGACCAGCTGTGAAAGCCTGTAATGTGGTTTTTTTTGCAAGGACAAGCCACCACCATACTCCTTCAGCCTTCAAAGGCTGAAGTTCAGGAACAAAGAAGGATCATCACTCAGTTGTTTCACATTGCATGTGGGAATAGGCATATTCTAAAAGACCCCCATGAATGAGCTCTTTTGTGATATGGGAAACATGCATCTTTATGAAGTTTTAGAGTTTTAGAAGCATATAATGTACTTCGGTAGGTGGAGAGAAACAAATATATATCTAGCTTATTTAGCAAGTTTGTAAAAGTAGAAAAAACAATTTGTAACAGAACGCATAGGAATGTAACTTGTTAGGTAGAAACAACTTGTAACAGAAGGAGTAAGAATATAGTTGCTAAGTAAAGGCCATAAAGATAAGAAAACTCAGTAAAGCAAGACTCAAGCATTGTGGAAACCTGATGAAGCAGAACCTTTTGCTTAAGGAGCCAGCAAAAACCAGGCTCCTGATTTTGGCCAGGACAAACTGACCTGGGAATCAGCCAAACTTCCACTGTGCTTGCCAGAGATGAGGTCAAGAGGCAAACACACCTGAGGAAAATCTCTTTTTTCATCAAGGAGACCCCTGCCCATGACCACCAGAAGGGGTGGCACTGCAGGAGACCAATTGTAATAGGAAGTGCAAGAGGCAGGGAATGGGCAGGGAATGGGCAGGCAGGGAGGTGTGGGCTTGGGGGATCAATGTGTATTTAAACCTGAAACCTGTCTCACCAGGTACACATGTAGGGTGGAAATATTCCCCCATGTGTCCCAGCCAGAATAAAACATATCTGCTTTACTATTTTAATTGTAAAGTTCTGATTCTGCAACTCAGTTGGACACTACTATGTTTGTGGAGAACACCAATGTATCTGTCCTGACTGTTTTGGCTCCAAAAATGAAGCTGCTGCTGAGGACAGCAGATTATGCAGGCAAAGAAAGGAGCTGGTAGCCACCTTCACACAACCCAACAGAGGTGCCTTGGTGATGCATGGCAGTTTCATCAGTGTAGAGACCACAGCCTGGCAGCTCTAAGAGACAAGAGTGTGAATGTCATTGGTCTGTAGAGCTCAGAGGGGATTGTATATGCAATCCAACTCTCTACAACCACAGCTCCGCCTCTACACAGACTCACATTACCACAACAGATCAAAGATCTATATGAGTGCAATATAGTGTGACAGACTTATGGCCAAGTTCTATCAAAAACGTTTACAGAGGGTTGTGATCAGTTGCCACTTTCTGTGCGCTCCCATTGAAGCGTGTCCCTATGGTAGCAGAAGGCTCTTGCCCCAGGACAATTAAACAGAGTGGAGTATGTAGTTTGTTAAGCTACATCTGAACTGTGAAATCTGTGATATTTCAAAAGTTTTCCAGTGCCCTTGCAAAATCCATTTGTAATCCTAATATAATCCTAGAGGTCCCGCCAATAACCCTGACAGATTTTGGTGCACCAGTCAGGAGTTTCTATTCCTAGATCACTTAAACCATCAACTCTAGCTGTGCTATGTGAATCTTATTAAAATGTTTTTATTATTGCACTGGAATGTCTGCTGAATTTACCATATTAATGAGCATAGCTAGGTTAATAAGATCTTTGTTTATCTCAAGGGGAGCCATGCTGAAATTATTCAAGCCAAAATGGCATTGTTTCAGGTCAGATTGCCACTTGATTCCAAGTGGTTTGGTTATTCTACCAAAACACAGCCTGCACGCCTTTCTACCTGCAGATTTCTGGGAGCACGTGGATGGGACTATGTCCTGCTGCCTTTTGAACCTCCTGAATTCCCCTTTTTAGATATCCACTTAATGCAGGTCACAAACTTGAGGTACTTAAACTGACTCTAAGAATTTGGCCCAAAGGACATATCTGTGAGGCTTTGTGCAGTGCAACACACAGTTCATACACAGATGTGATAGCAGGGCAGTGATACAATCAAGCTCATCAGATAGGCTAATTAACTCAGACCTAGCTTTACACCAAGATCACTTCCAGTTTGTCCACTGCTAGTTCATGGCACAGACCAGCCCTGCCCTGCAGAAACACATCCTCACTACCAAAAGGACGGAGAGTTGAGAAGATAGCACCAGCCTCTTGTCTTATCTCAATCCCCTGGAGCCAACAGAGTTTGTGTCCAAGGGGGTCCCAATCATCTCTTTCCACACATGAGTGCTTGTACTCTTTTTGGGGGACCCAGCGTGATGACTGAATTCATGCTATTGAAGTTGATCTTTTTGCACTCCAGGATTGGCATGTACTTTCCCCTTCTGAAAGCACTCTGAAAATCCAGGGCTGAATTATTTTATGGTGCAGGGAACACATCCCAGGCTGATCACTGGTGGTAATAGCAGTCCCTCTGGTCTCATGTACTGCAATTCAATAACCCATTTTTAACAGTTGGTGGTGGTGATCTAGCCCATCTGATTCTTCACTTGTGAATACAGCTAATTAGTTATGATAATTAGAAGAATAACAGCCCTCTATTTCGCACTGGGGAGTACAATAGCACAATTTTATAACCACCAACTTTACTTTCCAACTTGGCTTCCTGAGAAGCAGAGTCCAACACCTTGATTAGAGTTGGAGTCTAACGGGTATAAAAAGCAGAATAAAACAGTAATTCAGCAAGGAGGACTGTTAACACCATTTCAGTCCCTTCTCCTTCTTACAGACACAGTGCTCTGTACCTAGCACAGAGCCCACATAGACCCCAGTCCTGCAGGCTCTGTGGCAGCATTTGCAGGGTCTGGCTCTAAGACAACAACCACTTCCAGTGAAAATCAAGTTCTGAATCCCTGCCAACACTAAGTGAGCCAAAATCAGCTCCTCTCAGAGGCAAGAAAGGACAGCAAATCTTTAAACTTTCTTTTGATGCTTTTTGCTTAGCCGACACACAGTGCCAAGGTGTGTCCTCTAAGATCAAGATTTTAATTTCACTTCTCAAATTTATTAAGTATGAGTTTTGACAGTGCCAGCCCTCTCACAGGCCTCTCCATATGGCAGCTTTCATATCACATACAGTGATATGATTCATATCACTTCCCTTTTCTAGGAAACCCCACTTCCAGTGCTGTTTTCTACTTTGAATCTGCCTCCCTACCAAAGCAGACACAATGCTTTACCACAAAAATCTTTTAACATTATTATACACAAAGATAACATGCTCAGAACAACAAACCCCTTACATCAGCTGGGGACTGTTTCTACCAGTGCCAAGGATATTCCTCAGATATGAAAACCCACTCTTCCAAGTCTCTTGTGTGTGTAGGCAATGAATAAACTCTCCAGCTCCTTAACTTTACGTCCCACTGATGTCTCTCACAAAACATGAAAAATTATGTTTAACAACAATGTATTTTTTGTGTCCAAAATTTCCTGAGTTCTTTCCCTCTCCAAGGACACATGAATGACAAGCAATATTTTTTGAGTACCTCTAGTTATTTTTTCCCTGCCTCTTTGTCTCTTGTTTGATGGCAGACTGTCCATCTCTACAGGGACACATTTAATCCCTACTACAATCAATTCTGATATCATTGAATATTATTATAAATAGAGATGGAAACTGGGGAATATGAGAAAATAAGCATGCACAACATAGGAAAAGGCAAAGTTCTGCAACTCCTAAGTCCCAGTAAACTACTGTGAATTTACACATAAGAGGAAGGCCTAAGAAAGAACTCAAGCCCTGGTTATGCTTTCAAAGCCTTGTATAGAAAGTGTACATTTTCTTCCTTGAAAAGGACAGTCAGTCTGCTCTGCTCTATGACCTCTTTAGTGGAGGAGTTACAGACCTCCCCATATTGCAATGTGTAACATCCAAGTGTGGAAGGTCCTGGGAAGCAGAGGAACACAACAAACCCACAGAGATTATCAGGAAAGTTAGTACAGCTTTTGCAGTAAATTCCTAACTGCAATCTTCTCTGCAGCAGGCTCCTAATGTGTTTCTTTCTGGACAGACATCATATATAGATGCTCATGTGAGCTTGAGTGAAAGACCAAAGTGAGGTGAGAGTACCCACTGCCAGCATCAGGGCAAGTGAAGACCTTCACACTGTCAGAAAGCCTGGGGAGTGGAAAATGAGACTGATTAAGGATAACAGGATTTGCTCATTTTCTGCAAGTGGTTCAGGTTTGCTCAGACTGAGAAGGCAGTGCTGTAATTTAAGCTCAACAACACAGTGCACGTTTCTAGAAATGCCTGTCAAGCCACAGACAGTCAACAGGGCTTGTAGGCTTCAAATAAAGATAGTAATTCCCCAGTCACACACAACATCTATTCCCCAATTCTCTGAAACAGAACCACCATGAATGGTAACAAATGACACTGGACATGAGGCTGCAAAACGTGGTATGTTATTTAACATCGACTGCTCCATTTAATTAAGGGAGCACAATTACTTAAACATGCTTGTGATGTAAACAACCATGCAAATTGCATTTCTAACTACTATGACTGTACCCACAGGTAATTAGAAGTAGCAATTTATTACTCAGTGTAATAATTAGAAGTAATTACCTGCAAGAAGCAATTTGAAATAGTAATTCATTTCTTAATGCAGCGAGCTTTTTTTGCAGCATGTGTGTGTCTGTGCGCATGTATGTTCATGTGGATAATTATCATTCAATTATAGAATATTTTGGGTTGGAAAGAACTTCTAAAGGTCATTTAGTCCAACTTCTCTGCAATGAGCAAGGACATCTTCAACTAGGTTAGTCTGCTGATCTAGGCCAACCTGACATGAATGTTTCTAGGGATGGGGTACCTACCCCATCTCTGTGCAACCCGTTTCAGTGTTTCACCCTGCTGCACAATTAGTGTTACTTAGAGTTACTTCAGAAAATACATTTATTCAGGGCTTCTGATTCTGTCTTGCATGGAAATTACCTAATGTATGGGTAAGATTGATTATAACTCTATACTAAGTATCTCCAAACAGTATTTGTCAAGAAGCAAATATCGTCCAGCCAATATGTTGGCTTTTTTCGTTCTAAGGTCAAATAGGGAAGGACAGCCTCGATGAAAAAAATCTATAACCATAACCAGATCCCAGACAATTTTCATCTTTCAATTTGCCCACAACTCCTCATGGAATAGCAGGTACAGGTGAAGCACTGGAATAGAACCTATAGTTCATTAACAGTGACACACAATAATATTAGAAAAAGCATAAATTATCTGTACCATGGCATAACTGTTGTCTACTTATTAGAATTTTAGAATGTTCTCTGGCCTAAATTAATGGCTAAGAGGAAAATAAGAAAGCTGCCCAGGTAGTCTAGTGAAAATGTGCTTTTGCACTTTGTAGACATACAAAGGCTGAGCAAGATGGGGATGTTTAGCCTGGAGGAAAGGAGAGTCAGAGGGGACCATATTGCTCTCCACAACTCTGTGAAAGGAGATTGTAGCCAGGTGAGGGTTGGTCCCTTCTGCCAAGTAATAAGCAAAAGGACAGGAGAAAATGGCCTCAGCTTGTGCCAGGAGAGGTTTAGAGAAAGGTATTAGGAAAAAATTCTTCATGGAAAGCGTTGTCAAGCATTGGACCAGGCTGCCCAGGGACATGGCAGGGTAATCTCTGGAGGTATTTAAGGATGTGTAGATGTGGCACTTGGGGTCATGGTTCATTGGTGGACTTGTCACTGCTGGCTTAATGGTTGGACTCAATGATCTTTGAGGTCTTTTTCAACCTCAATGACTTTATGATTTTTTGACAAGCTCTTTGTATCAGGCAACCCACTTCCTACCTCCAGGAGGTTACAAACATTAAGGGAATACAGCAAGGAGAACCAGTCAGATTTCCCAGAGGCAAAGGGGATTTGCCTCAGGAAATATAAACAACCCATGGCTGTTTATAGGGACACCAGATGAAAGATAAACAACACGTCAAAAGCAGAAAACACTGGGCTAGTCTCAGTCCAAGGAACAGTGAGACTAGGAATTAACAAATACAAATGAAAATTACCATAACAGAACTGCAGATCTATTTCCTGATTGTCAAGTTGTTGCCTTCATTCCAGAGTTTAGACACTTGTGCTAAAACAATCTTCTCAAGTAGAATTCCCTAGAGAAGAGGGAAAAGCAGTCAGAAGATACTTTTTTACCATATTCCTTTTCTTGTTTAACTGTAACAATGATCATTATTGCTGAGGTGTAGTGAAGCACAAGTAAAAGGAGACTCCAGTTTTTGTTCACTGATTTTGTTATCATTATT
The DNA here is from genome assembly GCF_012460135.2 of Molothrus ater. Taxonomy (NCBI): domain Eukaryota; kingdom Metazoa; phylum Chordata; class Aves; order Passeriformes; family Icteridae; genus Molothrus; species Molothrus ater. The sequence goes on along the minus strand of NC_050478.2, from coordinate 142,394,899 downwards.
TATCTTTATTTTACTTTAGCTATTGTATTTTCACTGTAATTTTTGATAACTGGAGAAAAACAACAGCTCTGCCAAAGATGTCCTGGATAAGGGAATAATCCCACATGGGGAAAGAACAGGGATATTCACTGAAAAGTCATCCTGATCTGAAGCTGTGGTATGACTGACACCAAAATGAAAAGCTGCAGTCTGTTGCCAGTGTCCCTGCACATGTCAGAGACATTGGAACTAGATGATCTTTAAGGTCACTTCCAGCTCAGACTGTTTCTCTCATAACAGGTTTATAACTGTAGAAAATAGTCATTGCTCATGTCCTGGTGAGCACTGTGTTTCCAACAAGGATCAAGCACCATTTTCCTAAATGCACTATTAATGGATAATTCCTAATTTCCTAGAACTAGATGACTTTTAGAGTCCCTTCCAATCCAAATTATCCTATGATTCAATGTTTCTATGAACTTGCCAGAGTTGCCCTCTGGAGATTTTTTCCTTCTAAGATTCATTTATTCCAATCCCACAGTTGTAAGGGCAACTCTAAAAACAGTCTTAGCTAGATTTCAACTTTTAGGTCTCTTACATGCTCTAATAAAAGCAAGAGAGAAATTTCATCCCTAGCTGGACAATTTCTAGTCCTCAGGCTAGAGATGATACAGTAAGAGGAATGGAGGGTAGAACAGCAGTTAATCAGTGCCCTCACCTGCACACATAAGCAGGAATCCAAAATTTCAACCAGGGTTTTAGTTTATATCAGTGAGGCTGTCAGTTCCACAGACAGCATTTTTCTTTTGTTTCTGGAAAGAGTGAGATCAAGAGAAGATGACTTTGGACAAAAGCTTAAGTCAGCATGAGTTGTGATATTGCCTTTTTATGCTGTAAGCATGACACACTACAATCATGCTGAGACAGAGACGGTTCACCCCACTTGTAATCTCAGTGGCAAAGCGTAACAAAGTTCAAAGGACAACTAAAGTCTGTACTTTCCTTTAGTCTTACTGGTACTGTTCAAGCAAAGAACAAGCAGCATTTCAGTGTGAAAGGGTTTCCAAGGACTAAGGACACTGGATTCCCACAGCAAGACAGAGCTGGGAAAATCTCACTTGTGCACTTGAACCATAGAACGGCTTGGGTTGAAGGGACCTGAAAGACCATCATGTTCCACCCCCCTGCCATGGGCAGGAGCACCTTTTACTGCACCAGTTGCTCAAAGCCTGATGCAGCCTGGCCTTGAACATTTCCAGGAATGGGGTCTCCACAACTTATGGGAGCATCTGTCCTTGCCATGGTGGAGATATCAACTCAGACAGATCTTGAGGCTCTGGAAGTCTCAGGCTGCAGTGTTGTTCTTCTATTTCTAGAGTCCCATACTGTTGTTGTTATCAGATTTCTAAAGTCCATACCTCCTCGGTGTATTCTTACAGCTGCAGATCTTCACAGCACAGATTCCTTCTTCAGCATGTTGCCCCCTCTCAGTTCAGGGCTCCTTCAAGGCTCTCCCAGACTGGCTTACCCGCCCCCTTTTTATCTCAGTTATCTTCATTGGTCACAGCTGCAGCCCAATTAAGGACATAGCAGCTGCAGCCCATCAAGGACAACCAGGACCTCCCGGGGCAAAGTCTATACACAGACATAATACTTCTTATTTTGCTAGAACTCAAAGGCCACCTCTACTATACTGCAGGACATGCAGGAATGAGTCAGGAAAGATGGTGTTTGCTGTGAGGGAGTGATGGATCCAGTTGAAAAATAAATTATTTGTGATGATATGGACAAAAGAGAAAAAAAATCAACCAACAGGACTTCAGTAGGAGCACCTAAAACATTTGCATGCAAGCAAGAAAGAGCAAATACTTTCATACTGTGAGGGTGACCAAACACTCTAAAATGTTGCCCAGAGGGAGTGTCCCTGATTGGAGATATTCAAAATCCACCTGGATATAGCCTTGGGCAACCAGCTCTGTGAGGTCTTGCTTGAGCAGGAAAGGTGAGGCCAGATGAGGGGTTAGGTCCCTTCCAACCTCAGCTACTCTGTAGTTGTGTGAGTCATAATATAAACAGTTTTGAAAGCTGTGAACCACTTTCAGTGTTTGAATACAAAATATTATTCAGTCTAAGTTATTTCTCTTTAAAGAACAACAAAGAGTACTTAGCCAGAGTGCTTCACTGTCATCTAAAAGAGAAAGCCTTCAGACCTGTTCAGCTTTCATTTAGCAAACAGCCATATGATGACACTGATGACACTAAAATCAGTGGTAAGATTATCATCCATGTCAGACATGACCCTCCATATAAGCCAAGCAGAACAGCCTTGGTGTCGAAGTCACACCAGAACAAGTAGATGAATGGAGATGAACACCATGGTTTAATCATAAATCATAGCCAGGAGGAGAACCAGGCACACTGCAGCCAGCTTTCCTATAGCACAGAGAATTAAGAAACCTGCTGTTCAAATTCCACCACACTTGGGTAAGTAATAGACTCCTCACTGGTATTTACATTCCTACAGGTTTACAAAGCAAGACACCTCAAAAGAAATAGGTGAATCTTCACAGATTCATGCCAGTAACTCTAAAGCTCCTCAGCCAGTGTCTGTGATCAAAGGCAATCTGCTGTGCATCCACAACAAAACAGTCCTAGAAACCATGGTCATTGGAGATGAGATTAAAAGGTGATGATAGATGCATAGACTACAAACAGATGTTAGTGTGAGTCAGTTACTACATCATTCATTATCAAATCTATTCCAAAAACCAGGTTCCATTAATCTACTATTCACAAATTATTGTTTACAAATTTTTATTTTTGTCTTCTTGTAAACAAGTTCATGAGCTTAATTGGATATTTACATTCATGTTTTACCTGAGTGAAATGGGGCCTTGACTTTAACTATCAGAAGCATTTTACTGGGTTCACGTTTACTAAAATAATATAGAGTCATCATATTTACTGAGTGAGAAACAGTTAAGCGACTGTCAGTACAAACCTGGCATTCTAAAGGACTGACCCTGCTTTTGTGGATGCTCCATCCTGCAAGGACTTAGGCATGACCTTCCATGGGGCTTGCATGAACCTGAACAGACATATCAAAGTGTGAGCTTTGTGAACATTTTAATTTAAATCAAAAGGCAGTTCATGCACTGATTCTCCAGACCAGTCTCATTTCTCAGCTTTCTCTCCAATCTAGAGTTGTTACAGAGCATATAGACTGGGTCCCGGATGAAACTAAAACAGATGCTGGGTTTTAAGATGCTGCGCTTTAAGAGGGCACCTACCTAATTCACTCCAACCTCCAATGGACATTCAATCCATGGAAACACGTGGGAGCTAATCCAAAATAGCTTGTGCACCCTGAGGAATATGGAGGGTGAAGAGCAGATCTTTGACATTCAGTGTTTCATTCTACAGATCTGCTCCTATTGCATCATACTGCTTGAAAATGTAAGTGTAACTCCTGTGACTGCAAGACTGGGACCTAAGATGAAACATCTCTGTAAATAGGGCCTGAAAATGAATATTTATCATGTATATGCCATTGAACTGTATATAAATGGGATATGACTTGTGCAAGTTCTGGCTTTCTCTCTAGAACTGAGTTTTACTTACTGCTTACATATAAGAAGACTCAACTCAGAGATTCCTCAAATTTCAAAAGTTTTGATTTTAGAAAGTGCTGTCTGTTTGTCATACACCCACAAACACATGCATGTTCACATAAACACATTCAAATATTTATACAGAGTGACATTTAAGGAGTTATTACTGTTGTTGGCTACATGTTCTATTTCAGATTTTAAATAGCTCATGACACCATATACACCATTTACATATCTGACTTTTCATTTCTAAAAATGTTTTTCTAATAATACAATTGGTTTGGTTTATCCTTCATAAATGAGCAAGGAGAACTCTTTTTATTTGTCTTTTGTTAACACTGGGTTAAGATGAAAACAGTAATGGCAGCACTGCTGTTCTGATACAAACACAAATCTAGACAGAAACTCCTTCTTAATGAGGATTTAATTTCTGCCACTTCAAGTAAAGAATCGTTTTGTTAACAACCCACCAAGACCGCTATTTTGTATTAACAAGTCTAAAATCCATTATCTGGCTAGAAAATTAAGGCACACCAAACCCTGCATTGATTTCACAATTTCAGAATTTTTTAATCACAATTTTATTATCTCATCTGAGAATCTCAAAGGGAAGATATCTGGAATGTTTTCATGAAAATCTTGATTAAAAGTGCTCTTGCTGTCACCTTGTTCAAGCGAACTGGCATAGTGGGCTGTGTGAGTGTTTTACTCCTACTCGTGCCTGTGGCTGGGAGCTCATTGCATTCTAGTTAAAGGTGGCTCCTGGGGGAAAAAAAACAGCAAAATTTTAAAGCATCACAGTTTTCAGTTCTATTGCTGCTACATACAGCACACACAACTGTTCTGTCTCGGTTGCCATGTCACTGTAACTCCCTGAAATCACCAGTGTGAAGTCCTGAATCAAGCACATCTTCACTGGCCAGACCTTGGGGACTTGCAACTGAGCACACACAGGAGACAGGCAGTGCAGCATCCCTGCCTGCTCCATGCTCTGGGAGGAGGTGTCAAGTGTTCCAGGCACAGTAGGATTTGTAATATAGACACAGCTCCATCACACATCCTGCACATCACAGTTCATGGAGAGAGCCAAACAAGCCTTCACCCAGCCTTCTTCTTCCTTCTCCATGATCTCCATAAACTCAGAACTGATAGTTGTTAGAGAACAAAGTGGATGCAGATTTGCTACTGCATATTTGTCGAAATTTTACTGGTTTTTAATTTTTTTTTTCACTTATACATGCAGGATTTTATGAAAACCCACTCTTTTGCTGAAAGACAAAATGCCCAAGTTCTCTGTTGTCAACAACAAAGGCAGGGAAGGAAAGTGCACTTTTTGTCTCTTTTGTTTGGCACTGGATTTTGCTGGGAAAAAAACATATGCATGTAGACCTCAAACTGGCCCAGTTTATAACTCATTCCAGTAGGATATTTTTTTTCCATTAAAAGAAGAATCCAGCCTACCTGCAGGCATTTGTAGCAGATGAGGGAAATATTCAATCAAAAAGCAAATGAAACATCAAGGGAGCTGGCAGAGCTAAAGAAATCCTTAATGCTTTGCTTCACTAACACTTCTCAGAAATCATGGATCTAGGGCCTAACAGGATCTTAACCACAGGAGCCAGATTAGCTCAATATTATCTTGTCAATTTGTACACTAGCTAAGGATTAAGTGAGGTTTCAAGACCTATGGAAGCTTTTCTCATTCAGCCCCTGGAACCGTTGCTTTGTACAGCTGACCAGCTTTTCCAGCAGCTCTGACCACTAAAGCAAACTTCAGATTACTTGGCAGAGACTAATGTGAAGCTACAGCAGAAGCAAGTATCACACAGAGTAGGCACCATTGCCTTTGGGAGTAGTCATTTATTTTGTTGGAAGCCTGATTTTGTTTGGTATCCTTTAGAAAAATTGATAGAGCACAAAGTTCTAGTACCTACAGTCCTGAATCATTATTTTCCTGCAACCCAAGGTGCTTTGATGGTGCCTAGTTCTGTCTCTTCACTGGAAGTGCTATGTGAGGATTACTTGCAATTTAAATAATATTATCACTAATATTACATACCTGCTGCATTATGAAAAGATGCCTCAGAAGGAAGGCTTAGCAAACAAAATTTCTTCTGCACATGCATCATTTGCCTGTGAGTTCTGTGAGCTGTTATTCTTGTTATTGAGCAGGAATATCATTTACCAAGCTTGACTATCAGAAAGAGCTGGAAGTTATCATCAGTCAATGTCAAACCAGTGTCCATCAGTCAGGTGCTTTGACTGGCACCTCCATGCTGACTGTAAACGAGCGAATGAAAATTGAGAGGCCTTTATTGGTTGTTAATGACAAGGGGTAGAGAGGGAGAGCTAACAGTGCACCTTGGACATAGCCCACATCAGGTAAGGGCAAGGCGCCTGGTGAATTCTCTCCCATGGTTTTAATGGGCCATAGGATGCTTTGTTCTTGCCTTTCTGCTCTTTGTTCTTGTGCTGTGCATAATTCAGCAGCAGCTGGGCTTGGCTCCAGCAACATCAGGGTTTCAGAGAAGAATAAGGAAGGGCATGTGTAGTCAGTGAAACCTAAGATTTCCAATAACTTATTCATAGAATGCGTTGAGTTAGAAGAGAGTTTCAAGATCATCTAGTTCTAAGACATGGACAGGGCTGCCACCACCATCAGGCTGCATTTCTTAGAAAAGGTGTGGCCAGCTTTCACCCATCTCAACTCCTGTAAAGAATTACAAACTAAATTTGTGGAGATAGAGCTCATCATAGGAGACCACCCTTGAATGTAAGGACCTAGAAAAGTTGAAACAATGGTAATGAAAAGGAGGAGTATGAGGCTGGAGAAAGGCCTCCCACCAAAGCAGAGTTCTTCACGAATAAGAAGATGTCACCAGCTATAAGGGATGAAAGGAGGAGTTGTCAACAACACAAAAGTGGAGGAGACTGTCAGCAAGGCAAGTGGAAAACCTTGAGAACTAGTTAAAAGATTAAATGATCATAAAAGGTAGACAAACAAGATACAGAAAGGCACAATAGCAATGAGTTATAAACTGTTGTAAAAGCAGGTGCTGCCAAAGAAGTCCTGGTGCCACAAAAGCCAAAAGAAAGCAAAAGCAGTCATAAGATGCACTAACTGAATTATTTCCAATGGATCTGTTCAAATATCACCACATTGTATGGTATTTTAGAAGGATCTCATTAGAACTAATAGGTACTGTATTGGTAATCCAGTCTCAGGTCAATTAATTCAGACTGAAGCAGGTTGGTGAGGGGAATGAGAAGCTTGTCGTACAAGAGAAGCCTGGGAGACCTTGGCTTGTTTAATTTCCCAAATGAAAGCTGAGATGGATTGGTTTGCTTTCTACAGACATTTTGAAGAAATAAGTACCAGAAGAGCTATTTAAACTATAGCAAAGGAAAAAAAATTAAAAATGGCAGCAGAACAAAGGATTTAAACAAGTCATGAATAAATCCAAACTAAAAATTAGGAGTTTTCTAACAAATGGCACATAGAGAGTAGAGATTCTGAAATAGTCTTGCCATGGGAACAACAGTAGTAAAACATTACTTGATTTTAAAATAAGAGGTTATTTTTCTAAAAAGGGTAGATATGTCATGGCTGCGTGCAATAACAGAGGCCAATGGTCAGAGTGTCCTGCACTCCCTTCCTGTCCTGTGTTCTCATGAATCCTCAGTCAGTAATATCTATGTAATTTGTTCTGTGGCTGGGGACCCATCAAAAGCCTGTGTTGTCCAGGCTGTGTAAACTGCTGATGAAAGAAAGAAGTCACAGTAGCTCTTCTGTGACTTCCCATTTTCCTCATGCTGGTGCTATGACCCAAAAAGGGTTCTGCCTTAAAGTTCATACTTCATGCAAAAATTTTGGTGGGCAAAAATACACCAAATCCCATTATCATAAGATATTGGAGACTGGAAGGGACCTTAGAGGGTCCAACTTTTAGCCCAAACCAGGCTTAGCTTTAAGATCAAACTATGTTGTTGGGTTTTTATCCAGTTGGGTCTTGAAAACCCACAAGCAGAGAAGCTGTAGAACATCTTTGGATAACTTTCTTCACTGCTTGAACGCCCTCATGGGGAAAACGTTTCCCCCTTATAAAGAGCATAAACCTATTCTGTTCCAGTTTATACCTCTTGACTCTCATTTTCACACCATGCATTGCCATGAAGAGCCTGGCCCCATCTTCTCTGAAACCTCCCCATAGGTACTAGGGGACCCCTTTCAGGTCCATCAAAGCCTTCATTTCCTCCAAGTGAAGAAGACCAGATCCCTCAGCTTGTCCACATATGGCATGTGCTCCAACTCCCAACCATCTTGAGGATCCTTCTTCTGCCATTTTATTATGAGGTGTCAAGAATAACACATACACGATGGCCAAACTTCTTATGCAGGCTGTAAAGAGGAGAAACTCTAACTGCACTTCTACACCAGTCAGATATTTCTCATGCATAAAAGAGGGATAGACCTGCTTCACATCCTATCCTTTCAAGCAATGTCCTGTAACTCCTATTCCCAGTATCCAAGAGTCTTTCCTCAAAATCTAGCATTCCAGCATTACCCTTCATTACAAGAAGGGAGAATGCATTGTGTGGCACAGCCCTGATCTCTTTTGTTGTCCTGCAAAACAAAGAGCAAGCATGGAATTCCAGCTGACATCTTTGAGCAGAGAACAGAGCCAAGGAGACAAGCATAGAGGACCTGGAGGAGATCCACATTTTAAGCATTCTTCAGTTAAGGTCCTAATTACCCTTGAAAGTAGAAACTTCAGTACTGAATTCAAGAGAAACAAAAAATCACATTTCTAGATCAAATCAAGTAATCCAAAATAACTACCTCTTCAGAAGCAGTCAGCTCCAGAGATCACATGGCTAGAGATACCACTGCCTTTTGGCAGAAGACAAAAACTACAAAGGTTATAGAAGTATAAAAAAGGGAACCTTCAAACTAAAAGCATACAAATTTTCTTACCTCTGTAATTAACCCTGACAAACTTCCACATTCACTTAAGTATATAAAATAGAAGAAGAAATAAAGAGCTCAAAACATTCAATGTCACAGCAGATGCTGACTATGCTATGGAATCCTGTCTCAGTTCTTTGCATTAGAGTTCAGCAACTTCTGGTTTAAATATTTCAGCTGCTCCTTTGCTCTTGCCTGTTACACCTACAGAAACACTGCAAGCCTTGAAGCACAGTGTGAAACATTAGACATAGTTTATGAGGACAGCAACTGGTAATTTGGAATCCAGAAGTGAGACCAGCTTGAGCTGTTCCCTTTCTCCCCTCTTTAAAGGCTACAGCTGCTTCTGCCAGGATAGCAGGGCTTTGGTGAACATTGCAGCTGTGGCACAGATATTGCCATCTGCACAACCACAGGTGGCTGCACAATCAGCCAAGCACATTTCCAGTGTTACACAGAACCACCTTCCCACTGCCTCCTTTTCCAATGTACATCTGCTCACTGCTACAATTAACTAGAAACAAATCTGTTTTTAGCTAACTATGTCAGTTTACTTGCATGTGTCCCATCATGCAAATACTTGTAGGATATTACCAATGGTGATGGCTCACAAATCCTGAATTACAGAGCCAGTGTTACTTAGAACAGTCCTTCCTTCAGAAGGTTGAAGTTTAGGAAATATTTATGTTAGCAATCCTTGTTATCAATGGTTTGCAATGGAAAGATTAAACCACTGACATTAAAAAAGCCACAGTATTAACCAACATGCAAAATGATCCAGAGAAGAGCTTTTCTATCCTGAAGATCAATGCAGGCACTTTCACTAGATGGTTTTTGAATTTTATAAAATTTTAGACTTGGAAGACAAGGAAAAGCCACATAGCTAAATCAGTCTGTAGCAGCGAACTTTCCTGCCTTCCCAGCATTCCTGACATTGGTCTCACTCCTGTTCTAAGAACAGATGAAAGCAAGACAGTGAAAACAAACCTTTTTTGTTTATCCTGCTTTTTTTCTTTTGAGTCTCCTTCAAAGCATAAAAGGTGAGATTAACTTAGAGGATGTAGAAATCACAAATTGCCTTGGCATGGCATTGTATGGGAAGGAATAAAATTGATTATCAGGATCAAAGCACCAGTGCTCTGAAGTAAATCATGTTCTGCATGCAGAGATTTAGTATGAACTATGTTTTCAAATAGAATAAAAGAAACAAAAATGTAATGCAATACAGGCATGTAACAGAGGATGTTACAGAGAGGCTGAAGGCTCCATACCTACAGGGACGTCGTCTATTCTGGGAAAGACACACTTTCAGATTAATTTATTTGTAGGAAATATCAAGATAACTGAAATGTTACTTCAGTGGGGTTCTGGGGTGAAAAAACCAACCAAAGAACCAATAGAACAAACAAAACACCAACCAACCCAGACCAGTAATGAGTCTGTCAGTGTGGATGCTCAAGAAAACAGATATGATTCCATCCAAGCCCCAAGAGCAACCTTGGCCTCCATTCTCCTCCCTATAGCTGCAGTAACTGCACCTCTTAAATCAGTGACATCACATGGACACAGAGGGGAGAATGGAGCCCCAAGCCCAGCCATGATCTCTTCTTCTGCCTCTTCAATGGGGCACATCAGTTTCTTCTGTTTCCAGGGACCACATCTGAGGCTTATGCAATTGGACTTACCTTATATGCTCATATGCTCAAGCTCATAAGAATGCATTCATGAAGGACTGGAAGTACTCCATTCCTGTAAAAACCAGCATACAAGCCATGGAGACAGGATGGTAGAACAAAATCACACAGCAAACTCCTCTTACCTGGTCTGCCAGGTCAAGAGGCAAAGCTCCTCACAGAGGTGGGGAGGAAGTTACAAAGCTCTCAGCCCCAGTCTTTTACAATATGTTCATATTTGCCTCAAACTGTGCAGAGCCATCCAAGGCTCTGAAAAGAGGGCTGAGATCCCTGCTGCTGCAGAAAAAGAGATTGCACTTGAGCTCTCTCTGCATGCAGGTCTCATAAGCATGATAAAACACATAAAACACTTCCTTTGACATGGGAAGCTGAGCTGCTTCAGATGACATCAAAACTTACTTGCAGAACTACTGTTCTTGCTGTGTTCTAGCCATAAGACACGTTGGGTTTTTTTAATATAAACTGTTGCTCAAAAATCTTGTTTACTGTGCCATTCAGTTGTCAACAAATGAAGCAAGACAAACGTAACTTTAAAGAACGTGTTCAAATATTTAAAATTACATTAGATAGAGCTCTGACTAACAATGCAATATTCTTCTACTTCATTTATTCAGTGCTCAGTAGTCTACTGTATAACAGTAGCATCTGGCTGTGTTGAGAATCTTTTGTGAGACCTCAGAAGTGAAAATTCAGACAATAAAACAAATATCCCACAATGCAAGCTTAGCTGTTAGAGCCAAGTTTAAACCCAAATATATTATTAACAATGAAAAACATTTTTCCAGACTTTGGACAAATTGCAGGACAGCAGTGTCTCTCATGGTGTGCTGTTTAACTATGAAGGCTCTGCAGAGCTCTCCTTCCCCTGCCCCATAAAAGTCACACTGGCTCCATCAGTACACCTGCAGATGAGAAATGACAAAGGCAAACGAGGAGGCAAAGCTACACTTAGCATCTGCCATCCCTCACAACCTGGAAATATGGAAACCAGAGGGGGTGAATATTCCCAAAGGAGTAGGGGTGTCTGTCTTGTCTTTTTTCCTCCTAGAAACAGCACAGTATTTTGTGAACTAAATCAGAGAAAAGGCTTCTCACCATTACAGCTAATTCCAGGGGAATTAGTAGTCCTGGGAGTGCCATTCTGCAAGTAACATGAAGGCAAAAAATATGAGGACAACATTGTCCCAGCCTCAAAAGCTTGCTGCTCTTATTGCAATAATGGGCTCCCCCAGAAAACACTGTCTGCCCACATTCACTGGCTAGTCCTGATCAGACCAAGAGGAATTAAATACATGTTTAGAAGGAGTGAGTACTTCCAAGTCAATACTTGAACTGATTGGATTAGTGAACCAACCAAAGGTTTAAATCAATCAGTTTGCCCATAATGATGGGAGACAAATAGGAACAACTAAAAAAAATTTTGTGGATAAAGACCAGGAAGAGCAGTAATTAGCCAAAAATCTAAATAATTATTTTATTGACTGAGAGAAATTATTGTTATTCCTGATAGGAAAGGAAGGGAAGGAAAGAAGGTTGGGTATGTGTTCTGCCATGTAGAATCAGCTGTTCAAGTAATACAGGACAGACTCACAACTTTTGCAGTATCTGATGAAAGTTACATGGAAATTCACTGATTTTGGAGAATGGGCATCTTTGTTCTTAAAAGAAGATTGCAACCTGCTTCATGCTGCAATTTTCTGCATTTCAAGGGAGAATTTGTTGTTTTTTTTCTTGGTAGCTTTTTGCAAATATCCCTGGCGTCCTTGTTGTGAGGGGAGGAAATTATTAAACCAAAGAGTTGAAGAATAATTACATTTTTCCTCAGAGATGGATGTGAATGGGGAATGCAGGGACTAACAAATTCTTAGAAAACTCCTGGAGGGAAAAACCCTATCAGCCTGGCCCAGGTGCAGAGACAGACACCATGCAAGTCCTGACATCTGCCTACAAAAAGGAATGAACACCCAGAGCAATGAGTGTTAAACCTTGCAAGAAGCGAGAGACACCTGCCTCTATCACTGTTCAGCTGCCTAAAAGAAAAAAGCACATGGCAGATGCAGCTGCACCAGCTGGGCCCACCTTTGCAGCAAAACTGGAACTTTTGAATGAGGGCAGGGCAAGAAAAGCATTGGGAGTTTTCATGAGTCTTGGAACCCGGTTGAATCCAACTTCCAGAGAAAAATTACTCTCTGATTATAAATATAGCTCACAAGCTGCTGGGCCTCCAAGAGAGGGAAGATGACCCCACCAGACATCTTTGCTCAGGTGTAGCTGGCTGTGATCGAACTGGGAGTGCCAGCCCACATCTGTGAGCAAGAGATGCAAACAGTAGAGAGTAAAAAAAATCTGCTCTCACCCCCATTGTGGCCATTTGAAACCCTTCCCACTGGCTTTCTGAGGCTTCCTCTAAAACTGGTTATGAGGTGCTGTAAAATCAGAATCTCCAGTGTCGGATAAGAAACTGTAAAATAAAGCATTGAGCCAAACAGAAAATGGCTATTCCTTACTCTTACATATGCAGTTCCTCTTCCTAACCACCCCCCCCCCCAAAAAAAAAAAAACCAAACCAAACAAAAAAAGCCTACAGCTGTTTAAACTGCTGTTTGCTTTATCAAAAGTTGACTGGGTCTTCTCAGTGCATCCTGTTTTCTGGGCTGTTTTGCCAAGGGTGGGCCATGCCAGTGCCCTCACTATGGCAGTATCCTATGTGAGTGAACCCAACCAAAACCGGCTCTGGCTCACACTTGCGAAATACCCACTCCCCTGTGAACAGACACAGCAGCAGATTGAGCAGATGCTCAGTAAGAGCATTCAAATTTCTAAATAAATGCTTTTCCTGTCTGCGATGCTCTTTCAAAAGCAGTACAAATAAACATTCAACGATCATAGCTAAATCTATCGTCAGGTTCCACTTAGCACTTGTTCTAAATTGAATTTTATGTGTTTGCATTAAACACAATTGGGGTAGGGGAAAAAAAAGGAAGCCATCAGCAGAAAAATCTTTCTTAACTAAATTCTATTCCTTTTTTCTATCTGTAAGTGAAGCCACTCTGTTCTGTGAAACATTGGCAACAGTTGCTTTGCACCAGTTCACAAGTAGATGGAAATCCTCATGAACTGGAGAATATGAAAAAAAATGTTACTTACCAGTGTAATCATATTCTTGATTAAATCAGAGACAAGTGTGAAGTGAAAGTAACTGCAATGGAACTATGGCAGTTTTAGGTAACTCATCCTGTGCTCTTCAGCAAAACACTGAGCAAGTGGGGGCTTAGTGACTGCCACAAAAGGTGGGCTTAAGACAGATGTGAGTGGTTGACAATGCATGGCCTCTGAAATGCAAGAGGGCATGCTATATAATCAGAAAGGACTCTGTAGCATGGGAATGTATTAATTTATGATAACATTGCTCTTAGATTGGCCACAAGGCCCATCAGGTCATGGAATATGCTGATAAACTTGACAAGCAATCAGAATATATGATTATTGGAAAATGTTCACAGCTGTTAGAAGTGAGCCAAAGGTGTTCATACACTGTTATTGAAGACTTGGCTTTATGACACCAGATAATTAAAGCATTACCCATTTAGCCTTTATGGCCAGTATATTACCGTTTATTTTTCAAATGCTTAAGCTACTAAATATGATGAGGAATTAATAATAAAAGAAATAAAGCAGGAAGATAATTCTACTGAGCCAAGTTTCACATATATAATTGATGCTCATTCCATTACCAGAGGCCAAACGTTCCTTGTTTCACTGACATGAATAGCCCCATTGATATAGTGCAAGTACAAAGTGATCCAACCTCCCATGAGATGCTTATGTGGTATTCCAAGCTCAAACAATATTGTACTACTTTAAACGGATGATAAATTCTCAGAGATTGAAAAATATTGATGCAGCCCTTTTACTTTGTAGACTTAAAAAATTACACATGGTCCAATATTTTGAGTGCAGGCATTTTACAGCAACAGCCATTACTAGAAATCCTTACCAACATTTCTTCAAGAGTTTGTTAAAACACTTGGAATGTAAAGTATTCACAGATTACTCTTACTTTTCTTTGGCTGAAAGGGAACATTGTAAAGTAAGACCACTCCTGGAAGCTTTCAAATGACACTAAGTATGGTAACCAGTGCCCATTTTCAGGGCAGAGTAAAGGTCTGCAGCTGTTGTTGCTTTTGTCAAAATCTGATTCTGTTCCCTTGAAGATAAGGTAAACTACATAAAAGCAAGAAAAAAAGATTGATGCAGTGTCTGTGTCAGATAAAAGCTCTTTCTTGTAGCTCTCTTTTTTCCTTAGTTTGAGCACAGCACTCAGTTTTACAGGCCAATCTGAGATGTTGCAGAATTGTTGTTGTATCAGGCTTGACAAAGTGTTGCTTGTCCAGACTCAGAGTGATGGTCCTGGCTGGCTGATTCAGGCTTTAAAAAAAAATGGAAGGAATTAACAGAAGTGATGAAACAACATGTGAAAGAAGGTGACAAAAGGAAATTCAAGTCCTGTATTCTGGATGATATATGTTAATAGAAGTTTAAAGTCTGCAAATACAGCATATGAGGCTCAAACTGAGCATCCTGGTGAGTGCCAAGGCTGTGTGATCCCCACTGCTGTGCAAAAATTTCCCAAGGGAACATATTAACTCCATACAGAAAAGAGAACTGAAATCAAATTAACCATCCAGGGTCACACCACAGAGACATTCTTCTTCTCTAAATTTAGTGAAGACCATGAGATTATGAGTTACTTCATCCATCTGTATCCTGCAATATCCTGTATTTCAATCCATGTATCCCAGATCAGTGGAAAGCCAGCCTGAAGGACAATCCATGTATCTTATGGCACCATTCTGAAAAATTTAATAATTGCCTTTTCCTAGGGGTGTTCTCTGAAGCTGCAAATAGCAGTGACTGAAAGAAACTGAAAAGTGTTCAGACTTGCAGGCACCTTCCAGAAATATCACAAGCCATGTTTTTATGTCTGATTAGAAAGAAATCTTTTCGTGCTTCTTTCCCAATTCTAGTAATAGAATCCAAATGCACTATTCAAATAAGCAGCCCTTATACTTGAAAAGCAATGCAGAAAAGCAGGAGTCTTAGACATGTTCAGCACTTAGGTGAACTGAGGAAAACTTCCATTTTCAGTGCTGGTTCTTTTTGACACCTAAACTATCTGACTAAAATCAGCCTGGTTTCAGAAATTCTGAACATTCTCACCACTATGCCTACTTTTGAGTGGTAGTTTCCAAGATGAAAACCTGATTTTAAAAAGAAAGATCAAAGCCTAATTCTGTAGTATCTGAATATGGTGTGGCTGCTTGCAATGCAAGGATCATGCAGGACTCAGCCAGCTCTTTAAAAGCCAGGGCTTTCCACTCTTAGTCATAGATTCATATTTACCCCGAACACCATAACCATATCCCCAGAATTCTTGGTGTTAAATTCAGAGGTAAAATGGGAATAGATGCTTTTCCTGCTGAGCACAGAAGTAAATCAAAATGAAGCAATAAAATGAAAGCTTCATTGCTGTCTAGCAAAGTTATTTTGTATTAAAAATTTAGTATACAAAACTGTACTCATGTTGTGCAAAATGTTTGGTATACTTCGATAAGAAGCCAATGGTAATGGCTTTCTTAGACAATTTAATTTGTTTTATACTGATTGTAGGACCTAATAAAACCACAAATTCTTGACTTGGCATGCATTAAAGGAAACATAACGAAAATTGCAAAATGCCCTGTGCACAAAAAAATCCAGCTATAGAATGAAGGAAAATGTGACTATCCATAAGGAAGCCAAGTGTGTGGATAGCAACATTGAAACTTACCTAAACTTTACATTTGCACAGGAAGAACTGCCACTTGCAGCACTTTTAAAAGAAATTTAAGGAAGTTTTGCCTTGCTAATGCAATATACTCTTTCTATCATGATAAACAGCAAGGTAAATGAACTTATAGCAATGAGTCTTCCTGACCTCCCTATCTTATCCAAAAGACCATAAACTACAAGTGTCAGGCAAAGAACCCAAAGAATGCCATCTCAGTAGCTACTTTTATTGCACTGGCACCAAATAATAACAATTAGAAGCCAAAGTAGGAAGGAATTCTTACCCCAGAGGGCTCCTATCCCAAGGTCTCAGTTCTGCAAAAATTCAGGTAGAAATAATTCTTTGGGTTTTTTAAAAAGCAGCATTGGTGTGCATGAGCAGAACCTGATGTCAGGTGTTTGAGGAGGCTTTTCTACCACAAATCTCTCTCTATCTCTCTCCAACAGATAACAACTTTGACACTGCAACACACATACACACTGGTTGCTCTATCTAGGAGCAGATCCAAGAGTGCAGATGATCTGTCACCTAAACTGAAGTTCTGGGATTTTTACATTTCTATGCATATTTTTTAAAAAATTGCACTCCTGAGATTTTCTGTAGGGAAAGTCATAAGACCTGCAGCAGGTCTAGTCTAGTTTTATTTATATAGTAATAAATCAGGAGGAACTGCACCAAAGTTGTTGAGAACTCAGGAGGGAGTGGGATCAGTCTGCGGCTATCAGGAGTCCTTCCATTTTATTTGTTATATTTACCTCTGTCATTTTGACATCAGAAAACACAAGAGGACTAAGCTGAAGTAGCAAGGGCCTTTGTCCCTGTGATTTGAGGGATATAGCAGTTAGATAAGGACCCTTATTCCTTTGGCTTATAAACACAGCGCCCAAAGCAGTTTAGAAAGCTGAATCAGCCTGTTGCAGATGTGTCCTTCACTCTGGACTCTGACAGAGTGCAGCCACTGAGATCTTCAGACCTGCTCATCAGGATGGCCTCATGCCCCTCATGAACCCATAGACTAAAGAACCTAAATTTTGATGTCATGATATGTTCAGAGATTTAATTCAAGCTCACACTCCAGACAACAGCCTTCCCTCGCTTTCCTACAGGCCCAGGCTCCCAGACACCTTTAGAGTAGACCCACCTTTGCCAACATGTAGCACAGAAAGCCTACTCCATTTTCCCTGGTACTTAAAGCCCTGAACTATAGCAAGGAGACACACACAAACAAGTCTTTGCTATGCCCCAGTTGGAGCAAAACATTGGACCCAAAGGGGTCTCTTTTCACCAGCCTATTAAGCATTCCCTGTTAAGGATTTCTAAACTCTGCTGAAGCTGTTAAACTCCACCAGAAAATTACTCTCTGAGCCAGAGAGGAAGGAAAACTAAATGGTTGAGAAAGGATGATTCAAGACCATGCTCTGAGGGGTAATGAATTCTTTACAAGAAGTAAAACAGCTTCACAAGCTAAATTTGTCATTTCTCCTCCAAGAGCAGCAAGATCCAGTGTTGAGTTTCTGAGCACAGTCTCAAACCTGAGTATCTTAAAACCCTTCAGGCTTGTATAGCCAAACACTTAACAGTTCATCTTCCAAAGGTCTTGGGTTTGTTCCCGATAACTTCAGCTGTAAAGATTAATCCAACAACAACTAAATCAGACCACAGAGGAGAGAAACAAAGTGGACAGATGATCAGAAAGCCCAAAGAGGCCATAGCTGAGTGACTTTGGATACCCCCATGGGACTGTGGATGTCTTGGGATGTTAAAGCCCAATTTGTAGCTGAAGAGGCTTTGAGGCTTTCAGCAATGCCAAAGCATTCAATTTAGGTACTCAATGAGGCTTTTAAGATTCCAACATCATTTATTAATCAAATCCAAAATATTTTTGCTGAAATCCTGCAGTTCCTGCACCTTTCAGACCTCTACCCTTTATTTCCCAACCAGAAGCAACCTGTTAGAATGAATGGACCAAAAATCTGACACTACAAATTCAGTCCAAATGAAAACCACCTTACAAATTCAGAAAATGCTTATTCAGATGACTTACTGGACTATATCTAAACCTACTTTTGATTGTTAAATGTTAATGGAAACCATTGTAACAGTCTTTTAAGAGAGAGAATTTTTATAGCAGTTAAAGAACATTTTTACTAATTTAACTAAACTCTGATAGTTCAGTTACCAGTGGCAAGGAGCAGCCTAAAGTGAGTCAAATGTTAGGGGACAGGGACATAGCTCTGCATGTCAGAACATCCAAACTGCTTCTCTCTCCTCAAGCAGAAGCTTAGCCAGAAATTGTTAAATCTCTGTACAAAGCTGGCATGGAGCTTCCACTCTCCTTTCATCTCTTTCTCTCTCCCACAGGTGTGGAATTAGCAGCACACCTGACTTCTGATTTCACCGTCTACAGAGAAAAATCTTTTAAAATACTCTATCTCAGCTCCTCTCCTTGTGGGGAAAAAGTCATATCAGCTGCATACCCTGATGTCTCCAGCCTCCAAAGGAAAGGGCAGCAGGTGCAGGTCCAATTAAATGTCTGATAATGTTGCTATTTGTCTCAATATTGTGGACAGTAAAACTGCTCTAAATAGAACTTCAAAGCATAAATCCTTCAGGTTTACTGTAGAGACATGTAAACCACAATTCAAAAGTCTTAGGAGGGAGACCAAAACCTAGACACAGGTATGGACTCTTTGGGGTAAACAGGCTTCTAAGAACTCCAGGCAGTGCGCTGGGGTCCATAATGGCTGAGTACAGTTCACATCTATAAGAGCTATCCATTTCCCCACAAGGAGGGCCTGAGCTTTAAGCAGCAAATTAGGATGAAGAAAGCAACAAAGAGACCAAGGTATCACTCCAAAGAGACCTGAGTAAATGTCAGAATTTTTACTTTAAAATAAGCAACTTACATCTTGCTGCCATATACTCCAGAGTCTGCCCCAAGCAGCACTTTGAGATGCTCAGACTTCTAGAACAAGGCCATGGAGGGAGCTAGGCACTTGCACAAGGAAGCACAGTCCCTATACACTGAGCAGAGACCCAAGTTGGGGCACCTTGGAGACAACAAGGTGTAAAAGGTGCATCAGACCTCGTTCACAAGCATTCCCATGCTTCAGCCCCCAGCACGGCTGGCAGTGTGTGCCTATTGCTTGCTCATGGAAGGAGTCATTTTTCCTAAGACTGCACCATCAGTTGTGCTGTAGGTAGTCACTATTTGGCTACAAGCCATCATGTACGATCATTTGCCCAGCTAGCAGAAGACCAGGGTTTATTTCCTGGTTCCACTGCCTCGTCTGAACCTGAGCTTCTCAAACTGTTCCCTGGAACTGCTTTTAGACTGCACCCTCATCCATGGGAAACATGGATTTGGATTCCCCAAGGGAGTTGCCTTATGTGTGTTGGAGTGCTCTGACTTCTCTGCTAGCAAACAAACACAGGAGTGGTGTTTATCCCACAGTGGGACCCTCTGTGTTCCATGGTACAATTTGTGAGAATGTATTCCCTGGGTGAAGTCCTCCAACTAACACTTAGAAAAAAGAAAAGAATTTCTGACTTCAGAGGCACTAGGATGGGAGATAAGCACTGAACTCTTCACCTCTGAGAAGTCAAGATATTCCTGAGCAACATCAGTCAACGGATGGATGGATGGATGGATGGATGGATGGATGGATGGATGGATGGATGGATGGATGGATGATAAGGATGGAGCCTGTCAGTTTAGGCAATAGCTGAAGTTTGAAGATGTCCTTTTCAGATTAAGGCCTTCCAGCCCCACCCATCTGTATGGCATTGTGGTGGTTTGGTTGTCTATTATGACACTAGGAGTTTGGGAGAGAAAACAAAGCTACAGAACATCATCCTTCAGAGAAATCTCAGGATCTCTGGACCAGCTTTCCTCCCCTGGGTCACATAGGAACCCATAATCTTCTGGGTCACAGCCTGAGTGATACTTTTCTCAATTTTATGCCCAAATAGAAGATATTGGGGGGAGGAAGTAACCTGCATTAGGGTGGAGTATTTTGGCTTTACTATAGTCCTGGCAATAAATACCTCACTGGTCACTCTGTTGACAAAGTACAGCTCCTCAGGCATTCTTGGGACTGTTACAGTGATATATCTGTTAAAATTTTCAATCCACTCCAAAATTTAAAAAAAAAAAGTATTTTTCCCCAGTTCATTCTGTTGTCAGGAGACAAATGCTGTAGTCCACACTCCTTCAGACTAAACAGCAGAAAAAAACCCAAAAAAACCCAGCTGTCCTCCTCTTTATTAATCTATAGCAAGGTAGGGAACACCTCTGCCTTCAGTATCAACAGAAAAAGAGAGAGAGCTAAGAAGGCAATGCATCTCACCTTGTTCCTCAAAACCAAAACAACTTTCCTTTCTTTCTAAAACAAAAAGTAGGGACTACATCTTCCTTTAGCACACTTTCACTGCTATGGGCAGTGGTGTTTTACTCCTAAGTCACCTTGTCGATCTGTTTAGAGAAAATTTCCTCTGCTCTCCCTGTTTCTAACCTCAAGCTACAAGAAACTAGCTGGGTTTAAGAGCAATGACTGGTTAACCCATACTCTGTAGTCCTTAGCAGTCCATGTGAAGCTGAATTCCCACTGTGAAAAGAGATTTAATTGCCAGCCCAGGTTGGTTGTCTCATGGTCCCACCACAGCAGGTGCTGGGCTAATTCACTGCAGGCCTTCACACAGGAGTCAAGTCAGTTTATTTTTCAAAAAGTATCTTTGTGTTGCTGAAAATTGCCAAAATACAGGTAAGAAAACCACAACCTACTTTTCCCGTGGAGTCTGAAATTTCTGACTTATCTACAGGTTGTTTCACCAAAAGCCAAATTCCATACTGGGGGAGCCTATTCCCATTTCCTCTTTGCTTGCATAAATCCCAGACTACACAAATTCATTTCAAGTTCTCTTTATATTCAACATTAGTGTCAATCCCGTTTTCTCCAAGTCTGTGCAAAATTGTGGGTTTGGCCTATGGGAGCTCCCATGCAGTCCTGCATGAGCATATGCTTCAAAGGGATGGTCTGAAAACATATTTTCAGTGACAACTCTGACAGAACTTTAGAAGATAATGCTAGAAGGGTTCAGTTCTCTTTTGAACCCAACCCCAATGCATCTTGAAAGAGACTGCATTGCCTTCTATGAAAATATCTATAAACCCAGTTTATTGTTAGAGATATATTTCTAAAATGTCAAGGTATGCAAGAGCATTTCAGGTAGTCTGTTGAGGGATTTTTTTCATTTTTCAAGTTTTCCATGATCACTTTCCACATATCTTATCTGAAAAAGTGCAAGATACTGAGTTCTGTGTTTGCAGTCATTAAGGAACTGAAAGTCACCAAAAGGGTTATCTGGGCTACCAGAAAAATGAAAGATGCTCGTCCTGGTAGCAGACATTCTCTGGTATGACTAGCACTTCTTTCTTGCTCACACAAACACTGAAAAATCCAGTGGAGGCAAGTGCAACTTTGTGAGAAAATAATATGTTAGAAAGCCTGTTTCAATAAATATAATGTTGCATAAGTGGAACTCGAAACAGAAATAAAAAGGCACCTTTGCCTTTTATTAAGTGTTGATTGCTAACAACTTGGACCTAGGCCCTCCTAGTTCTGTCTCTTCTTGCCTGTGGACCCTGCATCACTCCAGACACACTTTTGTTTCAACACAGCCATTTAGGCTAGAGGGTCTGCTTCTGCTCACAAGGATTTTTGCAGAAGGAGAAAGCTGCACTTGTATCTGGGACATAAGTCTTGAGCTCCTTCATCAAAGAATTCAATATTTCAGTTGTATTCTTCATTCCTGAAAACCTTTTCCTAGTTCTGAGGAATTTCAACTGAGGAAAAATTAAAAAAAAATCCATATTTCAATGTGTTTATCTTTTAAGGAACCTTCATATAGGAATAGCTTAAAGGATCCTTAAAATTTTCCACTATGAGTGAAAGACAATTGGATGAAGGAGTTGAAGGAGTTGGAGCAGAAAACTATCCTCAAAGCAGCTGTTCCAGAATAGAAACACAAAGGAAGACTCTTGTGGTTTTTGAGTGAGTTTGGGGCCAATTGGTTTCTCAGAGGTCATTATCCTCCACTTCACCACCATTGCACTTATTGGGTTAAGTCTGAATCCCTGGAGGATTCTGAACTATGTAGCTTAGGCTGCCAGGGTGAAAGAATCAGGAACAGGTGTTTATAAAAAAGTGAAAAACATATTAAAATAGAAACCTAGCACCCAGACGCAAAAGATACCTTTTAGTTCATTGCTAAAAAATAATTGATGCAAAATCTCTAGATAAATGCTGAAATGCCAAACTCATCTTACCTGCTGCTGTCATTGGGCTAATTATAGTGGTTTCTGAACCTCTGCAGTTAAGCAAATGACAGGGTTTCTATTATAAACTTAATTTTTAAAATTCATCAGTGAAAAAAGAGCCCTGCTTTGAACTAAAACTTGCAATCTAAAAAAGTACATGATTTTGCAGACAGAGAAAGCTTGTTTTATAGCAGGAGAAGTAAAAATGTAGCTAATAATTTTGATTAGTAACTAGTTTTAAAATATCTCCTGCACTGGATTTACCTCTAGTATTTTTATGATATATTTTGCTGCATAACCTAAACATTTATATTTCAATAAGTAGGACTGAATAAATTTTAAATGGTTTGAATATAATAGCCGTAGAAAAAAAATAGCAAACAACACAATTCATTCCAGTAGAAATAAAGAGATCATATTTCAAATAAATGTTTACGCTTACACAATGGATATCTAAGACATCCACTATTATTTTTCAGATTTTCCATTTAGACTATTTGAAAATATCTCCCTAAGTGTTATTCCCAGCATATTTACAAGTATTTTTCACAAGGAAATGCAATAAAGATATGATAAATAGTCCTATCTGGCCATGCCTTTCAATATTGGTGTAATCTTCTGGAGTCAAGGAGTGCCAGTCTAAAACATCATTATCTAAATATATGCTGATGGCAGGCAGGGCCCTCTCAACAGCAAGGTCCAGGCTCAGAGAAATGCAGCGAGGCACAAACCCACTGCTTCAAAAAGGAGATTTTCTGTTTAATGATCCCTTACTGAACTTACTCCTTTTCCTGTGCCATGAGCAACCAACAAGTAACATATTTAGGATCATCTCTTACTGATCCCTTGCTCCATCATGAGCTGAAATTCAGTTTTCATGGTGATGGGCACTAAAGCCACACAGAGAATAATTTCTGCAAAAGCATCAAGCACTAAGATATTTCTGTCCAGCAATTTAAGAAAACAGGACTACTTTTTATTAAGAGGGTATTTTTTAGTAAGAGTGTATCTTTGAAGGACCTGGACTGCACAGTAAATACTCACTGTACAACTTTTCAACATTCACTTCTCCAGCTTCGGACCGCTCTAATAATACAAAGGGTACAAATAGATCTTTTACTTACTTGCTGTCCTTTTGTTGTACTTTACACTGAGGTTTTCATTCTTTGTGAAACAAAACCTCCAAGTGACTCCTCCAAAGAATACTCCTTTGCACCATCAATCAGCCTGTTCCTGAAATTCAAACATCTGTAAGTCCCTGTAATGACATGACCCCAAAACATTCATCCAGCAGCCTCTACCCAATGAGCCCTTTGTGGCCCTTGCAAAGAGACCAGAATTCTTAAAAGAGGTTACTAAAGTATCACTAAGCTAAAATAACATTTTAAGTATTCGGAATTCACCTGAATACAAATACATTTCTGATTTTTAAAGATTTATCTGTACATTTATCAAAATTATTTTACAAAGGAAGTCATATTGAGCCTGGAGAGACTTCAGTGATTTTACTTTATATACCATCACTAATCTATAGTTATCAATTCCAACAATACAAAATAGCTGCAAAGAGAAAACAGGACAAAAATAAGCCACTGGAATAACTGGTCATTCATAACAAAATTAAATATTCTGAAAACCAGGGTCTACTTTTAATTGCAACACCAGCCCAGTATTTTTATGAGTGATATTTGTGCACTAAATTATTTAATAATTATGCAAAAAGCCCTGAAATTATGCAAGTTCAAAGCTATTTCTCTTTAGCCTTTGTCCAGTATGTAAAGTAAGAAAACTACTTGTTTTTGTGCATTTTTTCATATTCTCTGAAGACTGTAGATTCACTTTTTCATGCGAACATTAAAATACCAAACATGAACAGATGTTATAAATAAACAGCCTGTACTCCTGCAATAAGTTGGGTACTTGCCTTTTCTTGGTGTCCAGTTGCTACTGGTTATTCCTTTCTCTTGTTGTTTTGTTGTTGTGGGGTTTTTTTCCCCTTCAGTTGAGTATCCAAGGATCTGCTCTCTATCATCAGCTGAGAAACCAAATCCTGAGTGGCAGGTGGTCTGTCCCACACTGAAACAGACTGGGATGGGATAGAAAGGTTTCTGCTTTTTCAAGTTGTACTGAAAAAAACTGTTTAGTTTGAACCATTTTCCCTTTGACAAGCTCTGTGCATGTCCTCAGACTCTTTGTGATTTGCTGGAGTAGGGATGTTTTGGCCAAGAGCAGATCCATTTACCAGACCTGCAGAGCAACCAGGGACCTCAGAAGTCTCTGGCTGGTCAAAGTTCCTCTGCACAAAGCTCACTGGTCAAAGCTCACTGCAAAACTGCAGCTCAGGAAAGTTTCTGACCAGATATAAATTTGGGGGGTTTGGTGCAACTCATTCTCAAGCCAAGCTGAAATAAAAACCACATGGATGAATGTGGTAAATGTATTCGTGGCTGGGAGGGAGTAGCAGGGAGTAGAACAAGCTATACCTTTCTGAGACAGTTCACTGCTTTCATCCTTGCTTTTGGTGCTGTTAATATGCTCCTGTCTTACCCCACAAACAGAGCAGCAAGGCTGCATGCTGGAGAGAAAAGTCAGAGTTACAACCTAACACAGCAGGTTAAAGTTTTCCCCAGAGGACAGTCTTGTACTTGAAATATACCATTTCTTATAGTCCTGAACATTCAGTGTAGAAATCCTGATTTCTATAAAAACTTTGTTATAAGAAAGTAAAATAAATCAGTGAAACCTCAAATTGCAATGCTTATATTTAACTCAATACCTATGTTTAATAGATATTTTTTCCTTGAGATCTTTGTAAAATACATCTATTACCAACATTCAAGTAAGAATTAAAAGGTATTTATTTTGTTGAAACACAATTACCTAAGAAATCCAGCATTAAATATGTATAAAATTTCCACTCCACTTGAAATTTCAAATTTGCTAGTTTTACAGCACTTTGTAACAAGTTTTGAAACCCTTTCTCACAATACAGGAATTCCTATTTTTGCTCTGATCTCCAGTCTCTTACTTGACATAAATCATACACACACACCCCTTTCATACAGCTAATGAACACGGGTGGAATGCCAAAATGAATACATTATTTTATAGGTGCTGTCACTGTGTTCAGTGTTGGCACCCAAGGCATCCAGGGAGCTCACAAACAATTGAACGGTGTGGGTGGATCAGTGGAGCATAGACCAGTACCCAGCTGCTCATGTTTACCCAATACTGCTTATATTTGCTAGGATGGTGACAACAATGAGAGGATACTTACTCCTGAGTTGAAGCAGGAAGAGATTAGCAACAACCAAATAATAACTGGAATAGGCACCCCTCAGTTTGACACAGCCTCACCCTAAATGAGCCACTCCTGTCTCTACAAATCTTTCTGTACCTCGTCATTTCAAATTCTTTGACAATGTTATAGCCAAATATGAAGATATAGCCAAATGTACTGGAGCTAAACATGAGGATCTGCTTAACTGGGGCCATTTCATAGCCATAAAATGGATCCCCTTTCCTCTTCAGTGGTGGTTACCTTCTTGTTTACCAAATACATTAATTAGAAAGCAGAGATCTTGACTAATTTTAATTTATGTGACTAACAGATTGAACACAAGATGGGTGATGCCAATTCCAGAATATGAATATTTGCCACCTGGATCCATTCCATTTCTGATTTAAGAAGATTTTTCAGTGATAAGAAATGAAGCTGCAACTTCTGTATCTTTGACTCTGTAACCACGGAAACCAGCATTAATTATATGTATCACTAAGTTTTAAATATATTCAAATTTAACACATAACTCTGAAAATATTGAGGTTGTTTTTTCTTTTCTCTCTCACCTTAATATGTTACAGTTTGCCTTCTGGCTTATTTGGCTTATAAGCAGTTTCACTTATAAAATGATAAAAATATGTAGGTGAAAATTACACTCATTTTCTTTTATGTAACCAAGAGGTAGAGCCATGTAAATGTTTGATCACTCACCTCCTACCACTGCTGTAATCACATGTGTGGGGTTACATTTATGTTAAGGACATGCCATTCCCAACAGTGAGAAAGCAGCAAAGTTCTGCCAATGACTTTACAAAATAGCAACATCTCTATGGAGGACAACAGTGAGGGCTCATGGAAACAGAAATGTGAAGGAAAGGAAATAGAGGAAAGAACCCCAAAATTTTCTCATTCTTCACACTGCTGTACCATAACCCCATAATAAATGTCAGAGAAAAAGTTGAAATAAACCTCTGAGGAAATCTTCATTCCCAGACTTGCAACCAACATTTTGGTTTAGTGAACTGCCAAATTTCTAACCATGACTGCTCTGTTTTACCAAGTTCCATGCCTGATGCCTGAAGGATCCTGAACCTGCACATTCATCATTTGGGCCGTGAAATTATCAGAGACACATTCAACTACTTCATACTTTTTTCTGCAGCTAAAAGGGCATCTGCTATAGTCAAAATATGATGTGGAAGCACCAGAGAACTGACAGCATAAAGGTTTTAGATCAAAAGCCTTATCAGTTATTATCCCTTTTTTAATTCATACCAATAGCTGAGTATGGACATGCAGCTCCAGTGCCAGAACCCAGGTGGATGACAATGATCCAGGCTTGGACCAGAGCTTCTGGGTATGATCACACAAATGAGCTCAGCAGTATCTGGGATTGATCCCTGGAAGCAGAATTCAATCATAGCAGTGTTAAATTGTGAGGCACATCCTTTGGATGTTTTGGCCAGAAAGAGTTAATTTTCCAAACAATTCCCAGACACAGCTCGAGAGCTGACACAGATCCAGGACTTTTTGTAATGCATATTTTGGGTGTGGCTACTCTATTTTGGACACCAAAGACACCTATTAGCATGGACACAGCCCATAAGTGCCAAAACCCAGACCCAATATGATATATATTATAGCATAAAAGGGAGCACTGAGGTAGAAGTTTGACTTGACACACACATGAACTCGGCCATGCAGAGGAACTTGTTCAGTTCTCCGTGACATCTGGCTGTTGGTCTCCATCTGTATTTCACAAAAATTTCTCACATTGATATCAATCAAACTGAACTGAAGGAACAACACAGAAATCTGAGAAGGCTACAACATCCTCCAGGGCTGTGTTTTCTCTGAAAATTTTAGTGTTCATAACCAGCCCCTGCTCAGGAAAAAAACCTACCCATCCCTGGAGTCAACAAAGGACAAGGGTTGTTTGGGTATTTAGGGAGAGGTCACAAGCTTTCCTAGGTTCCTTATCTAGTCACTGCAGAGAGAGATCCCTCCAGTAGGTGATTCAAATGAATTGTTGAAATTCAGCTGCAGTAGAGGGCAATTCAGGGCCATGAGCCTCCTTAGACAGGTTAACTTCAGGTGCCTCCCATCACAGATAAATTCCTCAGAACATTTCAAAATAATTTTTGATCATTTATTAACTTAAATCAAACACTTTGCATTTCATCATAAAACTTCAACAAGCAACTGCAACTTCAGAATGTCACCTCTAGTAGATAAGACTGAGGAAAAAAGGGGAATGCCAAGTGAAAGTCTTCTGTTAAAGGCCACAGGCAAATCAGCTTAAACAAAATCTGATATCCATAGAGAGTTTGATTCTCTGTGTTTAATAATACCCAAGAAATGCAGGTGGGAAGAAATACCTGAGGCTATCAACTGAAAAGAAAAAAACCCAAACAAAGCAATACTGAAAGGGTTGCCTCACTTTATCCTGTCCTGGTTCACAGAAGTGACTTTAGATCCGGGTGCTTCTTTCTACGTGGTCTTATTGTGCCAACGTTGTGAATCAAAGATCATGTTTATTCAACAACAAAGTACCAAAATGATCACTTCTTGTTTCTTCCACTTCTTGTGGAAAATAACAGATTTGAGAAGCAGAAGTAGATACCACTGAACCAAAGACACTAGCAAAAATATATACCTTCTCCTTCTTATGCTATTGATTTGCTCACTGGTGTTGAGATGCAACATTTTTCTTTGGTTTACTTACTTTTAAGGGTAGCTTTCAAGACACTAAAATGTGGGCACTGTAATGATTCTCCTGAAGCCTATGGGAGCAATTTAGTAACCTCTGGAAATGACATATTAGGATTGCATAGACCTTCTTATTTATATTGTAATAGCTCCTATTACTAGTGGACATTTTGGAGACAAGCTGGTGCAGCCCCTGTGCCAGGCTGGGCCAGCAATTATTTGTCCTTGCTGAGAGTCAGGGCACTGCACTGCTATGCCAATGGGCTAATTAATTCCTGAAAATGCAAGCTGCCCTAATTAAAAAGCTGTAAAAACACAACACATTTTGAAACAACCTGAGTTCCACATGGCGTAGCACTAGTTGACACTATTGATTTTTCTCCCCATTTTGCGGGGCCAAATGAAGTTAATGGTCTGAGGGTTTCCACTCAGCAGCCACTGAATCTGATCTACTCTCAGTATGTATCCCCATGCAAAAATCAATTCAACTCAGATTCCTCAGCTCAAAAAGATCAGCTGGAAAGAAAGTAGTATGCACATCTGTACTGTCACAGTAGGTGTGAAGGAGAGAAACAAGGAATGACTACCAGCTGTTTCTTACTAGACAAAATTTAGAATCAACTAATGAAGTTACCAGGCAATAAGATGAGAATAAGCGAAAAGAAGTTGCCTACCCCTAAGAAACACACACAAAACAGTAATTAAATTACACAGCTTGTCACCACAGGATACAGTGGTTTATAATCAAGTTCAAATAGGGATAAATTCAGAGAATCCACCAAACACAAATGGCCCAGGTGTAGGATCTCCTTGAACACTGTTGTAATATTTAAATACTTGCTGTAAACATTTGTAAACATTGTCCAACCAATGGCCAAGAGAGAAGGCTGGATTTGTACCTGAGTTATTGTGTCTGTAGTTCTCTTTGTTTGTCTTGGTCACATCCTCAGGGCTTAAGAATGAGAACTCATTATACTTAGTACAGACACCAAGGGGATTGCAAGGCAGTTTTGGAGACACATTTCCCTTTCCCAGTGGATCAAGGGCCTGATTACGCAGACCTATTCCTAAAATACTCCCAGATGACCACACATCCTCTGGCAAACCCTGCAAATGCTGTTATGTTGTATCACCATGCAAATCTTGCTTATTGCACTTAAGAATTTAAAAATCTCCATTGGTGGTTATTTTTTGCTATGTTTATGAAATATTTTTTCCATATTACTAGATTATTGAAGTCCTAAACTCATCCCCTTATTATTTTTCAAAAGATAAAGAGCTGAAGGGAGAGGGGTTAGAGAAGAGGATGGCAGTGCAAAATAATGGAGTTTGCCTCCTCTTTACTTAATCAAGAGGTCTATCTCTAAAAAACAACCTCTTTGTTACTACAAGCTTCTCACTACACAAAGTCACTGCTCTATTGATCCTGGAAAATAACACTGACCTGGAAAATAACACTGACAATGAACTCTTCTCAGGCTCAGGATTTTCCAAATCTTTTCAGATTTTCATATTTTTAACAAATTAAATACCTTACATTCAGCTATATTCTTACAGAAAAATTACTCCAATGAGAGATATAGTGAGACTAAATGAAAATGGTCTCTGAACCTCTCTCTGAGGTTGCTGAGAAGGCTAACTCAGATGGGTTTACCTTCTGAGTTCCAGTTCCATTATTTCCTATTCACTGCAGGTTGGACTGGCTGCCAGGACTCACTGATATTAACCCTACTTCTGAACTCACCCATAATTATCTCCAGAATATCTGACAGCCAACTGAGTGTAAAACTCATTGGCATTTCATCCTATTACAAGAGAAAGAAATGGGCCCATTGAACTGGCTTCTTTGTCCAAGCACAGCACTCAGCATCTGCGTGAATCCCTATTCCCTTTCCCACAAAGCAAACACTGCTCTTGCTGTAAGAGGGTAGCAGCCCTATTCTGCAGTGCAGCTCAGCACTTCATCCCATTGTCTGCAATACATCTCCTATAAAAGCAAACTAAGCCCACCCATGCCTGATACTCGTATTAGATAGTGGAATCTTAACAATCCATCCAAAAAACTGCCAGCATCCATTGTAGTACAAGGCTGTTGCAAGGAGGATTTACAGGTAGCAGGTCTTCAGTTGATGGTGGTGTTACACATCTGTGAATTCCCATTGCTGAGCATAATTAGGAAGTATTTACATATGCTACTGCTTTTCACTGTTCTGAGGCACTCAGAGGATGCCAAGCTATTGTATCATAAATCTCATTGTTGAAGCAGATGGAGCTCCTTGCTCAGTTAAAACTTAGAGTTAGGCTTAATTAGAAAAGCCTGTGCAGCATATTCTTTATTTCTTTACCGACTTATCAAGTTCTTTATATTGCAAAGCAATTCAGATGAGAGGTCTTTTGAAATGTGCTGCTAATAAGCATTTTTACACTGTCTCTTGCAAACAGCTCAATCACTAGACACTGAATGATTATTTCCCACCCTTGTCCAGGCACAGTTACACTGCAATTTTCCTCTCTCTTTCCCTCTTCCAGAAAAATTACACAAGTGGCTGTTTCTCTAGTGTTGCCCTTGTAAGGATCTCAGAACACTGCTCCTGTGAATTATCACAACACTTCTTCAGGATACTAATCTCATATGCTTTTGAAGAAATTGAGTGCAAAGAGATTAACATGAAGATTCTTTAAAAGCTGATGAAGGTTTAGTTGATTTTCTTTTTTAGCTCACACTAGCCTCACTTTCAAAAGCACAGCTCAGCCACAAACCCAGGCACTGAAAACTGTGAATGCTTCAAATCTTAGTTAATTTTACAGAGGACAATTTGGATCTCTTTTGGTACCCTGACTAAGGTACTGTTGCAATTCAAAGCTGTAGAACATCATTTTGCAATTTTTGGTCAAAGGGTGGGCTGGACAAGCCTGCAGAGTAGGAAATCTGTTTGGTATTTAAAAATAATTTAAGGAATTTAGTAATTTCCCCACACTGTTTCAGTTTTGCAAGGCTTCATCACTCGGTCCTGGGGTTGTGTTTGAGAGGTTAGAGCTTCTCCACAGCACAACCCCATGCTCAGCTGGGTGGGCCATGGTGCAGACCAGCCCAAAAATCACTCCTTGCCTGTAGCAGCCACACACAGCAGCCAAGAGGCTCTCCAAGCCATGTGTTGGGGAGCAGCTACAGAGACACAGCTTCTGGGAAAAATCACCTCAGATAGTGCACAGCTAGTGATATAAAACCCAGCTAAAATCAGTGCTGTGGCCCTGGCCTCACTTGTGTTCTAGAAATACAATACTGAGACCTGAGCTGGATCCAAAGGGATTTGTGTCTTGGTGATGTGTTGGCAGCCAAGTGAGGTAAGCAAACAGCATTTCTAGATGCTGAAGTGATGCACCTCAGCTGAGTAGACCCTGCCAGGTCCAAGCAAACTCTTCCATTGGGTCACTGACAATCCACTGCTTGTGTCCAGGGCATTGGCAACTGCCAGCCAAAGCAGATTGTTGGTGCTGCCCACAAAACCTTCTCCCTCCTCCCATCTGTTCACCACATCTGGATGAGGAACCTGCCCTCCAAACTGGGATCTGTGGTCCAACCCTCTCTCCCCCTCAGGCTTCTCTGCAATTTAACAAACTTCTATCTTTACAGCAGTCTGGAGATGCAATGTCTTCAGAAGCACAAAGCTAATAGGAGCGACAGCAGCAGTGTCCTCCTTTCCCCACCCAGTAACACCAAACATGACATTTTGAAACAAAATTTGGTCAGTGTTAGGAGCAAGATTACAGGATACAGGTTTCTTCTCATTCCATGTAAACAAACAGGAGACTTTGTAGATGGATTCTGAGCATGTAGTTGCACTTTCCTTAGCAGAACAAGTATTTTGAGGCTTCTGCTCTATTCAGCCCTTGAGGATATATTTGCATTCAAGACAAAATTTCTTTCCTCTATTTCATGCTTCTATATATCAATGTGGCTGCAGCAAGGCCAGCATCCTCTTAGGGGTATCAGACCAAGCCAAAAGCAAAAGAATAGAAAGAACAGTAAGAAGGTAAAGCCCAGTCAAGCAATCAAAATGGACTTTGCACTCTGGTAATTCCCAATTTGTACTCTACCCAAAAAAAAAAAGCAAGCTATGTAAAATAATTTAAGAACTGCTGGGAAAAGCAGGCAGGTGAAACGTGCAAGTGCACATAAGCTATCACCACAACCCATCATAATCATGCTGTTCTCATGTTCCTGCTGTGACCACCTGCGACTCCTTAGCTCTCTTGGCACGGGAGAAATGCCAGTTTCTGGCCTCCCACCTTAGCTTCTTCTGATGTAACTTAGTCAGAAAATTTTGTCACATACTACCACAGCCTGAAAATGCCCATACTGTATCTGACTCACCACTCCTGGCCCTTCTTAAACAGGGTTAGGGCTTTCAATTTTGGGATTTGCTAAGCAGCAAAATCAGCTGCTGACAGAACACGATACATTCAACAGTCCTGAAACCTAAGGAAACACAACAAAGCTAAGTGGCTAGGCAAAGCCCACAGAGGTAATAAAGGAACAAAATTATTTACATTGGAAGAAACTACAGCAACTTCTCAAAAACAGATCTGTGAGTACATTAACTTCTTGTTAATCACAGTAAGGAGACTGAGAGATCACATACCAGTCACTAACTACTTCAAATGTCACCCTTTTATAATTCCCTCAAGCCACAGACAACCTGTGTTCCAGAATCTCCAGATTCACACCAGGGACATAGCACCACCAGCTGTGAAAGTCAAATTATCTGCCTTTCCAGTTCACATCCTCCTGAGCAATGGTTCTTCCACATTCAGAGAGTGTGCATAGCAACTTCTTTCTTCCATCAACCTGTTACCTTCCAAAGATACCCATTGCTCCTCTTCGGGCCAAAATGTCTGTGGAGAGATCTGTGCTGTGAGTTCTCTGCACCCTGGTCTCTCTAATATTGTTAGTGACTATTGTCTTTTCATCTTTGTAGCCTTTTCTTGTCATGCCACATTCAGAGGCCTTGCCACAGCTTGATTTCTCTCCCTGGTCATAGTCTTCCTCTTCCCATTTTCAAAAGCTAACTACAAAGATTTCCCACACGTCACCTTTCTTTTCTGGTAAAATATCTTTCCTTCCCATTGTGCAGGAAATGTGTACTTTGGTCTCTCCACCTGCTCAGAACTTCTTTCTTCCCTTCACACTGTGCAATTATCTTTCACAAGCTGCTTTAAGCTCTGCAGCAACCCCAAGTGCTGAAAATCCCAGCAAACATCACTGAACAACTGCTTCCTCCAGTGTGAAAATCTCATAAATGTCAGATATGCCACTATGTGCAGTGTTATCTGTACATCTCCCTTCAATCTCCACCTCCAAAATAATCCCCTCACCTCTGAACAGAAGATGCTTAACTTCTACAGCCAGCAGCTGCTTGCCACAAGTGTCAAATTAGCAGTAGAGACTGAACCCTGCTGAGTTTTTACAGCTTTCAAAAGCTGTGTCTCACTCTATCTTCTGGTTTTTGAAATGAAATCTCACCATTCACCCCATTGTCCTAGCTCATCGACTCCTTTTAATGAGTTAAAGCTGTTCTTGCATCTCATTTATTCCCTCACAGCAAAGTTCCTTGCCTGAAAAATTATGGGCACATTTGCTCCTTATATGTTATGATTCCAAGGTCTTTACAAGGGCACTTTTAAATTTTCCGTGCTCTATACAGCACCAAACACAGCAGGTCCTAACTTTGTGCATCACTAAGCACTACACAGTGAAAGCCAAATAATGAATAGAGCTGTCAATATTTAACTTACTGAGCATTTCCCTGGGGCCCTCAACACACCTCTCAGAAACTCCTGCTTAGAGGTTCTTTCACAATGAAGAAAACTCATCCATTTGTTCAACTCATTTTTTTGATTTTTCTGTGGTGTGACCTGCAAAACACCAACGATACTTCCATATCAGGTTCATCATCTCTCAACACAAGATCCTCTGGCTTTTCACTCCCTCTCAGATCAAGGAAGCTCATTGAAGTGTGAGACTCCCTAATCTAATATCTTCAGCCTTTTCTTACCACACATTTCAAGTTCAATTAGTGAGAGTGGAGAGGGGACAATACTGACATGCAGGACAGGCTTGAACAGGCTTTTTCCCTTTTTCCCCCGATGTGGTTTAACCCCAGCTGGCAAGCAAGCCCCAGGCAGCCACTTGTCACCCCCCCACCAGTGAGATCAGGGAG
The DNA here is from genome assembly GCF_012460135.2 of Molothrus ater. Lineage (NCBI taxonomy): Eukaryota > Metazoa > Chordata > Aves > Passeriformes > Icteridae > Molothrus > Molothrus ater. Next base: position 142,360,287 of record NC_050478.2, on the reverse strand, counting down.
AGATTCAAAAGGGGAAAAGCCTGAAAACTCATGGGTTGAGATAAAGACAGTTTACTAGGGAAAGCAAAAGCTGTGCACACAAGCTAAGCCAAACAAGGAATTAATTCCCTATTTCCCATGGGCAGACAGGTGTTCAGCCATCTCCAGGAGAGCAGGGCCCCATCACACATGATGGTGACTTGGGAAAAAAAACAGCATTACTCCAAATGTTCCCCCCTTCTTCCTTCTACCTTCCATTTAATGTACTGAACCTGATATCATATGGTTTGGAATATCCCTTTGGTCAGTTTGGATCTCCTGTGCCACTGTGAAGAAAATTAACTCTACCCCAGCTGAAACCACCACACCCCACAGACTGTGCTCAGTAAAAAGTAGGCAAGAGAGAGAAACTTTAATGAAAAAGTTCCTTTTTCACCCTTACAATTAAATCTGTGTCATCCTTAAGGAGCTCTGAATATTCCAAGGACACCCAGACTAGTCCAATGGACAGGAGAAATTACATGCCAACAGGCTGATTCAGAAAGATGTATTCTTTCCCCAGAAAAATGGAAATTTCTGCAAGCTAGAACAGTAGTTGGATTTTTAAAAGCAGACCTCATGAGCAGAACAAGGCACAGGAAAATAAAAAACAAGGGGAGAGAGAAACTGTCATAAGAGTGTGTTTAGCAACTATGCTTCAAGGTCTTACTGAGCAGTGTATAAAATGTAACACACCAGGACTTTTCAGCTTGAGGCAACAGGGAAGGGAAGGAGGGCTAATTCAGCAGGTCCCACTGCTCACTGGTGCTGTGCCAGCATTCAAACAGGGGAAAACCATGAAGATAATCTCCCTTCAACTTGCAGCTTAACAGTACATATATGAGGCAACTTCAAAATATATTAAAGCTTCCCACACAATTTTCAACGTAAAGAAAATTAAGAAAGTCAGGCTTTGTCTTAAAGAATCACTTTCTTCAAATTGAGAAAGTGCTTAAAGTTGAAAGAGTCATGAGCTAGATTCACAGTGGGTATAGACATAACCAGAACTTTTGAAAGGAATTACTCTGACTTTCCTCTGATGAACATCTACCTCTGTTGTCCTAGTTGCAAAATCTCTCCTCTCAAAAACAGATCACCTTTTTGGAACCAAAAATGCATTCATGTTTATATGTTCTTTGTTGTAGCTTTGAAGTAGGATTGCACAGTCACTGATGTTTAAAGGAATTTATTTTGCCATGTCTGGATGTCTGATCCTGCATAAATAGATTTTTGTTTAAGAAACCCTTTGTTTCCTGCAGCTTTGTTGCCCAGGGGTTAATTTTGGCATGCCACACGCTAAGGAATATATTGCTTTGAGTCAGAAAACAGCAGGGATGCTGTTTGTCTGGAATGCAAAGAGAATGGAGGCAATCACTGCAGAAAATAAACTCTGGGCCCTATGCTTTGTCGCTGCTCTGGTTCTGAAGGTGGCACTTGGTCTGCCTGATCACAAAAACTAGACATTTTTAATTCAGTGACTCAGTCCATGTGTGTTTGCTGCAGAGTGACACACTGCTGTAAAACACTGAAGCATGACATCCAGAGGGAGGTCCTGTCCCACTGGATGGAACAATTAGTGAAATTTTGCAAGCACAGCTCTATCCTGAAAGAATTCTGACTCACCAGGATACCATGGGAAACTTGCACTGGATTAGAAAATACTTCAATCAATAAGACTCAATGGGTGTTCCCATGCAAATACCCATGCAAAGGGTGAGACCACCAAGAATTAGGGGACAAACAAGACAAGCAAAAAGGCCAGTATTAGTGGCAAAGGATATTCTAAGACTAGCCCCATGACTCAAGAGCTGCTAGAGGATTTGTTCTGGCAGCCTTCCAGGTCACTGCATACCAGCCTCATTCAGGTTGTCAGAGCCAAGCAGATCTGAGCTGATCATGTCCACTTGTCTCATCTCCATTTACCATGAGATGGCTCTTAAGATATCCCAACACCTGTGGCACTTTAACAGGAGAGAGGTACAGAGCAGGGATGTAGCAATAAGAAAGGGAAACTCATTCATCCTGTGCCCTTACGTTTAGCCAGAAAAAGAGATTGTAGAGACAGTTCTCTGGAGAAGAAACAGGAGTACATCATTTCTGTAGCAGGTGGCAACATATTCTGCCTAGTACAAGGGCAAAGTGGCATCAGAATTCTTGAAAATCCCACATTAAAAAAAAAAAAGAGGAATATTAAGATCTCCAGGGTGTGGCCCTCCAGGCTTTGTTTTCTGATTACCAGATTGGAGGTTTTGTGGCACTGGCTTTGTAAAAAGGTGTGAGAAGGGACCAGGTGACCTCACCACTTAGGGAAGAATACTTTTGTCCTTCAAATAACAGCCTCTTTAGCCAGCAGTCAGTTTGGTTGCAGTGGGGAAGGAGAAGTAGCCACTGAAAATGCCCCACATGAGGAATCCAGGCAGAGAAGATCAGTCCAAGGTTACATCACTGCCCCCTCATGCCAGGCTAGAAGCCCTGTAGGTATCAGATAGTCCTGCTGCCCTCAGTTGTGCCCACACAAGAGCAGCCTTCCTCTGGGACAAAAGGGCAGGAAGGTTCCAGCATCGCCCCCTGTTCCAGCACCTGATGGAGGAAAGGGGAGGGTTTACCCACCATCTCCCTTCTCTGCCTCAAGTACTACAAGAGGTGAAACCTGTCTCACACAGCTCTGACCAGGCCCCTGGATCCCTGCTCATAAGAGAAGTGGGGAGAGTGGTGGAGGCAGTCTCTGAAAGCTCCATGTCTCACTTTGTCCTAAGGAGAGGGCAAGAAATGGGTTCAAATACTTCCAAGCTCCTTCTTTGTCATTGCCCCTCTTCCCATCTCCACCCCTGTAGCTTACATCTACAGAGAGGGGCCTGAGAGACTCTCCTGCTTTCTTGCTTCATGCAGATTCTCATCCTTCCTTTGTCAGAAGCCTTTAGCCTCTTTCTATTTGAAAACAGCTTTCAGGCTTTCTGGACTTCCCAGCAAAATCCAATCCAAATAAAAAAGTCCTATTTCCCTCTTAGATTTCTTCCTAGCCTGGCTTTGGGTCCACATCAGCAATGCCAGTAATGACAGAGACTGCAGGAATCCTCTCAGCTCATGCAAGAGCAGCCAGCCCAGAAATCCTTTAGGATTTTCCTCCAGAACACTCAGAGTCTTAGCCCTGAACATTTAAGCCAAAGATCTGGTTCTCAAGCACATAAAGAGGCAAGAATCAAAGAGGTGGTGCTGGTTCCCTTCTTTTGTCTTTAGGGCAGGGAACAAGTATAGGGAGAATACAAGGACAAGAATAGGCAAAGGAAAGGCTGTACCTCAGGATCTCTGCTTCAGTGACTCTCAGATGGGAAAATATGGCTGTACTGGTCCCCTGGAAGTCTGGAGAAGGTAGGTAGATTTTGGCCATGCAGGCAGTCAGACCTCAGGAGACAGGAAAGCATCTACAACACAGCCCAGAGCTCAGCTGGGCTGTACATGGTGTATTTGTTAACAGCTTAGGTTCACAGCAGCCCCCAGGCTCACCCCTCTTTCCAGTCTGTGTGCTTTTTCTCAGGTATCTGCAGAGCCTAGAGCGAGTCTTGCTCTTGGTCCTTGGCCCAAATTACAGCATGTAGCCCACCAATTCCTCATGTTCTCTTCTGAAAAATGCTGTCTGGACTGTGAGATCAAGAAAAAGGAGTGAGGGTCTCCATGTTTGACCACAGTGAGGTTCCTGCTACCCATAATTGCCCAGCTCCAGCTCTAGTTCCATTCCTATTCCCAGCACAAGTACAGTGACAAAAGTCTCATGCTTTGGGTCATGACCAAGCATGGGCTCCTCTGACTGCCCTGACAGCCTCACCCCCTGGGAAATGCACACATGAAGGACCCATAACTGCAAGACCACGGAACCATGGCCCCTATCTGCCTGTCTTCTCTGTCATCCTGACACAAGGCATCCCCAAAGTAATGTGCAAATCATCATTGCCCCACTCCTCTTTCATTAGCCAGCAGTTTTCTTATGAGAAATATCCACTAAATCATTGCCACACATCCAAGAGCACTTCTGCATCCACCTTCCCCTCTCCTGTCTATCCCTATAATTCCCAAGCACCCTCACAACCCCATGCAAAGCAACCATAGCCTCAAGATGTGCCATGAAAGCTGACACTACAAAACCAACTACTTGACTTTCAAAGCCATCCTGCCTGTGGGGAGCTATCAAACACAGCTGTTGTGGATATGCCAGCAAAACCAGAGTGAAGCAGCAGCATTACTGGGACTTTAAATCAGACATGGTTTTCCAGCAGCCATTTTCCTGGTTGATCTTTTAAACATTTCTGAAGATTTCTCTGCTGCCTGAATAGAAAAAGCAGCAGTTCCCTGTCCTGAGCAGAAATTAACTCATAGCACTGCTCTGAAATCTAAGCCTGTGAGCTGGTGTATTCAATCTCAAAGGACTGGACCAGCATCCATGACCCAAGCTCTGCTCACAGATTCATTTTATATCAAAGGCCATCGTTTTTCACAGTTCTTGAAGCTGCTGGGCTCTTTCTGCTGCCTGTTGTATACACGCAGTACTGAACAGCACTGTGGGGTATGTTTACCCTGTAGGGTAAACCCAAAAGAACAATTCAATCACTAGGAAGGAAAAGGGTTTTACTGTGGGGCAAACCTATCTGAGTGTCAGTAACTGATGCCCAGATGGTACAAAGGGTTTAGTCCAACTCTCATTAATTTCCAGGACAGCTTCTTGGCTAAGTTACACACACTCCTTTGAACCGTATCTTAAGGCCTTCATCCCCAAAGGAAAACAGCTCTTCAGGCAAAAATTAATGCAATGAATAAAACATTTAAGCAAGATCCTTGAGACTTTATTTTCCCTGAGTGTTTGCCCAGTGGGGGCCTGGCATAAACATGCAGGTCAGAGACAAAGCTGCAGAACAAATAATTGGTTATTACTTCTGCCAACCTTAGAACTAATCACTACATGGATATCTGTACCACTCCTTCTGTCTTCTGCTTTTGACCTCTGCTTTAGTATGCTCTTTAAACAGAGAATTTTGAAAAAGAGCTTGTGCATTTTGCCACTCCTCTCCTCTGCAGCTTTAGGGAAAGCTCAGCAACACAGTTCTTTAGGTACCTTCAAAACTGCCAGCCCTGAATATTAACCCATTTCCCATTTTACCCTCATATTTCAGAGTTCTTCAGGACTAGAAAAGAACATCAGTAGACTTTAAATTCTCTTTTTATAATTGAAAAACATATTCCTCCTTCCTGCTGCTATGAAAAGTAAAGGATGCAAGAAAGAAAAGTTAAATGCTCCAGCAGAGTCTTAGATGTCCAGCCAGTTATCAGTATCCCTTTCTTAATGCTGTTTTTAGATCTCATGCCTTTATCCCTCCTTCATTTCCCAAGCCAATACAGGCCCACTCCTACAGCACTGTTCCCCAGCTTAGTGAGGGAAATATTTTGCTGACTAGTGAAGAAGAAATTCTAATTCTGTTTTCTTTACAGAAAGACTGGAATACTCTCCTGAGGAAAGTCCTACAAGGCAAATTGAGTGAAACAGTTAAAACAAGGTATTTTTCAGGAACAAGGGGGGAATACACTGTAGAGAACAGTCCTTAACTGGCAAGAAGTAATGTTACACCTAAATGTACAGAAAGTGCTTGATGATAGTGGGATGATATGGCTTCCACAGGGATTTTCTGCCAGGAAGAGGGAGAGTAGCTGAGACGTAAAGGGAGATGTTTGTATCCCCCCATTAGCACTGCCAGTGCACAGGACTGAGGAGACATCACACAAAGACAATGCACTCCAGCATGTCCCTTCCCTCCCCTTAGCAGCATTCATGTCCTCTGGATCCCTTTCCCCCCCTGCTTTCCTTCATTTGCCTCTAGAGCAGCTGTGCTATATTGACACTTCAGCAATCCTGACTTTTCTGCTCCTGACACAATCAAATTTTGTAATGATAGGGGAAAGAAAAGAGGGGGAAAAAATGAGCTTGTCTACCACAATTTTTATTCCACTTCCTGCATTTTTAGTGCATTTCTAGGGCTTTTTGGAAAGAATTATTCTGGATTGGGTCAAATAACAAGTGCTGTTGTGGGAAGCCCCTACAAAGAGAAAAATAACTGAAAAGCAGGTAAAATCTTGTCGGAGTGCTGTGGAGTCAATCTGACAGAAAGTGTTCATTAGGATCTAGAAGGGCCTTTTCAAAGTCAGTATTAGCAGGGGAGTGGGTAGTTTTGCAAATGAGTTACAGGATGAGGGGAAGAATCAAAGCACAGTTCTGCCAAAATCTCACCCACCAGGCATCACTCCTGACACATCCTCACCTCATGCGTGAACTGTACAGTGCTATGGCTTCTGTCCAACCTCATGGCCCCACCACATGAGGCTCTGCCAGGGACTCAGACCCACCAAGCATCTGCACTGGGGACACAGTCTCAGTGCAAGAGGGAGGAATATGACATCTAGTTGAGTCTTACTACACACATGACACCTGTACAACATGCTACTCCCACCTCCAGCCCATTTTATGACCAGATGGAGGAGGTCTCACCCACTGGGGGAACAAAAACACACCAAAAATGTGAGCATGGAGCTGTCCCAGAGATAACACTAAATCCCAGACTCAGTATCACTAAGCAGTGAGGGATCTGACACTAGTACAGCACACGAGAGCATCCACAAAATATGTGAAGAACAGTCAGGCCCAGCATAAAAAACAAGACTGCAGTTAAAGTGAATGCCTGAACATAAGTTCTGTACCACAGCACTGACCTTACAGAAGGTCTTCCTATAATTAAATCAAATTCCACAGCAACTGTTTATGCTATACTGTAATTGGACCAGCTGCAAGATCTGCAGTGATGGAAACCCTTTGAAAAGGTTAGAATTATAATTCTATAATATGAGCCTATTAATGGACATTTTACCATTTCAACAGTGAGTCAGGAAAAATACTTCTTTCTCTTTCTTTCTTTCTTTCTTTCTTTCTTTCTTTCTTTCTTTCTTTCTTTCTTTCTTTCTTTCTTTCTTTCTTTCTTTCTTTCTTTCTTTCTTTCTTCTTTCTTTCTTTCTTTCTTTCTTTCTTTCTTCTTTTCTTTCTTTTGCTGTGGATGCAGACATTGTGAGCAACTGTCACTCATACTTTTTTTATTTGCAAATGTTTCTCTTCCTTTGGGAATAGCAATCATGAGATCATTTGAAAAGAGGGCTTAAAGGCTTAAAAAAGTTGTAGCTTTTTGCACTAAAAGAAAGCTTTGGAAAAAAATCTCTAAAGCAGTAGGGTTTTATATTGAATAAAAGCTACGAATAATAATACTTTCTTTTCCTTTCTTTTCTAAATGTCACTTTGCAACTTCAGAATTTAGAATTCAAAAATCTACTTTATTCCCAGCTAAATATAGCCCTGCATTTAGCCCTGGCTGAGGTTAAGGTGTTGCTACAGGAGCTCCTATTAGTCTGCCATATTCTCCAACCACAGCAACAGACAATTGTTTGTCATTATTTACGTGTGGTGCTGCATTTCCCAATGTTCTTGCAGGAATATGAATCACACTGACATTCAGCAGGATTTGTGCTCCAAGATAATATTTGAAAATTCTACCCATAAATATTTATATTCAAAATATTGCCTGAAATATATCTCAATAAAGCCACTGTCCCAGTTGCAGAGAGTAACGACAGAGTAACATAAATAGTAACAGCAAAACCCAGGCACTGCACAGGTGAGCCATAAAGGTGGGTCTCACTGAGGGGGAAGGCTGAGCGTGGTGCAGTGTGGGGTAACACAGTGAACCATCTCACTACAACCCTGACAGACAGCAGCAGAGCAGAAAAGCCCAGGAACAGCTGGTATTTCAGTGGCATTTCAGCCCAGCACTTCGTGTACTAATTACAGCAAATGCTAATATCCTGTTCCAATGGGACAAGGGGCAACAGTTTCAAACTGAAGGAAGATTTAGTTAGAATAGATATAAGAAAGAAGTTTAGAAGTTTTTTATAATGAAGCTGGAAAAACAGTGGAAGAGGTTGCCCAGAGAATGGTAGATGACCCATTCCTGGAAACATTCAAGGCCAGTTTGGATGGAGTTCAAGCAACCTGGTCTAGTGGAAGATGTCCCTGTCCATCTTGGGGTGGGGTAGACTAGGTGACTTTTAAAGGTGCTTTCCAACCCAAACCATTCTGTGGTTCTCTGATTCTATGAAATAACACAGCCCTGCCCTGTAAAGCTCAGTCAAGACTATCACTGGCAGGGGGACTATTTACAGACCACGAACGAGACGGGGCTGCTGTGGAACATGCCTTGAGCTGTTTTATTTTTCAGCATCAGTCTCATTACATGATTATGACAATGGGAAGATGCCAGCAGCTCACATTCCAGGCAGCAGACAAGGAACTTAATGTTACAACTTACTTTATAAGCTTCTTGACCAATCACACAAGCAAAAGCATATTGACAGTAGTTCTATCCAATCACCATAAGCACACGTAGCTTTGGTTAAAAAAATGCTTGCTTATTTTCGAATACAATAGCTGCTTGTGAGCCTTAAAACACAATGCACAGAGGTCCATTATTAAGCTTTAACCTCCCTAATATCTTGTTAGATAAACTTTTCTGTAGCTTAGAGAGCTATTCTACACAAGCGTTAATACACAGATCATTGTTCTATTTGTCCTTGCCTTTCTACAGTTTAAATAATTTTTCTGCTGACCTATCTCATGGCTGCTGCTTAGCTCTAATCACAGTTCTGCTGTCTCTGAAGCCTGCATTTTGCAGCTTTCCCAAAACCCTCTAATTCTGTAGATTCCCACAAAGACTCTTGCACTCCACAGAGCCCATGTGCATGGGCACAGCAGGGCTTTTACCCCCACAGCAGGGCCACGGGCAGGGGGCAGGCATGGCTGGCTCCAAGGGGCTGCTGTGAAACCTCCTGGCTGCAGGGCCAGGCTTGGTGGGCTCACATTTGTACTGTTGGACTCAGAGAAATGGCAAGCCAGCAACCCCAGACTTCCATTTCCAAAGGTGGAGCTTGGTGGAGCAGGGAGATAATTTTGCAAGGTTTCAGGGATTCACCTGAAGTGCTGCATGCTGGGATGGAGGTCTGAAAACAGGAGAGCTGGGACATGGCAGCCCCAGAGGATGGGCCAAAGAACAGTTCAGTGTCCTTCCAGATGGCCCTTGGATGTCAAAGCAGAGTTTCAGCAGTGAAATCATTGTAGGAAAACTTTCCTATCAGAAAGGAGGTGTGGAGGAGAGGTAAGTATCAAATGAGTACAAAAGCTGTGGAGCTGGAAACAGCAAATCTCTGGGTGAATTGGTATCAAGGGATCAGATAGTCATCTGGCAATTCTTGTCTAAGATTTATATAGCCCTCAAAGTAAAGTGAGAAAGACAAGAAGTTGATGTTGCACAAGTATTTCTCACAGGTGGTCAGGGTGAAAACCCTTAGGAATAAAACCCTGGAGTGACCCAAAGAGACCCAGAAGCTACAAGCAGACACATAGAGCTGAGAGAAGACTTTGATAAGCAGTTTTCCTATGTCAGAAAACAGCCTGCACACATGCTCCCACAGAAAGTAGTTCCAGAGTCCCATCATCTCTCCTGCCAGGACATGGCTGTCTTTGAGGGAAATGTACCCACATGGACCACACCAGAAGGGAAAAGAGAGCAGAAAAGCTAATTCCATGGAAGGACATTTAAGAAAAGGAAGTTTCTTCTGTAATACAGGTATTCACAACTTCAGCTTTGCCCCCAAAACAAAGACACAAAGCTCTTAACACAAAGCAAACATTCCAGCACTCAGTGTAAGTGCAGAGCAGTGGTGCTGGTCAGGTATGAGATCCTCAGCTCTGGCTCAAGGGCCACATTCCCCTCAGCACTTACTTATATTCTGGGTATCTGGGTACCCAAGAGTGGTCTAGATCATCTTAGCACAGCAGCAGAGTTACAGCAGCTCATGCAGCCCACAGTAAGAGGCATGGAAAACTCACCTGAGCTGTGGTCTGCTGTGATGACTCTGCAGCTGATCCAAAAGCCAAGTGAGAAGCTGCTGAGTATCTGCACAAGACTGCTGAAGTGCCCTGGCAAAATTTCCCCAGAAGAGTAGTGGATGCCCAGCAACATGGCATCTTTTTGTTAAAAAGCAATAATTTCTCAGTTTCCACAATTTTGCTATTCACCATCAAGTAAGAGAGAGAGGTTTCAAATATACATGTGACTGATCAGATTGCCTGGGTGATCCAGTGATTTCCTTAGGCAAATGAAACAGAAATGTTAATGCTGTACAAGAACTGAACCAGGTACAGCAATACCCTTCTCATCTGGCCATTGCCTGTGTCACAGAGAGCAGCAAATGGGCTTACTTTCATTAAAGCCACAGCTTCAATAAATCTGTTGCTCTAGCAAGAGCTACCTGTGCAAGCTGGTTTGAAAAACATTAAACCCATTTTTTTTCTGTTCTAGTTGGCAGCTCTTGCTAACCCAAGTGACACCCTACTTTTTATAGAACCCTTTCTCTGCACACCACAGTGCTAGAGCACTCCCCAGCATTGAAACACCTTTGTCTCACATCTACCACTGTCATCAGATTTTTGTACGAGTTCACCAAGCCAAGAAGCCAAGCAGACCAGCCATAATCTCCAGCCATGCATGATGCACTGCCCTTGATTCAGTGCTTCTGAAACAGCTACTGAGTGGAAGGCTGGGCTGATGCCCACATCTCAGCACAATTGCCAGGGTGATGTGACCCAGCTGGGTTACACATGGTTTGGATACATACTGCAACCACATCACCCTGCTGCACTAGAAATAAACTTTCGTAACTGCTATTTGATAGGGGAAGGAGTGTGGTGAAAGGGCTGGGTGGGACAGAGTTAGGATTACAGTAAATAGGCTGTAATGTCACAGGCAGCAATAGCAGCCATGAGATCAGTTACATGCCATTAAGAGCGGTAACTCCTCTCATTTCTTTGTTTTTTTCAGAGGTCTGAGTCTAGCATGTGGCTGCCTGAACAAATCAGCTTAATGTGCTTCTCCATCTGTTGGGATACAGTGTGATAAGCTTGTATAATTTGTAAGTTAATTATTTACATATGTTCCTGAAACTGGAGGAAAAGAGAAAATTGCATGCAGGGAATGAGCAAGGATGGAGGAGAGGCTGGGGGACACAATGACTGTGTTCACCTCTGATCTCACTGCAGCTCCAGGATGGCTTGTTGTTCCTAAGGATTTTCAGAAAAATAATATGAGTGAAAGAAAAGAACCCAAAATGCAGTCATTGGGTTTCCAGCTGAGAGCAACTAATGCTGAAGGAACTTAAGGACTGCTACAAAGTCCAAAGTTACCCTGCTGAAGCACCAGGCTTCCAAGTCTGGCAGGAGGGAGGTGGGAGCCACTGGCACCCTATGATCCTGCTCCCCTAGTGCAGCTCACCACCCCGGGAAACACACTCAGACCTGTGCAGGGGCCAAACAGTCCCTCAGACACAGGTGCTCCAGGCAATGCGAGGAGGAATCTTAACAATTTACCAAACCTTTTATAATTTCAGTGTTTACCAAAACCAGTTTTTGTGAAATAAGTATATTCCCATCAAAAGACAATATTTCCCCCAAACCTTCTACAGCTTGTCATTAGCTAATTTCACATCACTCCATCCTAACTTATAAGTGCAGCCTTCAAGACCACATTGAGGCCAGGAGAAGATGCATCTGGACCCTACCTACCTCCAGCTACCCTGAAGTGGTGCTGTCCCTTGCTACAGCATATTATAGTAAACACATTCTCATAAGAATTCTGGCCTGTGAGAAACAAATACAAAATATATTGAATTAAAATTTCCTCTACAATGTCATATTCTGGTTAGAATTTTATTCCTAATGCAGACTTCCCACAAAAATCAGTGAAACTCATCTTTAACCAATCAGAACAGATGACCATAACTGCTGTGATTCATTTCTTATTTCTGGGAATGAGGGTCCTGGCTGGTTTTGAGAAACAGACAATGCTGAGAAGAAAATGCCACAATACTGGAGAGATTTTCTGCGGCTCTTACTCAGAGAAGAAATTCTTACCAAGACAAGTAGCACCATCCTCTGGACAGCAGTGGGAATCCAGCACAAAGCAAACAGGCTTGGTCCCTCAGGTAGTGCCAGATTCAAATCTCACTGTCTGTGGGGTTCCTGGTCTCTGCAGCACTTTCTGGAATTCACCATGAGGTCTCCATCCACCCTATGCTCAACAGTCTCAAAAATTTAATTCAGTATAAAAGAAAAGCCACCAGAGTAACAGATTAGGGTTATAAGGAAAAAGAAATCAGCTAAAAAGATAAAACCAAGGACAAGCAATATATATGAGGCTGTAAGCAGAGGTCTTCTGAGAGCTATTTACTGTACAGTTTTACAAAATGTAGATCACTATCACATTCTCCAGATTAACACAGAGTCATTGAGTCAAAGCACAGAGTTCATTCTGAGATTTACATTAAGGAAGGTTTTGACTATGCATTAATATAAAAGAAAATCTTGGGGTTTTTTCATATTCATTTATTAATTTAAGGACCTTGCAGAGAAAGAAATCCAAATGCTGGAAGACTTATAGTTCAAAACAATTCCTCTGTTAATAGATTCTAGGATATGCCAATTTCTTTATGTTATTTTCACATTTCTGTTTATTTCTAATCTGTTTTCAAGTTGGCATGCAACTGTGTAAGAACAAATTAAAAACCTAACAGTTTCTTCTTAAAAACAGCACTAAATTGGGAAGTTCATTCTTGAGCAGAGATATCTGATTTTTAACTGTCATGGGACAAAAAAAAAGATTCAAATCATCACCCCAGCTGGAAAAATCAATGGAGAGGTTCTGGCAGTAGTTTATCAGAGAGCATTGATAATTCCCTCTTGTTCCTATGATGTCTCTAACAGCATTTTAATTAAGTAAGCTGCTTAAATGACAGAGCTTGAAGGCTGACATCACTTGTGCAAGATACAGAAGCAGAATTTATGGAAGAGGTGAAATTCACAGCTCTTCAACGTACACAATGCTAGATGATACACAGGCATTGCATTAGGGGATTTCCACAAACATCCATTTGCAAAATCTCAGTGCTTATTATAGCTTATAGCTTCTACAAAAAAAAAACCCCACCTTTTGAATGAGCAGGGATAGTGACAAACCTAGGTCAGATGGGACTGTAAGATCATTCCATTAGGTTTTCAGACAGTGTCCTGAAAGGAAAATCATTTGGACCTTTAGGAAAAAAACCAAAGATCTTATTACTTTCAATATAGAGCAGAAATTAGATTTAGCCTTTTAATTTCCCTAAATACACTCCCAGTGCTAGAATCTGAATAGGAATCAGATGATCAGCCTGACAGGTTGGTGTCTTTCTCCGTTTCACAAGATCAGATCCAACTAATAGCATCATCCTTATCGAGAAACTTGAAAATATTTCACACCAACAACTGGAGTTCATTCTAGGACACATCCTTGCAGACGTTGAGAGTCTCCAGTTTTGGTGACAGCAATGGGAACAAGTGTTCAGCTGGGCCCATTCAAGGAAATAGTACTTGACTTTTGCTCCCCTGTAAGTGCCTCCTATGTAGATATCAAGCACAGATCAAGCTAGGGTTTGGGGATGGTTCATTATAAACCTATCTGGGTCTTTGTGCAATGGCAATAATTGATTATAGCAACAGATAGGACTGTGGACCAAACTTGCAATATGTTCTATGTAGAACCACATCTTGGCTATAGAAAAAAAAGGCAAAAATCTCAGATTCACAGATGCAAAGACATTTTGCCCATCTTTGAACTCTCTCCAGACATTGCAATTGGGAGCAGAGCTCCAAGCACTGCAGCCCTGGCCTCTTGCCAGCTCCCTGCCCCAGGCTGATAGTGCAGGCTGCTGCTGCTGCTGCTGCTGACAGAAACTCTGAATTGGTTCAAGGCTGTGTTTCCCAGCCCAAGACAGAACTTTGCAGCACAGATTAGGAGAGCTGAGATCAAGGACTGATGTCCAGGACAACAACAAACCACAAGGGCCTTGCACGGAAATGAGGCAGTTGCTCAGTTCTGCTGTTCTTGTTGGGTGGTTGTGCTCTATTAGAAGGGAGCCCACGTTGTGTATGCACATATCCAGATGTGCTGTGCCTTCCTCTCACCTCAGGAGCAGACAGATGGGCCCTCCCAACCTCCAGACACTCTCCTGTCCAAGTGATGCTTCTTCTCTCTGATACTGAATGAAGATCCACTGGACCATCCTTCTCCTTGTTGTGCTCCAATCCCATTCTCCAGTGAACTGCTTTAGTGACATGTTCCTTATATCTATAATTGCATGGAAGTAGAAGTGCATGTCTTCCTCCACCTGCCATGCAATCTTCCAACACCCATCCATTCTTTGCAGATGAGTTTCTTAAATGGAAAATAGCTCAGAGCATGATCATTTCTTCATGCAGTCAGCCTAAAAAAAAATCTAAAGGTGAGGGATTTAAAATATGTAGTGCAATGACTGCAGTTATCAGATCTAAGGAAGACGAGAACACAAGGACTTGAGCTGCACAGTAGCTTCTAAAGAGATGAATGTACTGATCACAATACTGAAAAACAAACATACTTCTGTCTTACCTTTTCTACTAAAGATGCAGAAAATTTTCACATAATACCTGTGTATTCTTCTGCTATTGATGTTGAGCTCCTATGTACATTACACTGCTTAAAGCTGAACTTGTTTTATTTAAGTTAAAAAAGCAGCCTGCCTACTTCCCATTTCTTAAATGTTACTATTGTTCAGCCTTTCTTCACAATGGTTTCCTAAAACCTCTCTAATGGCTTGGTGGTTGTTTAAAACAAACACAAAACCTATTTTAATTGCCTTTTTTCCCCCTAGAATGTTTTGGCCCCTGAAAGTGGAATCACAACCCCAGGGCCATTGGTTTAGGGAGATAACTACCCTCAACCAGTGCTGGGAACCTTTGGCCTCAAGATTCATGGCTCATTACCTACTGAAATGTAAGAAAATATGATACAGCCTGTAAGGGATGAGGGCCTCACTGCTTTTGCTCTATGAATGATTCCCCCTCCGCTTGGGAAGAGTTGCATCAAGTTCTTCCATGCACAATTCATATACAGCTCAAGGACCCAGCAGCTTTTATCTAGGATGCTGTAGGATAAAACACACAAAAATATCTTTTCCCCCAGTTCAGCAAACCAGAATTCTCCTTGCTCTAGTCTCCTGCTGTAATTCATGAATTGCACTGAAACGGAAAACTGCCTGGAAATCTAGTGATCACAGATACTCTAAAAATGTTCCCAGTAATTTCTGGTTTTCTGTCTGGCTGAAATTATCTGATATTTCTGATCACTTTACTAAATGTCTAGAATTTCAATATGTGGTAGTAAACATTACAAACTAGAGGGACAGTGCTTGAAATACTTGCACTAGTAAGAGAGCAGGGAATGTAATACATGCTCATCTTCATCCTGGAGAGCATTGAACTAGACCTGCCTTTGCAGGGTCCCAGTGTTCAGCATGTGCCATATCCAAAAACCCTGTTTTTTCTTCAATAAAGCAGACTGTAGCAGCTTTGCTTTCACAGGTCCACTTCTGGTCCAGTGCTGACCTGGACGGAGCTGGGGGAGGGAGCAGGCAAGAGGAGGCACAGAGGATGTGGTGCTAATGAAGGATCATCAGGCCTTTAATCCAAAAGGCATTACTACTTCCACAAGGAGGATGTTTTATGGTGTCTGTTCTCCTACCACAATCCCTGAGAAATTGCAGCAACTGATCTCCCCAAAGGAACCCCAGTACTCATTTTCTCCACTACAATTCTACATTTTAGAGCTGATTTTCTTCATCGTCTCCAAAAAAGCAGTCTGAATTTCTCTAGTTTTATGATGCTGCACTTTATAGTCCACTGGACAAAAAGTTTAAAACACCATGATTCTTCCCTTGCATTTATTGCACAGTTACTTGGAAGAGAAATTTTTAATTGCTAATTAAAAATTTTTCTCTTCATTGCAGCCAGCTCTTGTAGTTATTCACAGGGGGTTTTGTTACTGTTGCAGGCACAAAACTCTAAGTGATGCTAGTAAAGTTGCTGTGGTGTAAGGCTGAGATTTTCTCATCCCAGAAAACTCCTGTAGCTTCATATTGTGACCTTTTGTAAATCCTCTCCTCTGTGCTGGTCTAGCTGCATCTCCAAATGCATGACATTTGAAAAGTAAGAACTCTACATATGCTGTAAATACACTTATTTTTGTCAAGGTCTGTGCAACTCTTTGAAACACTTGCAGTAGGCCACAATCCAGCATACCCTGTAAGGCAGAATCAACTTCTAAGGAAACAGATTAATGTATTAAATATATTTGCATAGTAGTCTGCACAGCACATTAGTGAAATTTTCAGCAATGAACCATCTCAGTATTTTCCATGAGCTATTTTGAGTAGAGCATTACTACAACTCCTTCTGGGGCTGCTTCAGTGCATGCAGCAGTCTGATGTACTCAGTGAGGAGAAACGGAGTCCCACAGTGGACACTGGCCAAGAATCTGAATCCTTGTAATTTTGCCAGGCTACTCCAACAAGCCTTCTTCTCTTTCTCATAAACAGTAAGATGAAAAGGCTTTATCTGTTTACCTACTTCAGGTCAGAATTCCTTTGAAATGTCTGTGTCTGCTCTAGAGAAGAAGAAAAAGTTAATACTTTCCCTAACTTCTTTGCATAAGCCTTTGTGCTAGTATTGTCCTGCTATTTTTTATTTGTCAGATCCCTTAAGGCCATTGCTATATGTATCTAAGCCCATCACAGCTTAAACAGAAAGGTTTCCTGCTTAATAGTAGTACTGATAATTCTCTTCTTGTCAGTACTAGAAGCATTGTGTCCTTTGACATTTCAGTGATGTATAAACCTGTTGTCTGGAATACAAATGTGAGCTGAGAACTGATTTCGTAACAGAGTAGATTTTAATTTTCTTGGAAAAGTGATTCAACCATTTTATGTTCTGATTCCAGCTTTTCCACTGGACAAGCAGAATTTGCCATGATTACACAGCTGTGAATGAGTACTTCAACATGAATGTTACCTGACAGAAATGATTACTGCAATGCCCAGGAAGGGCCAGTTTTAGTGAAATGTCTTCTATTTGTTGCCTGTCCTTAAGGTTGCTTCTGCTTTGCAGGAGGTGCTGAGCTTAAACTGCAACTGGTTCATTGAGCAGATCCATTAAAACCAAAGACTGCCAGCACATTGCTTCCCTTTGAGTGAAGGCTACAAGATAAAAATCAGGATGTAAAATTGTAGGTTCCAAAATTTTCTTTAAGCCTATTTACAGAAATGTCAGACAGAGGATTGTCAGACTAACTCCAGATCCCCACTGGAGGAGGCTGCTCACTCTCTGCTCATCCCCTGGGTGAGCCCTTGTTCTTCCAAAGAGACCTAAACACTTAGACATTAACTCCCCTCTGGAGAAATGTAGTGCTCTCCACTGATTGCCTAAGCCTCTTGTCTTAGAGACCATTGACTTAGTTATGGGAAGGTAGGTACTGTCTTCTCCACTGCCTCCACAAAATCAAGCTCCCCTTTTCTCTTAAAAAAATAAATAAAAGAAAGAAAGAAAGAACCATAGTTGCAGTTATAGAGCTGATGTGGTAATGACAGTCTGAGTTGAAGATTTTAATGAGAAAAGTTACCTTAACCAAACAATAAACCAGGTCTTCTAACATAGTTTGAGAAACTATGTTCTGGATAGGCTTAATTCTCTTCTGCTTGAATACCTCAACTCCAAAATTTATTAGGGTTTATTTAAAAAGTTGCCAACCAGGTTCAGACTGTGACAGTGGCTTTTCCCTGAATTAGTGGTGAATCATTCTCTGCAGTCACACATTTTCAAAGTGGTATTTCAGTGATAATGATATGACTTAAGGGGAGGAGGGGAGGTTAATAGACCTGACTTGTTTGATGAAGTTCATGAAAAGCAGTACATTATGTACAGCAGCAGTACGTATTTTACAGCAGCAGGCTCCATAGCAAGAGCTGCTCGATAATCCCATATTGCCTGGCATACCTGTGGCATGTAACTGCAAAGCAACACTAATGAAGGATCAATTTTTTTTTCAAAATCTTAATTCACCACTATCTATTAGCATGTTTCAAAGCCTTCTGAATCTCAGACTCAGTTGTAAATTAAACAGTGTTATGGGAAGATGAAGGGGAGTTTGAAGTTTTCATTTAAATAGCCTTTGCAGGTAAGATAATTCAGGCTCACTTTTCCCTGCTGCAGCTGTGTGCAATTTCCAGTCAATAAGCTGCGCAAACGGCGGCTGCTCACAATAAAGCAACCAGCAACAGCCACAGCAACTGATAAAGAAGCAGAAACATGTCCTAGCAGGGATTGCCCTTTTCCACAAAAGCCTTCAGGGCCAGGCTTATGCAGGGGAGACCACACACAGACAAGGGAGGCAACAAGTTCCCTGTGGCCCAAGGGCTGCTCCTCCTCCCAGCAACACCGGTTCGGCAGCCGGCGCCCTGGAGAAACCAGCACAAGGTACAAGAGGTGTCAGCAACCTCCCAAACCAGGCACAGGTGACGGCCCTGCACCACCCTCTGAAGGGTTGGTGGGGCATGTCACCTCCCTGAGGCCAAGAGCCCTTTGCAGTCCTTTCCCACCATGCACAAGATGCCTTTCTTCTGCCCAGCTTCCTTTCCTGACCCCTTGTCAATGACCACTCTTCCTTGCCTCATTCTTTTATTCAGTTTCTCTTTCATATACTTACAAATTACTTATTAATACACTTAAGATTCAGCAGGCCTAAAGCTCCCTCACCATTAAATGAAAAGCAAAAAGACAGCCTAGCATGGCTCTTTTCTCAGCTGCTTCCCACTCCCCCACATCCTCCTCAGCTGTCTCCATGTGCCTCCTCTAAGACAGTGAGACTTTGCTGTCTCACTGCTTTGGCACAGAAAATACTCAGATATTTGTCAGCAGCATTATGCAAGTGAGCCAGAGGTGACCCAAATACGGGGTTTGCCAGTTGGGGTGGCCCATGAGCAAGATGCAATCCAAGAATGAATTTGTCTCAGTTCTGGTGCCATCCACCACTGGGCAATGAAGCACACAAACCTATGACCAGAATGCTGTCTTCTTGTCCCAGCAAAACATCAGGTGCTGACTCTTCCATCATGCTGTCTCAGACACTTGTGCTTGCATTTATGAGTCTTAATCAGCAGTGAGGATCCACTCCAGTGCTTGGTTCCCAGGCAAAAGTTACAGCCAAGCTTGGAGAGGTAGGATCACCCCCCCTGGGAGTTTCAAAAACAGCACCCTTTATTAATTTCTCAGTGGCTGTGGTTTTTAAAGGAGAAAAATCATCTCTTTCAACATCATGGTAAAAAAAAAAAGAAGTGAAACACAGACTTTGAAGTGGTGGGGAAGCACCATTACCTATTCACAGACAGCAGTCTGGTGTTCATGACTTTTGATAGAGAGGCTACATGCAGCAAATGCATGTAAGGACACATTTCCTCCAGAGAGCAGTAAAAGTGCACTCTTCACACTCACATGCTGTATAAGGTTATTTTCACACAGGCTGGCTCCACCTGTCCCCTGCTCTGGGGAGACAATTGCCCATCCTTCTTTATCCTTTCTTCTTTCCAAGGCATTCCAAAGTTGCTGAGTTCATCACACAGGCAGGTGGATTGTCATCCAGCTTTGGCCTTCTCAGTTCAGCTTCTTCTACCAAAATTTGCTTCTTCCAGCTTTCATCTCCTACCCACTCGAAAGGCTCAAGTCCTTGATCTAGTTATATTTTATGTATTCCCAATGTCTGACAGTATAGTCAGTAGCTCTGAGTTTGATATCCCTTATCTTTTCTCTGCTTCTACTACTGCTCCTTTGTCCATTCATAGGTTTACTACAAATCCTATAATGGAGGCAGAATTCCCAAAATACTAAGCTGGCTTTAAAAGTTAATACTTGGCCCAGGTCTAAAGAAAAAAAAATCTATATTTAATTTGTCTAAGAAATTACAGTTCCTACTAAATAATAACAGAATATTAGCTGAACAGATGATGAAGATAAATAGAAAAAGAAAAGGCTTTAGCTTTATTATTGCATTTCCTGGTTAGTCAGAGTTTATTTTCTCCCCTTGGAGACTGCATTGGCATTTTTTGCATTGAATACTGTAGTCAGCCTGCACAGTGTGTTACCAAAGTCACTCATGATGATATAGTCACTCAAAAAATATCACAAAGATATCTCACAGAGAAATATTGCAAATAATAAGACTATGACTAGGGCTTTACGTCTAGGACTATTCTCTCCTTTTCTTGGCTCTGTGGATTATATGTTTCCCTCCTACAAGCCTCGCCACAAACTCACCTTGCCCACACAGCCCTGAACAGTCATAATTCTACAGACCTGGGGACTGCTCAGTTCACTTGAAAATTTCCAAATCAGAAGGCATTCACTAGGGATACACGAAAGTATCCCCAATGTCACATCCACTGTCAGGATGTAAAGACAGCAAAATCATCACTTTCCCACGGGGTTCCCCACCACAGCAGATCCAGAGAGTTGGATTAACACACTCCCCATCTTCCCCAAAGTGCACCCATCCCAAATCTCTCCAATGCCCCTGTCATCCTCTGCCAGCCCCCAGCAAGCCTCCCCACCTGCCTGTGCAGAGATCTGACAGGCTGCGGAATCTCAGGGGGCTGTGGGGAAGCAATTACAAATGAATTTTGGATTCTGGATGAAAGAGCTTGACAACAACTGCTCCAGCCTTTCTGGGAAACACAGAGAAGCCAGATCCTAATCTCTCAATCCTGTCCTGACAGTGTGATCTTGCATCAGTCACTGCCATCTGTGTGTTCAGATTTCTCAGGCACCAAACAAAGCCTGGCTGTGCTCATTTACCTACAGAAGTGTGGGGATGCAGAGTGGATTAATTAGTACTCATGCAGAACGCAGAGAACAAAGTAGCCCTATGCTTCTAAATTCCTTCAAGCCAAAGTCACCTCTGAACAGTCAGGTTCAAGAATGGATTTGGTCTATCATTCCCAGGTATTACTTTTCCTCTAAATAAGAATGATTTCAGCCTTTCCCAAGTTCCAAACCTGATGGGGACTGATTCCATGAAACAAGTATTAAAATTGCTTTTGACCTTCCTCCATAAAAGTAGAAAGATTAAATACCCACGTTTAGAAGGTCACAAGAACCATTCCAGCAATGCTCGTGTTCTACATGTTCTAATTATCTCCCTGTGGTATACTGGGGGAAACATGCAATTTTGTTAGAAGGACCTCACAAGTGGTTGGGGTTTCACCCCTGGTTAAAATAAAAATAATTTCAACTGTACTTTCTCGGCTTCATTTAGATTCAGGCAGGATCTGAGCTCCCCCTGCTGTTTGCAAGAATAAAAGCGACGTATGGCTGAGCTAGCTGAATTCCTCACACCGCGTTTCTCTGGCCAAGGCAGGCTCTAGGGATCACGCAATTTGGTCTTTGGCTCGGGCTGCCTCATGGAAAGAAATAAGTAGCTAAGCATCAGTAAAGGCCCGTTCTTACAGCCGCACCACTGAACACGGAAAATATTACGTTCAGAAGGAGAGAAGATAGCTTTGCTTAAAAACAACAATTTGATGTATGAGTCAGAAGAGGAGAACATTTACACTAGCCCAAAAAGGTGCTGACCTTAAACCATCCTCTAATCTGTGGCCAGAAGAGGATCCAGCCCTTTTATAGCAGGCAATATTCCCAGCAACATTCCCAGAGCTGAGGCTGTGTGACGCTGAAATTACTACATCCTTTGTGCAAAGAGGTAGTCTGCCCATGGAAAGATGTACTTTATATGTGTGAAAATATTCTGAGCCCAGTGCCCCTGCCAGAACAGCCCTAAGTCAACAGGGAGCAAGTTTACACTGGGGAATCAAGGGTTTGGGGATGCTCACCCTGACAGAACGAAGAGTCCGGTTATCACGAGCCAAGGGTTTCAAGTCCCATTATTAAAATGCCTCTGGCACCTCGGTGTGTGGTATGAATTCCCCTTAGATTAACCACTCATTGCCCTCAGACTTTTAATTCTCTCATCAAAGAGGCAGACATCTCTGAACTGCTCTCCAGGGAAGGCTAAATTAGATGCTCTGAATCACCCTCTGGAAGGGCCCCTTGCACAGCCCAGACGGGGAGCACATGGCAGATCCTGAGCCAGCTGCGATGCGCCAGTGCTTCAGCATCAGCCCTTGATCTCCCCATCTCATCTGGTGCTTTTTTAAAAAATAATGTCTTTTACTGATGTTAACCCCAAGGGGGGGAAGAAAAAAATAAATTTTTTAAAAATTTAAAAGTTTGGTAAAAAAAAAAAGAAAAAATAAAATAAAGGCAAGTTCTTCTAATAAGGATTCCCAACTGCTAAAATATTTTCCTGTTTTTCTGGTTGTATGTCAAGTTTCATTAGACTGTGTTAATGAACTTGTTCCAGGCAAGTTTTGGCACAGTTGTTGTTTGTGGTTTTGCCTAACACATGTTAAAGAGCAAACTAAGTCTGGCTCTTTTTCAAGTAAGTTTAACAATCAGAAATGTTGGGTGGGAATACAAAAGGAGAAACAACTTACATTTGCAATTCAATACTTACTCTACAACAGTAAGAAAGAAAAAATTTAAAACAGTGTTCTGCACTTAGATTTGTCCCTCTAACATGGTACAGGGATGAATGGCACTTTTAAGGGGGATTCAGTATGGTTTTGTCTACATTTGAGTTCTGTTTCAAAGAGCAGCAATCAGAAGGTTCTTCACAAAAATCCTGCTGTGCTCTTAATGCAGAAAGTATTTACACCAGCATAGCCATTGTCATTCCTAGAAAGTTTCAGTAGATTAGATACATCTTTGTGCTGTAAACAGAAAGGTCACATACCACTTTTTGGGGGTAGAACTTCCCAGCTTCCAAGTATACATGGCACAAAAGAAGCCAGGTATGAACAGCAGAGATATCCAAAGGAATGAGGGCTACTAAAGCAAGAGCTTAGCATCATCAGTATTTTCAATATCTCACCCCAGCCACTGCATTCTTGGAATATCAGCACTGGTTTCTGAAGAAAAGGAAGTTAATGGCACTAAGGAAAAAAACTCCATCTCCTAAACTTTGACTACTGCAACAGAGATATTCTGCAAGAGAAATTTAAATCTCTAACAGCATCTGGATGATAACAGAGGGGATGAGTCAGCCACATGTTGTTACTGCTTGCTTTGTTTATGTTTCCCATACTACTTTGAGTTTCTCCATTATTCATTTTTATTTATTTTACAGCATTGGGATTGCAAAAACTGAGAGCTATTACAAAAACAAGGTCAATGCCCTGCTGAAAGCAAAGTTTAGCAAAACTATCTGTAGAGATGATTCTGCAATCCTCAAATTGAAATGAATTGTGAGAGCCCAAAACAACTGCCAGATCACAAACTTCAAGTGGAAGGCTTGCTCAGTCTTCATCCAACTACTATGTGCATCAACAGAAATCTAAATAATTTGTAGATGTAAAGATTTCCACATCTCTATAATCAGCCAGGTACACAATATGCACCATTCAGGACAAGCCCCTTAATACCAAAAAACCTAGATGAAAGCTGTACCACTCAAGAGCCATGTTTGACACGTCTGTGCTACTGTCACTGACAGTAGTACACAGCAGCCACCCTGGTCCTAGAGAACTGCCTCTTCAGGACAGGTTTCTGAGGTGCATTTCTTTGTCCCACTGTTATCCAGGTGACAAACTGCTGTGGAATAGGAAGATGTTTATTCCTACCACACTATTTCTCTCTGTGTTCTAACTCCTGCCTTTATGCCACTGCCATCTCGTCAGCTCCAACAAGTATTTCTCAAATCAATTTGGCACTGTGTTAACAGCTATCAAAATCCCTTGGTTAACCATCAGCCAAAGAACATCTTTCCAGCCCTATTCCTTCCTCCAGCACAATGGCAAACAGCACCCAGTAGTTTTCTCTTACCACATCCCAACTCATACCAAATAGGCTCCCTTTACCATTTTTTCTACCTACCAACATCTGCAAGCAGTACAGGTGCTTAACCAAGACCTGAGAACTTTGGCCACATTGCATCACTATCACACACCTTTAACAGGCCAATAAAGGTGGCTACACCACATGGCACATTGGCAGCACACAGAAGCACCAGGAAAAGCCCATAGCATCCTCTAATGCAAAGTTGCTTAACCTGCCCCAGAGCAACACCACTATCCTCTGCTTACACCCTTTGGGCAGTTGCATCCAGGTTTCCTGAAAACTGGCAATGTAAACACAGCTGTGGACTTGGGTTCTGCTGAAGCCTCATTACTGCAGTTCAATTATTGCTGGCTTTTCTCCTCCAAGTTCCCAAATTACCTCCAGCCTCCAAGTTGTTATAAACTAATTAGGCTTTAATAAGTCAGAAAAGAAGGCAGATTAGGATAATTAAGCCCTATGATTGATTACTGGGGCTGTTGTGGAATATACCAGGTGAAAGGCAATGAAGGAGAGAGTGGATATTTGCAGAGGCTGGACAGGGCTAGAAAAACAGACACCCAGATAAACACTGAGAAATATTAGTCTTGAGCTAAGCTCAGTCAATTCATCATAAAAAAAAAAAACAAACAAACAAACAACAAAAAAAAAAAACCTTAGCATAGATGCATCATTCTTTGGTTGCAAAGGAAATACCAAAAGCTTAGACAGAAGATGCTGAGGTGTGGGCCCGCAGCATCTCACCTAATGTGCTCATCTCTCCCACTTGCTGAGGTAGCAGCCTGAGGGGTGCAGTGATGGCAGTGCTCTGTCCTTTGCATCAACCTTTCACACAGACAGCACAGGAACAAGGAAAACACTGAGCCCTCCTCAGCTTTCTTTGCCTTGGGAGCTTTCAGTGAGGCTTTGAGTCAGGCAGAAGTACCTGCCCCTGTGGCCCATTGCACTGAGTGCTTGCAGCCACCCAGCCAGAAGGGCTTTAGCAAACACCCCAGAACAGAGCCAGCTCTGTGCTCTGACTCATGCCCTCTGAATCCAGGCATGCCATTTTATTTCCCACATGATAATAAAAGGGTAGTAACACTCAGCTAGTCGGCTCATCACATCAGCATAGCAAAGGTTTTATTAAATAACCTAACCCAGCTCTGAAATACATCCAGTTTTAAACCAGTTTAAAGTAAAAACTTCTCCAAGTGGTTATGGATGAGTCAGTTTATCATGTTGCTTTAAGTGAACTTTGATAAAATGTTCAAAGAAAATTGCTGTCCCTGTGTGAGGCAACTCTGACTAACAGGGACCATTTTCAAGAGACAGCTACATTTTGAAAAACACCCAAAGTAATTAGATTAAACCAAATAATTTCACCCATCCTTTCTTCTTATTATGTATCCTCAACACATCTGAAGATATTTAGAAACCTGCAAATGTTAGTCATATCTGGGCAGAATACAATTATGGTTCATTGAAGCTCTGGCTTATCAAACCCTGGGTAAAACTGTGTGGCAAAATTAGGAAAGAGCAAAATTACAACCCTGTCTCCTGTGAAAATTAAAAAAAAAAAAAGTTTTGTTCCAGAATTAGAAAGTTCCACTTGGCATCATTAGGATTATGATTACTTAAATATGCCAAGTTATCGGTCCCTTGACAAGCACATTAGAGACAAATCCTTTTAAGTTGCCAGCCCTATAAATACACAGATTTAACAGGAAGCAGGTAGGCACTGATGAAAAAGAACCTCTTATCCAAGAGCTTTCTCTGAAAAGTATAGCAATGAGGTGTGGCTGCTTGATAAGATGAACTCAGGACCCAGGACTAAGTCACTGAACTTACACGTTGCAGTAATCTACAGGACAAAGGTTTGTAGTGAAATATAACTGCAATAGCCTAGTCTTAGAAAACAGCTCTTAAGTAAAGGTCTGTGGGGTCAGAACACTCAGCTAAGGCGCAGGAAAACTATTGTGTCTCCAACCTGCATGGTTTTGGGCACATCATCAAATACTACTTTCATTCTGGATCCAGCACCCACATTAGAAATAATTGTAAGCTCAGTTCAAAGTTGTGAACATGAACGCCCCTGTTCAGCTGCCACATGAGCATCTCAGGTCATGACCCCACATCTTTTGACAAAATGCCAAGTTTTGTGAGGTTGAGCTACTTCAAACCTTGTTCAAACCTAAACCCAGCATCCAGGTGTTCAGTCACAGCTCTTTCACAGGCAGGCTCCTCAGGGAAAACTGTAGCACCTGATGCTCTTCTTGCAGAGCAGAAGTCTAATGATTTACACTCTCAGCCAGTAAGTGGGAAGCTGAAAGCTGAATTATTTCTTCTACTATCAGAAACAAGAAGCCCTGTTTCTCCTCTGCTAGGTTACACATTAAAACACAAACACTCTGAAACAGAGGTACAGGTGCACTTCTACCCTAATAGTTTGGGAGTTTGCCTGCAAAGAACTGAAAGGTTGGGGACAGTTCTAAAGAAAACCATTGCCACTTTATGCTCTTTCTGAAGAGTAAGATTATTTTCTGCTCAGTGACAAGATTTTAAAGTAAAGTACAGATGCTATGCTCATATAGCAGCCTGGATTGTGATATTCAGGGCATTTTTCAAGGAATTACTATTTGCACATTTGAAAGACTGGAGGTTCAGGAGAGGACAGCTTCTCCATAGCTGTTGGACTGGGTAGGTGATATCCTCAAAGTCCTTTTCTGATCAAAAAAAATGAGACTCACAGTCAAAATTTAGAAGGTGTGTGCATTTCCCAGCTTCACTCTTTTGTCCCTGCGACCCCCCCTCATTTTTGGAGCAAGTGTTTCTAAGTAGGCACAGGGTTACAGGGAGGTGCTTGAATTAAGGCTTCTGGGCCTTGGGATTTACCACCCACCCCTGTTCTCAGCCACCCTGACTAATGAGCCGTAGGCAGCTGCACGCTGCATACATTGACTCTGGGTGATTCCCTGCTTGATGTTCCAGCTCTTTGGGGTCATCAGCTTTTCTGTGCCTCAGTCCTCTTCTAGAAAGACTGCATAGCCCTGAGGGTACTTGTGTACATGGAGAGTGGCCCCAGGAAGGAGATTCTATGGAGATGCCAAGTCCCTTTTTTCAACCCTTCTGATACATTGAAGACAGTGACAGATTTGGATTCTGCTCTAATCTCTCATCACTTGACTTTTAGATGTTGGAACCCTTCTCTGGGTCTCTTCTTGTAATCCCCCTCTCAAGAGCAGTTACAGAGAGGTGGGACTGACTCATGGCACTCTCAGCTGATTCTGCAGCACTGTTGCTAAAGGGCCACACTTTCTCTGCAGGTTGCTGAGATGCATGCAGGGAGCTGCAGTAATTAATGTCAGGCAGATACAGAAGAGGAAAGGGTTGTTTCTAGTTGTGAAGAAGCAGGTTTGGCAGAGGTTCTGCTAAGACAGTTCCCACACTTGAGCTGTAAAGCAAATGCAAATGTTTCATAGTGCCCTGAGCAAATTTCACAAAGTTCAAGCCAGGCCAGCAGAATGGCTCCTCTGAAGAGCCTTCCTCCTCAGCTCCTCCTCACTTTCTTCCCTGCTGCTCCTGTGCAAGAGAGGGAGGCACCAAGAGCTTCCTTTCCCTGGTGGACTGCTGAAAATGTCTCCCTCCACATAAGCCATAAAGAGACAAGCAGAAGTGTGGACAAAAGCTCAGGCTTCTTTTCCTTATATGTAGGGATGATTGCCATTATTAATCTCACAGCAGCAGAGGTAAATATGATAACTACATGACTCAGGATGTGCCTTAAAGGTCATTCTCTATTCCTATCCCAAGCCAAAGGGGAAGAAGGAAAAAAGCCTGTTGTATTCATGTTCTCATTTCTCTCTGAGGTGAGTCACCCTACCAGTTAAACGCTATAAAATGACAAACATTGGTAAATAAGATAGGATTAATGATACTGATGACTCAACTGAAATAAACACACATCAGTCACAGCTCAGCAGCCTGAAAGAACCTTATGAAAAGAAAAAACCTGCTCAAATCAAAGACAAGATGATGGTTGCAAATCTGCTATTAATAAATATTTTTTTATGACAAAGCATTCCACGCAGTATTTATATTTCATTAAGCATAACACAAACCAAGCGACTGAAAACATTACTCATAACAATTGTGGAAAAAAACTGTGAGAACTCTTTTTCATTTCTGCTAGGGCAATGCAATTGCCTCTTTTTAAAAGCAACAAACTTTCCTTTATATAAAACCCTTTTGTCCCCTGGCCTTGAAGATGAGGCTCTATTCACAGATTTGCACCTGTTTTTTAAAGCTAAATCTGAGAAACAGCCTGAGTGCCCAGCCAGCAGAGAGTGCCTGGCTCCCCAAGTCATCAAGGAATTGCACAGCCTAACAGGTGTACAGGTATGGAGTGCAGGGAAGTAAGCCTGCAGCAGCTAGAGGGTGACAGATTGGCTCTTCAGCTGCTGGTGAAAGGACTGTAGCTTTCACCATTGGACATGGGAAACCATGGGACATTTCAGGGCAGAGCAGCCATCATGGTCTTTGATTGCATTGCTCTTATGCCTACAAATATTCCCTAAGGGAAAAGCATGAACGGTGGCACAGCATCATCAGCAATGTTTTATCACCAGCATTTTCTCAGGATATGCTCACCTATGCACCTGTGGCCTCCCCTCTCCAGCAATGGACTCAATAGACCCTGTGCTTCCTGCACATGCTCTTCCTCCTGTATTTTCATTTTTCCTAGATTAATAACTCTCATTCATCTGATAGCATTTTTGTCCCTAAACAGTGTCTTCATCTGGAAGAGTACAAATTAAAAAGACTGAGCCAAAATGAAGCCTAGCTATTACAGGAATTGATGTGTGGGCTTTCTTGCAGGAGGCAATTCTTTTTCTGCCTCTGCCACAAACTCTCTCCCTGATAAAGTCTGGAGATATAAATCTTGCCTCCCAATATGTGGCTCTCACTGAAGTCACCAGCAGGTGTTTGCAGACAGAGGGTGGAATTTGCACATGGGGAAGAATCACTTGCAGTTTGCTTTTCAGAGCAGTTAAGCCTGATCTGTTGGAGATATGTATGTGAGTCATCTCACACTCACTCACTTTTCTCCCCTTCTGAAGAGTGAGAAAACTTCAGTCTAGTAACCACATATCTGCTCTGCAGCATCTTTATGTTTTCTTCTCTGAATGCTTCACAGACAACTTACAGAGGGAGAAAATTTGCACCAAAATATTGAACAGTTTTAGGCCTGATCTTGTGGAACAGAAATTATGGACTTTCCTTCTTGATCACATATCTCAGAGTGTTTTAATATACCAGGATATAAATACAGAGAAAATGAAATGTCTTTGGGTGTAAATCAGAAATAACTCAAAGGAAGGCACTGGAGGATTTTTCGTCATTAATGGCAGTATACACCATATATCACAGAACAACAGACTTCAAGGCAAAACTCTGTTCTCATCTAACATGGTATAAATCCTGAGGAGCTCAGCTCAGCACACCAGTACTAAATGACTGAGCTCAGCTTAGTCTCCCCAGTACTAAATTCATTCAGCTGTGTTTCTGATTTAGCAGCTGCAATGCAAATGTCAGTGCTGAAAAGGCTCTGAGGACACCAGGCAGCTCTGCAGTTAACCTTGAGGCTGGGAAACTTCTTTGGGCAGCTGGCTCTGTCACAGGCTCTGTTCTCTAATTTCCTCAATCCCAAATCAATTTTGCCTCTTGCAAGCATAGTTTATTGTTTTTCCCACAGCTTCTCTCATTTATCAATTCTTCATTACAAGGACAGGCCCTTAGTAGAAGTTAAAAATCTCTGACTAGGTAGAGAAATTAAGTGCTCTGTTATACAATAAATGCAACTTAATCCCCACGTGGCACAACTCTGGCATTGAACACTGTCCATTTCCTTGTTCTGCTTGGCATTAATCGTCCTTGTCTACAGGCTTTTTAAGCAAGAAGACTTTTAGGAGGTAAGTATTATTGGCTATGTGGCCTTGTAACAAAACTCTCCTTTGGAACTTCTGAATGCTTCCCTGGGCAATTGCAATAATTTCAATAGCTCTGTGTCCCCCCCTGAGTTCATATGAAAACAATTAGGTTCTGAGAAAGCATCTACACAGCTGAGCTTCCAGTCCAAAGGAATGAGGAAATCCCTCCTCCAGTTGCTGTGAATTTTACGTAAAATTATCAGTGAGCACAGTCCCAAATACAGCTTCTCCCCCTGAAAATAGTTTCTCCAAGTTAATCTCTAGGACTGAGCATTTTTCCATCATTTATTTAATCTGCTTTGCTTAAATGATTCTTAATAAAAAATTTGGGTTTCTGAATGCTCTGGATTATTATCAAATCATTTACAGACACAAACTGGAATTACAAAAAATAGCCATGGCAGGGGAGTATGATTAAGATGTCTGTTCCAGGTAAAGCATAATTTTCACATTTGAAGAGATATAACAAATAAAAATTTGCAACATGAAGAACTGAATCCTGAAAAAATAAGATAAAACAAGTGGTTTATCACACTGGCACAAATGTTACAAGGGGCAAAGGCAGTCACTGGAATCCCATACTGTGAAACTAGTTATGTTCAAGCAAAGAGCTGCTCCTGCTGCTGCCGCTGGCCTCACCCACTGCTTTCCATCTCTCCTGTGCCATTGTGCCTCTAAGAAGCCTTCTCCATCTCAGTAGTCCTTTCCAAAGAGGAATGGATCCCATCATTTGCAACATCCAAAATAGAATAACTCCTTGTAATCTCAATTACTGCTTATTACCAAGAGAATACAGGTGCCCTGAAGTGCACTTGAATTTTGCCTGGGTAGCTCTTGTCCTTGGAAGGAGTCTCCTGACGACATTTCAGGGCTACTTATGTAATTTCTTAGGCAAACCTCTCTGCATACCAGAGCTGATCAGTACATTTTCTACAAAGTAAAATTTGAAAATTGAAGTATTCGTGTCAAGACATCAGGTTTTGAGAAAGTTTTTTTTCAAGAGTCATATAATTTACATCCTGTTGGTTAGGAGATGGGGCAGATGAAAGAGCTTGGTGAAACTCCTTTCCCTGCACAGTGGAGGAAGAGCTGCAATGAAATCTTTCAACCAGGAGGAGGGATGAGGCTTAAACAAGAGACTCTCACACTCCGGGCACCAAGTGCCTCATAGATAAGGAACAAAAAAGCAGTCTGACACCTTGAAAATCACTGCAAAACAGAGTAGTCATCTTCTAAGTCAGTTCTGCATATACAGCAGGCCTGAGTAAAGTGGTTTCATGCAGAGAGCAGTAATTGAAAACAGTCATTGAAGCAGTAAACAAAACCAGAACCCTAAATATGAATGTGCAGTAAGTGATGGTGTACGTTTTCCTTCAATATTAAGGATTTAAACCCCACAGTGCATTTGCAATAACCCAGCCTTGTTTTTAAAACATTTTGTTCCAGATAGCACAAAACCCCGCTCCCTCCTGGCAAGGAGAACAATAGTTTCCTATTGGAAGCTGAGGATAACTTGTGCTAGGGTGAGAAATTCTGCAAAGTTCAACCAGGGCGCTCACAGGCAAATGGGTTGTAGCAAGAATAGTGGGTCAGAACATTTTTTTTTTTTACTTCTTGTCTGAAAAAGACACCTCCAACAACAAAGAGCCACATAGCAACATGCTCGGGCATTGACTCTGCACTGAGTCAGAGGGAAGAATGCCATTTCATGACTCACCAGCACCACTTATGCTGCATTGTATAGTGCTAAATAATCTAATCTGTCTATCTACTTGAGAGCCTTTAAAGAGCACTAGTATGCAATGTAAAGAGTTTTCATTGGCATACATGAAAGGCATTAAAGTCTGGATCGCACTCAATGGAAAGCTGCCATCATTTCCACTGGGAGTTGGACCAGAGTTTATATATGCAATGCATCATGTTTGGGAAAGCTCTTTGGGGGGAAAAAAGGAGGCTTTTAAAATCAAAAGGTAATAGCTATCAAAGACAGTGGTTTCTGGACAAAGTTTTGTTCTCAGGTATTCTGCGTTATCGGCAGATGCAGATCTTTCTTTGATGTCGATGAGAAACCAGCTCATCAGGGGAGCCCTACACTGACAGCCACATCTTCTCTTGCAGAGGAGGCAGAGGACAGTCGGTCCTGAGCTCCCCGGACAGGCTTTGGGTTTCCCGGCGCTTTCCTGCAGGTGGCACTGCTAAATTTTTTAACAAAACTGAATTTTGTGAACTTGAAGTTCTCAATCGTTTAGTAATCTTATCTGAGTGGAAAACCCAAACCATGGGCGCCATTTCCCTGTCCCAGCAGCATGCCTCACAGAGGCACAAAGGAGCCTGTGTCTGATCTTTTATCCAGTGAAAGTCCAGGGGAAAAAGAAATGAAAGGTCAAGACTTGTACTCGTGTCATCACCTGAATACTTTCCTGCTAGGATCTCAGAGCAGATGGACAATCCTGGATCTAATTTCCTCTCAAGAAGACAATTACAGGATCTCCCTACCTTCTAGGTTACACAGTAATACACAGGTGTGTCAGAGACGTTTCTTGCCTCCAGTGTAAAACCTGTGCTTCTCTTTCAGTTCACAGCCTGGGTTAAATTAGCCATGCTGCCTACTGTTGGCTCCTGCTAGCAATTCCAGTGCCTCACAAACAGTGCTGTAAGATTACCACAAGTGCCATGTTGCTTCTTATCTGGCAGAAGAATCGTTTCTTCTTCTCCAACTCTACTGACAAATACAGATGTTTGCAGCAAACTGAAACAGTCAGTCAAGGAAGGAAAAATCAAAGTGGCAGTGGGAAAAAAGAGCCATCTGGAGGGTAGAGGATAATCCACCCCAAGGACTGTTCACCCCTCATCATCCCTGGGTATCCCATCTCAAATCTCTAGGCCACAGAACTTCAGTGCATCTGCACACAGCATACAGCTGACGAAGAACCACTCATCAAAACATCTCCCTATGCAAGAGCCAAGTTGTCAGCTGGCTACTCAACAATGGGCTGACACTAGAAGGGCAGTCCCAGACAAATCCAAATATGTATGAAAATATCAACAATATGTGTAGTTTCTACTGCTAACACTATCTACTTAACATTTGATACATAACTTCTGAATAAGTTCTCTGAAGCTCAATATTTTTCTCTCTGAATAGTGTATGCAAAACCACAACCTTTCAGAGTCCTGCAAAAGAACTGTGTTTGAGGAGCATCATGTGGTAGGAATTTCCAAGTGTTCAAGAAATTATGTTACAAAAACATCCCTCTCTTGCCCCAGTTATGGCTCTGTCACCATCAGTTTCCTTGATCCCTTTTGTCATCAGATGCCAGGAACAGTAACTAGCAGGGACACATGCGCTTGGAACATCCTACACAGAAAGCCTTGTTCCTTTCCAGGCTATCAGTCCAGAAAAGCTTCCAGTTTCCCCCCACCCTGGCTGCTTTCCTTATGATGGGAAAGGAAGTCAGGCAGTAATCTGAGCACACCAAAATTATAGCTTCTTTGCTGGCCATATTCAAGGAAACATTAGTATAATCATAAGCAGAGGCAAGCTTGTGTCATGACTGCCTTCTTTGTACCTCTTCTTCTGTTAATGGAGGATCTCTCAGCTTCTTATGCCAGCATTGAAAGATGAGAGAAAAAAATATTCCTCTTTTCTTTTTTTGCATCTGTACTCATTTGACAGGCACTCAACCCAAGGACACTTCTTGCCTTCCAAGGTGAAAGCTCTCAAAAAATTGATGCTGATGTATCTTGTAAACCCCTAGTTTTTACTGTCATCATGGGAATCAAGTATCTGGAGAAGAGATTTGACTTATGAGGGATGGCAGCATTGGCAGCTCAAAAGTTCATTCATCCTCAAGAGCATATATATCAGCTGAAATGAGTTTCAAAGGACAATTCTCTTGAACTGATTTACAGGTACACCAGCAGAGACAGAGACACTTCTTTCAATGACATAATTTTATTAGGCCAGGAGCATTTTTGCTACTGCAGCCAAGATTGGGATATTTTTATTTCATTTGTCAGAAGGGAAGCTTTACTTTGCATGCATTTAGCCTCAGGAATAGAGTTTCCTGACAGTATTGCCAAGAGCACATAATTTTTGCAACAGAGGCAACACTGGGAAAATTATGTGCTTCACTGGTCTTGACTGGAGTCCATAAATGCTTTTGCAGCCGTCACAAAGGGCCTGAGCCAAAGTGTCCAGCACAGGTGTTCTGAGTGGCCACATGATTCTAGCACTGCCCTTCTCTGTCCTGAGGCAGAGGCAGCTGCACTGGGCTGCTCGTGCCTGCCAGCACTGGGGCAAGCTGCCCAACTCCACCTCCAAGGAGACAAAGGCGCCTGCAGGACTGCATGCACTGCCGTCACAGGCACCACCTTGGAAGAGACTCTAGAGAGGGTGCAAAAATGCTTTATTTGGATCTACTGGGGATTTTCTCATTCCCAAGCTACAGGCAAACAAGGCAGTCAATGGTGCAGTGCATCAGCTCACCAGACAATCACACTCCCAAAGCAGAAGTATGAGCAATGCCCATGCACAGCAAAGCTGATGGTGACATGACATGAGACAGCTTGTAGTGAGAAAGGGTAAATTGCATAACATTTCCCACCTCCTCAGCAAAGTCAGCACTTCATGAGGAAAAATGAGGTGGCACAGTTTTATATTTCTTAGGTGACATTTTTCCCCCCTCCATGAGAAAAGGAAACTTTTCAGCCCTGGCATTTTCACCTCCAAACTGAGCCTGTGGGACAAATTTTCAGCTGCTGACTCAGACAAATGCCCAGTGCTTTCCATGGGAGTTTCACCCAAGCTATGACTGCAGGATTTGGTCACTATTCTATATGAAGTCATTTTAACTCACATCTATGGCACTGTTCATGTAAGAGGTTGCCAAAGTCCATGTTATTCCAATGTCTCCTCAAAGCTCTTCTTTAAGTCAATGCAAATTTTTCTCTATCCCAAGGGTGGTGGGCAAAAAATTAGAGAACTGTGAATGTGAAAGCTAATTCCTCATTTAAACTTCTCAGAGGAGAATGGGGTTTAAATCTAGGAAACACTAAGTATTGTTAGGTAGGGACCATTTTTTGTGCTTCTTCTGTAACAATAAGCATTTGGCTGAAATTTAATTAATAGCTCCTTTGGATGGAATCATTGGCCCTGTAGAGGATCCCATACTTTGCTGTCACATTAGATTCATGTCAAATACAATGCATTCACATTATGTATATTCTAACAGCAGAGACATAGTCAAACTTTCTTCCAGATACACAGGGCTCAGCCTGACCCAGCTGATCACAGAAATACTTCACCCTGGAGCAAGGCAGGGGGTGGTGAGATCAAAGAATACTCTCGTTTGTCTCAGATGTTTCAGCACTGGGGTTGTTGTACAGCAAGACATAATCGGGTACTTGGATGGCAGACAGCCATCTGCAGCACTGAGGTGAAAATTATCGTGCTATAATTCAAGCCCTGTCATGCCTCATTCCTTAATTATATAGTTGTGATTACAACGGAATCATCTTTCTATAGCATGTCCCAAGCTGACATCACTTTGATTAACAACTCATTTATCTGATTACATAGTAACTCAATAACATTTTGAATTGGAAGGAAACCAGGAAGCCCTTTCATGCCCATTCAGCTTCCTAGCTAGTGTGCATATAAGTACCCTGTAATTTTATCTTCTTTATTTATAGCTTAAAGAATGCTTTAAGGACCTGGGGAATGGAACAAGCAGTAAGGTACAGAGATTTGAAGATAATAAAAAACCTAAGAGCCATGAGAGAAGGAGATAGATCCCAGGGACCTGTAGCATTCCTGCAGCTGGTGCCATCTTCAAGCTTATGTACATAACCATTTGTTACAGAGGGACTCAGAGGCCCCAGGTATGTCATAGCCCTATTATGTTCTGAGCAGGCCTCTAATT
The DNA here is from genome assembly GCF_012460135.2 of Molothrus ater. Lineage (NCBI taxonomy): Eukaryota > Metazoa > Chordata > Aves > Passeriformes > Icteridae > Molothrus > Molothrus ater. Next base: position 142,324,396 of record NC_050478.2, on the reverse strand, counting down.
GAGGAGAGTCTGTTTCAAAGAACTCACAGTCTTAGGCTTTGATTCAGAAAAGAACTGAGGCATTAAGTCTCTGACTTTAGGCTTCATTATCATACCTCCTCTTGCAACACCGACTCTTTCTTTTATGACTCCTAACGATTCCCATAATATGGTGCAGTTCAAATCTTCAAAGTGCTATAAAATATAAGTAAATTAAGCTTTAAAACTGCCCCAGTGAGATCAACAGAGTTGTTTCAAAAGCAGAAACTGAGTCATAGAAATATGAAGTGACTTACCCAAGGCCCCATGTTAAATCATTGATAGTAAGTTAAACAGAGAAATGCTAGTTCCTAAATCTCTGTTAGCTCACCACACCTTGCTATTTTTTCTTTTTTCATCCATTTGCTTTAGGTAACTTCATATATATGCTGTTGGAATAAGAGAAGATGGCCACTGCAAATGACCATACAGCCTTAGCCATGGGTAGGATCCAAGGGAGAGAACTATAGGACATTGCAAGCACATTTCAGCAGAAAGGATGCCCATCAGAAAGGGCTGGTTAAGTGAGATCAGTATTGAACAGAAGTGCACTCATTCCATTGAAATTTCCAGCTAGAGTCAAAGTGGCTGACAGAGCCATTGCTTGGTTCATTCTTCCTACTGGACTTGAGCAGCACTTCAGGGAGCAGGAATGTCCACTGCTGTGGCTGTCATCTCACTGTAACCCAGAAGGCTTTCCATTGCCTCATGTCTCCATACAAAGCTAAGACATTGACCAGAACTGTTGAAACAATTAAAAATCATGTAATCCAAAATCGGTTTTTAAGATCTATGACAATTTTTTTTAAAGCTGATTTTTCACTCCAGCTTGTTCAGAACAGTTTTGATAACAAAATCATGCTTTTCTACATTCCACACAACAGTTTTAGCTGATTAAAATAGCACTCCAGCTTGTAACATCCTGAGGAAAGGGATGTCTGCTGTACATGTAAGGCAGTGGTAACACCTGCCTTGTATGTTGTTCATTGTCAGTTCATGATTATTATTACTTCTCTTACCCTTTATATAAAGCTCTATTCAATTTCCAAGGCATTTCCAAAGCCAATGTGTGGTGAACACATTGTTATCAACTCTGCATATAAATGTTGTGGAGGCATTTCATTAATTGATATCTGCAGGCTGCTCTGAGTTTCCAAGACACGGTTATATCCACTAAACCCCAGATCAAGCCCCTCATGATGAGATGTGCTGCACAAATGCATATGGAATAAGCCACTTGCTGTCAAAGTTCACAACCTGTGTGACAGATCCAATGCAGCAGGTGTGACTATCACGTTCTCTAGTTGTTTCCTGGTCCAATGTCTGTTTATTGACCTCCCTGCAGTTAATCTGTGAATACTTCCCATTTCTCTTCTTAACAACACAGACATGGCATGCAGCCTGCTGCAAGAGAAAGATAAAGTTCATCATGTGGATACTCCACTTGCCTGGAAATGTTTTCCTAAGTGCCACTAGAATTGAAATGCTGTGTATGCATTCATGGCAGATTGCAGTTGAACTGAACACAAAATGGCAGCTGCATGAATACTACAATACCTTCTAATACATTTAGAGGGGCAGCAGAAAGCAAATCATCAGCATTTTACCATCACTGTGAGTTCATGCTGAAATGTAAAACCAGAGCATGATCAATTTTATTAACAAGCAGCAGGAAGAATCCACAAGAAAATTTCTAACCTGCTTCAAAACCACCAGGAACAAATCTCCACTGTACAGCCCATTGCAGTAACAGTTATTTAGCTGTCTCACCACACAAAGCCATCTGGCTTTGGTTTTTGTCCACAACCCAACATTCATTATTTGAAAGGCTGGAAAATGTCTCAGGCCAAAAGTTGTCCAGCTCTGAGCAACTCTGGACAGATTGGGATTGTGGAGTGAGAACCATCATTACAGATGTCGGGATCCACAGATCTTGGTATAAATCCAAACTCGTAACTCATGAACACCCATCCCTCCCCAAATCTGAGCAAATTTGCAGTATCCTGAAGGGCTGAAGCCGCTGCATTTGCTCTAGACATGCTCTGCTTTCTAATGGGGAATAAAAGACAAATCACAGCGAAAACATGATTGTGAAAACTGATTGCATGACCCGTCCTGCTTCACTTCTAGCCCAAGGCATTGATGCTAGGGGAAGACAGCTATAAACAAACTGCACATAATTATTCCATTATTACAGTTCATGCCTACTGCGTGGGTGGGAATTCTTCTCTTCTATCTCTAGTATGTTTCCCTGCCTAGCTTCCTCCATCCCCCATCATCTGTTCGATTAAGTAAGCCAACCAAAGGACATTACCTCAGTGTATTCACAGAGCCTACCAAAGCAACAGCAGACAACGTTTGAGGAACTTTCAGACAGGTGTGCATTCATCTGATTAATAATAATAATAATAATAATAATAATAACAGTAATAACAGCACTCCCACAACCTCCGTGTTCTTTACTTCTTTTCTTTGACTTTCCAGCTATACCAGGTGTAAGTTATTTGCATTTTATTATTATTTTTTAAAAAGCAGTCATTAGGGAGGGTGTGAACATAGAAGCACACTGCATCTGGCTAAAACTTTTGCCAAACTTTGACTCTTCCTTGCATTCCAGGGTTAGGATCAGAGAAATAAGAGCTCTTGTAATGTGGTGCTATAGAAACATGTACCTCTCAGCCAGGGCCTGATTCTTTACTCATTTATATGGATTAAAATCAGGGTATCTGCTTCAAATCAGCTGAACATTACAGAGCTGGAATTGTAAGAAGAAATTTTCTTTTTTTCCCTTGTTTTGAAAAAAAATTAGGGAAATAAAATGAGAGTTTTCATGTGGACAGGTTTCCTTTGCATATTTATTCCCACAAGTACAGAGTTTTGTTTGTGTGGTTAATGACAAGGTGTATTAATTGGGCAAGAAACTATGTATGAAATAGTGACCAACAACCTCCCTAGAATATCCTAGTGCTTCCATCAGTTAAAAGGATTGCATAATGAAACAGAAGTTGGATAGCTCTTACTCTTTCTGTCGAAAAATGGGATGGACTAACTCTTTGTAGGGAAAATCTTTCCCACACCTTTATGACCCAAGCCTCAGTGGGCCTGGCTGGAACAGATGTTGCAGCACTCAGGAGTACCACTACTAGATACTAAAAATCCTAGTTAGTGAATAGTCTTAAATGATAACCTAAATTAGCCGTGTTCCTGAATATTTTGTCTCAGAAGTTGTGCTTTTCTTCCTCCACTTTGATTAACATCACACCAGCTAGGATGGGTACCTCACCCACAAGGACAGGCTACATTAGAGTTGCCAGCCTCATATGTATCTCAGCAATCTGACATTTCTATTGAAACATTAGAGGCCTTGTCCAGTTTCCAAGCCCTTGAATTCACGCTCAGCTTTCAACTTCTAGAGGATCATAGACAGATGTTATTCTACAATAGCAGAGAAATGAGGCAACACCTTGGCTGGCACATCACTACACTTTTCAGATCTGTTCACCTGTAGGGTAGGTGGGTCATTAACTTCTTCAAAGACTGCATTCCACTACCAGCTCTCTTCCAACTGAGCCCTACTTTTTATTAGCATCTCTTTATGGAGTAAAGGTTCATTTCTTCAGCTCCAGCTCACTCCTGGACTGTCCAGCCTGCCATTGTCCTGGGCAAGGTGCTGATGTTTACAGCTGTGCACCATGGAGGGAGGATATGGTGCCATCACAAGTAAATGTTGATTCCTCCTTTGTGAGCTGCTGTAAAGGACTGTGCAAAGTAGAGGGCAATGGAAAGACAGTTGCTTGTTCCCTTAAAGGACGACAGAACACACTGAATTCTGAACACGCAAATCAACTTTCTTGCCCAAAACCAAAGAAAACAGGGCTCATGCAGCTTCCTGATCCCTCAAAATTTTTGCAGTCAGGTTTTGCTCATAAGCCTACATTAAACTTCTGAATTAACAGAAAGTAAAGGATTATTCTCCCTCATCTAGAATTTTCCCATTTTGTGAAAAGAAAGAGATCTCAGTGTAGAGGAGATGGTTGCTCTGCCTTCTGCAGAACTGCTTTTCTCCATCAAAAGAGCAGTATGCTATAATTAGCTGGTCAGGATTTGAAATACAGTTTTAGCTTTTAGATCATTTCATAGAAAGAAACATCTACAGCCTTTTAAACTGTAGTGAAGAAATTATTTATGTTCAGATAAAGACTAACATTTTGTACTTTGGAGTTTGCTAATAGCAAACAAAACTTGCATTTATTATTTGCGAGGTAGACTAAATTTGTGGCAAGACTGGACAAGGATGGTGTGACTTTAAAAAGACCTGCTTTCCAAAGGGCTTCAGAAGACATCTTACTATCACTAAGATCTTCAAAAATGCTGCTCAGCTGACATCTAGAGCCACAGGCAACCAAGTTCATGCCAGAAGCAGCCTCTTCCTTCTGACACTATCAAGCGTTTTTGATAGTATCTTAACTAATGCTCAAATCCTGTCTGGGCAGGATTGAACCTACATATTCTCCCACTTGTCTCCAAGGTTCCAAACCAATAAATATATTCTAGGTATATTCTGTACATGGACCCAATTCATGGCCAGGCCTTGTACAGAATACTACTGGTGAGGTGATTTTATATTTATCACAATACCAGTTTAAGCCAATCCTAGGTGATTACTTTTAGAATGGGGGATATCTATATTTATCCCCTTTTCCAGCAACTCAGGATGTGGAAGAACAGAAAAACAAGTGTCTTGTCTCTTAAATGATAGACCTAGCTCTGAATACCTTGGTACTAGTGAGAAGACATGTCCTTCTCTTCAGCGGGCAAGAATTCTAACAGCAAAATCCCACACAGTCTATACCAGGACTGTCCTGGAGGAAGGTACCCCATTCAAGGGACCCAGCTGTTGAGCTCTTTTCCCCCATTTCATGCAAGGTAAGGAAGTCTGAGTGGTGAAGAGCCCAGAGTCAGGGCACCGTGAGACAGCAGGATGCAATGTCCATGAGCCCATAAGGAGTTGGCCCAAAGGGCCTTAGTAGTATTTCACAGAGAAATGAAACAGACTGTGACCATTGCAACACTTGACACCAGAACCTGCAAAGTCAGCTGATTTTGCGGAAAACTTGCTGGTGAACAAGTGTTGGCAACATGTGCTTGGTACTTGCATGTGCTTTGAAACTGTAACATCTTAAACACCAGACTGAATGTGCTGTAAATGATTCATTTTTCTCTTTCCACTATTTTTAATAAAACCACATTGCTTGTTAGAGAAAACCCTCTCCCAAGAACCTCTATCAGTAAAATCAGTGAAGCATACAGGTGCCCTTTTCTCTGTTCAACAGCCTCTTTCAAATTCCTCTTTCCAGCCCTCCAGTTGACAGAAGAAGCTAAGTGCAGCCTGACCCAGTACACAGGAACTTCATTCTGGTCCTGGACTGCCTGACCTTCATCTTCATGGGAATCCATTTCCGTCTGTGGCTCTGCAATCCCTTGCTCTTGTTAGACTAAATTCTCCTAGAGAAAGACTGCTTCTCATTAACATGAACTCTTTTACTTAGTAGAAGTCTGACATAAACCCAAGAGTTTTAATGCTTAAATGATGTAACTGCCCACCTAGGGGAATTTAAAGAAGCCAACTACTAATGATACATTCAAAAATGATCCTCAGGCTGGAACTTCTTTAAGCTTTGGAGCAATATCAAGAGCCTGGAAATAATTCCCAATATTTCATTTGTATGTCTTGATTTTCCAGTTCTGATACAAATGCAGCCAGCAGTAGCTGGATTCCAAGGAGGAGGCCTGTATACTGCCAAGAGAGATGATTTTGTGCAACCCTTATCATTCAATTTACAAGAGATGCCCAGAAAAGAAAAGAAAAGTTAATAAGCATCTTTTAACACTCAGCGGGCTGCAGGAGAGGCTTCCTGGGTGCATGTGAAGTCTGCAGTGTCTCAACCTTGAATGCACTGTCTGTTAGAAGTGAATTGCACAAGCTCAGATTTCCTCAGAAAACAGCAGTTTGTTACTGTGGGCCTGCAATAAGTTGCTACAGCACTGAGAAATATTCCAGATAAGCAAAATCTTCAGAATGTAATACAGTGTGATTGCTTTCAGGAAATGTTACAATGCTGACCCTGCTACATCTGAGTGAGTCAGGTTTGCATGGCAGGCAACTGGTCCCCGTGGGTGGGATTTCTTCACTCTCCAAAAGTCAGACTCCAAGAACTGCTCTAATCACCATGGGCTCACTATTTCACAAACAGTGAAAAACTTCACAAGCAATTTCACCCCAATTACTTCTTCCCTTTGACTTAATACAAAAGATAAAATTTGTCTGCATCAAACACACATTTATGTACCCTGTATTGTAGATCCAGAGATGGCTAAACCAGCACTAAACCTTGAAGCTGGAATCAAGGCCATCATGATTCTTTCCCCTTTCTTGTGTTCACACTGCCCAATTCAAATGCTTTCACACATGGTTTAGCAGTCTGAGATGCAGGGATATAAACTGAGATACAGACCATCACACCTCCCTTCATAGAGTGTGACTGATGCTTTCAAGAGTTAACTTTGAATGGGAGATTAATAATACTAATGGATAAAGGTTTAAATGTCAGCAGTAATCCTAAAGCCTCCACACACTAAGAACCAAACCAAACAAGCAAACAAACAAAAACCCAAATCAACAAACCAAAAAAAAAATCCAGTTACCTTCATTTGATTCCTTCTTAAGCAGCTGTACTGCAATTCAATGACCACAGCTGGAGAAAAATAATAAATTTTCAGTCAGATCCTTGATTTTCAATTACCTTTAAGCAGGGCAGTACCAAGGCAGAGGGTGAACAAGGTAACAAGGTGACAAAGTAGTTAGGTAACAAGACAAGGTGAATCTGAAGATTCATTGAATATGCTTTTCAGTTATGATGAAAGTCTTTTTGATGGAATGATGGAACCTGCAAGATATTTTGCTAATAAAATATCATCATCTTTTTTTACTAGTAAGTCTTGATTTCTAAGCATTAGGCAGAAGATTGAAATATGCTGTGAATTTCAAACACTCAAAAAATATATCCCAAAAAATCCTAAGATATACATCTGCTTGACATCACTGTTTGTACTGACAAAATTTGGCCTGGCATCTAAATCCAGGTACATCTTAAAGTCTTTCCTATGTCAGATTTCTGAGCCATGTGCCCAGTACACGAGATAACAAAAATCATCAAAGAGACACTAATTTTGCAACCAGGAGCAATAAATCTCATAATTCTGTAGGATTTTTTTTCTCCTTTGGTCAACCCAGTAAACTCTCCTTACAGTTTGATGACAAGGTTTCTGATCCAAGTAGAAGATCCATTAGAAAATTTTGGGGACATAAAGTTCTAAAAACATGAAAATAATTTTGGATCAATAAGACAAGTAGGAGCAACACTAGAAGCAATAGTAGTGAGATCAACAAACAGGATTGCTGCTTAGTTGAACATGGGCATGCTAACAACAGAAAAGGACTCATGTTTTGAAGGATTAGGTAAGCAGCATTATTTACCTACAAACATGAGAAAATAAATATATAATTCACCAAGCCTCTCTCCTTCCCCCATAAAGTAGCTTTCTCATCAAATATTGACTGAAAAAAAATGTTCCTTGTACTCTTCAACTGAACTTTCTAGTCCCATTTCAGTTGTTTCTTACAACCCTTACTCAGTTTGCTCTCCACCAGTGGGGAGGCTTGGGGTGCACCAGGAGCTGGGAGGGGACACAGCCAGGGCAGTTGACCTCATTTGACCAGAGGTATATCCCAGGGGATACAATATGGCATCATGCTCAGCACATAAAGCTGAAAGAAAAACAAGGAAGGGGGAAGGACTTTTGAAGTGAAGGTGTTTGCCTTTCTAAGTCACCATTACACTTGATGGAGCTCTGTTGTCCTGGGGATGGCTGAACACCTGCCTGCCCATGGGAAGCAGTGAATTTATTTCTTCTTTTGCTTTGTTGTATTTTGCTTGCATGTGCAGCTTTTGCTTTGCCTATTAAATTGTCTATATCTCCAATCCACAAGTTTTCTCACTTTCACCCTTTCAATTCTGTCCCCTATCCCTTTGCAGGGGCAGTCAGTAGCTGTGTGGTGTTCAGCTGCCTGCTGAGGTTAACCCATGGCAGGGGAGGAAGCACCAGAAACTGCTCAAGCCCCAACTCTCAGCTCTGTGTGCTCACAATGGCCTGCAAAGCACTTAAGCACCTGCTCAACTCAGTGCACAGGTATATCTTCATTGACTTTGCTAGGACAGGTATGCCAGGTATGCAACATCATAGGGCAAAGCTGTTCACACAGCAGTTTTCAAATGCTTCCCTGTTAAATTCAGTTTCTCATGACTCTAAATATTCATCCAAAGAGTTTAGTATCTGTTGAGTCAGGACGCCACTTGTAACCCACTTGGGGCATGACCTCTAGTGTCAGAACTGTCCTAAAGCCCTGTGAGCACACAGCGAGTTTCTGTGGTGATTATATGTCAGTGTGTGACCACTACACAAGCAAGGGAAACCTCCCCTCTCTCATTACTGAGGCTGGTTTGGGCACTAGTCCAGTTCTGCCAAGTCCTTTATCTTCCCAAGTAGTTAGTAATCAGTTTGTTTCCACCTCGCCCATATTTACTCTGGTAGCTGAACATCATCCCAATAAGGTGAGCAGCTCATTTGGTATTCCCTTTCCTAATTGGAGCCTTTAGGCATCAGATCATGTTCGTGCAAGAGAGCAGAATAACTCAAAGTTATAACTCCAGTTACAACTCCAGTCCTAGTTGATTGGGGCAGTAGAGAGCATTGATACATATCATCTGCTGCATTTAAGATTAATTGGTTGCTGTGACCCAACACTGCAGATGAGTTTTAGGTACCATTTTATACCACTGGGATAGAGCATTCCCATATATCTGAAATATCTCGCATAGCTCCAGTTTCAGCCTATGATTCCAAGCACAATATAACAAATTAACTAACCAAAGGAGCTAATAATCAGATGTCTCATGCTAAGAGGCTAATAGCAGAAAATTAGCACAAAGGAAAATGTCATCTTAAATGACTGCGTAACTGTTAGATAGTCCAGAAGAGGACTGCTGGAACCAAGTATGTGCACTCTGTTGCAGCAGAGAAGGATGATCAAAAATCAAACGTTTGTCCAGAATGGAAATTTTTACTTTGCATTCATGAAACACTTGTAAAAATAGATTTTTACACTTTCAAACACATACCATCTCGTATTTTGACCCTCGTTTTCCATGTAGACAAGTATTTTCTTAAAAAATCAACACTGTCAGATTCATTAGCTGAAGTGACTAGACTACGAGCTAGGCAGTCCTTGAGGCTCCATCTATGCTCTGCACTGAGACAAGACTTCTCAAAGGCAATTCAATCCCATCCTAAGCAAAGTAGGTTTTGTCACCTGGTATTTTTTTTCTTTCCCTTTAATTGAATGTTGCCTTGTTGTTTTATAGCTTGAGAGGTTAAATAGGAACACCACCACCCTCCCTTTGACTTTCTCTCTCCCATTCATTTATTTGTATAACTCTTAGTCATCTACTCCCTAACAAAGTAGTCCTATTCTTTTCAGTTTCTTCCTGAGGGAAGTCTGTCCATGCTTAATTATTTTTGTTGCCTGTTCTCAACCCCCCCGTGTTTCTGCTGTCTCCTTTGTCAGGGCAAACTGCAGTTGGTAGTCCTGATTGTAGGGCTGACAATTCACACTAACAATTCACACTATGCTGACTAGTTGTGCAAGACATTCAAGTTAGGGGAAGAGAAACTCCACATATCTTGCGTAACTAACCAAAACCATGTAAATTACTACTGAATATGCAACTAGGACTGCTCTGCTTCCTACAGCAAAAACAAAAAGGATGGGAACTTGTTGGTAGGCTTTTGTGTGTGTCCTGCTTCAAAGCCAAGAAGAGCTGAGGCTGTAGGAAGAAGCAGGAGCGCTCCACAGAAAATTTAAATACAGTCTCAGACAGGGTGCCTTACTCTCTAAGCCCCCTGCTTGTCCTGTTTCACTGTCGTGGTTGTTACCTCACAGTCCCTTCTCCTTCCCTGCAACCCCTGCCTGCCAGCCTGAACCCCAAAGCAGCTCCTACCACTCCCAGCCAACAGCCCCTGAAAAGCCCTGCTCTCTTACTCTGCCAGACTCACCTTTCTACTTCGAAATCCCCTCTCAGCCCATCCCAGTGGCATAGACATCCCACCCCAACCCCATCTCTCATCCCTCCTCAGATCTGCCCTTGATGAAAGACAGTGGACAGCTCAAGCAGGCAGCATGTCCATAGGAGGAGGAGGATGCCCTCTGACAGACTTTGCCCTGGGGAGGGCAGTAATTGGGCTGACAGGGCCAATTACCACAACTGACTGTGTCCCTGACCTGCTCTTCCCACATAAACAATTTTCAGTCTTTGCTCTGAAGGACCCAACTAAAACATGGGCCACACTTCTCAAAAATTCTCCCTCAATGGCACCTGAAAATAGACGAAAAGAACATGTCAAATGAAAAGCAAGAGCTGTTGAAGCCCTCAAAACTGCCTTCATTCCGCCCTTCCCCTCCCCCTCCTTTTTTTTAAGCAGCTGAGTTATTGTCTGACTGGATGGAAATGTGATGCTCTGTCATGCTGTTCAGACCAAATGCAGGTGGAAAGCTGCTCACAAAAGATCATCAACCCACGAGTGACTAACAGTGAAAAAATGTGACTGATTTCCAGCAGTCTGGGTGTGGATTACTGGCACCCGCAGCGAGATGGCCACAGGAGGGGAGGCTTTCCCGTGAACCAGTAGCAGGCTGGTATGTCCTTCTAAGCTGGTTAAATAACACAGTATTGACTCTGCCCCGTGGCTGGGCATCTTAGGTAAGAGTGAATTGTGAAATCCCAGCCCAATATTACCCTTGACACTTGCTTTTGAAGAAGTTACCACAGAAACCTCAAAAGCAGGTTTCAGTGAAACACACAAGGCTTTAGTCCTGCACCAGCCCTGTACGAGAAAGTGTATTTCATCCTTTCCAAGCCCCCAGAACTCCACAGGGGTCCTTGTCCCAAAGTCAGAACTGCCTTGATCCCATGGAAATCCCCATGGATGCAGTGAGACCATAAACCCCCAGAGGAGTCTCAAGCTGAATCTGAGAAAAGAGCTGGTTGAAAACATCAAGTAACTGCCATGCGTGTTTACAAACCCTAGTCTAGGTCTGGGTATCTGGCTGATGAATAGGGATGGCAGCAGATGGCTGCAGGGGTTCCCATCTTCACCTTTGAGCCCTGCCCCTGCTTCGAGACAGCTCAGCTGCTGGTGTGGCAGTAATTGAACCACTGAAAATTACAACCTGGTGCATTAAGTAGAACCAAAGCCAGTGCCAGTTTTTCTGTTAATATTACTGGTCTGAAAACTGTGCTGGTTCAACATCTGCTTCCCAAAGAGCTGAGCCACCTTCACAGCCTGAATGAACACTTCCGAGAGAAAGGTGGGGCAGACAGCCGGCGGCAGGAATCACAGCAGCCATCCCCGGATAAGTCATCACTGCCCATGAATCAAAGGGCTTACAAACTGGATCCAAGATGGGATGTAAAATATTACACATAGCTCTAATAACTCTGGGGGTTTTTGAGCCTCATGATGTATGGCATTCCCCCGTGGCACAGACTAAATCCATGACTGAATGCTTTCTAAGAAGCTTAGGAAGTGATTGTATAAAATTAGTATTAACAAGTTTCACTATTATTAAATGGAAAATTAAAGCTTTCAACACTTAGCTATTCAAGGTGTTTGCTACGCCAATGCTCTGTAATGCCCTCATCAACAATAATTATCATTACGGTTGCTCCTTAAAAGCTGGGGAAAAATGCATAATCTCTTGTAGTATAATCCACTTTCCTAGAGCAGGCATGAATTTAAAAATCTATTAAGAATGGTGTGTACAGAAAGTAATTTCCTGTAAGATCACAGAATGGCTTAGCCATAAATAGAGAAAACTCCATCAGTTAAGTTGCAAAGGATAATCAGACATACCCTGTCCCAGATTCATAACTTCAATTTATCTGTTTGGCTGACTTCGCTTCACTTAGCATATTATAGTTTGTGGTTCCAGTGTACCAGGATACTTAAGGAAACCAAAAACCATGAAGGATGTTTTCTTTGCACCACATTTTGGTAATTTTAAAAATTATGAGTTTTATTCTCCCCTTTTTCTCTTATTTTTTGAGGTCCTCAGCACTTACAGGCTTCAGATCCATTGTGTTACCTTTAGCCTGGCAAAAAGGCACAAATTTCCCCTCCTGGGCCTGCTAAGACAAACCAAAGGAAAAAGCTAATATCACTGCCAGCAGGACAAAGCTCTACTACCAGAATAAGGGGCAGTAACTGTTGCTGTGTCAGAGACTCAGAGTTGTCCTCTTGCAAGAGGAGAAAAAGAGGGTAAAAATGCCCCAGGGCTACAATGAGGCAGCAATCTGCCAGGCAGTCCAGAGAGCTTTATCTGAGTAGAGAACAATGGAGAGGGTCCCTATAGTTTTCCTATTTTGCAGATGAGAACATGGGGACCAAATTACTTAAGGCCATCCAGAGGGTCAGTGGTAGGGCCGGGACTAGTTTTCTCACAGCCTCTGATCTGTACACAGTTTTCTAGAATACCAAATTCTACATATGGCATTCAAAGTTAAATGATAAGGCTTGAGACATCAAGAACAAAGAACAGTTCAGATTTGCTGCTCTGATGGATCCTTGACTGCCTTCTTTGCTGGTATTCATAAGAAAGGAACAAGAGGGTAAAGGAGCAAGCTAAAATCACCCAAAAAACTTTCAGATTCTTGCAAATATTTGTGTGGGAAAAAGTTTTGTGGGACAGCCCCATGTACACTGAACAGAGAGGCAATAAGTTCTCAAAGGCGGGGCAGTCCGCCAGGGACCCAGGGAAGGCTTTAACGGATGAAGCTCTATGTTCAGCAGAGATTAACTGAATGTGAGATGTCTGAAGTGAGACACTTCTGTCTCAGTCTACATCAGAAGAACACACCTCTGTGCTCCCAGGATTGTCAGTCTTGAGTTGTTCCTGAAGTGAAACTCCCAAACCAACTTTTTCTTATTAAAACAATAATTTAAGGAAAAAACTTAATCATACAGCTATAGTTCTTGGGTTCAGATTTCTGAAATTTTTGTGTTGGGGGAATGGAATGGCCTTGAGTTTAGAACTCCTTTGTGACAAAGAAAAAATGCTGCACCAATGTATGTGCAATATTCACTAGCCACCTTCTAGACAACACTGGCAAGCTTTCTCCAAATGCTTATTATAGGAGGCACAGTCCTTGCTCTCTTGAGTTTAGAACTCCTTTGTGACAAAGAAAAAATGCTGCACCAATGTATGTGCAATATTCACTAGCCACCTTCTAGACAACACTGGCAAGCTTTCTCCAAATGCTTATTATAGGAGGCACAGTCCTTGGTCTCTTCTTAAGATGCTGTGTAGCCAAATATACCCCAGAAATGCAAATCTGAGAATCCTGTGAAGTGCCAACATGAGCAGAGGCTGTGACATACCCCATATGTCAGTCCTTGGACACTTCTGCCTATGTCCACCCGTGGAAACTGAGGTATCAGTAATTCTCATGATCGCCTCAGCACAACTCTTCCCTCTCCCCCACACTCAGTGCAAAGCACTTTCCCTGAATATCCTGGCCTAGATTTTGCCATCAAATATCTTAGTGCCAACTCACTTTTGATGAAATGGGGTCTGTTCTTTCATAAAAAGAGCTTTAAATAAATCTCCTATGTGAATACTCAGGGTACAACAAGCAGGAAAAATCGGATTTTCAGGAGCCCTCACTGTTGTTTTTCATTAAAATTAGAAGCAAATGCTCCCATTAAGCTTGAGGAGAACACTGCAACCAGTGCTAAGCTATTTTAAAATATCCTGTCTGTATTGACTAAAACCTACGGTCTTACTCCAAATGAAAATCAGTTCCATGCAAGAGGCTTAAAGGAACTAGACTATGAAAAATCCATAAATTAGCTCATAGGCTAATCATCTCTTCAAAGTCCTTCTTATTTGTTTCCTTGGAAATGTAAATGCAGCCAGAAGAAAAAGTCCTGAAGCTCATGAAAGTGCTCTCTCTATAACTACATGAAAAAGATCTGAGGATTTAAGCAAACGATGAGTGCTCAGTAATAACCTCTTCAAAGTGTGCCCTGTATACTAATGTCCTTGATTGTGATAGTCAGAGGAATAATAAAACTATACTGACTAAGATTTGCTCATTCAAGTGGTGCCTGCTTGAAGCTAATTCTCTGCATGGAGGTCAAATTCAAGCCACTAAAAAACTAATTCAAGCCACTATAAAACTAATAACCAGATAGTGCAGTGGTTGGTTGAGAATCCTGCCAATGTTTCTAAAAGATATGGTTGATGACTTTCTCTTGGTTTTAATAGGTCTCTCTTTTTCCTGTTCAGATTGTAAATGAAGAGGATTTGGAGGAATGGAGCTTTAGTCTGCCCGATTTAATCCAGCATAAACCCCTTCTTCCACAAGGAGATACCAAGTAAGTGGTCAGAGGCCACTGTGAAACAAATTGTTGGGAACATCTGGGAGCAAATTTCTCAGAAGATCATTGTTGCACAGGATTTTAAAAGGAATGATGAATTCCCCTATAATAGACACAACTGAGATTAATGCATTCTGGTTTAAATCTGTATTTCCCTTCATATTTCCCCATTTTACAGAATTTATTTCATTACATCTAATCTCAGGAACACTGACACAGACACTTTCTATTTTTGTTTGGATTTTCCTACATGACAGGCAGAATTTTTAAAAAAGCAACACACCTTCTGTTATTTTGCTAATCAGTTATATTCTCAGATTCCCTCATTGCTGAAGAACCTGTTGATTTTACTGAAGTATGAGTTCTTTCCACTCAATTAGCAAAGACCAATGTTTTAAATGTATGTAATTTTTAATGTTTTCAGTCCTCTCTTGTGTAGACACAAAAATGCAGTTCCTATTCTTCCATGCCACCAAAACAAAGCTATTCCTAAAGAAGCCTTCTCCTATACAAGCATTTGTGTCTACCTCCTAACATCCCTAACCAAAACCTGACCTGAGAATTAGGCCACCCTACCACTCTACCCAACACTATATCAAGACATTCTGAAATTACTTCTTCAGCAAATGTATCATATTATACCTCTTTTTGTCAGACAAAGAGAGCATGACTGCCCACTTAGATAGTCCTAACTACATCTTCCCAGAAAGTATAGCAGCAGGGAAATGTTCAAGCTTCCCTCTGGCAACTGAGGCTCCCAAGTCCCCTGAGCATGAAAAGGGCAAAACCCCATACTAGAAAGCACAATGTCACTTGATCTCCAAAGGGTTATTTATTGCCCACATCACAGAAGCATTTTCACAGCACGTTCCCCAAAGAAATTCCCTCTCTAGGACTTCTGATGCCTTTGCTCAGCCAACTGGGAAGCCCTTGTGGATAATAAAACAAAACTACACCGTAGTTCCTACCCATGCATGGCTCTAGGAGAGAAAAGCTAACCTCCCTAGGCACCTTTGCCATCTCTCGGGAGGCTTTTAGGAATGTGGAGTCGCATGTACTTTTCTATTCGATGGGAAAAGAATAGCAAGACATCTAATAGTCCTCTTGCATGTTTACAAAGAAAGTAAATTTAATCTGTGCATCAGGAATTTTGTCCACCCTCTTATTCTACTCCTTTCCACTGAAGGGTTGGCTTGAGGAAGCTTGGCTGTCGCCAGGGCACTTGCACTCTTACGCTGCCTTCTCTGAGAGTCCATCCTGCCCAGATGAGCTCTCCAGCCCTGAGACAGCAGAGGGGACCATCCCCTGCCCTGCCAGGCTCTCGCTGCAGCAGCGCCAGCTCCGCTCTGCCACCCATGTCAGACCCCACTCCGTGTTCACTCCCTGCTCCCTGCCAGGGTGTGTCAGTGCCCACCCCAAACCAGGACGGCTCTCAAAGCTTAGCCTCCTTCCAGTCAGGGCCCTGACTGCTGCTTGCAGAGGGTCCTCCCTGGCATGACCAGCACCCTCCCCATCCTTCAGAGACCACACGCAGGGTGAAGAATGTCCCACCCTGAGACAGCTCCCAGCCCACTGACTGTGACAGTCATACTGGAGATGTGGCTCAGACTTCCTCTGGTAAAGGGATGGAGGTTATATGTCCCACACCACAGGAACATCTGGGTGAAACTTTTAGAAGGAAGTTCTGACTTCATATGTGTGTTCTGTGATGTCTTCTGACTCAGGTCCTAAGTGATAAATAGGAGCAGGGGGAATCATGGATCATGGAGGGGTGTAGGCACTCCTCTACTCAAAGCAAAGCAGAAGCAGAAACAGAAACAGAGCAGACATGCCTAGAAGCAGAGTTCAGGGATTCCCAGAACTTTGTTGGTAAAAAGCTGGTGTCTGCTAGCTTTATATACCTCCTAATTTGTAGTAGATTAGTTTGTTTAATGTCTGGGCTTGCTCTTCTCAAGGGCTGAGTTTTCAATGCT
Source organism: Molothrus ater (assembly GCF_012460135.2). Taxonomy (NCBI): domain Eukaryota; kingdom Metazoa; phylum Chordata; class Aves; order Passeriformes; family Icteridae; genus Molothrus; species Molothrus ater. The sequence continues at coordinate 142,307,849 of NC_050478.2, read as the reverse complement.
GAAGTTGTGCAGTGAATTCATCTTGACTATAATTAAATGGCTGGTGTACTAAGAGCACCATACCAGCATCTGGGAGAGTCACGTTCCAGTCCCTGCTCCAAACAGTTGTGTTGTTTTTTTAATGTGAAACAGAAGCCCACCATCCAGAGGCATTCATAATGATTCCCAAAGTCCCAGCTGACATGGAGTTGCATGCATATCCCAGGACTCCACCACCACCCAAAAGCAGATCTGAGTCCTGGCTTCCCACATGCCATAAGTGCTTCCCAGCATTCTCATCCTCTCAGACATCGGTGGATTTTTTTCATATGTTATTCCTGAGACAGACTGGACCATCACAGACAAACAGGTAGAAGTACACCTACCTTGTGAATCTCATTAATGAAGAAGCACACCATGGCCTGGTTTCTCCAGAGTAATCCAGAAATGCAAACATAGAAGCAATGAAGCAACAGAGACATTCCTGGAAGAAATGGTACTCCTCAGATACAAAAAAATGAGAGAGATGTTTTGAGAGCTTAACTTGACAATTAGCCATTTAAATGTGCCTTTCAAGCTTATCTCCATGCTTCTAGATCATGAAGATCTTCAATGTACTTCTACCTACAGTAGCTCAGCACGTTTCTACACTACCTGTGTTTGTTCAGTAGAAGAAATACTGATTTTGTTGTCCCCATACATCACCCTTGCAAGGACTGGAGCTGAGTAGAAATGAGCTCATTAAAAACTGGTAAATAAGCTATTATATCCATTAAATGTGTGTATATACATGCATGTAGTCAGGCAGGACAATTAGGTTCAAGGCATCATTATATCCTACACTTTAGACACAAATATGACTCTGGATCCTGCCTGGAAAAGATAACTAGATGAAATGGAAAGTGGTTACTGGGTTGAGGGGTGCTATTCCCTAGCATATTACACAATTACTCTCTTTCCTGGAGCATTATAATTAACATCACAATCTTGCACACAGGTAAATACAGGGAGAATACTTTTGTGCTACACTCCTTTAGGGGCTTTAAAGGCATTTTTTCAAAAGCATTCAATTTTGATCTCTGCTTCCTGTTAAAATGCAGAGAATTTGGAGCAACACTGGGATAAGCAGAGAGTTCAGAAATGCTCAACAACATATTCAGAGCTCTTAATACACTTCTGTTCTTCATAATGGGTAGAGGAGAGGAGGGAGAAGTAGTAAAACTACATGGTCATAATCCCTTTTTGATTTTTCCTCAGCTCCTAGGGATACAATCTTAATAGAAGGGCAGACCAACTAGAGAGCATGTGACATCTGGGTGAAAAGTTTCTTGCACTCTGGGATGGTAAGGAGCAGGCTAAGTTTTGAAAGCAGACTCTTTGACACAGGGTCTTGCATTTGTCTTGCTGTCACGTTGTTACCACACCAGATCACACTGTGTGACATAACCAACAAACCCTGTTGTAACCTGCCCTAGCATGTGTCATGGGAAGGCAGCCTGCTGCTTGCTGCTTGTGAGGGTGCTTCAGGAAAAAGGCAATCCTGCTACTTCCCTGCATTCTGAAGGTTACCAGAAAGGAAGTCAAACATAAAGACCTGCTCCCTCCTGCCCATCCACAATCAGCTCCAAGCAGTCATCACTTGTCCCCCAGAACATTTCAGAAATTCCACAGCACACAGCAATATAACACCGTTGAAATGGAGTAACGTCCCATGAAGAAAGAGGCTGCCTGTTGAAACCTACTATTTCATATTCAAGTAGGAGGTGGTATAATAAGCACACCACAGCAGTCCTGGCAGTGCTCATCAGGGAGGACAAATGAACTTTTTAGCGCTGACTCAAGGCATTTAAATATTGTCTTCCACTGAAGTTTTCACTAATCCTCTTCGCACCTTGCCTTCTTCACAGCAGTGGAATCAGTTGGCAAGTGAAACCAAGTAACTACTCAGAACCTGCAAACTTTTCCCTTTCCTTTTTGCTACATTCCACAGAAATTGCCAGTTGCCTCATTTTGTGGATGTCCCCACAGATGACATTTAAACAAGCACTCTCCTGATTTATCTTGTCCCCGGGGGATTTCCAACCTATGTGGACTGTGTTTGTGGATGACAAAATACATTGTCATACCTCAAATTAAACACATTAAACTAAATTACTGTCTCTCATGCTCTTTCTCATTTGTAAACTAGTAAATATGTATCATTGTTCCTGACATCTTCAACACCACAGACTCACCTTTAAATTCGGAGAAATAAATCCTGTCCCACAGCTCAATAAGGTTCTTTTTATATTCACCAAGCAGGTCTTTCACCTCTAGGTGCCAGCTCAGCCAAATGGTGAGACATTCCCTTGCACCTTAGCATAAGGGTGGATTTCATCCAGCAAGAAAATTTTGCTTCATAGTGAACAGAATTTAACTGTGAGCCATGTAGGTAAAGAGTCAAATTATTTCTCTTCTCAACACCCTCCAAAACAGCTTTTTTGTCAACATGAGGTATTGGGAAGAAAAGATCACTCTGTGCAATGTTATGTACAGACTCCTCTGGTACCTACTTATCCCACCAAAAGCATCATAGTGCACAGGTGAGATCATCTGTAACCCAGTCATTGCAGAAGAACAGAATATTCACATATTTCAATGTTTATAGTTTAGGGTGACAAACTAGAGTGAACAAGACACAGGTCACATTCTCCCACCCAACCTGCATTGCAATGCCCTGAGCTCTGACTCACAGGTCCTCATTCCTCCACTCCCTTGCTGAATTTCCGCAGCAGACCATACAGTGTGACCATGACAGAGCTCCTGGCAACCAGCCTGTGTCTCTGCCTGCTGCAGCACACAGGGGCCATGAAAAGCCAACAAATCCCTGGGTCCTTTCATCAGGTGCTGAGAGTCCTTCAGTGCACCAAGGCAGAAATTTCACTGCGTGCAGGAGCAGCCCAGAGGGACCTCAGTGTGAGTGGCACGGGGAGAAGAGCAGCTCACCCCTGGGTGTGCAGCAGTCACTGAAGTGAGCAGCTGTGGGTACTGGGATTAGTAAGAGCTGGGATGTGCAGCTATCTCGGTGAGAGAAGCAGATTGGATTGCAGCACAGGTTACTGTTCACATATGTGCAGGGAGAAAGACAGTGTTAATGTTTCCAGGGACAAATGGGCATGGCCACAGCCCAAGCTCTAGAACCAGGCACCTTCAAGAGCCCCAGGATGCTGCAGCCATGGGCAGGTAATGAAGGAGAGGGGTGCTGTGGGCTGAGGCTTGGAGGGAGTAGGACTGACATTGCTGCTGGGCCAAAGGCCTGACAGTGGTAGAGGGACTCTACAGGCAACATCCTTCTTAGCTTTGAGGCTGCAATGTGAGGCAGATGCTGCTGCCACCGTGGCCACAGACATGAGGCAAGGCTGGGATGGTGGCTGGCACTTGGGTTACGGGGTTGACAGGGCCCTGTGCTGGTGGCACGTGTGGGACACTGACACAGCCACTGCAGCCAAGCAGCCATCTGCCCTCAGGAGCAGGACTGCGACCAGCAGCTGCAGAAAACAAAATCTCTGCTGCTGGCAGGAAACCTGCCCTCCTTGCACTGCAATCTCATGGGATCACCTCAGAGAAAATGGCCGAGTGCCTTGGCCAGCGCCCACGCGGGGCAACAAGGGCCAGTGCAGGTGACTCAGGCCGTGCCAGACTCCTCTCCCTCAGCAGCAGAGCCTGCCCCGTGCTGCAGCAGCACCCACTCACCCCAGCCATGGGCACCACTGGGCTCCACTCCACAGGGACCCCTGACAACATTTTTAAGGTTTTAGCGCCAGTAAACCCTCCCAGCTCCAGCATAAAATCCTCTCAGCTGTTACAGGAGCTTCTCAGTGTCACAGAATCCCACCTGCCCCAGAAGTGCCAGGCTTCATGCAGCCCCTCTCGCCCCACTTTGGTTTCAATGCACAGTTTTGGTGAATGAAATGGGAGCAAATTGCTTTTAATTATACTGCTAAGTTTTGTTTTCCACGGTTTTGTCCATGTGCAGCTCCTACTGCAAATCCCCATTTCCTACAGGGTCCAGGCTGCTATAATTATTATTAGGTAAGTTAAGATAAAGGATAGATGCCTAGCTAATTTATCAGGGATCCAAGAAGGAATGCACCCTGAATGTTGAGGCATGTGACAGTTAAGGTCTATAATTTCTCACATCTTCACCATCTTTAGTATTTTGAGGATTCATTAGAGCAACAATTGCATCAAACTTGTTCACTGGGCATTTGAGATGCTCATCTGTAAAAGCACTGAAACAACATTCATGCTTTTCCATCCTACTTCTCAGCAGCCCTTATATACCAATTGCCCAGCTTTCAGAGGCAGCAAGGCATAGAGGAAAGGATTGCAGAGAAGGTTTTGCAGAGAACCTTCATTTTCCAGGAAATTAAAAATCCTGGGGTTTCTTCAAAATTACAGACATTAAAATGATTCAAGAAAACATGCAGATGATTGGAGGGAAGCAGAAGTCTCACAGCTGGAGAAATTTTATTGAATCAGATCATATCAGACACTACATCAATACATATCAATGCTCAGAGAGCCCCAGATTTCCAGCCTTCTAACCCACAAGCCCATGTTTTCTTCACTGTATGTCCACTACTTTGAGACTAGTACAGTTGCATATTATAGTAAACAGACATGTGCACCTCTGTTACATTGTTGTTATCATATTCCTATCTCATACATAGATTTAAAATATTTTGTGTTCCCTGTGGGTATGCTTGTTCTTCTAAAAAGCAGAATATTTTACTACATTGCTATACAGTATTTCTACAACTAGAAGCATTATTAGTAATAGAATACCCTAAATTCCAATTTACATTCAAGCATCTTTTGCTTCTGGCTGAAAAAACATGCTTGCAGTGACTTCACAACCTCCTAAACTCTAACTACATCTATACATCCTCTGTGAAAATATAAAAACAATTTGTCATGATTCATGGGTAACCCTCTCTGTTAATCCTAATGATATGGTTAGGAGATGCAATTTGCAACCTACTTTAACTTTTAGATTTAAGGACCTTCAAAGTGTGTCCTTCTGCTGCTCTTCAGCACAAGGGCAAATGGATAGTAAAAGAGGGGCAGCACACTTGGCCATTCAAAACCAGAAGTGCCAGATGAAAACAGGAAACCAATCCAGTCTAAGAGCAGCAGCAAACTGTAAATATGCATCTCATTGGAAACAGGTTCTCAATCTGCAGTGTTCTGAGCATACACCCTTATGCTTCACAAACGCCTGGAGGAGGACAGCAAAGCTATAAAACCAACTGCAAGCAATCTCATCTTCCAAGCTATGGTCTGGCAGTCTTATAAATGGCTCAAGAATGACATTCCTTTGTCTCTTGTCACTGAGTCACTGATTCCCACATCTTAGCTGGGGAATGGAGACATAGTCTCTTCTGACCCTGTGTTTTATGGTTCCCTGACCCCATTAATGCCTGCACAACCCTTATGGTAATAGAGAAGGGACCAAGCATAGCCTTTGGATGACAGTGAGACTCTCATCCATCCCTGCACCTGTGTGTCCCAGCTAATGTCATTTGTGCTTCCCAGTCCCCATCATTTACTGGCCTCGTGACTGCTTCTTGCTGCATGAGCGAGACTGCCTGGCTGGAGTCCGTCCCCGTAATGCACTGCAGTCATCAAATTGCCGTGATGCATCCTGCCAGTGCAGACAGCATGGAGACTGCAGCACACTAAGTAAGGGCAATGTAATGCGGCCACGGGGCCAAGAGGCACAGGAGGAGCCGGGACTGGAAGCACAGGAAGCCTTCTCCATGAGCATTAGAGATACTCATGCAGGCACACTGATTAATGCTGCCTCTCCCAAAATGAAATATGCCATCTCAAGGTCAGCACATGGATGAAGAAGCGCACCAGACTGAAACTCCCAGCTTGCTCATATTGAAAGAAGGAAAAAAGGAGTGCAGAGCAGAGGAAAGCAAGCGGTAACAACAATGAAGATTATTGAGGAACTTAATAGGGATTACTGCCTGTAATATAGTAAAGATGGTAGCTTTTTCTCTCCCTTTTCCTCTTTTGATTCTTTCTAAAAAAACAGCCTTGGCTGATAATTCTGCAGACTGGCGCTAAACAGTGAGCCACTTTCAGTTCAGGAAGAAATTCCCATTACAGTTGGCAAGGCATGCACATGGAAGAAAGTTCAAAAGCCTCCACAGGAAAATTGGACAAACAGTACATGGTGTACAGAAGTTGCCTCAAATAGGGGCTTCTAAGGGTTTTAGCTGACCTTGAAGGCAAGTGGAAGGCATTTAAATAATCCACAGATGAGGAAGGAAGGGAGCAATACAGCATGTGGGGATTTGAACAGGTTTTTGCCTCTAGATTCCTGGCAGGGATATTTTTAATGGTCTGTGGGGGTGAGGTTTTTGCAGGAAGTCCAAGGAGGCTACAGGAATTGGTAATTGCTTGCAGGAGCTTTGCTTCAGTGAATGCTGTGGTTTCATTACACCTCTGTAGAATCAGGCCCCATCATGTTTGTGAGTGACACCAGCTCAGGGCACTGTCTAAAGGCAGTGGTTATTATTAGCATCCATGCACCGTGGATGTACAAGCTTTAACCACTCAGGGCCAGCCTTTGGGAAGAAACAGCCTGTGTTTATCTGTGTACATTTGCAATGATTCATGAGATTGTCTGCAATCGCTGTAAAAATAGTACTTACGCAACTCAGGAGCTACTACTGAAATCCTGACATTATTGGGTCTTCCCCTCTTAGTCACACTCATTTCAATTAATTTCCATGCTGCCAAGAGAACTTCATGCAGAAAAGGCATAAACCTGAAAGAGGAACTGGGGGAGTTAGGAAATGCAGCAAAAGGGGATGATCATTTCTTTGCAATTGTGATGAGGAAAGATTGCAGCTGTTATTCCCCTGTAGAAGTGAAATGTGCAAAGTCAACGAAAAAAGGGAGACAAATCTGTAGAGTGTTTTTCCTCCTTTTTTTTTTTCTTTTTTGCCAAGCTGATGTTTTTCTTTACTTTTAAGCAGCTGAGCAGCTAAGGCAAGGCTAGGAGGTATAAAGGAACCTGTGTTTTTCCATCAATTTTTTTTCCACTCAGCACCTATTAGTGCTGTCCAATCCCTTCTCCTGCTCTGCACTTTTTGCTGTATTCACAACCTAGGGTGTGCCACCTCAGCTCCATACCCTGGTGTGGATCACTTGAAGGATGGCTCAGATCACACATAAGCACATTAGGTTTAGCCCAGTCACACATAAGGAACCTGTCAGACCTCATCCCCTGAGCTGTGGATCACACCTGAGGCCCTTGTCCCATACACCTTGGAGATTTTCCCAGCCCAGACCTTATGTGTCCACCACAAAAGCACAAACAGACAGAGAAGAGAGAAGGGCTCCTTGTAGCGTTCACAGCTACTCTTAAAAATCTTTCAAAGTAGAACCTGTAGGGCCTGATGATGAGCACCTTTCCTATACTGGCAAAATAACTACAACTTCTGGTAGATCCTCTAAACACAAGGATATTTGGTGCAGGAGCAGCTCCCTACTGTGAAGAGCACACAGGGTAGCCCACAGGCCCAGGCCATCAGGACAAGGGCACCTTTGGCACAAGAACTCTGAATTCCTGTTCACTCCCATATTAACTGAAGCCTGTGCTGTTACATATGCACAGAATTGCACTGGTGTGAAAGTTCAGCCTCAGCACTGCAGACTGGACTGGATTTGTTCCTGGTTTCTTTTACAATCCATCTGAAATCCAGCTGTAAATTTTAGAGCTCTGTGCATTTGGCCCACTGGAAAACAAGGCTTTGGACTACACTCTCTCAAAATGCCCATTTGCTGAGTCTGGGGTAGAATATCATTTGTGTGTGAAGGAGGCCTAGATCAAGGCCTTCAGAAAGTTCTTGCCAGAAAGTTTGTCATGGACAGTGAAGGAAACCCAAATGACAAACTGCTTTATGGAAATCAAATCTCCTCAACTCCAAAATCACAGCAAGGCAGGTGTTGAATTGAAAAAGGAGCAGATGTACCTAGGCCAACTCATACAATGAAATGTGGTGCACAAGTCAAATTTGGGTCCCTTGTCACAATAATCTAGTGTCTTGAGTGTCACTGTAGTACTACTGAGGCTTCCAGATAATTTCTTCACCTTCTCACTCTGGGATTCCTCCTAATTCTTCACCTTGGCATGGAAATGGGATTTCAGAACTCAAGGTGCACAATACAAGCAAAAGCAGTGTCAGTTTCCTAATAGGGTAAATAAAACTTATACCTCACTGAGCCAAAAGTTTACTCTTCAGGGCTACATGGTAGAGGATGCAAAGAAACATGTGGGGTTTTAGGAAAATAAGAATATAGCAATCTAGCACATGTACACAAGACACTGAAAGATCCTTTAACTGTACCCTGAGGTCTCCCACCTGTTAGTTAGACCTGCAGGTGGTATGAAAAGGAGCATTTAAACAGAGAGACACAGTCAGGACAGAGCTCTGACTTGAAATGCAAACACTGAAAGGTTCTTAAGGCCATCACACCAGGCTGGGTACCTTTTATATGAGCAGTGTTTCAAAAAAATTTACAGGATTAGATCACAGCCTCTCAGAATGCTTGATCAGACAGCACTGGAAAAAGCACAGCCCCTGAAACCTGCTCAAACAATGAGCAACAGCAGAGGTGTGAAAGAGGTAGATAGGACATGGAGAAAAAAGCTCTTCTCTAATGTTTCCTATCCTTTCTAGCAGTGTGATGCTATTTAAGGACATTGGTCTAATTTAGTTCCAAAATGCTTATTTCCAAAATGCTCTCCAAAAAGACAAGAGATGTAGCAGGTCAATGTTCTTGTTACTCAACTCTCTCCTGATATTGAGACAGAGAAATGTCCTTCAGAGAGACATCCTCTGTACCCATTTCATTGGGTCTCTAATGCAAATAGAGGTGGTGATTTGCATATAGACAACTTTTTACTGGAAAATTGCTCTTTCTTGTAGAGCAGAGAGCAGCCTTCCATTGGTAATTAATGATCCATGTTATGCAGCCAGCCAGCACTCAACACAGTGGGGCTGTACACACCATTCAGATGGGGCACAACCATTCAGAGGTCATGTTTTTCTGTCCCACAACTGGACTTCTGCAAGCAAGGCCCCTCATTAAAAAAAGGCTCAGGATTGCAGAAGAAAAAGAGAAGACCATGAAGAAGAACAGGAAGGATGACAGGGAACGATACAGATTAAGAAACATCTGGACAGTTTACTGTGAAAATATTCCCACATGTGAGATAAAGGAACGAAAAGGGTGAATCTCATTTGTGCTCCACTGATTCTCTGTGTAACAGCCTGACTGAGTTCTCTCTTGTCCAGAGTACAATCATGGACATCTAGTTCATGGCAATCAAAAGGCCAAAAGTACTCAGAAACAAAAACCTGAAGTAACAGAAGTATAGGATACTGGATTTTCTCTGCACACAGGTAATCTTAGGCAAGGGGCAAATATTCACTGAAACATCCATTACCCCACATGTAGGGACTCCTCTGAATGCCGAGTACTTTCCTTCCAGTCTGTTCCCAAGAAGGGAGCTCCCACTGATTCAACACTCAGAAGCAAGCATGGAATTTTCATGTGGTTTGCGTCCTCATTGCATGAGCTTCTTGCTTCAAACCTCATTGTCAGAAAGCTTTTTCCTGAAATCCATCTTCATATACCCTTTCTCTAACTGTCTGTCATCCTCCCATGCTGCATATTTTCCCTTGGTCAGAGGAACTGTGACCAAGGAAAAATATGGGAAGGGAACTCTGACCAAAAAACTGTGTTTGCCCACCAACCACATTAGCTTTCCTTTAAAGGGAAAGGAAATCACTCCCACCAAGCAGCACAGCATGGGGAGCTCAGGGCAGAGGGAAAGAGAGCTGAGGTGTTCATGGCACAGCAGTGAGCAGTACCAATGGGAACCACACAGTCCTGGAGAGCCCTAATGAAATACATTGGCACCAGTATAAACCATTGTCTCGCTGATTACAAAATGGCTGTGTTGAAATGACTGCCAGGCCCTGCTAAAACACCAAGCTCTTATATACCACTTGTCAGCCATCATTTTCAAAGTGCTTTCAGAGGAAATGATTTATGCAAGGTCACTGAATAGAAACAAAATTAAACCCCTCTGTGTCTGAGTCATCTGCCAGCATCCTAACCACTGAGATACTCCAGGAAACCCTGGCTTCTTTGTCATGTTAGCCATCTACAGCACGGGATACAGCAACAGCAACAGCTACAGCTGTACAGCTGGAATATCCCCAGAGTTATCAGGACAGATTTAGTGGTGCAGCTCTGAAGAACTATATGTAAGAAACAGATCTTCTTTTCATGTGCAGCAAAGTGATGCAAATCACAGCATATTTCTTCTCTGAAATCTATAGGACAGAGGTTCTCAGTAAAGCCACACTAGTATCACATTTACACTTAAGGTCATCAAAGCAGGAAACAAATAATTTGAGAGATAGAAGAAAAACTGCAAACTCTACAGTTGCATGTGGTTAATGATCCTTCCTGTGACCTTTCAGTTTCACACCTTATCTTTTTTTTAAATTATTTATTTAGAGAGAGGGGTTTTATATGAAGCATACACTTGTATCCCTTTTCTTAAAGCATTTCAAGATTAAAGTGAGATCTTTCAGTAAGGAAGTTAGAGAAAGAGACACAATGTTTTTCTCTAAGTAGGGTTACAGAGCTAAGCAGGGATTCTGCACAGTGAGGCACAAATTAAGCTGGGGAATAAGGCTGAAGTTTTGGCTTGCCAAATCATGTCAGGTTAGCCATATCATCACCCATTTGGTACTTTGCTTGGCTGGGGAAATGGTTATCTCAACTCTCTGTACTGTGAATGGAAAGAGGTAACAATGCAAGTTACAACCTAAACTCAGAAGCAGACCTATGAAGAACTCAGGGTAATATGTCTATCAACTATAGGAACACTCACTACTAAAGCTGGATGGCCTGGCTTCACTCCTTTGTCCTAGGTCACCCCTCTCGAGCACCTCCTTTTAAGAATTAGGAATCATAAAATAGTTGTCAAGATACCAAAATGTATTTTCTTGGAGGAATAGACTGGAAGACTGAATTGGACAGGATTAAAAAAAAAAGTAAACTAAACTTTCAATCAATACACACAGTATTCAGAAAACTCTGGAAAGCTCACTTTAATCTGCAGGGTACTTGCACATCACGTCACTTAGCAGGAGCCAGAAACTCAGGCTGAGGACATCACTTTGAATGTCTCCTTGGGAAGCAGCTTCAACCAGCATCCTAACATGCTCACTCCCACTGCACAGCCTCCACTGAAGTACTGTGTGTCACTCCCTCAGTTTGCTGAAGCTGTAAACTCATCCCATTCAGTCTTCTGGAACTGTTTTGCTGTTAAAAATGTAAATAATAGCAGCTAAAAAACTAACCCATAAAAAGCTTTGAAGTTTGCTTACAAACAAAATGCCTTCATAAACTCTCCCAATCATGTTTGTGCTAAAATATTGACTTTACAGGGAGGTAAATATTTCTACATTGCTTATTGCATAGAAGCTCATTCCTGCTGTTTATTCACATGCCAAGGCCAGTTAGTACTGCTGCAGAGCATAAAATCTCAGGCTAGAGGCTTCAGTACAGTTCCCAGCTTGTTCTCCCTGAAGTTAGCCAGTGGCAATACTTTCATTAACTTTGGGGAGAGCCAGGTTTTATTTGCCTGCCTATAGTGCTTCTCTGTGCCTTACAGTGGGCTTCAAAGGCTGTTGTGGTCTTTAGAAAGACTTTTTTTGCAAGCAGAGTGCTGATCTCTCTTGTGTCCTGTTGGTCTGTGGTGCCTTGCACAAGCCATTCTACAAAGTTCCAATCATTTGTTTTTCCAAGGTAACAATCAATTCTGGAGGATATTTGCAGCTGAGTCACTTCTAGCAAGGGCAAAAGGTAACGCCTGTTTGTGCGAGTGTAAGCCATATCCTTTCTTGGGGCTGTGCCATTTGACTATGGAGGGTGATAATTTTGCCCATACTCCTCTCCCTTATATCTTGTTCAGGTTTTATTTTTCATGTCTTATTTGCAGAGCAAGGGAATTCTGACTTTTTTTAATTTTTAATCCTGTGGCTACATCTCAGAGTAAACATCTCAGGCACTGGACAAGTTAATATAAAGTACAGCTATCAATGCAGAAGAATAACCTCTCCTATCTGCCCTGGCAGAAAAGAAAATATTTCCCCAGAAACAAAATAGACCAACCTATTATATTTCCCTGACAAAGTCACTTCTATATCCTCCAACTCACCTCACTCGTTACCAGCCTCCCAAACATCCTCCCTCTCTGCTAAGCTGGGAAAAGAAAGGCCAGAAACAGCACTGAACTCAGGCCATTCCCAGGCATGGAGAAGATGGATCAAAACCAGCATCCTCAGTCCAGGGCTCAGCCAGAAGATTGTTGGAGCCTGTGGTCACAGCCTTATTGAAGAATGAGGAAAAACTCCTGCACTGACAAGCTTTTGCATCAGGTTGAGGCAGGGAGGGAGGAGAGCTAAACAGCCACACAGCTGCTGACCTCATGGTGGAAGGCACATGCTTGCTGTGTGCAGGCCTGGCAGAGGGGAAGCAGAGATAGATCTTCCTCAGCCAAACCCTTCCTCTTTCCTCTCCTGCCCTCAACACTTCTGCAGCTGAATGAAGGTGGTCAAACAGCCCAAAGAAACAACAGGACTTAAGGTATATTGTAAGTCAGTAGTGGAGGTATGACTTGAATCAGCCTTCTGGATACCCTTGTTATACACACAAAAAAGTCTTCTTGTCATGCATTTTTTCTTTTTTATTCTTTTTACCTTCTTTTTGCCTGTTTTCCCTTATTTGTGTCCTTTCCAATCCCCATCCTCAGCATTTAACCAGACATGTTACCTCCCCTCACAACCCCAGCAGGAGTTTATGATGATTCCCCTTGCCAAGTTGAGATGGAGGATTTTGGGAAAGGTGAGTCAACTTGGCTGAACTCAAGAGTTCAGGGCAACACCTGCCCAATGCTGCTGGCTTTCCTGCCAGGTAGAAAAATTAATTCAGAGCTAACTACTGTGCAAATGCAGTGGCACATGTGTGGAATGGACAGATGGACTGAAAATAAGGAGATCCATACCCTAATTCTCTATTTTTTTCACAGTCAGGAAGTTGTTCTGACTGCTGAATTTTCCCACATTGCAATGTCCCCTTCCCCACACACTGACACACCTTTATGTAGCTTTGGGCTTCATGCTTGTAAACAAGGAAAGACTCATCTGGGATATGAAGATCAGGGGCAGTCTTGACTATAGTGAACATAAAATGGTGGAGTACAGGATCACAATGTGGACTTCAGTGTTTCTGCAGTTAAATGAGCAGCAAAAGGAAAACCAGGGCAAAGGTACCTGGTGCTGAATGGGGCAGGAGGCCTGATGAAAAGGCCATGGAAAATGCCAAGGTACTTGGTTCACCTCACTTTTTACTGATTATACCTGCCATCAGAAATTGCAGGACCTTGAGGTTAGAGGGAAGTCTGGACCATGAAATTCTTACCATTGGTGGGTGAGGACCAAGTTAGGGAATTTAAAGCAAATATGCACAAGTCCATAAAACCTGATCCCCAAGTACTAAGGGTTCTAGCCAGTGTCATTGTGAGGCCACTTTCAGTTATCTTTGAAAGGTCAGGGCAAACTAGCTTGTTTATGTGGGCTGGAAAAAAGTAAATGTCACTACTATCTCCAATAAGAGCAAGGAGGAAGAGCTGGGGAACTACAAGTCTCATTTCTGTCACTGGGGTGGTGATAAAACAAATATTCCTGGAAATCATTGCCAAACATGAAGAACAAGAAGATGACTAGGCCTATTCAGCATGGATTTATGAAGATGAAATAGAGCTTAAACCAAATAGACTTCTGTGATGAGATACCTGGCTTCATGGATGAAGGGAGAGTAATGGATCTGTTTGGGATAGTTGTTTTTCTTCACTTTGGCAAGACTCTTGATACAGTTTCCTATAAAGTCCTCATAGATGAACTGATGAAGTACAGATCAAACAACACGATAGTGATATAGACTGACAGTTTGCTAAATTGCCAGACAGTGATTACTGTCACAAACCCAGCTGGAGGCCAATCACTAGTGATATGCCCCAGGGGTTGATACTGCAGCCAAAACTCCAAGATATTCATTGATGACCTGGATGATGAAGCATCATCAGGAGTTGTTCCTATCCCTCTGCTCAACTCTGGTGGGACACACTTGGAGTGTTGTGTCCAGTCCTGGCTACACGCTGAAGTAAATCCAGAGAAAGGTCATGAGGTTGATTAAGGGATTGGAGCATATGCTGTATGAGAGGAGGCTGAGAAAACTGGGGCTGTTCAGCCTGGAGAAGCATCTTATCCTTGTGAATGAATTCCTGATGGGGAGTTGTTAGGAAGGTGGAGCCATACTCTTCTCAGTGGCATCCAACAACAGCACAAGGGGCAATGCAATAAATTCCAATGACTGAAAATAACAAAGTGTGGTCAAACATTGGAGAAAGTTGTGCAGAGGCATTGTAAATAAAAGAGAGGTATCTCAATATTGGAGATACTCAAAACCCAACTGAATGTTGCTCTGAGCCACTGTTTCTGGCTGTCCCCACTTTGAGCAGAGGGCTGGGCTAAGCCATCTCTAGAGGCTCATTCCAGCCTCAGCCCTGATGTGATGCTGTGATACTGGATTACCTTAAATATGCTGCCCCATACACCCCAAGTAAAGCGAAGCAGAAAGGTCTCTAAAACTGATTCTTCTTGTTTGACAACAAGGCCCTTTAAAAACAATAAATGTGTCATTCCTGTCCTGCTTTCTTAGCTTGTCCTTCAAGCTCTGCTATCGATTCTAGTGTTTCATTCTCTTTATTCATTAGGTTGTTTGGGTTTTTCCCCAATGAGTAACCTGAATCTTTTCTAATGAAATTTAAGCCACTCTTATAGTGCCCTCACTAATCATTTAAGAAAGCTTAAGTCACTTTCTGTATTTAGGGAATGCTCTTGTTCTCCCTTTCAGTATTTTTTAAGTTGAGTATAATTTTTGCAGTCTCAGCATGTCAATACAATTCCTTCCTGATCTCTGATCATTCCTATTTCCCCCTTCTGGCCTCTCCCCATCTGACCCAAATCTTTACTGGAGTGCCCCAGACTCAACATAATCCTGAAGCCAAGGCCTCGCCAATGATAAGTGGAGCAGAAGGATGACTTCATCTGTCTCGCAAGCTGCATTCCTCTTACCAGAACCCAATACAATGTCTGCCTTTTTTGCAATCTCATGACACAGCTGATTCATGTTCAGCATGTGATCTACTATAACCCTAGAGTCTTCTCTAAAGAGAACTGCCAGCTAAACAATTGTTCCCTGTCCCAAATTGGTCTAGTTGCTCTATTCCTGCTCAGATGTAGCATTTGGCACCTGCACCACTGAGCTCTTCCTTTTTTAACCTATTTCTGCAATTTGTCACAAAACATTTTGAATTCTGACCATGGCTTCTAACATACACTCAGCTTTGTCATCACCAGCTGGTTATAGAAGAGGGTGAACCAGCACAGGCCCTTGCAGAATTCCACCAGCTACAGTTTTCTAGATGGATGGTGATTAATTTATAGTTAAACTAATAGTGCACTGCACAAGCACAAGATAACAGTCACTATTACATAGTGACTTATTCTAGAGAGCATTTGTCTGTCATGTCAGACTACATCACAACAAAAATCAAGATGGAAGACCCTTCCCTTGTCCGCATCCCCTAAACCATTAGCCCTACTGTAATAGGAAAGATCTGCTTTACATGAGTTGCTTTTGATAAATCCATGTTGACTGCTGCTCATCTTGGACTTGCATGCAATTTGTTTAATACTTTTTCCAGAGTTTTCCAGAGTCTGGAAAATGGACATCAGTCCGCCTCTTCCTTCTCTTCTCCTCTGTTCCCCATTTTAAAGAAATAAGCAGTCAATATTGCTCAAGAATACCTACTTTATGGAAGAGTCCATAGGAAAAGTACTCAGGAATTTGTGTCAGAGCTTCAAGCTGGAACCTCAGGTCTGGCCAGGTCTGTGAGACTTTTATACCAGCTCCAGGTCTCTATCCATGAGTTGGCTCTCTTGTCAGGCATAAGACAGAGGACACTGACCTACTTATGCATGAGTAAACTTGAATAGGACTTTCAAAATTGCCACCTCTAAATGTCAGTGCTTGAAGAATGATGTCTAACTAGCAGAAACTGATAACTCCTGTGCCAAATACTGGAAAGATCAAGAATTTTAATATGCAGGTATCTTACACTTAGTACTAGAGAGTAATTGGTTTCAAAATAATATATTTATGTCCTGGCATTTTACTATGAATCTTTTCTTTATTACTGCTCTGCTTTATAGCTTTCTTGAGATAAACTGGTACATTTTATCAGAGGTCTCATTTATCAGATATAGTCTTAAATGTAAATTATGCATGCCTTTGCTAATCATGTGCACTTCCAGGCCACGCTGCCTTAAGCAGTCAAACCAAATCAAGCTGCTCTAGGCAAATCTCCCACTAAACTTTTCCCCTCTCTCACCTTTCCCCTGACTGGCAGGTTTTCTCTCCAGTTTTACACTTGATGGCTCCCAGTCAGGTTTTGTTTTCCAGCAGCCCAACTGTCACTGTCCCTGTTTTCCCAGAGATAACATTTCTGTACGTCAATGTTCACTATCTATCCAAGTCACATCCTTCCTTAGATTTTTGTTCCAGGCCTTTGCAGTCAGTACCTGTTGCAACAGGGGGTCTTGCAAACTCAGTTAGGCAACCTGATTGTGTTTGATGGAAGTATCTTGAGTAAACAGCTCGTTATGTACATGGCCACTTGCTCAAGAGGTTGAACAGTTGCATTACTCATTTACACATGGGATGTTTTGAAAATAAAACCCAAAATACTGCCTTCTTATCAGATAGTGTTTAACTCATTCATGTTTGCAAAAGATGATTCTGAAATTCCCTTTCTAGAGTTCCTTTCCTCTTATGACTGTTTATAAAATGTGACCAAGTTTATGACAACCTGGGGGAGGTAGCTGCGATTAATCAAAGCACAAGTACTAACATCCCGCCTATCTGAAATCTCCGTCTAGTTTCAATTGAACAAGGTTTTCCTTTCCACTTCCTAGCCTAAATTGTTGCTCTGGAATGTTAAATATTTGACACAGATCACTCCAAAGCTGGCAGTACTTCAGCAGGAGATAAAGTGACCTCTGGGAACTATTTGCAACATTTTCAAGAGGTTCTGAAATCCTATAAGGAGGCAAAAAAAAAAGGATCTTTACACAGAATAAGATTTTCATCATTATTAATTAATAAGCATTGTATTAATTTTGCAAACAGATAAACTGAATCAGAAAACCCTCAAACATACCTGCATACCTAAACTAGAGCCAACTGTAATTGAAGAACACTTTCAAAAATTTGACACTAATATCATGATGCCAAATTAAAGGGCTCAAAACCCCAGCTTGAGTGTCTACAATTACAAGTGAATCTGACAGAAATTCACTGCAATTCAGGATATAGCCTGGTCCTGGGATTGTGCTGAATGACCAGCACAGTAGGAATGAGTTTGAAGAATGTTGTCTCCAAGTAATCACGCTGATCAAGAGGGAACATGCTATAATGAATCAAGTTGCATTTGAAATCTTCCTTGTTATTAATATGACATGAATTAAAGGGCAGTAGGGGATATAATAAGCTGAAAGATATGAAAAAAGCATATATTTCTAAAAGACAAAACTCCTATTCTGATAGTCAGTGGGGAAAAATAAGGTTTTTGTTATAGTGCTAATTAGCACTATTCAAATAATCAGTTTAATTCACCTGATGCTATGTTTTTAGTGCTGTGGACCAGAGATCAATAGCCAAAGCCTCAGTCCTACATTTTTAACAATTCCTCTTCTTTTTCCCTGCTGGACTCTCAAGGATGTAACTTTCTAGATTGGCAATTTTCTCTGAAAAAAGGTTGAGTAGCCAATTTTCTTTACTCTCACATCCATCTGGCCAGCCACAATAAGCCACAAATTTCAGAAACTGCAATAAATATAAAAACAAACAAACAAAAAAAAAACCAATCCAAACTATCATGGAAATAGCAAATTCAACTACTCCTATTAAATTATGCTGCTTTAAACACACCCCTGGAGCCAGGTTTTCAAGTGTTTATCATGCCCATTTACTGCTGGTTTGTTTTTTTTTTTTTAATAGATCCATATTGGATGCTGAGCACCCACCCTCTTGTAAAGACCTGGCATATGCAATTAGACCAAGCAACTATTGTGCAATCCTAATTACCTGTTTACACACACTTAAATAAGTGGTCACCACCAAAGGCCATGTCTATACTGGTAAAATAAATGTTCCTGGGACTATTTCTGGCCCTAAGGCCAACTGGCATGTCTGTACCATTAAATTCCCTTATCCATCAAGACAGAGCAGCCATATCCAACCTTTTCATTGAGAGCTGAATAACCTCTATGGACTCCCAATGCTTTGGAATTGTTTGGAAGCCTGCTGGTTAACACCATCCAGCATTGCACAATGGAACTTTTTAACTATTCAATACCATGGATGATTGTGTATCAGAGGCCAGGAATGTGTGCTTCTTAATGTACTAATATGGACACAGCCTGAGAATCAACTATGACCTGAAAGTCTCATGTTAGATGACAATTACTTTTTTATTCAGAACAAAAATAAATATCCCTCTGTAAAACCAATGAAGGCTGTCTATGCCTCTCTATAGACTTCATTCAATTTTAGCTTGGTTGCTATAAAACATATATATTCATAGTGCATATTGTTAGTATTTATGTTGCAGATTTTCCAAGGAACACTAGTCAGGGGCAAGGACCCTTGCATGAGTTGCAAATGCAAAAACAAGAAGTGTCTACTTGAAAGGTTGCAAATTCAAGACATATTATCAACATGTATGGGACTGACTGCCTTGGCTGATGCAGATGCTGATGCAGATAGATGGCAGCTCCCACTGCCCCTGCTAATCCCAGGGTTGGACACGTGGGAAGCACGGTGTTGAAAGATTCATTTGAGCTGGCCAGGAGCCAGCTCCAGTCCAGATGTAGTCTAGACAAATCAGGCTGTAGCTGCCAAGAGCTGGGGCTTGGGAGCTCGTAGGCAGCGCTGCGTAAATACAGCCTGGCTTCTGCAGCCTGCAGCGAGACAGACCCTGGCTGTGCCCTGTGGCTGTGCCCTGTGGCTGTGCCAGCTGGGTCTCAGCTACCTGGGGCAGCCCCCCTGTGACACGGCACCAATGAGCTCCTGCCCCACATTGATCTCCTGCTGCAGCTCCCGGCCACTGCAGTCTGGACGTGTCCACATCAGAGCAACTGGGTCAGTGTGCAACCACCTGCCTTCAGCCAGAGCTGGGTGCAGGCTGCCAGACTCACCTGTGGGTTTCCCCCAGCTATTTCTGTTCTATGGCAGCACCACAGGGCACGAGGACATGTCAGTGGTGGGGAGAGCCCGTGGCTAGTGCGTGTGGCTGGGTCAGAGAGTGACAAGTTTGCGGCTGCACAAACCTAAATTAATCTTAGTACTTGGGCGTAAATGAGGTTGATTTGTGCCTGACCCATGCATGAATGGGAATGATATTTTCCCATAGTCATTAGATTTATTATTGAAAATTATATATTTTATAAAAGAAAAAAAAAAGGAAAGGTATTTGCTCTCTGTCATGCTCTTTCAAAATTATTTTTTTTTTCTCTGTCTATGATAAACAAAAAAAAACAGCAGCAAGCAATCTGTAAAAGTGACACCATTTGGAAGTAGCAGTAATAGAGTTTCCTGCGTTCAGCATCACAGCCTTGGCTGCTGCTGGCCTGTTCACAGCCTCCCGAGGCACCGATTACATTCTCCATATCAATTCATGGACTTCACTGAGCTACTGCTCTTGAGAAACTCCTGACCTTGTAGCTCAGCTGTGGAGCCACCGTACATCCATGTGAGCCCCTCCTATGGCTGCAATGTGGGGAGCTGCTGTTGGCTCCAGGGCTGCTCGTTCTGCAGCCTCCCCAAGAGCCTCTGCTTCCCACTGCTTCTTCAGGAAAAGTCTTTTAATCTTAACTCCTCAGCTGAGTTCAGAACTGGGCATTTTGATGTCCTCGTCTACTGCAGACAAGCTTTAGGGAAGTCTGAGCCCAGGTGAGAGCTGCCAGTTCTGCCCTGGTGGCATGACTGCATTTTGTGTTTGTTTTGTGTTGTTTTGGTTTGTAGCACTGCTGCAGCTGCTGAGTTTCTGTGCTCAGTAACACTGTGTGATGAACCCAGGCTTGCAGTATCTCAGAAGGGCAGCTACAGAATTGGTTCCTTATTCACTCTAATTCTAGTGCTTCTGAAGGAGCTTGGAGTAATTTGCATTATTTACAGATATGGCAGGAGATGTTTTAGCATGCAGCACGCTGGAGTGTGTGTGCACAAGATGGAGACAGAGAAAAGCTGCCACTCCAGGACTCTCCCATCAATCTGTGCTCTTGAAATTTGTGTTAAACTCTGCCTAGAGGAAAAATATTAGTCAGAACCCGCACCCACTCTCACAGTGAATGATCTCCATCAGGAGCAAGTACTGAGATATACATTATTTTGTTTAAATTTAGTTTCAGGTTCAGAACTGTGCCAGGGGCTGTGGTGTACTGCTTTCAGGAAAGGGCGATTCCCACTCAAACAGGTACTTGAGAGGAGGGAGGAAAATTGGCCAGCCACATGTGAGTGTTCATCACACAGGACAGAGATGAGCCCCAAGCAGGTACAGGAGGGCTTTATTCAACCAAGAACTACCAAACCAAGCCCTGAAAAAGAAGCAATCAAGTAATTTCTGGGAAAATGGGTAAATACTGCCATGCTCTCTTAGAGGATGTCCAGGGGCAGGCAGGCTCTGAAACTATCTGATCTACTGGGATGGATATCTCAGGGGTCTCAGAGCCTAAGAAGAATGGCAGCCCCTCCTCCTCCACATCAGAAGAAGCAGTACATGGTTGTGATGTCCAGGACAAATTCTGCAGCTTCATCCTAATATAAGCAAGGGTGGTCTCCATCTCCACCCTTTAGAAATGAGTCCTGGCTATTTTTTCCCACCGTACATCTGTGCTTTTTTTTTCTGCATCTCCTGCCCCACTGGCTGGGGCTCCATTTGGGGGTGATGTTGAGATAATTGGAAACAATAAGGCTTTCCTCACCCAAGGGTGCGCTGAGTGAACAAAGAGAGTTTTGAGACACCTCAGCAAGTGCCCTGGTTCCCTGCACAATGCCAGCAAAGCCTCCTTGCCCAGTCACCCTGCCTCCACAGGGGTGTCGCTGATGACCAGGGAAGAGACTCACAGTGCTGCAGCAGCACTCCAGCCCAGGGTCCCCGGGGACCTGCCAGCCCTGCCACATCTCCTTTAGCTATAGCCATGCTCAGGTGCCAGGGCCTCCAGGAAATGTGACCCCTGCCACTGTAACAGGTGTGCAGGGCTGGGCCCTGCGCTGGGATGTCACGATGCCACAGCAGGCAGTGCCAGCTGCATACCTGGGCTTTGCTGCAGCCCTGCCGCTGGAGGGGTTCCAGTTTCTGCTGGTTTTCCCGGGTGATTGGCTGTAATCACAGCATGGAGAGTCACTGAATGCCAGCACATATTGTCACAGGGCTGCAGGCAGGAAGGGCTTCCCAACTGCCCCCCGAGATCATCACCTCAGCCTCAGCAAGCACTGAGTTTCAGCTCCCCAGCTCCTGAGGACCCCTGCACCCAGGGGGAATTTCTATCCACATCTTCACTGCCTCTGCTCCTGCCATCATCCCCAGTTGCACCAGTGACAGCCCCTGCCTCAGAGGGACCCACCTTCCTTGGGGGTGGGAAATGACCTGTTCATCAGTGGGGTAGGCACAGGAGCCCAGCTCTGAATCCTGTCTTCCCAGAGCATCCCCAGCATGACACCTTCTGCCCTCTCTTTTGGTTATTAATCACAGGTTTTCATGGTTTTGGTTTTTTTTTAATGAAAGGCCCAAGCAGGTCCAGCTGTCAGCTATTCCTGTTCTCTGGGTTGTTGATCCTAGGGGAGATGTCATAGCTGGCAGCGCTCCGATGTCAAGCACAGACACTGCAGAGGAAATAAAAAGAATCTTGCTGCTTTCCAACAGATAATTAAACATTTGCAAGCCAATTATTTTACCTCTTTTCCCACTTCTTTTTTTTATGAAGACTACTTCACCATCACCTTCAGAACAGCTATTGCTTCCCTCCCTGCTGTGCAGCAGCCTGGCAGAGAGCAGCACTTGGAAGGAGAGTGCAGAGCAGCTTTGCCATAAGCATTGCATCCCTGAGAGATTTTTCATTTCCTCTCCAGCCCTCCCAGGACAACACAGGGTTCTACTTGCAGCCTCACAGACAGCCCATAGCATTAAACCAGGTATCAGCTGCTGCTGACAGGGTACTGGGAAACTTTGAGACACAAGGTTTCCTCTGCCGACTGCAGAATCAAAAAATGAATGCAAATAATGAATTTAACCTTATCAAGTTAAAAGTTTCTCTGTGACTATGTATAACAGTCACATCATAATATCCTGCAAGGTGACATTTCCTGTGAATAGTCAAGTTGTCAGGAAAGACAACAAAGCAAGTGAAGTGATAAATTAGGAGCAAATACTTGATGAGCACATTAGCATACAAGAACTTGTTTCTTTAATCTTCTATCAAGCATTTAGTAACAGGGTGTGGGGGGGTGTTAAATGAAGGGCTCTTGCAGTTATTTGCTGGTGGAAGTTGATGCATGTGTTGGGAGGAGAGCAAACAGTCAGTGCTGGCCAGCAGGAGTAGATCTTCTTGGCCCTGCTGATGTCAATGCCTGCTCCCTGCATGGAAAAGATGCAACATGTGTTAGATAAGTGAGTCATCCCAGGTCAGGCCCACAGCCAGCAACTGCTGAGCTCTTTTCCAAGCTCTGCTACTGATTTGCTTGATGGCCTTTGTGGGTTTGTCAGGTCAGAAATTTGTTATTGCACTCTCAAACTGCCCCTTCAGAAAGCAGCTGGTTTCTTGGCACCCACTGCTTCTCACAGCTTCCTAAAATAGCAGCTTGTCTCTCTTATGTCCTTGCTTTCCTACCTGGATAATGGAGACAATTTCTCCAATGTATCCTAGTGGTGTGCAAACAGAAAGATCTTGCCAAGACAAATGTGTAACATCAGGATCTCTAACCCTTTGCTGTAGGATGGAGATGTTTGAGTCACACAGACTGAAGCTACAGAAACACTGAACTCCATGTGACTGACTTCACCCCCTCAAGCATCCCTGGGCTGTTGCTTCCCCATTAATCTCCCATTAATAACTACTTTTTTACATCTGTCACTTGGCCAACTCTTAGCTTGTACCCTATTCATCCTGTGTAATGTGAGCTCATTAATCAACCTGTCGTGTGGTGGAGAAAGCCAAGAATACTGTGTGAACCAGATCTCAAATCTTGTCCAAAGGAAAAGGCAACACGTTTCTTTGACAGGACTTACTTTCTCCAAAACCCTGCTGATTAGCATTGGTCCTATTTATAACCTCTAATGGCTTGTTCTTGGAGACCTGAATGAACTTTTGGTGATTGTGTTGAGGGATACTGTCCTACTCACCAGCCTATTGCTCCCTGGAGTACCCCTTTTACATGTATTTAGTTCCAGAGCTACTCTGTGAGTCCCCCATGCCTTTAGAATTCCCCTGGATTAGTAAATATAAAACTTTACCAAACATTTTAATCTTCTCCTTTAAGATACAAAGATAGCCAGTACAGATGATGTAAAAAATGTTTAATTTTAGCAGATGCTGCCTCACATCTCCATTGTTCCAGATGGTAAATGATGTACTCATTCCATCTGCAATATCATAAGGGATGAACATCCATCTTCTTCCCAAATGCAGAATAGAAATAGACTTTTTTTTTTTTTAACACAGTTTGTGATTTTACCATCTGCATTTGGCAATTGATCTATACAGCCATGGGGATGAGTTTGGGAGAAGAGGCAGCATTGTTCCTGACATGATTATGTCAATGTTTTCCATATTTCTTTCCCTCTCTTGGCTGTTGATAGTCTATTAATCCTTTGGTTTCCTTTTATCAATCACTTACATTGTTTTAACTTGTAATTTATCATCATCGTTGTTGTATTTCCTGTGGGTTTTGCCTGATTTATACATCATTTCTTCATGTTATATTGCTCTTTCTGCATCTCTTCTAAAACAGGCTATTTCTTACCCCACATATCTATTTACCATCTCCATGATATCATGGTTTGTTGAACAACCAGGAGAATAGTCTTGGATATTTTCCAGTTTTCATTAACACTTCACATTTTATGTGTATGTTCCTAGTCAACTATGCCAGCAACAGTTTTAAATACATGCAAACACGCACATGCATGAACACATAAACACAGCACAACCTTGACCACTCAGACATAAGAAGACCAAAATAAAAAAAAAAGTCACATTACCAATAATTTATTTGAAGTGGGAACGCCAAAGAACAGACTTGGCAATGTGTTGTAATGACATCAAAGTGAGAGACTGCATTTAACCCACCCTCAATATGGTGAACAGGCCTTCAGCCATGTCATTACTAAAAAAATTTTGTAATCTTTGTCTCCTGGATGGTGGTCTCTGCTGCTCCACAGAGCTCTCAGTGAAGTAATGTGATGTACCAGCCCGTGTCTCTTAGAAGTTACAGTCTGTCAGCATGTGCTTGGGCTTCTGACAATGACACACATTCTTCAGGTCTGCTGACTTCACCAAGGGCACCAGCATCACTAAGATTTTCTTCTGAAGAGGTTACAAGCTAAAGATTTGACCGCAAGGTTGCAAGGGCTTAGCTTGCCCCATGGCTACTAATGTTTCATTGGCAGAAACCCAATCTTCGATGCAATCTCTTCCAGTCTTACCAGGCCATGCTCTTGTCTATGGCTTAACTGTTGTTCCACCACAAGCTTTGCCAAATCCTCCACCTCCAAGATACCATCTTCATGGACAAGCCCAGATGTCTGGAGCATTAAAAGCCATTGATGAAGTGAAGATTGTCAAGCATTATAGATGCAGAGATCCTCCTCCCCACATAGGGCAGCAATAACATCCCATTGGGTTTTGGGTTCAACTTTGTTTGTATTTCTGAATATAGAAACATATGGGTGTTTATGTTCACAGATATGTCTGTACAAACTGCATACATAGGCTGATAATTAGTGCTCTAATCTACTTGAATGAGATAAATGTAATTTGATTATGGTCTGTGGTACAAAAACAACTTCTAATTTTTAGATTGAGTGATTAGTCCTTCCATTTCTGTCAGAAGGAGGGTCTCTTTTGAGCTAGCCAGTGCTCTTTGAAGTTTAAGCAATGTACCCCTACTTCTTTAAACTCTGGGGAACTGCTGTTGGCAGCATGAAATGATCCAACTAACAGTGAATTAAAATCCTGGTGTGGTTTCCTTCTCTGAGCTGTGAAGAGCTGACTGGAGAACTGAACGCCCTGTTCTCTTGAGCTGTGTGGTGGTCTTTTCAGCCACCCATCAGTATGTCATTTCCAGTTTTATTAAGTGGAACTTCACTCCATAAATCACATCTCATTTCTTGCAGTACAAGAAGGAAGACATTTCCTGCTGGTACTGGGCACAAATGCTGTGCAGGCTTTTAGAGCTTGGCAGCTATACAGAGCTCATCCTGGTGCAGGAGGACAGAGGTCGTGGGTTTCTGAGAGCATCAAAATGCTTTTGACTCTGGCCCTTTACAACTGACCTGAGTAGACTGCATGAGTCCATGTGGATGCTATTCAATTGATTCAAATCAGGAAGGTAGGACAAGCTAACAGCAGTATGAGAGGAGAACAGCAGACCAGCTGCTCCAACAAGCCTCTGCTAGGCACTTGCCTCAGTGCCCAGAACACCTATGTGCAGTCTAGGGTTGAGTTTCTGTGTGCTTTTCAGGTTGGATATTTACCTGTACTTAACAGCTATGTATCAGTATCTGCTGCATTCCCCCCTCAGTGTGCCAAACAGTCCCCTCAATAGTACAGTAAACAGTTGCTTTGTCTTTTGTCTTTATTAGTCCCACAGGAGACAATATTGCCTTTGCTTATGACCCTGTGCTCCTGCTGGCACGGCTGTGCTCCTGCCAGAGCACGTATTAGTTCCTGAGCTCAGGGTGCTTACAATGTCTTTTGTTACGTGCTGACACAGACACACACACGCTGGCTTTCCCTAATGACGTGAGTCTCTCAGAAAACTGAGAGCTAAATTCCACGTGGCCATGGGGGCTATACAGGATCTAAAATACTGTGGGATGTCTCCCTACATCTCAGAGCTGATTTCAAAGGAACAGAGAGGCTAAAGCAGGGGTGGGAAGAAAGAAAGTAAAAATGGTGATTTACAGGCCTTCTGGCATTGATGATCCTGATGTGGCATTCTCTTGCCAGAGAATGGTCTTTTCCTAG
This sequence comes from Molothrus ater, assembly GCF_012460135.2. Classification (NCBI taxonomy): domain Eukaryota; kingdom Metazoa; phylum Chordata; class Aves; order Passeriformes; family Icteridae; genus Molothrus; species Molothrus ater. The sequence continues at coordinate 142,281,357 of NC_050478.2, read as the reverse complement.
CTGAGCTGCCCATCCTGAGAGCATGAGGGTATCTGAGCTCCCTCGGGTCCTGCTCCAAATCCCTGCTCGCGGTGACATGGGCCCTGCACTCTGCTAGCTTCGGTTTCATCATTCCACACATCTCCTGGCGCAGGCAGGCATGGGAAGCAATTCTTGGCAGCTGCCTCTGGAACCACATTAGTACTGTACTATAGGAGTTACTGCCACTGAGATGTCCTCATCTTCATCTGGCTCTGTCAAAGGGAGCCACTGCCCTTCCTCCAGGAGAGACCACAGTAGGAGCACAGCAGGTACAGAAAGGAAAGCCCAGCATCGAGAAGGGATAGACATCTGCTTCAGCTGGGAAGCCTGGCTGTCTACAAAGCAGCTTAAAAGGTTATCCTAGGTAAAAGGAGGCAAACAAAGCAAACTTGTGGGCTTGTTTCCGTGGATACTTGCCTGGAAGTGGAGGCATCCTTTAGAAGTCTTCATAGCCACAGTGCCATGGATTGTTATGAATCACTTGGGACAAATACATCCTCAAAGCAACAATGACTTTTTAGTCCATTGTAAGTAGCTCATGTGTTGATGTTTTAGAGAATAACATTGCTTAATGTGTTTATACTTTCTGAAGGATGACACAAGAATGTCTCTTTATAAGGTAACTAGCTCTTGTGGAAGGATCCATATGGCAGGTACAGCATTCACAGCACTATTATCCAGAGCATCCTGTTGTCATTTGCACAGGTTTTTTTTCAGGTGTTTGGACATATACTTTGTCACTGTTAATATTTTCTTACTCCAGCAGATACGTGCATGGCACCCTTTTACAGCTCCTTCCAATTTTGCTTGCCGCAGGGGCAAAACATTTTTCAGAACTTCCAAAAAAAATTTAGTGAGCTCCCTTATGTGTGTTTATGTAGCCTTTCATCAAAGACTATAGAAAGAGGCCATGTGGTCTTGTGGCTAGATCAAAGCTAGAAACTCCTGAGATCTAATCTGGGCTGAGCCAGTGACTCACTGGGTGGTTTTGGCAAGTCACATGATCTGTTTGCTCAAGTTCTATCCAGCTGAAAAAAAGCAGGAGAAATACATGCAGAGTCCGACCTGAGCTTTCCAGCACAGATGTATTTACAGGAAATAAGCTAAATTTATATACCACACTGCATGCTGCAGTTAATACTCTGTAACAAGGATACCAGGCTTCTGGCAATACATACTGGCTTTGGGCCTGTGGCTCTTTCTTTGCATCTGCAGTTCTCAAACAATCTCAACACATGCAGGAATACCTGAAGAAGGGTAGCAATATGGGTGCAATCCTTATGGGTGAATCCTTAGGATCTTGCTCTGCAGCCATGTTCTTCATTTTTTAACCCACCTCCAACAGTGGGTTATCACACCTTGTCCCCTGCACTGGCAAAGAAGTGTGTTCAGTTCTCTTTCCAAGCTAACTTGTTGAGAGAGTTGGGGCTGTTCAGCCTGGAGAAAAGAAGACCTTGTAGTACCTACCAGTACCTAAAGGAGCTACAAGAGAGCTCCTACAAGTAGAGGAACCTCTTGCAATGGCATGTAGTGACAGGATAAGGGAGAATGGATTTAAACTGAAAGAGGGTATGTTTAGACTGGACTGAAGGAAGAAATTCTTTACTGTAAGGGTGGTGAGACAGTGGAACAAGTTGCCCAGAAATTTTATGAATGTCCCATCCCTGGCAGTGTTCAAGGCCAGACTGGATGGGGCTTTGAGCCACCTGGTCTAGTGGGAAGTGTCCCTGCCCATGCTGGAACCAGATGATATGCTAAGGTCCCTTACAACCCAAACCATTCTGTGGTTCTATGATTCTATTATTTTATTACCCTTTTACCAGACCCTCTCAGGACTCAGTGTGTGAGGTGCACAGGTCCTTCATGCATGCATACAACAGCATTTTTCCTTTGCTCATGCCTGCAGCCTGTAATGCTGCTCTCAGGCTACATCTGAGTGGGAAAAGCCCAACACAGCAGCTGCCTGATCCCAATCTTCAGTTAGTATTTATCCAACAATTCCTCCTGGAGAGATTCTCCACTGGCAAACAATTTCCCTCATGTCTTTTTCCCTTACACCTGTTTTGAGGCTGAGAACATTCAGAAGGCAATCCTGATCCCAATCTATATTGTAATCCTTTCAGCCCAGCACAGGATGGTGTGAGCAATCTGTTTGCCTGACAGTCATCATACCTGGAGGATGACTGTGTGCCTGGGGTTACCCTGTCATGTGCAGTGCTGTTGTGTCACAGGCCAGGGGGTAGGAAGGGGAGTAAAAGGCTAAAAGTAAAAAGTTCCTACACAAATCCAAGATTTTCACTATTACTGAAGCTCTCCCATTGTCTGCTCATGCTTGAAAGCCCAGTTAATGAGTCCTAGGGTGCTTCTTTGCTTTCATTAGACTGGGTGCACCCTCAGAGTCATGCAAGCACATGCCTTGCTACCCCTTTTTCTCCCTTCCCCAAAGTAAATAACCCAGGAGGCTGAGCTGCAGTCACTTATTGAAACAGGGGAAACAGGAGCAAAGTGGCCAATGGCCTGGCATCACCCACACAACTGTAAAATACAACCATCACTCCTGGTATCACCTGGGAAATTCCCACCCTCAGTTGCTCCAGTCCCAGGTCTCCCTTCCACATTTTCACTCCTCCTCTCCCTGCCAAAGCACTGGTGGGTTCTCGAGCACAACATACACCCTAACACAGAGCAACATTTCCAGTGCCAGAGCATCTCATGGTGCTGAATATGGGTGTTCCCATGCCTCTAAAATCTCCATGGACTGGCTTTACTTTCAGAAATGGCCATGTTTCTCTTATTTGCAGTCATTTGCAAATGAAGCTGCAGCTGAAGAGCCCAGAGGATGTCTCATTGCTGGAAGTAAGCTTTGAAGATGTTTTTGGGAGCAAAAAGAGATTCAGACCCAGAAGCTGTTTTGAAGTACTAAGGAGCCATCCAGATTCATCTGCAGTGAAGGGAAGGGAGTTTGAACCAAAACTAATCAAAGCTCTTAAAAGGATTAAAACCCACTCCTACTTAACACACTGCCACTGGCCATCCTGCTGATTTTACTCTAAACCCAAAAGAAATTATTCATGTTTGTGCCCCAGGGGAAATAAAACCAGTTCTCCCTGAAAATATCCCTGGATTTTCCTGATGGGCTGTGACCAGATTTTTGGTAGTGGGAGGCTTCAAGGATGGCTACTGTGAGAAGCTACCAGAAGTTTTTCCAATGTCCAGCAGAGCCAATGCCAGACGGCTCCAGGATGGACTCACTGCTGGCCAAAGCTGAGCCATTCAGAAATGAAATGTTATCACCTCTGTGCTAACACGTTTAAGAAGGAAAAAAAGTTATTGTGCAGAATGTAATTGCAGCCAGAGATGAGCAAGGTGAGAACATGTGAGAGGAACAGCCCTGCAGACAGCCAGGTCAGTGCAGAAGGAGGGGCAGGAGCTGCTCCAGGCACCAACGCTGAGATTCCCCTGCAGCCCCTTGTGCAGCCCATGGTGAGGCAGCTGTGCCTCTGCAGCCCATGGAGGATCACAGGGATGCAGAGATCCACCTGCAGCCCTTGGAGGAGACCTAGGCTGAAACAGGGGGATGCCTGAAAAAGAGCTGTGACCCTGTGGGATACCTGTGACCTGTGGGCAGGGACCTATGGAGCCATGGAGAGGAGAGTCACCCTGGAGCAGTGTCCTGGTACAGCTTGTGACCTGGTGGGGGACCCCTGCTTAAGCAGCTTGTCCCTGAAGGACTGCACCCAGTAGAAGAGTGACCCACATTGCAGCAGTTTGTGGAGAGCTGCAGCCCATGGGAAGGCTCACACTGGAGAAGTTTGTGGAGGACTGACTCCTGTGGGGGCCCCCCATGCTGAAGCAGGGGAACAAGTCTCCCTGAGTAGTGACAGAAACAACCTGTGATGAAATGACCATAACACCCATTCCCATCTCACTGTGCCACTGAGGGGGAGGAGGTAGAACTTGGGATGGAGGTAGGGGTGGGAGTAAGGTGTTTCCAAGATTTATTTTACTTCTCATTATCTTACTCTGATTTTGGTAGTAGTAAATTCAGTTTATATCTCCAATTTGAGTCTGTTTTGCCTAGCATGGTATTTGATGAGTGATTTCTCCCAGTATTTCCATGGACTGCAGTGACTCCTCAGTGCTGGGCTTGTCCTTCCCCATCACAGCAGCCACAGCCAGACACCCATCCCCACTGCCCAGGCTGGACAGGGAGCCATGGGACTGCACAGCTGGACAGGGAGCCACAGGCTGGACAGAGAGCCACGGGAGTGCAGGTTTACAAGTCAGGGTCTGAAACTTGAAACAAAACATCATCAAACTCCAGCAGTGTTGGCATCCCCTGTGCTCTACTGAATATATTAACAAGCAGTAACACAGTAAATTCCAAGATGCAGTGGAGTAATTAAAACAATTAAATCTTTAAGACTGAGATTATGTCTTTTATTATCGACCCACAAGGTGAACAGAAAAAGAGATCTTATCTGTATCAGCTCTTCAGAAGAGATTCCTGAAAACAGCCTAGGAAACAGCACCCTTTCCCAGCATAGAAACAAGAAGGGACAAAAAGGACAGAAAGCTCAGTCCTCTGCAAGGCTGTAATCCTGTCCTGCTCCTTCCCATCTCCTTATCTCCTGCTTCCCCCAAAGCCTCTCCAATAAACCTTCCACACTGGGACTCATTGGATCTGAGATGAACAATTCTTGCATTTTGCACATGGCTGAATTGCACTCCAGTGAGTAAAAAAACAACCCCAACAGCTGAATTTGGGAAAAGGAACTTCCCATCTGTGTGTCAAGTATGGGAAGAGCCACAACTTCTGCCCCCAGCTCATATGGCTCTGTCTTGGACAGTAAAGCCCAGAGCAGGGCTTTACTTTGCACAAAATGCTGATGCCAACAGATACCATAGTAGTGGAAGTAGCTTTAACAAAACCCTGCTGCTAGCACAGCCCTTCTGAGCCCTTTTCTTTTTTTTTTTTTTTTTTTTAATTGTTTTGAAAGTTAATTGTTGAGCCTCACAAAAAAAAGTAAAAAATTTGAGTTAGGCAACTATGCCAAGGTTAAATTGGGTCAAATCCTGAAATCTTGACTTCAGGCCAGACTCTACAGTTCCCACTGATTTATACAGGAATGTTGCATGCACTGGAGAATTTCTCCCTGGTTTGCTCCAAGGGCTCTGCTGAGTTTGAATCTCTAGGTTTGACCCAGTAGAATGGCATCGCAGAGTGCAGGCCAAGCCTGATTTGCCTCAGATTACAGTGGTTGTGTTATAATTTATGCCAGAGCAAAACTCCTGAGTATACACTGAATGTAGCTGCCTTAAGTCAGAGCTACATTTCTAGATACACCCTTATGATCTGGGTGGGGATTTTCTGCATGTGGGATCTGTGGAACTAAATACCCCAAGCATGGAAACTGGATCATCCCTGCAGAAGGCTTGGTGGAGCTGCCAGGCTCTGCTTGCTCAGAGGCATCTGGTTTGAGTGAAGCCTCTTGAACTCCCACCAATGGGGACCCTCATGGGCTCACAGCAGAGAGCTCAGTGCCCTGCTGGTCACTCCTATCCCTGGCTGTCTTTGCTTCCATAACTCCTTGGCACTTTTTAACATTTTGCTAGCAAAGGAGGAGAAACTGGGATTGGAGATGGCTCCATTGGTTCCATGCTGTGTGTCCTTGTCACCAGGAGCATCCTCAGCTGGTCCATAAAGGAAAGACCCAGCTCCCTCAGGCTGCCCAGCATAGAAGCAGATATGAGATGGATTCTGTATGATTTCTGAGCATGCATTTTCTATACACACTCAGAGTGACTTGTTCCTCCTTCTTTTGAACAGCTGCAGCACTCTGGATCAAGGCCATATCACTATCCACGTACTTTTTTTTTGTTGTTTGGTTGATTGCTTCTGAATTTAACTGCTTACTATTAGATCTTTAACTGAAGAATTTCTCACATTGTTTTTGAGGACAACCCACATCCCTTGGTAGCTGCAAACATATGTAAGAAAAATGCATTATCCAGTCAATTGGTAGCTTATCCTGTTGGGTGTTTAATGTGATGATCACTGGAAGAATTCACAGTGCTGAACTGTACATTTTCTATGTTTGGCATGTGGTGAGACTAAATAATCCTGTCTGTTACAAAGTCACTCATGCTAGTGGTTTCCAAATGAATCAATAACCCTTTTAAAGCCACAGCTCTGAGACCATCTACTGCTGTGATCCATCCACCTCTGGCTTTTGAACTGCCTACAGTCATACCCACCATCTGTTACTTTATGCAAGTCATCCCATTGACTCCAAATGGAGCTGGGGGTGTTCAGGGCTTTATGTTTAAGTGGCAAACCATGGAGACACTTCCACTCCTCTGGAGCTGGGAGTCCATTGCAGCTGGTGTGCTTTCCAAAATGATTCATCCTGACCTTTGCTTGAGACATACAATGGCTTCCTAGCAAAGATGAACCAGATTTCCAGAAGAAACACTTTAAAACCATAGTGGAAATTTTCTAGAAATAATTAAATGCAATCATTTGCAATGGTCAAAAGATCTGGACACCTGTTTGCTGGAAAAGCAGTGAGGAGGGAGGGGGCAGCTGGACCATCACTCAGCTATCCCAGTGCCCAAGGAAGATTAGCACCTGGGTAAAGGGCAAGGTGACAGGTGCTGAAGACAGCAAGACTGAGGTCAAAGTGATGGGAAGAAGAGACATAAATATTGTATTGCTTCTCTAGAGGCCTCTACACAGCACAGAATAATGCAATGATTTGTGTTGGTAGGGACCTTAAGTGTCCTTTTGTTCCAACCCCCCTGACATGGGCAGGGACACCTTCCACTAGAGCAGGTTACTCAAAGCCCCATCCAACCTGGCCTTGAACACTGCCAGGGAAAGAGCATCCACAGTTTCTCTGAGCAACCTGTTCCAGTGCTTCTCGAGCTTCACAGTAAAGGTTTTCTCCCTAATATCTAATCTAAATCTACCCTTCTTCAGTTTAGAACCATTCCCCCCTATTCTATCACTACACTCCATGACAGAGTCCCTTCTCAATGTTTCCTGTAAGGCCCCCTTTAGGCAGAGGAAGATGCTGCAAGGTTTCTCCAGAACCCTCTCTTCTGCAGGCTGAACAGCCCCAGCTCTCTCAGCCTGGAGAAGTACTCCAGCCCTCTGATCATTTTCAGGACCAACTCTGGAATTGCTCAGCAGGTCCATGCCCTTCTCATGGTGGGGGCACCAAAGCTGAATATGGTATTTCAGGTGGGGTCTCACCAGGGCAGAGGGGAATGCATGTGGCTCTGATCAATCTCACTCTGCCTTCTTGCTGTGGAGACTCTCAGCTGCTTGGGATGTGTGCTGGGAGCCCCCAGGAGCTCCTTCAGCTCTGAGACTGCAGATGCTGAAAGCAGGCACTGAGCTACATTGACAAACCCAGCCTGGGGAGGTTCCACTGAACCCCTGACTATGAGGTGGGAGCCCTGGTTAGCATCAAACCCCTTCCTGCCTGTCACAGGTGCAGGGATTTTGCCAAGGGAGGATGTCAGCTGTAATAAGCAATCTCTTCTATCAGCACACAGCCTGAGCTCCCTGCACCACTCTGCCTGTCACTGGGTGAGGCCTTTTCCTCTCAGGCTCTGACTCATGCCCACATGCGTGAGCAGGATGTGCATCACGGGCCAGTCCCAGGTCAGCAGCTCAGCCCACGGCAGCCTGCCAGCATCCAGAGCCATGCCCAGGGCTGGGGACAAGCTGCATGCCACTGCAGCATCTTCTCTCCAGCACACCTGGACATCCCAGGATGGAGCAGCTCCTGCCAGTGGCTAATACTGGCCATACTGTCTGTCTGCAGGTAGCAGGGCTTGCCCGAAGAGCCTGCAGGCAGGGAGGTACCTCCTATCTGGGGTCCAGACCCATCCTGACACAACAAAAGCACTCTCCCTGCAAAGCCACCCCTGCCCCTTGCTGGAGGGAGATTGCTCAGGGCTTTGGCTGCAGTTGGCACACACACATGAAGCGCCTGGGCCACAGCACAGCATGTAAAGGTGTTCCCTCTCCGCTCAAAACACAAATCCTGCTTTTCCCCATGTGCCCAGAAAGAAAGAAGAAGAGGAGATTGAGAAAAATGTTACTAAGTCAGGAAATCATTCTGGAGGAGGGGCAGCAGTTCCTCTAACCTTGCACATGGGGAAAGAAAACTATTTGCTGACTTTGCCTTATTTTTTAATTTATTGTTTTGCCAGCTGCTCAGATGAAAGGACAGAACTGCCTGCTGTAATGAGGCAGCCAGTCAAGCATGTCTTTGCAGCATGAAGCATCTGGCTGGGACACTAGTAACAAGTAGGGAATAGTCCAAAGGGTTCATGGGACACATCCTTTCACATCTCTCTTTGAACAGAGAAACCGGACATTTGCTTGCTCTTGCTCACATGAAAATCCAAAATCTCCTGGAGATCATTGCCTTCAGCAGACAGTGCTCTTACATATCAAGGATCACAAGACCCATGACAAAAATTCCCATGAGTTCACTGATGAAGCCTTTCTGCCCACTGGGCTCAAGTCCTCACCACTCTGGGGGCTGTGGCTGCCTCAGAAGGCTCCCGACCTGCACAGAGCCCAGTGTCACCTCCAGTCCCCATGGGGAGTGAGGGCAGCAAAAAGATCCTCCAAAACTGGGTCAGCTGCTCCTCTTTAGTCATTCCTGTGATATTGCTGTTGTTTGAAACATACTCCCCTTCCAAGCAAGGTAATTTATTGAAGCAGTGCCAAGATCTGCTGTGGAATTCATTGCTGCAGGATTTTGAGACCTCAAGGTACAAATAGAGTCAAAGCAAGGGCCGAGCAAGGCTTCCAGTGATAGGAAGGTCCTTGGAGGATGCTTAAATACCAAGGTGGGTACCAGTGGGCCACAGTTTAATGGAATCATGCAATGCTTTGGGTTGGAAGGGACCTTAAAGACCATCTAGTTCCAAAACCCCCACTGTGGGCAGGCACAATTTCCACTAGACCATGTGGCTCAAAGCCTAATCCAGTTTGGCCTTGAACACTTCCAAGGTTGGGGCACCCTCAGGTTCTCTGGACAGGAGACAGTCTGTTCCAGTGTCTCACTACACCCACAGTAAAGAATTTCTTCCCAACCTCTTTCAGTTTAAAACTGTTACTGCTTGTCCTATCATTACAGTCCCTGATAAGTCCCTCTCCATCTTTCCTGTAGGTCCCCTTTAGGTACTGTGTCCCCTGCGCTGCAGGGAAACACCTCAGGAGGTGCCTGCTGGGCACCAGCCACACTCCCATGCATATTTGTAGGCATCAGGCAAGGGCACGTGCTTCTCCTGGGGCCAGATGGACCTGACAGCATCCTGCCTTCCCCCACATCCAGGCAGCTTGGTCACAGGCAGGAGGGTGGGGAGGAGCAGGGCTGCCCCCCACACTTGTCAGCCAGCAACTTCATAAATGCACCAGGTGGGTTTTGCACTTTCACCTGATGTTTGAGGGTTGTTGCCCCCCTGCTTAGCAACAGAGGCTGCTGGGTGAACTTTGTGAGCCTAACTCTGCTGCCATCAGTCACTGGGGGAACACTCACACCATGTATCCCACTGCTCATCTGCAAAGTCATTCTCACTGCATGTGCAAGTCTTGCCCCAAATTATGTGGGTATTTTTTCTCCAGTTGTTAGTGCAGCAAAGGAAACTCATGGTATTAGAGCCTCAGTGAGGCTATGAATCTGACAAGTTGAGACTTGACAGGGATGTTATCACAGGGCCCAACAATGGCTTTATACTCAATTACATTTATGGTTTCTTCAATTAATCTAAATGTTTATGGCTTTTTCACTACCAGGAAGTTAAGGAATTTTTTTTTTTAAATCACAGAAAGGAAAACAAATTTCTGTAATGAACAATTTGCTGGTGCAAGGCTCTGAGACAGGAAAGAAACTGAGCAACTATCTTGGGTGGTGGGGAAGAGTCATTTTCTGTGGTGACCAGAGCTATATTTGATTTCTTAGGCAATGTCAGCTTTTGCATGCTACATTCTTTGGCTAATTGCCAGCCTGATGTGTAATACTTTAGCCACACTGTTGTTACTTAATCCTTTCCTAATCTGCAATTTGCGCAAGAGGAGTAAAATCTAAGCAAAGCCACTGAGAACATCTCCACTAATAATTTATCAAACTCAACTTTTGTTGTTGGCAGGAGACAGGCAGTTGATGGAGGTGAATGTTTTCCCACAACAGCGCCGTATCATAAACACAGGGCAGCTGATTCACGCCACACTTATTTTCTGTCATCCACCCTTGGTGTCACCCTGATATTTCTTCGAATGATAAGCCTGTGTGTGTGTGTGCTCACAACACACTGCCGAGGCCCCAGTTTCATCTCTTTGTGCAAATTACACATTAATTAACCATTAATAACAGTGGGAGTTGCAGGCAGAAATCCACACCCGCCGTGATGAGACTGTGCCCTTGGTGAGCAAGTGCCTTTATTAATCACCTGCACCTCAGCTGGAGCTCCTGCACAGCCCTGCCAGACAAGTGCCCCGCAGAGGGAAGCGCTCACCAGCCCTAATCCTGACTTAAAGAAAAGCCTTACCTCTTGCTCTATGAATTTTATTTATTTTGGTCCTCTGGGCAGTGCTTGCTGTTGTTAGAAACATGATTGCTTCATACAGTTATGTTAATGTTTGCATTTGACAGAATGTAATTGATACTTGGCTGCTCCAGTTTCAAAGCCAAATTAGGAAATGAAGTGCTGCACATTAGCTTGTTTAGCTGGTTAAATACTGTAAATAAATACGTGCAGGGCAATGAAAACTAATGAGTTTTCTTTAAGGCATTTTCTAAATAGCTGGCTTCACAAAAAGAAGAAAAAGATGCTGCTGTGAACTCATATCCTGAAGGATTTCTCATTTTGCTGCAACAAAAGTTGATCCTGTCTGAAATCTGAACACTGGGTTTCACTTAGAGAAAAGGATTTTGCAAGTTATGGAGGAATCATGGCAAGAACTGTTGCAAATTTCACGGTACTTTTATCAACAATACTTCTGTGACATTGCATTTAACAAAGCCATTTTTTGCAAGGGATTAATTCAGACCATGGTTATATGTCAAGTTATTCTTCTCAATGCTCACTAGAAAAACATCTTTGTAAGAAGTATTTGTGCTGCTAAATCTGTGCACTGCCATAAGGCTGAATGTTAGGCTTTTTTCCCTGACAGAATGCAGCAGCATGAAAAAAGTAGGGAAAAAAAATTGGTTTTCTATAAAGAGATAATCTGTTGAGAATTGCTTGACAGAGTGCACTCAGCACTGCTGGAATAATAAGTGTTTCTCAAGTTCTCTGTCAGGCCTGCCCTCAGTGCATTAAAGGAGAGCTAGAGGAGAGTATTGCACTGGCACTGTGATCCAGCCAAGGGCAACGAATTTTCCTCTTGTACATCTATAAAATAACCCTGTTCTTTCACCCCTCTGCTTTCATAAATACTACATTGATGCAGAACTGCCTTTGCCTAACTTGAAGATGTTCTACTAAAATCAGGGCACCGTTTAGCATAGGTAGAGCTGAAACTCTACCAGTCCTTTTTGACTGCAAATAACCTCAGCAGTATCACCTCCTTGGCAGAGATGTTGACCTTAAACCTGAGCTTGCTGAGCTGGCTGTTTTATCTGGCACTTTCAGAGGAAGCTGGTTTACAAATTCTGCTGTGCTACTTCAAAAGAAAATTATTGAACTGGTGCCTAAAATGCAGCTGAAGTACTGAGAGTTGATAAAAATACATACTTAGGATGTAAGGTCCATCCTGACTGGGAGGTGGTTCGATGCTGGCTTAGGACGGAGACCAGGATGTTGTGAAAAACCTCAATTTTTCCTGCGTTTTTAGCAACAACAGAGGACTGAAGTCTCACAGCACTTTTCAGAGAAGGCAATTTCAAGGTGAAAATGGTGACCAGGTCTGCAAAATACCTAAGAGATTCATGTGGTCCTCAGCCAAAAGGACCATTTAAAAATAGACAAACTATGACTCTCTCAAAAAGAAATGTGTGCATTGCATAAATCAAAGTTCTCACACCCACCATCAAAAGTTTAATCACTTAATATGCTGGTTCTTTCAACACGTTCTGAAACTTTGTATACAATAATACAAACGATGGGGTAACGAAGCAATAGCAATTTATTCTGCTGTACAAACGGATGTTGCATTATAATCCCTAAAGCAATACAGAGGCTGTTTGCAGATGTTACTACAATTTGGCGTTTATTTTAATTGCTCTGCAGCACAGCTCATGTGAAACAAAGTCACGGGATGACCTACACGTTCACCTACTGAGGGTGACTTAACTGCAAGGGGGAGAAAAAAATGTTTTGAAAGTTTTCAAGGTTTCACTTAAATACGAACCTCCTACAGCTGTTTTGAAAGGATGCATCAGGGCTCCTGTCTAAGCCTGAAAGCATGGTAGGGCAGGGGGTAATTTAATCAGCCAGGCTATGCAGTGTGCATATTTTCACAAGTCTTGCAAGAATGACATCAGTAAAGTAACTTGAGATATTTTGGTGTCTGACATTCACTCAGCAAGTGCTAAGAAAATATGCTTACTGCACAGATCACTGGCTTCACAGAGTGGGAGTCAAGGTAACTCATGAGAGTCTGCACACTTTCCTTTATCACTGACCAGGTCTCTATTCCCTCCTTTTCACTTTCCACTCTCCTTCTAAAAGTAAAAGCTGTTTTTAAAGTTGCTCCTGCTCAAGGAGCTGCCTAGAAGCAGTTGCTCCACTAAAGAGATTTCAAGCAAAAGGACAAAGTTAAACATGAGGCAAAGTATAAATAAAAATCAAGACTCTCTTCCTCCTCCTTTCCACTTGTGAGCGATGATCTCACCGCTCCGGGTGGATTGCAAGGGTGGCTTGATCTCTTTCACGAAAGCACATTCTCTAACCTTGATACTGCAGCTATTTATACTTCTCTCATCTCACCACAAAGAAAAGCAGCTCTAATAATCCTTCCCTTCGTTTTAATGAGAGCACCGTGCAGCAGCAGGGTCAAGCCTCTGCCCACGAGCTCTAGCTCCCTGTAACACCAATGCTCTTGGTTACTGCCTCTCCTTCTGGCTGCTCACTTTTAGACATCTGAGATCGGATTTTCCACTGGCTGAAGCATCACATTGCCAGACACACAGGTGCAGGATGACAGCCCTGCTGTGCCACAGCATCTTCTGCTCACAGGGCACAGAAGGAAACAAATGCATGGGCTGAAAGGCAAGAGGGTTTCTAAAATTCAGAGGCAGAGTTCTAAAACTCCTCTCTCCCTTGTTTATCAGAGGAGTAGGACATCCCATTTCACATAATCCCGGGGACATCCCAAGCCTTTTCCACCTCACAAGAGGCAGGATCCATCCCCTGTCCCCACTCTCCCTGGGGATTCAATCCCAGGCTGAGTTGAGGGAGTTCAGGCTAAGGCATGATGGAATGCATATCCAGACCATAGAGCAGCTGATAGTCTCTGAGGCCAAACCCCATATTTTCAGATTAAACTAGACACACTGAGCTGCATTCCTCTTGAGACACCATAAAAATTGGGGACAAACATTATGAAACCAAGTTTATTAAAACTTTCTACAAGTCAGACTTTTATCATCCAGGTTTCCACAGACATATACATATGTACAAATTGGACATAGTGTTTTTAGCTTTTCTGGCAGAATTTTCTACCAATATATACAAATGTACTGTTTTTCATAGAAGGGTTAAACTGTATCACAGATACAAATGTCAAGCAATCATGAGAGGTTTAGTGCAACGGAGAGCTGGAGCGCTCTGCTCTTAATGCTCATGATTCTGTCAAGTTAGTATTGCCAACAATAATTCACATTAAACTGCTCTTCGACACCTCTTATTAAGACAAAGTACAACAAAACAAGAAAACAAAACCCCAAACAGTAAGGTATGTACAAAGTACACAGTCCATGAGGTATACATGGTATTCTTGCAACGCGTGGTGGGACTGCAGCTTGCCAGGGTTAACCCTTAAAATGACTTAACTCGAACTGGGTGGTGTTGGGAACATGCATCACCCACCTCATGGCCATTTTAGAAGCCACACTCTTGCCTAAGGTGAATGGACATCTCTGCATAAACCACTGGACACATGTGAAACTAAGCAGAAATCTTAGGCAGGACTAAGCTTTACTTACCCCCAACCCAGGAAGCTCATGATTCAGATATATTCATTATTCACACATATTGGAAAGACTATGAATAATCATGCAAAATAAAAACAAAAAAACCAAAATTTTAAAAATTAAAAAAAAAAAAGGAAAAAAAAAGGCGGGGGAGGCTGGAGGCAAACAGCATACCTGAATAATCAGCTTAGGGTGTACGGAGATTTTACTCTTAAGACTAACTTTTTGTGGGGGTGGAGAGGGAAAGAGGAGGTGATGTGGTATTTTTAAGAGTTAAGCCGGTTGAAAAACATGGCCATGTTTACAGGTACTGTACAAGACACCCCTTATCCTTTCCAGGGGAAGGTGCCCCAGCCGATAGTGTTACGGTTTGGTAAACGGATACGTTTTGGCACTCGGAGCTAACGAGACCTGCTACTTGACAAGCTCGCTGGGGGCATAAAGTTATATAGGCTACACCGTGGTAACACGAGGCTTAAGTCTATTTAAAACGCTTTCCTGGACAGCGAATGGAATCAGAAGGGATCCAGCTGGGAGATCCACTGGTTTCTGCTTCAGAAAGAGCCACAGCAGTGATTTGTCTTACGGGTGGATGTAGGAGCTTCACGCCTCTGAAAGCAGGATCAGCTGGAGGAGCAGCAGCGAGCAGAGAGCTGGCCATGGTGGGTGAAGACCTCCTTCCCTCACTATCGTGTGCTTACAGTCAGAGAGCTGCTTCGTGGGCTGGCTGCTGGGGCACGCCGAGGCGATTCCCCTTTTAACCATTTCTGTCAGATTTGTTCAGGCAGAGGTGCGCCACGTGCCCCTCTGCCCCTACACATTGTGGCCAGGGCTCCACACCTCTGCAGCTGCTGCAGGAAAGCAGAAGGAGCTGCCTTTCCATCCCACACCTCGCCAGACATAAGACTCTGCAGCCAAGATGTGACCAGTTACACCGGAGGAGGATGCGGGAGGCAGAAGAGCCAGAGAGTTCTCACAAGGCTGCACAAGTCCTCCAGGGCTGGTGGGACCAACCAGCAGAGCAAGAGGATGGAACTCTGAGTACACTTAGGGAGTGGAGACCTCCAGGGTGGCATTCATTTAGACAAGGTCACTTTTCTGACCATACTGGCACTTTAAGATGCTGTTGAGTTTGCAGAAGTGGGAAAATGAAACCCTACAAAGATGCCGGAGGTAAGAACTGACGAGGTTTTTGAGATTTCGGGGTTAGCAGAAGAAGGAACTAATATCATCACTGTCTCCATGATATTCTGGGACAATCTGATCTGAAGCTCCTGTCTCCTGGTCTGTATATCCAGGCTCCAAGACTGCCTCAAACCAAGGGTGAAGCAAGATCTCTGGAGCAGTGAGTCTTTCGGAAGGCTCCCGCCGCAGGAGGCTGCGGATGAGGCAGCGGGCTTTGGGGGAGACGTGGTCAGGAATACAGAACTGTCCGCGCCGGATTTTGGAAAACAGAGTGCTAGGGTCCGAGTCATGGAAAGGATAGCGTCCCACCAGCAGGGTATAAAGCATCACTCCCAAACTCCACACATCGGCCGATTTTCCAGAGTAAGTCCCCGTTGTGTTTAGGATCTCAGGGCTGACGTACGCCGGGCAGCCGTGCTTGTCTGACAGTGCATCGTCTTCACCTTTGATGATGTGTGTGTCTTCCAGACTCTCCAGACGCAGTTGAGTCCTAGGAGGGCAGGAGAGGAAGCCACATGTGAGAAACAGCAACAGTAGTCGTGAGCAAGCACAGCAAGCCCCTGCCATGGCCCCATTCTCTCTGGCATTGGCACTGAGAAAGGAAACACCTCAACTTGCAGCAGAGAAGTTGCCCAGACGCCCAGGAATGTGTAATGGAAGTGCTGCTGTGTGCATCGGGCCGGCATTTAGTGACACTCCTGTTTTTTTATTACCTGGAGATTTTAACAACACAGAGGACTCTTGAGGAACACCAAGTCTCTGCTACCCACGCAGGTTGCAGTGCCACTGCAGGGGGTTAATTGGTGACATGGCACTTTACAGCCACTGTGTGCCGTTCAGGCTTTGAGCAAACAGCATCCAGCTGTGCGATTCCACAAACCACAAAGCCCAGCTCCCCTCTGCACTGGTGAGGATCATTGCCTTCCCTCAGCCCTCAGCTTTTTTTTTTTTTTTTTCCATTTTAGTTCATAATTTATTCTTTTTGCCTTTTGGAGCATATCACCACACCCACCATCTCCAGGTGGAGATGGGTCCACCCCAACCTCCTATTTTGGAGGGTAAGGGGAGCTCCCGTCGGCAGGGAAGCCACCAGGCAGCCCTGGAAGGGCTCTGCACTGCCTGGCAGCCTGCAGGGGTGTAGATATGTTGGCTTCAGCCTGTCCTCAGCCTGACCTCGGCAAATACCCATTGGTTCTGCAAACGGAAAATATGACTCAACGAGAACCGTGGGCCCGGGATTGGCTGCGGGAGCCCTGAAACTGCACCTGTGCAGAGCCCGCGTCGCCTGCCATTGCTTAACCCTCTTCTTGCCAAATGTGATGCACATGACATCGCCTGTGCAACACGTTATTTCCAAATGAGCGAGACTGTGCGCAACGTAACATTTCAACAAATGTTTCATCTTCTTATGGGAGGGAAAAGCTGCAATAGTTTCCTTCAAAGGAATAGCTTTCTTTACGTGTCAACATATGGCTGTTTCAGAGGGGCAGTGCTGGTTAATTTTCTTATCAAATTCGTAAAAGATATCCTGAAGAATCATTAGCCCAGTTTAACAAAACAAACAAAATCCCTTTTTCTTTTGCATCAGTAGTATCACCTTACATTTTTATGATATTAAGCACAACTCCATTACAGGTTTTACTTAGTTTTTTAACATTCCTTGGGATAAGCAGCTAGTCAAGAGTCAGTTTTGCTGTATTTCTGACTCTGCCATGTGTGGTGAAGCACTGCAAGAGCAGCAAACACTCCAGGGGAATACTGAATTATTTCCCTAATCTAAATTTAACAACTAGATTCTATGATCTCTTCTCTGAACCTAGGCTTTAGGCTAAGTTTTAGGAAAGTGATTTTCTTTGATGCAGGATTCCCAAGGCATTATTTAACCACATCCCACCTTCCCTCCTGTGCATGCCCACGATCCACGGGCATGGGGGGCATGGGAAGCACAGCGGTAGAGGGGGGATAAAAGCCTCGAAGGGTTCATTCAGCAGCATCACTTTCATCAGCAGAGTGGTTCAGCAAGGAGACCCTACCCAAGTGCTGGGGCTCCACCGTGGGTCACAAGGCAACTCTCCCGAGGAGGGACCAGAGCTCCAGCTCCTCACATTTCCTGCTCCCCCAGCTGGGCTGCTTCCTCCCGCCGGTACAACACCTCAGCATCTCCCCTCTCCCTCTCTGCTTTTTATTCATTTGACACTGAATGAGTGGCACACATGACATCTTCTGGCGCTAACGAGCATCTGAGCTATCATCCCTTTGTCTGCCAGCGGGTTTCACTGAACTTCTGCTGAATGAGAGGAAGCTCCCGGCGAGCTTCCTCCCTTTCATCAGTCAAGATCTAAGAGGGAGTGCGCCCCGGTTAGATCCGTGACCTACTACACACACGTGATGAGGACCTACTCGGATTGCTCGCAGGTGATGCCCGGCTGACGGGGCTGTTTCCACTCCCTGGCACGCTTTTTGTGTCTCTGGATGTGGCGTTCCTCCCTCCCCACTCACCCCAGGGCTGGCTGCTGACTTACCTCTCTTCATTAGAGAAGACAAATTTCCTGAGCTTGAGGTCACCAAGTACGATGGCTGACTGGTGGCAGTGAGCTACAGCGGAGACAATCTGCTTGAACAGCCGGGCAGCCTCCTCTTCCCTCAGCCTCTTGCAGCTCCTCACGTAGGAGTGCATGTCCCCAAAGTCCTTTTCAAAGAACACATAGGCCTTGGTGTCCCCGAGAATGACTTCGACAACCCCGGTGATGTTTCTGTGTGACGGCAGCTGAATGTAAGGTCGGATCTTGTCCTGGTAGTGTTTGAGGGGGAACACCTGTATTGAGGAAATTAAACCCAAATTCATTCTCAAGGGCGTTGAAAGCTGCAGCTCGCGTAGCAACTCTCCCCAAACAATGACGAGAGAGCGGGAGGGGAGCCAGGGCTCGGCAAGACCGGCAGGAGCGGCTACCGAGACCCTTCCTGTTCGTTGTATATTGAAAGGCTGGGGGGGAAACTAAAATAAACCACTATTCCCACGGCCTCTGGGGGGAAGGCGCTTCGAGGTAAGCCGGAGTCCCGGCTCACTCGCAGGGCGTACAAACGCCGCCGGGGGCTGGCCGGGCGTTCCCAGCCGTGGAGCACCGGGAGGATGTTCGGCAGGGCTGTCCCCGCACCGGCAGGACCCGCTCCCCACCCGCGCGGCTCCCGCTCACCTTGCAGCGCAGCTCCCGGCCCGAGCTGACGCTCAGCGCCCGGGACACCTGCTCCCGCTCGGCCAGCGGCAGCAGCAGGTACGAGGCGATCAGGCTGGGACCCGCCGCGCCGCCGCCGCCGGCGGGAGAAGCGGGAGCACACGGCGAGCCGGGAGCGCTCAGGCAGTCCGGGGGGCCGCATTCGGCGAGCCGAGGGCACTTGGCGGCCGGCGCTTCCTCGGCGGGGCCGTCGTGCAGGGGCTGGAGGCGCTTGGCCGGGGCGCTGCGGCAGCGGGCGGCCGGCAGCAGGGACGCGGGGCGGCTCATGGGGGGAGCGGAGCGGGCGCGGAGCTACAGGCGGGCGCTGCGCGCTGGGCGCATCCCTTCGCTCTCCCCGCCGAAACCTCGGGCCGTGTCCACCATCTGCTGCCGAGTCCGCGCTAAAGTAGTTAGAGGCTTTAAAAAAAAATTAAAAAAAAAAAAAAGGTGATTCTCCTCCTCCTCCCGGCCCTGACGCACGGGGAAATGGGAGGAGGGAGGCTGGGACACGCCTGCTCCGCTCCGCCCGCTGCTCTCCGCGCCCCGGGCCCGCCGTGCAGCCGGGCGGGGCGGCGGAGTCGCTGCGGGGCTTGAAGGGGCCGGGCGGGGCGGCGGGGACCCCCCCCCCTTCGACCTTAAATAATTGTGTCGAGAAAGCGAGGCCACCTTCCTTTTCCAGGATCTTCTTGTTCATACAATTGCAGATACCCAGCCCCAGTCCTTACTTTTCACTAATCCTAAATAACTAAATCCCTCACCCCAAGGTTTGCATCACAGCGCTGTTGAGTGAGCATAAGCGTTTACTCATACGCGTAGACGTAACGTGCACCATCAGAAATACTTGGCACTGGGTGTTTCCCATGTTAAAACTATATCTGCTGTCCGAAAAAGGAATAGCTCGGAGAGCCAGGCGGCAGCCAGCAGCTGCATGACCTGCGAGGAGCAGACTGAGAGGAGCTCCACACAGCTCAATAGCATGGCTTTAAAGGAGTTGTAAATAGACTTACAGCCGGGACTGGTAGTAAATGGAAAAGGAAAAAAAAAAAAGAGACAAAACCAGACAACAGATCATCCCTGGGATAAAAAAGCAGACAGCTGTAGTTTTTACAAGAATGCTTCAGAAGAAAACTCTACAGTTTTCTTTTTATATATATGCAAATTTTCTGTAATTTAGCGCTGAAGCTTCCCTAATATTAACACAGGGACCCTGCATTTTGTTATTCAGTAGGATCAACTCCTCCTCTGTTTTGGTTTCCCCAACCCGGGTCTGTACAAGAGGCAGAGAGGGCTGAGTGAGGATGGGTCACCCAGCTCTGAAGCCTGTGATGCCACGTGTGCAGGTATTTGCTCAGATTCCTGATAGATAACTGCACAGCAAACCCATGCATGCCTTCAGCTACTTCTAGTGTATTTTAAGAAACACATGAAACTCTTGTGCAGGATGACTCATAGCATAGCAGTCCCATTAATGCATTTAAACATAAAACACATATGCCATAAAGGGATATCCCAGGGCCTGCATTTCTTTCTTTTTTTTTTTTTTCCCAGAAATAAAATTCCGTTAATGCCTGCAGATTGTTTCTGAGTGATTCACCACAACTCTCAAAGCACACTATTTTATTTGGTTCCTCTCATAGGTAAAACACATGCAAGTATCTATCAGACCTTTTGTTTTACTTTTCCCTTCCTGGAAGTTTAATGATTGGAATGCTGCTGCTGCTGGGTGAATTTAGCTGGTAGGATGCCACATGTGTGGGCTGCTTCCTACATCTGAGACAGCACAAGGTGCAGGGTGGGGGGGAAGGGTATCAGTACCTTTGGGGACAGGGGAAGGGTGCAGACAAAAACAAAAGAGCAATGGACCTGCATAAAGGTTCTCATGGGCATTAGTAGTGTGTACTGGTGTCCCCTGTAGCTCTCTCAGAACTGAGATGCAATGTGAGCAGGAATGAAGGTGTCAGTGTTCCCACCCTCCCAAAGATCCCCCCTCTCAGCTCATGTCAGATCACTGTCCCTGCTGAGGAGAAGGGCCATACCAAGGATCTGCTGCATACATTGTTGGAAGCTGCATCCTTCATCTGCCCAGCCTCCCATCCATCTAAAACCTCTAGCTCCACACCATGGGGACACAGTGGCACCTGAGCACAGTGCTTGGTTCAAGCTACTGCAGCCAAACGGGGGATGGCACCCACTGGTCCTGAGGAAGGGAAAAAAACACCTCTTGTGATCCTGGCTCCCCCAAAAACCACCTGGCATGTGAGGAGAGCAGAGGTACACACAGCATTGTACCTCACAGTCCTGCCACATTCTCCTGGTGCCTGGGCAGCCTTTCCTCACAGGGATTCCAGCAATTTCATGCTCTGTATGTCTGTCTCTGCTAACTGGAGCCCTAAAACTGGGTGTGCAGTCTCCAAAGGCCAGGAAAAGATAACCCCTGGGGCATTCATCCCAGAAGCACTGGTGGGTGCCCTCTTCTAGCTGACTGTATATACTGAACTATAGTTGACTGTCTACATGTGACTGAGACGAACCAAAGCTTAAATCTCCCAGGTCTTTGAAAAATGGGTGAAGTTCTTGACAGAAGGAAACCTTTGTTGCTTCTTTAAAATGCCTGGCATTCTTTCAGTACTCAAAACCTTAATGCCATGGCTTAACATATAGTTGCATTTATTACTCAAATTAGTATTATGTTTTGGGTACAGAATATAGGAAAAGGTCCACATCCAGACTCCCCTCCATCCCCACCAAATTCCTTTCAAGATGCAGAGCAGAGAAGTGATTCCCACTTTGGCTTTTCTGTTTTTTCTAATTTTGGCCAACCCCCAAAATAAAAAAAATAAAAAATAAAAAGAAGGGATGCCAGGATATTGTCTGATGACCTGCATGGCATGTTCTTTTGCTCTTTCTCAAAGGGCTGAAACTTGTCCTCCTTACCCATCTCTGCCAGTGCTTGCATGCAGCCCTGGTGTGGTTAGGAACCAGTGCTGAGAACAGGAGGAATTCCAGGAAGAGATTTGTGAAAAACTGTTGCAACATTTCAGTATTATAAGATTTTTGCAGAAAATGGAGCTACCACACTTGACACAGCAGCCTTGTGTTTGTTGCCATCACACCACTGGCTTTTAAGCATGCAGGCTTATCTCCTGCACTAGTCTCCTCCTGAAGTCAAAAGCTATCTTTTGGGGTCTTCCTTCTATTCCCTGTGTAAACCTTCATCATTCCATCTCCCCCTTCCCAAAAAGAGACTTTTCAGGCTTAGCATGTGTGATGAATCCTGTCATGGTAATTCCCAGTTTTGCCTGTGGTGAATTTGAGCCTGAATGGCTTTACAGCTCTTCAAAATGAACCAGGGCAATGTTACACATCTCCAGTGAACAGCAGTGAAAATCATTGTGGAGCACACATCAGTGCACAATTACAGACCTAATGCTGGGATAAAACATTGACTCTGTGGATAAGTACTGCTATCCAAGTGCCAGAAAAATAAACTGCTGTGAGCCAGCAGAATAGAACAGGAACCAACACTCAGATGTTCCAAAGGGACTTGGTACCTGTGAGGTGGGCAGGGATGACCTTTGGAAGTAGAGTTCAGTAGGCTTCATGCTTGGCAAAGGATAACAGTGTGCAACAGGCACCTTCCCAACACTACTAAAGTCTGAGGAGCTCTCAGTCAAAGGACATTGCAAAATTGTTACAAAAAGTAGATCCTGCCTTGGAAAAGGCCAGTCAAAGCAAGCAGGACTGCCGGCTGTCTCCTCACTTCTGGAGTCCCAGCTGCTAGGCAAGGATCTGGGACTGCAGCAGAAAAAAGAGCCTGTGGGATGTGTATCACAGAATGGGCACATCCTAGCAGAGGGAAGGGTCTTATCCAGCACAGATTTGCCAGAGCTATGACAAGGTGAATATTGCTCTTCATATATTTTTTCTCTTTTTTGAAACAGATAAGCAGCTTAGTGCATCTGTGAGATGAAGACTGAAAAATCCAGAATTCCTGGTGCTCAGGCATTGATCCTCCCATTCCTCTTATTTTATTTTAGGGAATTTTTGTTACGTGGTTTTCAAGCATCTACCTGCCTTGCCCTCAGCCAGTGCTTACACTCACCTGAGCAGCTGCTTTTCCTTAGATGCTCACAAAATTATCACTGTTGCTCCAGTTCTCTGACCCTTTATCTCTATAACTAGAGCAGCCAGAGGCAATGAGAATTGTGTAACCATCTCCCCACTTCCCAAGTGCTTGGGACAGGTCTGGTAACTTTGACAGTATGTCTCATGGGACACACAGAATAAATCTCTATTAGATTAGGGCACTTATAAATAAACTGGCTGCTTGTCACAGAAAAAAATGAAAAGGTCCTTATTTTAGTTACCGGATGACAGAAGCAAGGAACACAAATATTTTGGCTAATATTAAACTATTGGTAATCGATGAAAAATCAGTATCTTTATTTTAAAAGTTATCTCAAACCATGTAATGAAAATTAAACTACTGCCAGATTGAAAACCAACAATTTAAAACCAGCATGTCATCTATAATCTAATGGTGTACAGAATTACCCTGCACAGATGGGGCTCAAAGAGTAGTCGTATGGCCAGGTGATAAAGAACTGAAAGTGATGTTTTTTATAGCAGAGCAGCATCTGTGATAACCCACAGCCATCCTCAGACACTGTGGAACTTGGCGGCAGATTCACCGCTGAGATATAAAACACATGACGAGCACGTAGTGACATCAAAAGCAGTGCAGTGTAATGGTGTTCAGATGTCTCCCCTCAAGCCCACACAAAAGCTGCTCTCAGGGCTGCTGTAGCTCAGAACACTCAATGATTCCCTTTTGATAAGCCTGTTGTTAACAAATCCAAGGAGTCTTATGAGCAGCACCTCCTGACTTTGTTCCTTTGCTAACTGGAGAGCATGAAGGCTTCTTCTGTTGCCTGGAAGACGTGTGAAGGTTCAGGTTTTAGACCTCAAATCCTGTTTTTACTTCAGAAGTCGATTGCACAAGCGGACAGTGAATGAGTGTCTCCGTTTCCCTTGCGGTCAGAGAAGATCCTATTCATACTGAGTTTACAAGCAAACACTTCCTTTGGTAAGCTTCCCATGCAATTCAATTCATGTGCGTGCTTTCGGGCTCTGTCTTTGGGTCTGGACTAACATCAGAACAAGCAAGAGAGGCAGGCTCTCTTCTCAGCCCACCACAGCCTTTTCTGCAGTGCTTTGAAATGATGAAACACACAGTGTTTTCTGCATACTGCTGCAGTCCTGTCAAGTCACTGCGATTATTCACGCATCAAGAGGCTAAGCACATACATGGGTATCTACTGGATGATGTACACCCATTCCAGAATTTTACTTGCTTAACAATCAATCTAATGTTTTTGCTCTTTATAGTTACTGGCTGGGAGCCTAGAATCTGCTGGCACCTACACACAGGATTCTCCTCTGAGCATTCTGTGACCACGTCAGGTGTTTGAAATATTATGTATTAACAATAAGTACTTTATGACCAGCAAAAAAATTATTATTTATGGAAGACCTGGAATTTGCCATCAGTACCTGTAGTGAGGAGCCATCAGCTTAAGGCTTTGACTGTACTAACAGAAAGAAAGACCTGTCCTTGGGATATTCTTACATTTTCCATTCCAGGAAGCCCTTTTCTAAGTGCATCTTCTTCACTGTATAATAAAGCACTATCCATTAGGCAAATGTTTAGTTAATGGACACAGCAGGATCCATATATGAAGATTTTTAGGGAAGGTGAGGATTAAGATTCACTTGAAATGGCAATGAAACTTAATAAAGTTGCACAGTGAATTCTAAGCTAGTTCTGGCCACAATACTGGAGCTATTCTTGAGAAAAATGTCATGAGGTACTTGTGACCACAGGTAGGTAAGACCTTTGTCATCAGCCACTCATGAGGAAACATGAGTATCCAAGAGGACATTGTCTAAAATAAGGCAGTGTGTTGGCCTTGGCTGTTGAGTCATCAGTATCACTTCCTGCAGCCCCTGCTTTTGCTCCAGGTATTTCTCAAGGGAGCACTGACTTAGTCTTTTTGATTCTTCTAGAATGAATAAGATCACAGCTCCAGAGCAGTAATGATGAATATGTCCTTGATTCAGAGGAATGTGCACTCCTTTTAGCACAAGTGTGCTAAATCTTCCATGAGATGCCTGCCTGATTAGTTTTTATCTTTATATGGCTTCACTGATTTGAAAACTTCAGACTCTCTAGTTGTAAAATGGAAGAATCTGTTCAAGTGAGAGAGCAAGCTTAAGTGAGCAAGTGTTAATGGCTTGTGCCTCAGGGTACCACTGAAAGCTGTTGTATGTGGATCTCTCTTGCCTTTAATTCACTATTTGCCTAGACATTTCTTTAATCCTCCAAAATACTACATGGAACTTCTCTAGCAGAGACAGATTCTCTCCAGTTTTCAGTGACAGATCCTTCCCACCTACCCTGAGGTTTGCTACATTTGTAAAGCACACCTTATGGGAAAAAGAAAATAAAAAACAAACACCTGACCTCTGAATTTCTTTTTAAAAATATCATTGCAAAATTTCTGACGTCAGACAATGAGACACAAATTACCCTGTGAACTGTTAACATATGCCTGTTTACATATGATATCTTATAGCCAAAGCAGATTAAGATTTGAAGGTTTAACTGCTGTTGAGTTTCCACTATGTGAATCATACAGATCATACAGCTTATTCATCACAGGCACTTATTTTTATTCTTTAACTCTTTCAAGCTACTTCTTCCCAGAGTGGAGTTTAGGGGGAATGTGGGACACGTGGGAACAGAGAGATCACAACTGCACAACAAACCCTGAACTTTGCAAATGAAGGAGCAAAGAGCTGCCATTAACTGCAGCCACCCCAGTGAATCAGTAGTGGTTTGTATCTTGCACCAGGTGAGCTGACAAGCACAGAAGCCTTCCCCAGCTGCCACGGTCAGTCTGTCCTTCCACCTAGTTAAGAGCCATCTGCAATGATGGCCAACCCTGGAATCTTTCAATTTAAGGAGGAAAATTAAGAACCAACAGGAGAGAACCAGCCATGACAAAATCAACAGGATAGCTCAAGTTCCAGGTTCAAAGAAAAAAAAATACCATTCAAGATACTAGGATTCCTTGGGTGCTATGATATAGTTTCAATTCAGAAATGCCAAACATTTTGGTGAAAACTTCATTGATTTTAGTAAACGCAGACAGTTTATTCTAGCACTTGAATCTGTGTGGTGCATCACTGATTCTAACGGGACTCAAGTAATCTCACCAGCAACACTGGCACAAGTGAACAAGTATCTGTCTTTTTCTGGATAACATGGACGTATTTTAAAAGAGGCATCTCTGCTGATAAAAGAAAGAAACCTACCTCTGTTTAAATACACATGCCTATTCACCTCAGATGTGATTGTTACTAAAGCTAGGCAGGCCAGTGCTGCCAAAAATCAGTCCATTTCTTTCAGGTAAAACCAAGAAAGATTTCAGAACTTCACTTGCTGTTCAGATTCTCTGATTCACTGACACTGCTTGGCTCAGGCTAGCAAAGGAGAGAAGGAAGATGATGTAGTTTGAAGCAGGAATATGAACATCCAAAAATACCTTTCCTCTTGGAGTGGCCATAAGTGACTGTTTGACTATTTGCTCTTTTCATTTAAAGTGTTGCTTCAGATTTGTTTGGTTTTTTTCTCCCAGCTGCATCATCTTAAGCAAGCAGTCCACCTTATTACCCGTGGATTAGCTAACAGAGGCTGAGTGCAGCACTGTGATGGGTCAAGCCTTTTTCATGCAGGACAACAAGGTGTAACCAAGGCAGCAATCTCCCTCACAGCATTACTCACTGGAACATGAGGGCAATGAACCATATCAGGAACTGCAGCAATCCAAGGCTATACTGGTACAAATGCCACAAGTAGCAAACCAAACCTGCTGCCACCAGTTTGTTGGTAGGAATCTGGGTATAATTTACCATTTATAATGTTATGTGTTATTGGAAGGCACACTCAGACACCAACACAAGCTAAATTTGAGGTGCAGCACTTGTTTGTGGCCATGGAAAATGTATGTACATCTTTGCATCTGAAAACTTGGGAGGCTGGTTGTCACTAGGGATTGAATTAGGTCCAAGAGGACAATCTTAATGCACCTCTGCCAGAAACTGCAGAGCTTGTTTAACCAATGCAAGTTTCTGTTTCTGACTATTCTGCTTAGAAATGGTTCAAGAATAAATTTAACCACAAACTTAAAGATGAAACAAAAAGGACATTCCCTCCCCCTCCCAGTTGTTTTTTTTTTTGAAAAATGCTATTGTTAACATCCTCCCTTGTGGTATTTAACTGAAAAATGGTGACCCACCTTAAAAACTATAGGTTTGAGCCCTGAGGTATTTTAAAAGGGACCAGATTTTACACATAAAAATACAAACAGGTACATACTGCTCAACCACCCCCCAGTCCCTTTTCAGTTATTTCAGCTGGGATTCCATGGCAGAAGCACCCACGCTCACTGCAGAGTTGGGAAAGGATGGACCTTGGGGGTTAGACCACATAATGAAAATTAGCCAGCCAATTCCCATCAAGTGTTTTGAACACAAAAGCCCAGTACAAGTAATAATGGTTCAGTTCTCTTTTTCAGCTATGAAATCAGCTTGCAGATTAATATTCTTCAATTACAAAATAACAATTTTCAGTTTGAAGTGGTTTGTGCTCTTAAGTGCAATTGGGGTTAATAATGGTCTATGAAAGGAGAGCTGTTAGCAAACAGTAACCCAGAGTGAAAACCTTAGCACATGGGTACCTCAGCTACATTTTACATTAAATGTCAGATTGTAAATTCAGAGAAATTACATCTAGCCCACTAAGGATCCCAAAGCTCAAAGAAACCTGTATTTTCTGCTCACATATGCCAAGAGATAATTGTCATCTGACTGCCAAGGCAGCTTCTTTTACCTATGGCTATTTCTAACTCGTGTATATATATGCCTCATCTGTCTGATGTGTTCAGATCAATTTAGGCAATAAATAGTGTCACAAAGTTTAAGTTCTTTTCTGGATCTGTGCCCAAAAGCATAGATATCTGAAGCTTATACAAAAAGATTAACTGTTTTTCAATCCAAGGCATATGGTTACAATATATTTGTACTATCTGAAATTTAGTTATTGGAATACCTCTGTAAATAATTGTAATCTTCTAGCCTACAACATTAAGGTAAAGCCTTCTGGGACTCCCAAATGAAAAGAGCCTGTATTAAATGCTTCTGAATTTCAAAAGAAAAACGTAAGTCAGGGCAGAGAGTTCAAAATTATGAAAAACAAGGCCAAATCCTCAAAGCTGAGGGGTTGTTCTCTGTGGCCACAAACAAGGTATAAGTGTGCAACACTTTCTGCAAATTCATCTCCAAGGTTTGTGTTACAACATGGGCATGGTCCCAAGCACTGAAATCCTTGGTGACAGTGCCCTACTCCAACCATGCCCAGTAGTTACAGAGACAGTAACAGAACTATCTGCAACACAGAGCAAAGCACTCATTGTTACATGCTAGCAGGATCTGCATCGCTAATATGCTGAAGAAACTAGCACACTGAAAAGGAAGTTTAAATGCTGCAAAACATACTTTATTTACCAAATGCAAGCTTTTAGAAATTCAGGAAGGTAGAAAAAACCCAAACAAGTTTAACTGGAGTTCCTTATATTCCTAAGTTTAAAAAATGCTTTCAGTTACAGCAGAGACCTTCAACTTTATAAATAAAACATTTAACAATGATTTACCTATAAATGAAACACTTAACAAATAACAATGAGTTATACAACCTATTTAGAATCAGCAACTTATCTCACAAGACCTTTAATAACAAATTTAATTTTCTTTGTGGCAGTAGCATATCCAGCTCACGTGTCCTGGGTTGACCAGCTTTGTTTTTTCTGACTGTCAATCAGTCTTCTAAGTATATCATCTCGTACAAGATCTGATCCTTTTACATCAACATGGCTACAGCCCATTTTAGGACATCTGTTAAAATGAAAAGAGAGACTCTATTAAATTGGAAGAATTGTATTTTACAGATATGGGATTTGCATAACACCTGCTAGATTTATTTTTTTTTTCATTCTTCCTCTCAGTTCCTTGTTACCTCTTGTCCTCTTCACCACTTCTATGTGGAAAAAAATAAATCTATCTCAACTGGTGAGAATCATCAGCTAAAGGAAGGAAAGAAGGTGCACAGTGAGAGAAGGAGCCTTTCACCTGTATATCACTCTCTTGCTGCAAGCACACAAGCTGCCTTCATCAGCAATGATATCAGCACTGCATGGACACCTTTCTGTGTTGCTTTCTCTCTCTGCAGTCCTCTAAAAACTGCAGGTAGATACTGCTTACCTCACTAAACTGCAGTGGGGCAGTATAATCTTCACTGGCAGATAAGCAGGGAGATTATTTTCTAGGGAACCAAAAGGGAGTGAGTCTTGCCATGACTGACTGGTGAATCAGTGGACTATCTAGTTGGTGTAAAAATCAACCTGACTTTTTATGAGCTGTGAAAGCTCAGAAAGGAGAAATGGGGCCAAATTAACAGCCTCTAGATGATAATCAAATACAAAACGTCTTACAACTACTTGAAACAGCCAGATAAAGACAGCAGGGTAAAAGATATTCAGGGACCAAAGGTCATTTTCCTTCGGTGGCAGCCCAAACATACACAGATGGTATCTATAGTAAGAAGTAGCACTTTTCCTGAAATTTTTCCTCTCTTAGAGTAACATTTGTCTGAGGTGCTGAACTTATTTACACTCAGTGCTCATAACTTTTACTCCAGATTCGTCCACAGGTTACTGTGTTTGTCATAGATCAGTCATTTAATTGCTCTGTGCCTCAGTTTTCCCATTTATCACCTTAATACAGCAATAGCTTGCCAGATTAATGAATAACAAGTGCTCAGAAAGCTTCCCACATTTCCTGTAAGCATAAAGTATTAGTATGTCCTTCCAGGCAGTGGAAAATAGTGAGCAGAGCAAGAGACGTAAGAGTTGCCTCAAGGAGTGTGTGACAAGTCTGTCAGCACGGGCTGTGTGTACGTCAGCTGAAGGCTGGCAGGCAGGCACTGCACTGCCAAGGGCACTGAAGGCATCCTGTGGATTCCAACTGGGAAGTACTTGTGAGGAAACAGCCACTGTGTGTCTGCAGAGTGAGCAGCAGCTCCGATTCCAGAGCCAGGCTAGCGAGGATCCTGCCCTGCTCTGCCAGGACACCTGCTCCCACAGGAATATCCCTGGCAGGAGCACAGCCCAGCAGCCAGGCCATCAGACTGGCATTCTGAACAGGGAACTTGCTGCAATAGCTGGCCTGCTAAAACCCATCATCTTCCCACCACAGCAGATGATGGGTTTTCAAAGTAACTGCATTTTCATGAGAAAGTTTAAAATTACCGTAGGTCGGTCAGACTGGGCAGAGAAAACCAAGGAGTCCTTCTTAATTTAGTTACAGGGAAGCTGTGGCATTGCTCTGTGTGTGCTTTTCTAGCACTGGAATAACTGCTGTAAAAATGGTAAGGCTGCCAGCTAAAAGCTCAGGATTAAGAACTGCTAGTGTTCAGACTGCACAAATAATTTTGGTTTGAGGATAAGGTAGCTTTTAAAGCTGGGTGTTGTACAGCTGATATGACTTTTTTAACTCCAGAGTTTCTCTAGTCTTCCATTTCTTAAAAGGTAAAATAAAATTCAGTCCTGTGAACCTATTTGTTTTTCGGCAGAGCTGAAACTTTTGATCCACTACAACAATTCCTCCTAAATTGACATTGTTCTGATGGATTTAACAACACAGAGAAATATTTAGATACGAAGTCATAAATTCAGTATCAGAGAAAGTATTCTTGTCATTGGGCTGTTAAGCACATGCTTTTTAGCCTCTCCCTATCCTCCAGAACACTCACTTTCCTCCAACTTGAGAGCTATTACCCAATTCCTGTTCATTTTTCCAGCCAAGTTTCTGTCCACCCATGTTGCTGGTTTTGTTGTTATTCCCAGTTATTCCCATTGCAGATTTTTCCCTAGATCTTGTAACACAAGCAAGGTGCTTCCATCTAGTTCTTCAAGCTGTCTTGACACTGAGATAGTGGCTGGGCATCCCAAATGATGCTTGGTTTTATAGCAGTGCTTTCCTGTAACAGGGAAGGAGCATGGAATAAAAACTCCAGCTCCACCTTTGTAACCCTCGTGGAGGACTGTGTAGAGCCTCACACAAATGCCAGAGCAACAGATGGAGGAAATAAGCTGCCTGTGGCATTATCTTCAGGGAAATCAGGTTGCTGGTCCCCAACAGACCTTCCTAAGCAAACTGCACATTTATTAAGAACTCCACAACTGGTAAGTTTCCATGAAATCATCAGCCTCAAAGCAGGAAGGTCTAGCATAAATGGTATAAAAACAAAGGTGAAATCAATGATGAGATGATATGTCCTCTCAACTTGCTCCCAAAAGCATTAGTGTTCAAGCCTCTTCTTTTTCTACTTTTTTTCTGTTTTTTTCTTTAAATCATTATCATTTTCAAATTTATTGTGCAGATTTTGAGGTTTAAAAATTCATCTTTTACATCTTTTCATTCAAAAAAATATGTCCCATGTGGACAGACTATTTTGGTGATATAAGGAAAGAATTATTTAACTGCATCATGGTAGGAACTGCACTGCACTATCTAATCTCATTTTTTAATTCTATCTAAAATGTTGTGGTTTAATATTTCTCACTTTAACAGTTGTTTTAATATTTCTCAGCTGTATTGGAATATAATTGCAAAAGAAGGTGCACGGAGGAAATTTTTTTTTTCATTTACTTCAAGGCATGCTACATAACCAGTGGGAACAAATCAGCAACTAAATTTTAGGAAACTGAGGTCTCTCTTTGTTGGTCATGGCTATATGAAATCCCTTTACTTCTGTTGTGCAGCTACAAGTAGCTGTAACTTCCCCACACAATTCCTGAATATTTCCTTACACACTGTTTTCATTAAAAAGAAAAGCACCTTCACGTGTCTAGTTCTAATGAGGAGGCTGTGATTTGGGCAAATGCTGAAGTTTTACTTTCTGCAGCCTTTCCAATCCAAATACATTTCCTAGAACAAGTGGAGTAAAATTCCACTTACACAGCAGAGCAAATAGCCTTTCCACACATTCTTTTTAGCTTACCGGACTTTTTTCTTTTTCTGCTTCTGAGTCTGGATCATTTCTAGAATGGCATCTTCTTCATAAATATGTCCACAGACCTTGTTCCTCACTGGCCTCTTCATTGTCACCTGCAATCAGTAAGGATTGATTTAAGGGAACTGATAATGCCCATGAAAATGCTTCTTCTGAGATTTTATGTGAAACAGCAGAAGTGTGTTTGCCACTCATACATGGCATTCCAGTCACATACGGGATGAGGTCCTGCTTGGTACACTGCATTCCCACTTACATGGGTTTTCTTCCCAAGCTCTATTGCTCTTTTCTGAAAATGCTTAAAATTTATAATATTGTTGTTATATATAATGTTGTTTAATAGGTACTGCAGATTTGTAATACACAAACCAATGAAGAATATGAAATAACTACTTCTCTGTCAATTACTGTAGCAGTGATACATACCTGTGTAATGGGACAAATAAAGTTCATCTGACTCCGAGTCACAGCTAAATCTTCATCGATTTGTTCAATGGTGTCATTACCATGATCTTATTTATGAGAAAGTAGAATGGCAAAAAGAAAAAAAAGTTTCTTGTTTAATGTAGATTGCCAATATTTAAAATAAGCTAATAAAATCCAACATTTGCCAAGCACTGTCTCACAGTGATATCTAAAATACCACAGCATGTTTCTGCACCACTCCATGAACAAGACACTGCAAAAAATACTGTACTAGAATATCTTTTAGAAAATGTGGATTTTTATATTGTAACCACTTTGTGTGTGTGTGTGTGTGTGTGTGTGTGTGTGTGTGTGTGTGTGTGTGTGTGTGGCTATTTACAGGCAATGCCAGAAAGAAAGGCTGGGAAGGAGAGCAGTCTGGCCTGAAGATATGCAAAACCTTTGGTATTCACTATTCAAGTTCACCAAAACCCAGTTACACAGAGGTGAGTCCCCAGAACCTAACAAAAGATGAGGTAGAGCAGATCTGGCAGTCCTACCCTCAATATCAGTTTGTATTTGAGTGTCATAAATGGGCTTGCTGTATAGCCTGTACATACTGTACGCACTTTAAAAGGAATTTGTACTGTTTATCATAATGTATCATTTATAAAGCAATGCTGTTGTTTTTTGATAAGACTATAATTAGTGAAAAACAAAAGCCAAAAAGTGTCACGGTCAACAGAAATATTATTGAAGTAACCTTAAAGAGGAGAGGCAGAGTGAAATTTCTGACAATTCCCAGAAAACACCCAGTGGCACAATGCCAGGGGATAAAGGGCAGACAAATGAGAATAAATCCATCTAGAGCTGGAGGATCTGCAGGTCTCCACCTTTACCAGAAGAAGAAAGCAAGATATAAGCAACTCTGTGCACTCAGGGGCACACTAACTAGTGTTCATGCAGAAGTTAGTTAGCCAAAGTCAAAAGCTGAGACATGGGAGCAGCTAAGGAAAAGACAAATGTGTGTGTGTGTGTGTGTGTGTGTGTGTGTGTGTGTATACATGTATTTATATTTATATTTATATATATTTAGAGAGAGAGAGAGAACTAAGTATAGCCTTAATGAATTACATACATGTTGTTTTATCTTCTAGCTCTCCTCTGTTATTGCAAATCTAGGCTTTTAGTTGAATGCATTTGTTTATCTTTGAATCTTATCTGGTAATAGCAGCAAATTTAACACCTGCCATAGCTTTCCATTCCTTTGGGGTAGTTCTGCAATGACTTTGCAGAGGCAGAGAAGGGCCCTGGGGTGCAGTCCTCAAGGTGTCCCAAGCAAAGAGAACGTTTTTCTTTCTAGCTGCACAAGCTGCACCCCAAGGGAGGAGTGAGAAACACCAGTGAACACAGAGAGTTCAGAATTACTTCATGATTTGCCTTCTACAGTGCCTCAGCCTGGGTTCCCTGTGCTGCTGTTGCACACTATCAGCCAATCTCTGCCTCCCTGGTATTCAGTCTTCCACATCTGTTAAGGACCAGTGTTTCCTAACTTATGGTCAGTGCTGCATGCCTGTGTGATACTATCACCTTCCGGATGATACCAGCAGACATCACCCATGGAGCAACCAAATCCTCTCACACCCAGCCTAGGCTGAGCTCGCTGCCCTGGGAGCCAGCACAGCCCTGGCTGGGGGACTCCTGGCATTGACGTTGCAGCCATTGCTCCAACACAGCACCTCTTGGTATGCCAGGCCTATTTCCAGACCTTCCTCCTTAACAGAGCTTGCCTTTCTTTCTATTTCAGTATTCCAACCATTTAGGAATGTTTCTGACCCAGTGCTCTTACCCCAGGTATTGGGGTTGGAACTAGGTGACCTTTAAGGTCCCTTCCAACCCAAACCATCTTATAATTCTACTCCTGTGAATACCACAGGAATACTCAGGCATTCATCAAGGGTATTTCTGTGTCTGCTACTAAGGTCTCATGCAATCAACAGGGTGTGGATTCTGGGGGAAAAGGAGCTCAAATGTCCAATGTCAATCATAATTTCAAGGCTTTAATCTCCAAGAATATTAACATACCTTCACCAGATACTGACCACCTAACAAAAGGTCAAATCAGAAGGAAAAAGTGGGCACAATTTAACTATAAATACCAAAACTGCAATGGTATGGACACCAGAAATGCACTTGTGTTAGTCACCAGTTTTCAGAAAAAAACTCTGCGACATATTATCCTTAAATTGCTCATATATATGGTTTATTCTATCATAAGCACATAGTATTTGAAGAAAGCACAACTTTTGCACAACTTTGGGAAAGAGGGTTTTTTTAAATAAAGCTTTTGAAATACCAAGCAATGGGTGAAATCCCACTAGGACAGCAAGGCTAAGCAATATTGGAGTTATTGGCATGTGGCAGCTTTGGAAAGAGCAAATTATCCCAGGCTGGGGTACCTTTTTCCCATACTGGCTTTGGAGGTGATTCAGATGCCTCATGTTTAATGGTTGAAATTTCATGAGTTGAGACCTAATCCTTGTAGGTGGGGTATATTAATCTTCTTGGATTCAAAGTGTCCTCTTGCTGCAATCTTATCTTAAACACTTCAGGTTGCACTTCATTTGCAAAGATTTTGTATACAGCCTATCAGAGTGGGGCCCTGGCTTCAAGGGGTGATCACAGCCCAAATGAATCATTATTTAAAATATTTCCTTTTCATAATCAGCTAATATTTTTAAAAACAAATATGCAAGACTGGGATGATGCAAGTAATACCTCAAGCATGTCAATAGCAAATTACCATAAATCAGATAAACCACCCACAGATTTGTTGCTATTGCTTGATGTTCTACATTACAGGAGAAGAAAGGAAAATCACTTTTTTCAGTGACAGTAAATTTTGCAGACATTACACAAGACATACACACACATCCTAAGCTGGTCAGAAAGATGCTCTAAACTGTAGCTCTATATCTGTAGCCTCTTATTGAAAAATGTTTTCATTATGGTCAAAGGGATTTTTTTACCAAATGAAATGTATGAAAATTTTGAGGATCTAAATTGGAAGTCTGACTATTCTACAGAAAGAAATAAAAACACTGGATCATACATACTTCAGCTAAGTCAGGTTATAGTTTTATAAAATTGAGTTTTCCTTGCAAATTAAAACCAGACGCAGAAAACACTAAGTTATTGTTCCCAAAATTGCCTTAAGTAACAGAAGTGTACATCTTAAGTAACAGAAGTAACATCTATTTTGGTAGTCTGAAAGATCACATATTAAGTGCCTTAACAGTTTCTAGTTTTCCATTCCAGCCAACTGAAACATGTTATGAGTATTAGTAACACATTTTCTATCTTGCTATCTCAGCAATGATGTTTAAAGCTGTTGTAATAAAACTGCATTCTTATAAAGGTATCTATTTTTGGTAACACATCATAATGAATTTTGCAACTGCCAACGGTTTTTTTACTTCTTCAATTTTAATTAAAAGCTGGTATTAATTTATATCTTTATCACTTTCATCTCTTGATAATATTGTGACTAACATGCCTTTGCTCAGTTTTTACTTTGCTGAGAGAGACTCAGGACTTTTAAGACAAGAAGAACTTTTAAAAATAGGAAAACCATAGTGCAGAGACATTAACTGCTGAATTGTGAATGATACTAAGCATAGATAATATACATGTTAAAAAAACATGAGAGGAAAAATCCTCTCCACTGTCATTGCTATTTCTGTGACCAAGAGACTGCTGCCTGCTCACTGCTCCCAGTGTCAGCAATGCCCTCTCCCCAATTTCTGTTTCTCTAACCTGGTTCTCAGTGAGTACATGTTGCAATGTAAACTCAATTGATTTATTTCCTTTTGTGCTGGGCTGTTCTGCCTTCTCACCTGCCACAGTCAGACACTAATCCTGAGAATCAAAGGGTAATGTTAAGCATGTGGGATTGAGTCTTTGTAAGCCTGAGACACCAGACAGACAAGGTCTTGGCTCCCAAGAGGGTCTATTGTACTGCTGACTCCATAGAAATAACAGCAACTCATCCAGGCTGGGAAAAATCCTATCTCTGAGAGCTCCAAGAAAAACATGAATGTTATGAGGACAAGTCAGATGCCAAGTGTTCCTGCCAGCAGGGCACAGAAAATAATGAAAGGTGGGGGAGGAGAAGGACGCTGTCACATCCAAGAGTTGTGTTCTAGGAGTCAGAAGACATCTGGGCTGAGGAAAGGCCAGGGCCAAGTCTAAAGGAAGGACCTGACACTGCTGAGAACAGCAGGTAATGCTTGAAAGTGGGTCAGCATGCCCATCACTGCTCTGAATTTGGGTTAGCCTTCAGTCCAGAGAAGCACACCAGAACAACTGTCCAGTGTCCTTCCCTAGGGATGGATCTGCAGTAAATGGTGTAGGAGTGAAAGAAGAGGGGACACAGAGAGTAATACCTTCCTGGCAAACTCTCCAGTCTCTAGCAATTTGTGGCCAAGGACTTCCTGAGTCAGAGGTAATATCTTCATACTTAATAAGCCCTGGAGTTTTCCTTCAATGAATTTGTCTAAACTTGGAGAGGGGAATTTCGTCCTGGACCTTTCAGCTTGCTTAGAGACAGTTATCTTTGCTAGAAAGGTTAGCAACAGTTTAATTTTCCTTGAAAATTACTGCAGAGGCTGCAGGTTACAGTTTAATTTGATTTTTAAGAGGGAAAATAAGGTGTGCAAGCTACAGCTGCAGTCAAACAGTTCAAAGGCTTTGCACTTTTTGCCAGAGGCATGTGATAGTTTAATTTGCCAACCAAGCCAAACTAGGCTTTGCATTGAAGTACATTACAATTTGATTACTTGCTGGTGTTGCAATACAAAGTTGATCTAAGGAAGGTGGCCTCTAACATGTTGCTCCAGATTGCAATTGCAAATTTACTTGCTCCTGCCCAGGCCAAGCAACTTGCTGGTAATTTACTGCCAAGTGCTTTGTATGAGCCCTGTTTGACAGGAACTTGTGTAAAAAGCACACAGAGGTGCATTTGGTCCATCCAAAATAAAATGACAATCCTGTAAATGTAAGCCATTCTTATTTTCCTGGAGTATGAAATACAAATTAGATTAATGTATTACCAAATTTTTAGTTCCTTTACATAATAGTGAAGAAGGAAAGGATCATGTCTTGCACTAAATATCAATCCTCTAAAAACTCCTTTAATGCCATCAAATTCAGAGCTCTCGTATATTTTACAGTACTTTGTCCCACTAAGCTACAGGTCTTATAAATTACACTATTCTAAATGGAAATACTGTTCCCATTTTACCCATTCACTGCTGGGTAGAGCTGCTTGATGCCAGTTTTCCAGAATGGCCTTTAAATGAAGAGAAGCTGTGATTTGATGGAAATGTTATTGGACAACTCTTAAAGAAATAATGTACATGAAGGAGATTTAAAGACACTTGCAGCTAGATACAATTTTCTGTTTAATATATTAATAATAAAATATGACTACGAATCCTAGGGAAAGAAAAAACAACAAGAACTCCAGAAAACCCTGCGAAATCTCCAACTCACACACTAATCAAAGTGAGAAAAGAACAACTTTGCCTTTAGATTTTGGAAAATTCAGACTGTTCCCACTGAAATTCAGCGGGAACTGTGTCTGTAAAACAGAAAGGATATCTTTGATTATAAACCACACAACTCAAACAATTTGGTAGGCAAACAGAGAGGCAGCTTTCTTGCTCCTTCTGTTATTGCAAAAAAACATGAGAAATCCACACTTCAAAGTCCTGGGATGACATTTTAAACGGCAGTTTCCTCATTGCTGCTGCTTGGACTCAGCCTGAAGAAGCTGCTGGGGGAGATGAAGATTACCTAAAAAGATGTCATGAAGGCTCATCAGTAAGCTCAGAGGAGCTACTGTTTCTGGAAAACCTAAGGTGGTCGTATTTTTCCATCTTAACTACCATCGCCCACGATGACATGTAAACTTAAGAAGCAGGTTAAGTACCAGAGACTTGCTGAAAATAAACCAAACTGATAAACACTGCTCAAAAAACCAGGAAACTCTAGGTCTACATGAATGCAAGCTAGGCATGGGACAATGGAGCACAAGTATGAAGGATGCCACAGTATGAACAAAACATGAAAACTGGAATATCTTATGAGGAAAAAATATATCAGACACAAACTACTAAATTGTAAATACATTTTTATTACTTCGGCTTTCTCCTGCTCTTCAGAAGAAAAAAGGCTGAGCAATCACTGCTTCATGCAGTATAAAAAAGGCAATTGCCATGCTTAGAGAGCATAATTTCATGTATCAGAGATGAGAAGAATATCACACACATTTGGAAAATGAAGAAATTCACTCCAGGCACATGAAAGAAGAAGTTGCAAAAGATGCAACCAGGAAAAAAAAAGCCTACCATTTCATTAGAAGATGAACCACTTTCCATTACTAACATTGTGGTCAGAATCTGGAATGTCACTGATGCAATGCTAACCATCAAATGACATGAACATGTAGGGCTTGCCTACACAGGGAAGTTGTTGCAAAATAAGCGAGGGTGTGAATTCAGAATGCATTAACTACTTGGCACTAACTCAGTGTGTGGACACTCCTATTCTGCACTAGGAGTGCCTTTTGGCTGTTTAGCCTAATCCACTTCCACACTGGACTTGAGGAAGGCACTGTTAATCCTGGGCTGGAGTGGTGAGAGGACAGCTGTTGGTATTGACAGTGGAGGGGAGGCCCATCCATTTTTGCAGAAGTCCCTAGCAGTCCCTGGATGGCCTACTCTGTAAATTTAACTCATATTTTCTCAGAACAGTCCATTGTAAGTATTCTCTACAAGCAGAAATCATGTCTATGACAACTGTCAACATCAGGTATCTGGTAACATCATGTATCTGGTAACCCCTGTGGCTGGGAGTCACTTTGCCCATTTCAGTATGTCATTTGTGTGTTCTTGTAGACATCCCCTTCTAAAAAGGTGCACTGGTGAGGGATTTTCAGGTGGAACATTCTGCTAGAATATGCTCCTGAACAGAACTGTTCCAGGATAACAGACAGAAAACACTAAGAGCAGTGATGGGGCAAGCACACCAGGTAGCAGTGTCCCTGCAGTCCATCCAACAGGCTGCTATGGAACCAGGGAGCAGAAAACCCCCCAGCTACACCAAATGATCATACTCCTAGAAAATTAGCACTCAGATTGCCATTTCAATCTGTCTCTTCACATTCTCCTCACAAGACTTTTTGACAAAGACTTCTCTGTTTTCCTATTCTAAACAGCTCTCTGAAAACACCTTAGAGTAATAACTCACCTGCCCTAGTGCCAGGAGAGTTGTGAATACAGACACATGGAGTTTGTCACGTGTTGGGGGCACAGGTAGGAATATCTATAAACTATACCATGAGAGGGATGAAGCTCTAATCCCTGAAGACTAACCTGTTGATTTTGTGATTGGCAAGAATGACACAGGCTCAGCACCTCTGAAACTGCAGAGAAAGCACAGGAAAGAGCAATGTGTCACCTTTGAGAATGGGCAGATTTATAATACAGAAAACCAGCTCCAGCACCCCTTTCATCCAAAGAAAGGAGGGGAGAACAGATGTGCTTCTCTTTACCAGAAGACTGATGTAAAATATTGTTCTTGAATAAAGACGTGAGTACAAATAAGAAAATGTGAAAACAAAATGGTGAGAACAAAATACCCTTTTTTCCACCCCCTAAATGTTGAAGCACTTGAAATAAATTTTTAGGTGCTATATTTTATCTTAAAATAAGTCTTAATGAAGACAGCATTTGGAATTTTCTTCTTAGTGATGCATTTTAATACTTTACAATGCTTTCTAAAATTCTTACCTACTTTCAGAATGAGTTTACTTAATTTTAAAATGTAACATCAAATGAATATAATTCAATGTGTAGTGAAGCACTACATATATCACATAACCTTTTGAGCTTTATTATTAGGATGTATAAAAAGAGAAGTTGTGTTAATTTCCCAAGTTTTTTAATAGAAATATTTTTTTTCTGTATTTTGCATATAAATTTCACCATTCCAGTTGTTCTGAATTCTTCAGCTTTCCACTGCCTGGAACACCTCTGGGATAGCCTGGCACTGCTTAAGACACTGGCTGGGTACTTGCTTGGGGCTGCATCTCCTGCTCTGCTCCTGCCTTGGTTACCAGCCCACAGTCCTGACAATCTCCTTAGAAGGGGAATTTTTCTTAACCAACAAATCCTGTGTAGAAGTACTAACACCCTTCTGCTTCTCTTGAACACAAAGCACTCCAGAAAGAGGTCAATTATATGATTGTGACCATTTCATTGGTGGAAAACTGAGGCACAGGGCAGGAACACATCCAGAACAACCAGCACCCTGTGTTTTAGACCATTGTCTTTCCCATTAGACCTCACTGTCTTACCCCTGACAACTAAGGCTACAAATGATTTCCAAATACATTCTTAGTGAATGCATCAGTTCCACACTAAAAGCAAAAAATACAACACAGAAAAAAACAAGTATGTTCTAGTAATTGCACAATATCTGGTTGTTTATTCTAAGAACACCAACACTTGCACTGGAGAACACATGGTAATTTTCTAGTAAGTCATATTTATAAAATAATACATCTTTGCTAAGTTACATGAAAACAAAGAAAAAATAATAATTCATATCAAAACAAAATAAGAAATAAAACTGAGTTGTTGTTTAGGGGGGTTTTAAGAGGGACTTACAGCAGTTGGCCATTGCTCCATCATAAAACTGCATGGTTTCCATTTAGATTAAAGCAGGTTGACATATTGCCTGTGTGTGTATGAAGACATTCTGCATTAGCAGATCTTCACTGTAAGAGCCCTCAGTAAAATGTTCCCTAAAAGTAAAAATGTTCCTAATCCCAGTATATAGAGCATCCTCCAAAACAATGTCATGGTGGCCAAACAT
Source organism: Molothrus ater (assembly GCF_012460135.2). Taxonomy (NCBI): domain Eukaryota; kingdom Metazoa; phylum Chordata; class Aves; order Passeriformes; family Icteridae; genus Molothrus; species Molothrus ater. Next base: position 142,240,240 of record NC_050478.2, on the reverse strand, counting down.
AATGTTGGCATTGGTTTGAGATGATTTTTCTCAACCTGTCCTGTGATGTAAGATTAGGCTTCTTGAGTGGCAGTCAGTAGAAAAAAGTCTAATGCTAGAGCCCTGAGCTATAAATACTCCTGGATTATAACTGCAGAAGCCTTGTAGCTTCTGATGGTAATTAGTAGTTAATTTTAAGTCTGATTGATATTTATTTTAAATCCCTTTCTGCAGATTCTCATGTGCCAAGGAGTGTAACTGGCAGAGTGCACCTTCTTTAATGCTACATGCATCAGAAAACTCTTATCATTCTATCACTGTCATTTATATCACAAAACATGCACTTCTGACTTCACCTTGACATTCTGCATGGTGCAGATAACAGAACAGAGAATCTGGAAATGCCTGTGCTTTATAGAAAACATGCTGGGATGACTGTGAGGGGCTTAACTAAGGTCCAACACTGGGCACAGTCTTTTAAACCCTCAAGGTCGCTCTATGCCTACACTCTTCTTCTCCAGATCAGCTTTAATAGGGGAGTGAACTGGGACAGAAAAAGGACCTGAACAGCCTCAGCACAGATGCACACAGCAGCAGAAACAAGAATGGCAGAGCAGGACAAGCAGAACAAGGGAATCTAATGTTGAATTGATGGGACAGCAGTTGCAGTGTCACTGGTACTTTTTAATAGGGATAATAAGCACACAGCTAAATCACAGGGCACCCTGCACAGTCTTCATCTTTCTAGCAAAGGAGTTAACATTACACTCATTATTTTAGTCTTATTACCAGAATGGAATAACATCATAGTTTACCTCTTAAGAACTATTAATTTTTCTTGCACTATTTGGTTGGCACTTCAGCCCTTGCAGAAACACATACAATCCTTACATGATGCTGAGGAAGATTGAGGGTTTATATCTCAAAATAAACAGTTTAATATAAGTGAAACAATCAAGCTGCACTAATTACAGAAGGAGACCAAAACTGAATACAGAAGAGCTACTCCAAGGAATCACCTTTTTGTCGCTGCTTCTTTCATATCAGCAATCAAGCAGATTGTAGCCTTACAACCCAGAATTTAGGGTAGCTCAGTGTTACTGGCACTTTCTGGTTTGTAAAGGTAGTTTAAGATTCCTCCTTTTCTATACATTTGGATAGAGCTAGTAATAATATGGAGGAGCTGGGTTCAGTAACTGGAAGGAATGGAAAACTTTTAAGGATTAAATCAATATATTAAAGGGGATCAGAAGAAAATTGGAGAGAGACTTTTACCAGGGCCTGCAGCAGCAGGGCAAGGAGCAGAGCTTTTAAACTGCCAGAGTACAGATTAGATTGGGTGTGAGGAAGACATTCTTTACTGTGAGTACAGATTAGATTGGGTGTGAGGAAGACATTCTTTACTGTGAGTGTGGTGACACACTGGAACAGAAGAAGCTGTGAAAGCCCCATGCCTGAAAGTGTTGGACAGGTCTTTGAGCAGCCTGATTTTGCAGAGTATGTCCATGGGAGAGGGGTTGGAACTAGATAATCTCTAAAGGTCCCTTAAACCCAAACCATGTATAGTATTTCCCTGATTCCAAGGTTTTATTTACAGATACCAGTCCTGGCAGATAACAGTTTTTTGAAATCAAATACCACCTTGGCATGGCATGCATGCCAACACTAGAACATGTAACACAATTTAGAACATTATTTGTTAGATCAAGAAAATGAAATGCACTTTTAGTAAAGACCAAAAAGGGAGTCTCTCCTTTAAAAAATGGAACAATAGAAAATTCTAGTCACAGACAAATGGCACAGTTAAGCTCTCCCTATGACAAAACACACTCAGCTTTTACTGAAAAACAGCCAAGATCATACACTTCCTAGAGGTGTCCTGCTAGATTTTTCATTGCAGAGCTAATCAAGGTATAGCATCCCATTTCATGTAAACGAAAATATAAAGTTAAAGGACTCTTCAGACGGCACATACTTAAATAATAACTATTTCTAGCCTGAGAGTCCAGGGGAATCTGGAAAACAGCAGCAAGTGCATTGCTGTTTTTGTAAACATAGGAAATGATCACTTCCAAACTTTCAGCTGCTTGAGGTGCTGGCCACCCATATATGACAAACCTAGCAGGGAAGAGTCACCGTATTAGTGACACCCACAGGTATGTGGAAAGGGCAGTCATTTAGCAGTAAGCAGAGTTCCTTGGGAAGTGACAGTCTTTGCAATCACACATTCCTGGGTTACTACATTTGGCCTCTGGCTTGTACAGCACAGAGCTTGAAACCAGGAGCTCGATTATCACTGACAATGCTGATCTGGAATTTCAGGAATGGGTTGTAGTGGGTCCCAGGAAGCAAACAGCACTTATGAAGTGAAGAAGCACTCTATGCCTTTGCCAACAGAGAATGTTATGTTGCTCTGAGATGTTGCAAGAGCATGAAAGCAGTGTGGGAAAAGTGCAAACAGAGCTAGTGCAGTAGGAACTACAAAGAGAATCACATTATTAACCAGAGAGGCAGGAAGGTGTATGGAAAGTCACACCACTCAGTGCCTGAAAATTTTCTTCAGCAAATTATTGAACAATTGGACTGTAAGCAGCTCAAGGATAACAAGGTAGTAGGAGACAGTCAATAAGTTTATTGACAAATCAAATCATGCCAAACCGACCTAACCGGCTGCTCTGATAGATGAACTGTCCCTGCTGGACGAGAGAAGTCAGCTCACCTACATATCCTGATCTTAAATACAGCTTTTGGTGTTTTCCACATGACAGCCTCCCAGGCAAACTAAAGAAATCAGTATAGATCTTCACCCAGATCCAAGAACCAACACAATAATAAGCTTTCTTCTGATTACAGCTTCTTTCTTTGCTAAAACAGAACACTGGTGTAACAATCATTACAGCAATGCCTAAAAACCATAATGGAGATTAAACAAGATTGTACAAGACACTATACACATTCATGAAAAGACAATTCTGGCATTGCAGAGCTACAGTCTAAACAATCAGACAAGGGAATATTTCACCAGCACTTTCAGAGATGGGAAACTGAGGCAGAAAAAGATTAAGAGCCTGATTTACAAATGAGCTCAGCCTATTTCTTGCTGAGCTTGCTTGAAATTCTGGCCATAATCAACAGCATGGAAATCACTAGATACTGAGCTCCTTTGAAAACCAAACTTCAATATGAAAATTTGGCCCCCAGAGGTCTTTTGAAAATCAACATCAAGAGGCTTACCCAAGGTCACCCAGGAAGTCAGTGGCAGGGCTGGGAACTGAACTCACATCTTCTGACTCCCACTCTGGTGCATAACTAATGTCGCCCTGCGTTCTTGTTTTAATTAGCTATGGGGAGATCTCAAACCAGAGAATGCTTTTGAAATGAAAGAAAAGAAAACCCTCACAAGTGCATTTAGTTCCCTTTAAGAAGCATCAGCACAATGGGCTTCCAGCAACTCACAAGCAGGAAGGATTTCTAGCTTCTTTAACAAGTTTCTGTTTTCCTCAGAGAACATCCATTGTTTGTTGTTTACATATATAAAGGGATTCATTGGTGAACATTTTTTCTCTAATTTTTTTTTTTAATTGCAGTATGCCTATGACCCATACAAATATTTTTGCAGTGACAAATGAGGATCGAAAAAGGAAGCCTGCAGAGTGCAAACGCTCCTAAGGATTAGTAGACAACCTCTGGGGCAAGGAGTGGAGACTTTTGCTATTGCTTATTATTACTACATTTTTCCCTAGGTAGAGAGAGTTGTTTGAAGTGGTTTCCTTGCTAATGCAGTGGCAGAGCAAACTATTTACTTTGCATGTATGTGTGGTTGCTTCAGTACCTCTCCTGCTGTTCCTGTGGAACACCTAAGATGCACTGCAGCAGTCCGCAAGTGCTTTCTGGAACATCTAGATTGTCCATATTTTCCATGGCTTTGGCATCATCCATAGGTCTCTAAGCACCTTTCCTGACAAGATTTTACTGGAGAACTACTGCAGCCATCTCATGAACAATAAAATATATAAAATTATTGCAAAGGTAGAAAACAAGCCAAGTTTGTAACAGCTCCTTTCAGTTCAACACATTTAGCTAAATCCTAGATGTGGAATTATTTTGTCAAAGACAGAATAACAGCTTAGTATTTCTATTCTTATTTTTTCCATTGAAAGCTTCAGCCTACTTTTCTGCAAAAGACTATAGAGGTTGATCTGCCAGATGAGCTCTTCAAAAGGAGGAGCAGGACACTTCCTTAACTCTCTAACCTTAATATGCTCTCTGTGATCACAAGTGACTCTGCATTTACTGGGAATCTGAATGATAAAAGCCAATAAATTTTGCTTAGTTTTCCTCAAACAGAAAGCTACTCAGTGGATAGAAATGGAAACTACGGCTCATGCTCATGGCTGGAGATTTCATAAAAGAAGAGCTGCTGGGTACATTATTCCCAGATTTCTGTCAAAAGAAGAAAAATGTCTTCTTCTTTCTTCTTTTGAAGAAAGATATTTTTCTTCTTTCCAACCTTCATTTTTCTTGTACCTCATCAGTGCTATTTTCAAATCTGTTGTATCCTTTGCGATGTGTTTCACTTAGGTTTAGAACAGAATCTTACTTCTCTGTCAAAAGCACCTTCTACTTTTCTTCTTCATTATTTTCACTGCTACAAGTTTATGTGTCCAGCTGCAAAGCTGTGCAACTTTAAAACCAACTTTATCTAGTAAAGCCAAGAAACACTTCACTAAAGACAAAGCAATAGTTTTGGGAAGCAAACAGATGGTGGAGTGAGAGTGACTGTGTACAAGCAGCATGTTTGTTTCTACAGATTAGCTGGGCATACAGCTTTTACTTAGGGAGCATTTTTAATTTCTTTTTATCAGCAAAAAGATAGGGTTAGCTTAGCGCTGGTTCAGGGATTACTAGTGTTTCTACAACAGAAGTCATTGAAGGGGGAGTTTGAGGGAAGGCAAATTTATTTTACAGGGCTCCCTTTCTGCTGGAGAGTGTCTCATGAAGGGGTGGCACGAGAGAAAGCAAAGGGACACTTTGGAGTAAACAAGTGAGGCTGGGAACCAAGGCTGGCAGTGGTGCCCCAGCAGAAGGGAAGTGGTGATGCCTTGGAGCACCAGCACTGCCAGGTGTGGCTGCAGCCAGGAGGTCCTTACAGGCACATGCTCCCAGAGCCTGCTCCTGCCTATCTGTCAGGTTCTTTTTTGCCATCTTATCTGTCTCTTGTTTTATTCCACACCCTCCTCTTCTAGTATGGCTTTCTCATTGTCTCCTCTCACTTATCTTGGATCACAAGATTCTGGGGGAGGGAACTCATCTTTATATAGTAAACAGGCAGTGCTGTTATGGCACTATACACAGAATTAATAATAACTCATGCAGTATATAAAGTGGAACTTCTCAAGCTCAATTGTCTAGAAGAGGAGATCTCTTCAGTTAATGGAAACTATTACTGAAAATCTTAAACAAACCACGACCACTGCTGAACACGCAGGTTACACATTCTGGAATGCTGAATGAACAGGCTTATGTGGGATCATCCAAAACCTTTGCAAGATGATAAATCTGAATAATTAAGCTCTCCCTCATTACAGGTCTCCAAAGCACATTAATCAGGTCTCCACAAGAGTAAAGTTCCCTCTGGAAACAGGAATACATCTTTGACTATTTGTTTGTTTTGATTGGCTGGATTTGGTAAACTGAGGCTGCATTTCAGACATTGGGGTTGACCATATACACTGTTATATGTGCCATATAAGTTATGCATTCTGCTGTCTGCATACTGACCCAGCAATAGATCTAAGAATGTACATGTCTTTTATCTCTTTTTACTTGTGACAAACATGAATTTCCAAGGGCCTTATGAAATACTTTCTCCTCCTCCAAGAGAATCACAAATAGAGAGGGCTCTTTTCATTTTGGTTTAGTTTTGAACTAGTGAATTTGACTCTATATTACAATCCTGACTATGCAGTGAGCTCCACGAGGGCAGTACCAGCAGTTTTGCTAATTGTGTTTCACAGACATCTTGTTGTCCCTGTACTCACTGAAGGATGGAAATCCCTCTTTACATATAGTGCTGTCATGGCCAAAATCTTGAGAAAAAATTTTCTAGTCTGTTGATCATACAAAATTTAGAATTTAAGTAACACTCAAAGAATACAATGCTTTTGAAGACGCAGGGGAAATTTTATTTGAAAGAATTTAATTAGAACCCTGCCAACACTGATCTAAAACCCTGAAAAAAGGATAAAAAAACTGGTATAAACCAGTAGCATCAGCACCACCCTACTGCACTCTCACTTTAATCCTGCAAACATGTCTGGCATAGGTAGCCACAGGCATCTTTTCTCATATGCAACATTATAAAGATTTAGTTATTGGATGTTTGAATGTTTAAAGTGGGTTAAGGATTATACTATTGTAAAAGCAAGTCTCCAACTGAAATCTTAAGTTAGCAGTACAACATTACAAACTTCTTTACAAAAGTATTTAACTGTCTTGAGATAATACACAGCTTTTTAATGTTATATGTAATTTTTTTTTTTAAATAGAGTACTTAGCAATATTAGAAACATATATTCAGTATGATTGGAAATTATGGAAACTTTCTTATCAGAGGCCAACAGAAGATTTAATCCACTGAGCACTACTTGTCATTAGTACACATGTAGATGGGTGAAAATGCATAGAGTTATTAACACTTGAGAAATTAGGAAACCTTATAATCAAAACATTATTTTACAAATTGATTTAAATATAGAAGAGGAATATGTTCAGGCAGGTTTTCTATTTCAGACATGTTATTTCCCTTTGAAACTTCAGAAAAAGAAGAAGCAAAAGAGGACAACAGACATGTCAATGGCTGAATGGGTGGGTCAGTCTTCCTGGGAAATGAATCATACTTTTCATTCAGTTTTATGAAAGCCTTGCTTCGAGCATGCCTCTAATTACTATTTGTTGCAGTGGCACACCAGTCAGCCATGCAGTCCAGTTTACAAGGATTAGGTAGTTTTCTGAGTGTTTTCTGAGGTTTTCTCTTTAGGACACAAATTACAATGTGATTCCCAGCATGCAAATGAGGACTGGGAGAGCTGATAAAGGAATTTTAGTATAGGATGGTCAGGAAGGTTCTTATATTAGAACCTATTATATTATTATAGTAGTCCAACTTGCTAATTGAAAATGTACAGCAATCATCAGTATGGAGTGAGATAACCAAATCCTGTGGCCACAATTAGCTCTGCCTCAGAACTGGTACTACAAGGACATATAAACTAACCCACATTATGGCATGTTTTTATCAGTTTTGGTATTTTATTCATGTTTTTATTATTGCCTTGCTTGAGTACCTGCTATGTAAAACTGAAAGAGATTCTTCTGTGGGTAATTCCAGCAAGAGTGCCCAGACACTGTGTTGGCAGAGAGAGCACCAAGTCAGGTGCTGGAAAGTCTCACACAGTGCCTCAGGAAAGTCAGCTAAGCAAAGGGATCTACAACTGTTTGTAGCGACCTTGTAACTGCTAAAGATTCACAGAGCACATGTTGATAGCAGCACTTTTGATCTCTCATATTTAGGAGTTTGGTGTTTTTTCTGCAACAGCCTCCTACCATCAGAGCTTTAGAGTTCTAAGGCTTTTTTAGAGTCCAAAACTCTTTCTTTCAAAATACCAAGAGACAATATTGTTTCTTTCAAAATATGCCAGGAAGAGAAAGCAATAGCAGCAGTCTTTCCCTTTCGTAGTAACTAAGAAATAGGAGAAAAGTTCAGCTACTCTTGGATAGTTTGCAGCCCTACCAAGGAAAGAGGCACTGAAGCAGGACCACTGTGCAGCTGAAGCAACAGATTGAAAACAAGAGCCAAAAACCTTGAGAATGACTTTGCAGCTCCAAGAGCAGGGCATTCAGCTGGGATAAAGTTTTAAGCTTTTTCCTTTGCTTCCTGGGTTTTTTCTAGTCACATGCTGTCTAATGCAGTTCCTCAGTACCTTGAAAGCAGTACCAGTGCCAATACCTGGCTGCACACTACACCACTAATCTTTTAGCACAGATTTGTGTATTCTATGCCAATTTCATTTGAAGTGTAGACTTGTGTGCTCATTCCAATGAAAAACAATTATAACAAGGGGAAAAAATAAGAGAAGAGCTACAAAAACTACACTTGCTTAGAAACTAACTGTGGAAAAAATACAGCTGAACTATACCACATTGACCAATTTATTGAAACAACATTTTCTCCTTTCTGCAGCTATAAATTCTGGAACATAGTTATTAAAAAAGATTTTTTTGGTTTTCAGTTTACCTGTGTTTTATACATTCAAAATATATGTCATTTAAGTAAAACTTGAATCACCATCTCATTTTAGGCTATCTCATTTATATGCAATGATAGTTTCTTTAGAGGCAACCTGAAAAGAAAAAAATAACATAAAACTTTTCACAGACTATATTTACAGAATTCTGCTGATTTAATTTTTTTGTGTCATAGAGACAATATATATATTTTATTCTGTCACTAGACTTTTGTCAGTGAGTGACTTCAACCAGTCACAACTTCAACTAGTATTTGCAGTTTATATACATCTTTGCTTTTCTAACCTCTCTCTTTTCACCTGGTCATGTATCTCAATATATACAGGCTGGGTGGAGAGTGAGTGGGTTAAGAGCAGCCCTGTTGGGAAAGACTTGGGGGTGTTGGTTGATGTGAAGCTCAACATGACCCTGCGATGTGCACTTGCAGCCCAGAAAGCCAAACACATTCTGGGCTGTAACAAAAACACCGTGGGCATCAGGTGGAGGGAGGTGATTCTGCCCCTCTGCTCTGCCCTTGTGAGACCCCACTGGGAGTGCTGTGCCAGCTCTGGGGCCCCTGAGACAGGAAAGACATGGAACTGCTGCAGCAAGTCCAGAGGAGGTCACAAAGATGCTCAGAAGGCTGGAACAACTCTCTCATGAAGACAAGCTGGGAGACTTAATGTTCTTCAGCCTGGAGAAGAGAAGGATCAAGGGTGACTTCATAGCACCTTCCAGTACTAAAGGGGCCACAAAAGGGCTGGTGAGGGAATTTTTACAAGGGCATGGAGTGACAGGACAAGGTGTAAAGGCTTTAAAATGCAAGAAGGTAGGTTTAGATCAGATGTTATGAAGAAATGCTTAACATGAGGGTGATGAGTCACTGAAACAGGTTGCCCAGAGAAGTTCTGGATGCTCCTTTTCAATGGCCAAGTTGGATGTGGCTTTGAGCACCTGGTCTAGTCAAAGGTGTCCCTGCCCATGGCAGTGGAGTTGAAACTAGATGGTCCTTAAGGTCCCTTTTGACCCAAACCATTCTATGATTCTCCCCCTTTCACATATCTCAACAGTGAGAAAGACATAGAAAGGGCTGAAATAAAATTTTTAGGCCAGAACGTACAACTCAAATTTGCACAATAGCCTACAAAATGAGGAATAACAAAGAAAAATATTTAAGCTCTCTAGAATTCAACATCAAACATGAATTTGAGAAATCACATTGTCTGCCTGAACCTCAAGGACTATTCTGAAACCTGGTAATGCTAATAAAAGAGGGACGCCTTTACAAGGATGACCCTTACTTCTAAGGAAGTCACAGAATCTTTTTTTTGCTTTTTTGAACTATGAGTTTAGTGAGGGAATACCTGTTTTACATCGCTATTCAACAAGCAACTCTTGAATGTAAACTCATGAGAGTCAGAAGATAAAGTATATAAATAGAAAACCTATAGAAAAAAAGAGCAACAGACAGAAACTTGTCTAACATATCACTTGCAAACTGACTTTTAGGCACCTGAACAAAAATGTCCTCATTCATAGGGTGCTCTTATGCAGGATTTCTTTCACTTGTGCCTCTGTGTTAAGAAATCAGGACACCCACTCCCATGACTAAACACGGGGTCAATTTGTGCCAGTAAATGTTGTAATAGTCAATCAGCATCTCTTCTAAGAAATGATATTGCTGGTTACCTCATGCATTGAATGAAACCTTATGGTAAAGCTGGCTCTCAGATTAGAATATTAGTTATCCACAAGCTCAAAAGTATCTAACCATACATTATTTTCCTGTCTTCACACAAAATGCTCCAACAAATTCTACATATTAATGCAATTATTTGCACATCCTCCTTCTGCAGACTTGTGTTAATGACAACAAAATCTTTAAAAGTAAACAATTACAGTTACCTACATATTTTTGGCATGCAAGAGCATATTAACACAAATTACTGATCTCAGATGGCTCAAGATCATTCCTGAAGTCCAAGGGAAAATGACAAAGAAAGTTAAGTATTCCTGCCATATTTCTAAAAGCACAGTTAAAAATGTTTGAACTTCTTCCTAGCTTTTAAATATTTTTGTCCACAACACAAATTAGCATTGTTTACTCTTAATAATTTTCTCTCAGAGGATTTGCTGTCTGCATCCTGCCATTGGTTCCTGGCAAAGCTCAGTAAGGCCATGGAACAACCTCTCTGCCATTTGTGGAGGCCTGCCAGAAGAGGCCAAACAGAAGTTAAGACCTGATTTAAACAAGTCTCAGTTTCTGTACAGCTGTGATTAGGTCCTTTGGTTAGTTACCACCATAAATCATATCAGAGAATTGTGTTCTGGGGTAGGGCAGAGTGAGAAAATGGGAGGGGGTTAGAATCACTATGTATTTTACCTGGTAGATACATGAAGAATTTTAAATGCAGGACAAGAAAAGTGAATTCATTTGTTCTGCTCAGTGGTGAAAGGCCACTTTTCTACAGTTCCAGCAGATACAAAGACCCTCTAATACTCTCTGCCCCTCTAAACTCTCTGCCCTTCTAAAACTATAGAAGTAACATATGACTTTGTAAGGATTCCTGGACCTCCCTTAAACTAGAATAATTTTCAAGAATGATGCTTCATCTGAATTAATTAAACTTCACACTAACAATGAGAATTAGCTAACTATCTTCCCAAAAATTACAATTCCAAAATGTTATACCATTAATCCTTTATTCCCAGCAGATTCGTAGAGTGAACTTACTAGAAGAAATCATGGGCAGTATTAGAGTAATAGAGTAATTAAAGTATTAGAGTAATTTTCAGAAGATACAATATTGTGAAATTGTAGGGATCCAGACAGGAATTTTCTGAGCCAGCTACCTGACTGGTATATATGTTTTGATACCAAATCCAGCATACATGATACAAGTCTATTCTGAGATTAAATTATGTCAAGACACACAGTAAGAAATACAAAGTTAGCAAAATTGTGTTGTAAATAATGATTTAAAAAATATCCAATATCAGATATTTGGCAATGAAAGGGACAACATCGTGTCGTGGGTTTGACACTCAGCATTTCCCCTCAAAAGTGGACATGATAAATGCTTAGCAAGAATAATAAAAAAAATTACTCATATCTTACTAAATTATTTTTAGTTAGGAGGTTAATATTTCCAAGAATTTCCCCGCAAGCAGGAACTGAGGTGTAGGAGGTTCCACTTCAAAGATTATTTAAAAAAAATATTTCTGCAGGATTAGGGAATGCTTTAATGTACTGAAAACTGGAAAAGAATCAGCAGTAGAGTCCACGATCCCTTCTGGGGATCTTTGTTGGAACCAATTTTAGTCAATATTTTCAGTAATGACACAGAGAAATGAGAAGGTGGTGACATCTCCAAGTGTGAAGATTCCATTAAACTCAGGGAGCCAAGTGCTGTCCTGATAATGAGGAACTACATTAAAACTTCACAAAAGTAAGTGGTCAAAAAGGTGGCAGAAGAGCTTCAATGCAAACAAATGTACAGTGATTAATCTAGAGAAAAATAATCTAAACCATCTGCACAGTGCTGAACTCAGACCTTGTAGTAACAAATTGGGAAAGAGATCCTGGAGCTGCCAGTCCTGAGGCAGCTCAACGCACAGGACTAGGAAGCCAAGAAGCTGATGTGCATCTCTGGCAGTGGCATTAGGAACATGGCACTGGGACCTCCCTGCCTGGACATCAATCACTGGTGTCCCCCTCTTAGGGTACTACGTGCAGTTCTGGTTTTTGCAACTCAAAGTGGAGTTACAAAAGGTACAGTAAAAGCCCACTAAAACAGTGAAGGAGAGGAGGAAAGTGCTTTATGTGGAGAGACTAAAAATGCCAAAACTTGTAGCCTAGAACTGGGTCTGCAGAGACTGTGAGTAAATAAAAACAGAGAACCAAGCATAGGCGAAGAAAGGGGAAGGGAAGCAGATTTGGGTAACAAGTCAAGTGGCACATGGCAGATGAATTGGGCAAGAATTAGCATGGTAAGATAAAAAATACTGTAGCAGTTGGGTTGCAGAATAGGTGGGAGTGACAGGCACAAGAACAGTCTGGGCAGCAGAACGTCAGGAAAATCTGGAAAGGGTAGCAGGAAGAAATACCCAAGGCTGCAAGAGAAGATTTTCTACAAATACATTATGTTTTCCTTAAGTCTGAAATGAAACTTGAAACTCCAGAACCTCAGCACTGGGAAAATCTCTCATTAATGGCTAGTCAGAAAACAAACATAAACTCTTGTTTTGCTGTTATTTTGTAGTCTTAGTTGCAGGGAACATCTTATACCCAAATGTTCCACATCAGCTGATAACATGCAGGCTCTATACAAATTTATCCTTTCAATCTTTTCTGGATGGTTCCACATGAATTAAATTGCTTGTAGTAACATATTGAAAAGAAATTTCTTTGATAGTTCTTGACCCCACTTCTCCAGTGGGTTTGCAAGTATCTTCTCAAGAGGTGAAGGAGACCCACCTGCACCATTCTGCTTTATTGCTTGGAATGGAATACAACTATTCAAACATTTCTGGCATTTCTTTTCACACACACATACCACCCTCGCCCCCCTCCTGCATGAAAATAAGTCAAGTTTGCTAGTTTTCCTTCTGAGTCAGAGTGAAAAGATGGATTCTTTTTTTTCTCAACCAATTCTAATCTTAATATATCTGAGATCAAAATCAATAAAAACCCCACAAAACACAACAAAACAACATAACAACAGCAACCACCAAATGAAAAGCAATACCAGTTCTTCTGTTTCTTAAGTTTAAGTTCTAAAATTTTCCTCTTTCAAGTCTTGTACACAAGTTTTGTCCTGTTCTGGCTCGACAATACAGATGAAGTGGGGTAGTGGGCTAGCAGAAGGTTGGTAGGTGGAAAAGAAGGGAGGAGTAAGGCATAACAATGAGACATATTTCTTAAGTTTTATAAGGCTATTTCTGTGACATTTCAATGAATCATTTTCTAACACCAGTAAAACTTACAAAATACTCAAGCCTGTTTATTAGCCATTGCAATAATGGATAATAAACAACAAGGGATTCCTTACATCCCTAAGAGAGAGTTGTCTAAGTCCACATATGCTACTTAGTATACAGTCTTCATGAAAATACAATAGCTTTTGTTCCATTTTAAAAAATTAAAACATTAAGACTAAAAAATTCCCCTCATTTTGAAAATATCTCATTTTTCAGTTGAAATACTCATACCATTTGTGGTGAGCACTCCTTAACCCCTGTAGAAAAATGGGAAGCTCTGCATAATCCTGATAAGATCGGTTTTACAAAAGAATGTGTCTAAACACTGCTTACAAAAATTTCAGTTTACAGGAAAAAAGGAAATCCCCACTGAAGGAATTGCACAAGATGTACCAATTACAAGGTATAACGTTGTGACATAAGGATGTGTTTTTATTTTGATTTCTGATGACCATATGAACTGCAAAGGCAAGACTTCATCAGGTTGCATCCTGAGCATGTAGCTGGTGTCAGCAGGCAATAAACTCATTTCAGCCACTTTATACAGACAGGTAAGTTTATTATTCCTATCATTTGTATGAGAAGAAATAGGCATTGAAAAAGAGAAGTAACACTTCTAAGTATAAAACTCCAGGCAGAACATTACAGAATCGATCACTTTTTTCTCTCATGAGAAAACCAGAAATTAGATGAAAATGTGACAAATATAGTTCTATGAGCTGCTTACATACTCTTTAATAAAAAATATTCCCAAGTAGAAAATAACACTTTCCTATAACATATATGGCTGATCATTTTACTGAAAGCAAAATAAAAAAAACCATGAACATTAAAAATGTTGAAGTATGTAAATATATTTGGTTTCTCTAGAATTTAGGATGTACCCTTTTGACCTCATGTCTAAGTAAATAAATGTCCTTCTTCAAGCTATTCTTAAACTAAAAATCTTTTAAGTTGATTATCCATATCTAAATATAATTCCATTCATACTTATCCATATCAATAGTTTTGCCTTGAATAACAAAATATTTCCTAACAGCAAGTGTGATTAAATACCTCTACCTTGAAGTGCTTGAATTATGCAATACTCTTCTGAAACATCTTGCTAGAATACTCCTTGACACCACTTGTATGCTTTCCTTTGTATTAAAAACATGCAATTAAAAAAGTATTCATCAAAATTTGCTTCCAGTCTTAAGTGCCCCTGTATGTTCACTCTAGAAAGACATTATCTACCCAAGTAGCCAACATAAACTATTTTCTGTATTTTCCTGAATTATGATTCATTATACTGGGGTTTTTTGTGTTAAATTTTTGTAAGTCTTGAAACCTAAAGAAGAGAGTAGGACATGTCATATCAAAAATATTTTTCAACAGGATAACTTCATAAAGTACATAATTTCTTTCTTAACAGTATTTGCATATATTATAAAACTCTCGGGCAGCAAAAGAAATCTATTCAGTTGCTCCAAAGAGAACTGTATACAGACTCAATTAACTACTTCTTCCTAAGATTTTAATGCCTACTCATCTAAAATTCAGCGATGTAAAACATCAAATAAATTTTAATAATAGCTACACTGTATTCACTACATGAGAGTCCTCCAGTCCTCTGTTCCCATTACCATCCAAATATTTCACAATCATTTTGAACAGATGAATGGGAAGAGCTATCTAACTTTGACAAGGCTATCATCTCCTAGGAGCATGGCTTAAGAGCTATTTAATAGTTTTGGCATTCTAGATGCCTTAGACATAACTTCATGCATCAGTTGTTTCCCAGCTATCCTCACAGGTTTTGTTTTGGTTTGGCTTTTTTCATATTAAAAGCTTCTATGGAAGTTAGTTCTTTCTTTTTTTATTAGGGCAATAATTTAACTTCTAGGCTTATTTTCTGCCTTATTTTAGCTTATTCCTCTTATTTTGCATATCTTATTTATCTTTTAAGAGAAATATATTTGTGTTGTTCTTGTGTAATTATCTTGCATTTTTTGCCTATTTCCTGCACAGACATTTTAAAAGAATAAAACACAAATTCATTAGACTACATTAACACTATGAAAAAGAAACTCACTGATTTCTGCACTTTTTTTTGCAGAATCTAAATTTGGGAGATGAGTGCTTGTCCATAAATTCTCCAGGAAGTTATGGAAAGAAGGAAAGCTAGTGAGTTTCTAATATATATAATTTGTGGTGTTGCTTTTAAAAACCAAGTGCATTTGACTTTTGTACTGGAAATTAAATTAAGATTTTTTATTGGTTTTACAAATTTTGAATTGATTTACTTGCATCTTCTGAACGACTACAGTGGAACAGATGAATATTTTGATAACATCACTCTCTCCTGAAGATAACCTGTCATGTGCATTATGAAACAGTCCTTTAATTATACAGTTTCATACTTAAAAAAAATACAGCATAGCCTGTGTTATTGTCAGCACAAGAAGGCTGCAGAGCAATAAATAGATCAGTCTAACATTTCATTCTATCATTGTGACTCACTCAGTGTGTGGTTCAGTGTCTCATTCACTAGAGACACCAAAACCAGAATTACACAAAGACCCATTTCCTCCTAGGCTCTTCCAGATGCTGCACTGACTGGTGGGGTGACCTTCAGAAAATAATTTTCCCTTCCAGTGTCTGAATTTCATCATTTGACATGCCTTTGTTGGTAAAACACATGAAGACCTAGTGATTAAAACCAAGGTATATATGCAGTAGTAATTAAGTAAAAGCCAGTTATCTTGTACATATGGTGCCCATAGAGCCACCAGCACACTCCCCAGTCTGGGGACAAGGACCCATGACAGTGACTACTGGCTTTGGTATTACATGACTACCAAAGCAGTTATCTTCTGTACACATGCTGACAAATACCAGATTAGAGTGAGGAAATTCAACATGAGGTAAAGAGGAACACTAAAAGCAATGGACTCCTGAATGCTCATTCATCCTTCACTTTGTGTTCTCGGTGAACCTGCTGATAAGGAACTAATTTTACTATGTTTTTTTCCTGTTTCCAGCTTCTAAAGAAATTCAAAAATATACTCAACATATTTAATGGAGATGAATATACAATCTAAAGACAAAAATGCAAACAGTGGCAGTGAAAGAAAATAACCAAGCACTGGGGCTTATTGCTGGTTGTCATCCAAAAAATCCCAGCTATGTGTGGACTCACAGTGCCAACAGTGATGGACAAAGATGCCAGAGGGAATAGAGGAGCAGGAACCTGCACTGTTGCCACCCACTACACCTTCACAGAAGATGATCTTTTTGCATGAAGATATATTCTGTAGTGCTAATACTTTCTGAATCATAAAATGACAAAATTGCTGCTAGAAAAAGGGACTGCTGGATATTTAAGTCTATCAAAGAGAGCTCGTATTACAAAAGACTCGGAAAGGATGTGAAACCTCACTTCCAAGTACTTTAAGCATGCTTAAAGAAACTTCTGCTAAAAATGAGTAAATGGCACATGATTATGCTTTGCTTCTCTATTTTAATATAAACTCTCCAACCTAAAAAGCTGACTTCAATTGAGAAACTATTTCTGTGACGGTTAGTGTTCTGACTTACAATTTCTTACAGTATACCTTTGCTTATTTAATTTAGATTGGGACCTCCCATTCACTATTTTCCACCTTCTTTTAAGAATATGACTTCAAAATAAGACTCCAAGTGTGTAATAAAAATTACTTACAAAACCAAAAAAAGACCCTTTTTACCACACTCTCCTCCTTCAACCCCTGCAAAGTAATAATAATGAAAAAAAACCCAAAAGAAAATAAAACCAACCCAAACATAAATTAGTAGAGGCTGTAAATATTACTCCCAATAAGTGTTTTGAAACATGCATCAATCTTCTTGCAAAGGAATAGGTTGGGACTTAGAAGATCTGGGCATTATCAAGTGTAACATTTGGGTTTGTGCTTTACAGAAATTAGGAACATAACTGAATTTCTCACTGTTCTGTATCTAGACTTAGTTTATTCTGAGTGGGGATTATTTCTTACAAAACATTTGTACAGCACCCAGTCTGATGGGATAAGCATCTTAATTAAGATGGATAGAATTTATTCCTGTGAAAACTGTGAATGCATACATAAATATGAATAGCACAGCAATGGGAACAGATTGGTGGGTGGGGAGGAACTTGAAAATGTATGCAATAAGAACAACAAAGCAATCACTCAAGAAATCCCTCCAAACAATACTAATTTGTCTAAATATGCTGACAGCAAAATACAGGTAGGGGGCCTTAGTTTCTACAACTGGAAATAGGCACATGAACAGTGCAGAACTCAGTGCTAGTGACATTGGTCACAGCACTGGTATGGCACAAACACATGCAGCATTCACAGATTTCTCAGAAGAAATCAAGATATTGAATTATTTTCCCTTTTAATGTATGTTGCATCCAACTTTTAAAAAGTACAGCACTGTTTTTCTCTCCATAACTCTCCTGTTCTCTTATTGCAGCAAACATCTACAAATGTCAGTTAAAGATTCATTTATTTCCTTGCTGATTTCCCATAAAACTTGTGACTCAGCATGTCATCTGAACCTGTTACTCTGTGTACTGAGAGGACATAGAACACTTTTGCAACCATGCTGCAGCTGCACACTTTCCACCTCCTTTTTCTGTGAGCAATGCAAAAGTCATCGCTGAGCCTGGGCTGATCATTACCCTGTGACTAAACTGAGCCCTGCATGTGAGAGGGCACGCACACTCTCTGCTGGAGCCATTGGCCTTCTTTAGGCACTAGAAATGCAGCTACTTTTTCTCTGATCACTACAGCAGAATGCTTTCTTCTCTCAAAATAGTTCTGATGTTCACTACACTCCTGAGGGATTCCCTTGCATCACTGTCCTGCAATAATTCTTTCTGAATGAGGTCAACTTTTAAAAACGTAGATATCTTTTCAAATGCAGCCTGGAATGATTCAGATGTTAATTTTTGAGTATTTATTAGAAATATTTACAAGATTCTCCTTTTCACATGCTTATGATGAACCCTTTCAGTCTGAATGCCTGGCTGCATCACAGACCTAGGACTAAAACCGTTTCATTCTTAAATCAACCTTTCTCACATTACTTACTCCTATTTGGTCTCTGAATTTCTAAAAAGGTTTGGTTTCTGGATTTTCAGAATATCTTTTGTTTCCTAATATAACCATTTCAGGAAGCTACTTATAAAGTTTTTGGGGGTTTATTTGAGGAGGCATTCAAAAGACATACTTCAATTCTTGGGTTCAATATTGTATTACCCTAAGTTTCTGCATTTAGGATAAAGAGAGTGCTTCACTCTGCAGGTTTAAACAGAGTCGACTTGAATACTGTAGGCATATCTTTATCCAAAACAAGAAGACGGTGCTCTCTAATTTGTTTTCTTGGCATGATTTATCACTTTACAAGCCTTTCTTCTGTCTTTTCATTTCCAATCTAGATTTCTTCATATGGGAAAGTATTTTTGTGCTTTTAATAGTTTTTCCTGCCTGTCTCTGAACTCTAACTGCCTTCTCTTTGAAGATAAAATCTCTCCAGAGGAATATGGCATTCATGGTGAGGATTCATAATTTGGATCTTATCTCTCAGCTTTTTCTATTCATTTTTAATATGATGCTTTTCCTCTTGCTGGACAGTGATGAGCCTGATTTGGGGGATCCAGAAAAGAAAGCGCTCATTATTTTGGTCCCTTCTTGTTCCTTTGTTAGTTACAAAAAATCTTGCTGGAGAGGTTTCTGCTTCTAAGGAGCTTGGGAGAATGAGCCTGCAATGGAGACAGCTTCATCCAAGGACCCTAGTGTATTGCTGGGATCACTTCTTGGGAGGCTCAGAGCTCTCCTCCACAGAGTTATTCTAAAGAACACAAGTGCAGAACAACAAAACCATCTGACTGTAACATCTACTTGACCTCATGAGATGACTCTGTTTTGAAGTGTATTTTATACTGACTTAAGTAGGAAAATTTCTGGCAGAAAATAACTTAATTTCTCCTTCTGCAATGCCTTGATTTTCTGTACCACATCCTTTGGAAGAAGAGACTGCTAGCTGCCAAGGAGAAGCCCCTTACTGCACTCCTTGTGCTTGTGCCAGGCTGTGGGACCCAGCTGACACTTCCCAGATGTCCTGTGGGCAGACAGGAGGCTTTGAGTTTAATCACACCTCTGCAGACTTGAAGTTCTCTTTTCTGTAGGCATTACCCCTAAACTTAGCTGTGCCAGCTTGAACTGATCTATGGTATGCTTACTACAGCTCACAGTTTTTCTACTCTAGACCAAGTATATCTTTATTTTGTTTTAATTTACTCAATAAGTTATTGTGTGATGTCTTTTGTTCTGAATGGACTCCCAAGTCACCTCAAACTGAGTCTCTTTCATGACAAAATGTTACTTATTTCTGCTTAATTTATCCTCTCCTCGTACATGTTTAATTGCTTTTTGAAATAAAATGCTTCTAGTGTGACATAGAAAGGAGCTTAATTTTTCCAAATCTGATAAAGACTTCATTAACCACAACAATTTCAGATTTTGTATCACAGGTCAGGAGACCAGACTAATTCCATATTTCAATAGTACTTTATTGAAATTATTCTCATGCTTAAAAAGCTCAACAATGTTAACCTGTTTACCACCTGAACAGAAATACTTTTAAGGCTTTCTGAAAGCTTTATGGGTTCTGGCACCCTAATTCTGAAAATTGTCTCTGTTCATTAGGGCTAAGTTTCACTTGCACAACTTTACTCCTGGTTAGCAGGCATTTTACTGGGGCTCCTTCAGGCCAAAGTTACTGTACAGCAAGTGCCCTCCAGGTTTATGTTCTGATTTAAGGTGTGTAAAAAGACTGTCTAACAGGGGAAATAAAGAAACACTATGGTTAAAACGGGATGATTTGAAAGAAAAGGTATTAGCCTGTGACAGAAGAGAAATGGATTCTGACTCTGTTCAGACACACTTTCTGGAAGCTACTGTACAAATCACTACAATTTACATCCACAAAGAGAATGATGTGTCTAACTCCCCATGAAACTCCTGACAGTTAAGGCCCCCTTTTTTTTTTTTTTTTTTTTAAAGTAAGTCTTCTTTTTTGGGTCTCCAGTATCCATCCACAAAATAGGCATTACTATAAAATAGCATTCCTTCTGAAGCAGCTCACATATTCCAATTAATATCCACAGTATAGAAATCCTAGACTGTACTGGCTGTGTGTGGTAACTCAAATAGAGAGGAGGAAAACAGAAATACATTTCAATCCCAAAGCTGTACTTGTCTTTAAAATAAACAGTCCCAGTATTTCAGCAGTCACAGTTTCTCTGACACACACTGCTGCACTAGGAAGATTCCAGAAGAACAAAAACCTTAGTGACTCTATTAAGATGGAAAAAAGTCTACCAGCAAGGGTATAGGAACCTACCCTTCCTTTAAAAAAAAAATAATAGAAAGAAGAAACATTTCTACATTTGAAACAGAGTCAAAGATTTTCTGCCAAAATATTGCTGTCATTAAGTTTTATGCATTTGATTTACTGCTGCTTCCTGCTGCTCCTATTTAAACTCTCCTTTCCAGCAGGCATGTAATCAAAAACATACTGTGTTCCAACAGCTTGCTTGTCATGGCTATTTATAGGAAATAATTACTGATAGAAACTTTAAAAGAAAAATAAAGTCATACACATGCAATTATTTGGAAAATACTAATCAAATTCAGTTGGATCAACACTTCACTACAAGATGTGAAGCTCAAGGCAGAATTGAGTCACATTTTCTTATTTTTAGCAGCTATTTCATATTGCCTCACTAAGAATCTACAGTGCAGTTGAATCCTAGCATGTCACAGAGATGTGAAGCTAAGAGACATTTTTTTCAGCATCAAGTTATCTCATTAGGTATGAAAAAAGTTTTCTCTTTATGAACTCTCACATTGGTGAGAGCAGTTGTCATTTGCTCAATTTATTTACAATCTATTCTAAAAAACAGTGTAAAACAGGTCTTGGGTTCGATGACAGCAAAAGTTTTTGAGAAGACATTCCTTGAAGTTCCTAGAGTTTGGAACTTTCATGTTCTGCTCAAAAATAAAATGTGCTTGTTAAAAAGTTCAGTAACATAAAATGGAACAAATCACCATATATGGTGTTCAACAATCTGCTGAACAGATGGAGATTTAAGGCTGCAAGACTGCAAATTAAAGAGCACCCAAACATTTTCAAGAAACATTAATACAGCAAGCTTGTTGACAACACTAAACTCCCTTATTTTAAGGCTTTTCAAGACTTAAGCCTCTTGTTTTTTGATGAAATTGTCAACTGCATCTTTTCAAGCTAACTGTCTCAGCACACTAAAATTGTAATGAGAGACAATGATTCAAGGAGACATGGCAACAGACTACTGGAGGTCAGGTACCATGAGAACATGTGCCTACAGCTGGAGCTAATGAAGGTTTCATGTATTAGATACCCTGATGTGAGGGAAATGGATACCAGCATGAAGAACTCCAAGGAAACTGGCTGCCAGAGTCCACTCCATTATTAAGAGATGGTGCCCTAGAGATGGTTAACTCTAGAGTTAACCTGTTCCTCTGGTAAGAGTTAGTATAAGGAATCCAAAACCAAGTCACATCCATAAAGGTGCAAAGAAACTGGAGAGCAGCTGTGTTGGTCAATCAACAAATTACAGGCAAGAGGAACATCCATCTGTCCATCAGAGCTCTGATGCATAAGGTATATGCCGCTATTCTATTAACAGCAAAATAAACCACAGAGGACAAATTGGGTAGTGAGAAAATATACATCCTGGCAATCCAACAGAAGATTTTCTGTCAACAGGGCAAGGTTCTAAGAACTTCTGGGATTTTTAGCTTGGCTTCGTTACCTGTGAACGCACAGTTATTAAATAAACAGGGCAACAAAGAATAAGCTTCCCTCTATCAATGACCTTCACTTAGCAGCAGCACTTTAGTTTTTCCAGGGTTGAAAATAAGGCAGCTTTAAGACAGCCAGCTGGCAATATCACCCAAGTCACTCCATGGGAGATGCTGAACTTACAGGTTCTTCTGTGTAAAGAGAGACACGTCTGTATTTCACCAGCATACTGATGAGCCTGCTTTCTAAATTCTGAAGTGATGGCTCTACAAAGCATCATAATAAACTACCTGTGAGACAGAATATGGCCTTAAGGACTGACACATTTCAAAACAGTTGATGATGACATACAGTTGTCTGCCAGCACCTGCTAAGCCTTTCTCAGAAGTGCATGAAGAGCAAGAAGAATAGCCTCCAACATATCAGCAATGTCCCTAAGTCACCAAAGCAATAAACCACAATCAAACGTTCTTTTTGCCATTCAGCAGAAACACGATGATGAGGCAACCTAGATCTGAGAGCAAAGAAATTAAAGCAGACAAAGCACCTAGTACAAAATACACAGCAAAGCCAAACTTGGCCTACAGCCTTTCCAAACGTCCTTGACAGGCAAATTCAAACTATTCTTTACTCTTTTTTTTCCAAATGGAAGAAATCTTAGTATTGCTGAAGTCAAAAGCAATACTCTCCATTTAACAGTGCCTGTAATTCATCTGCAGGAAATTAACTGCCAGGCTTTAAAGCATTTTTCCTCTTGGGTAATACTTGGAACATTCATCAACTCTGTAGCAGGATCCCAGAATTTCTGTTTAGTTTTCCTCTTGGTAGTTAAACATTGCAGCAGCTTCTATGTTGCTACGTTTATTTACATTTTTAATAACCAAATAATAAACTTTCTACTTCCCCTATCTTGATGGCCTTTTTTCAGTCTGAGCTCTTCGTGTTTCCTTCATGTTTCTGCAGGTGCTAGTAAGTGAGAAGCTGTTTTGGATCATTTTGAGTGTTCTACCACTTTCTGCTCAAGAAACATGATTCTAGGAACAGACAAGGCAGCTGTCAGGAGATTATTTCACAGATGCACTTGGCATAATGTGAAGCCATTTTCAGCTGGCAATGGCTGGAATAAATATGTAATACCACCACAGAAAAACAGCAGGCTTAGGAAAAAAATGATGATGAAATCAAGAGTATGCAACAGCACTGCTGAACTGTGTTTTGGTGTTCAAAATGCCCTTCCAGAACTTTGCACGTATCTCAGTTGTGTTTAGGTCTACAAGTCCACACTCCCTTTCAGGAGGCACCAAACGCAGAGGCAAGAGGAGACTTAACAGGACAGGG
Source organism: Molothrus ater (assembly GCF_012460135.2). Taxonomy (NCBI): domain Eukaryota; kingdom Metazoa; phylum Chordata; class Aves; order Passeriformes; family Icteridae; genus Molothrus; species Molothrus ater. The sequence goes on along the minus strand of NC_050478.2, from coordinate 142,216,798 downwards.
ACTGACGTAAGGCTATCAACAGCCTAGGTCAGTGGCACATCAAGCTGTGCACATTTAGTGCCTTGTTTTACCTATCAAACTCCACTTTTATAGGGCAATAAAAATATTTCCTTGATTACACAATAGGTGGACATTCAGTTTTGCTGTTTATATCAGGAATTTGCTTATGCTCCAGTTTCTGTTGTGTTAACAATTATGAGATCACAAGCCAAAGTGTAGAGAACAGAGATTTTGATGTTGAACACTCTCTTATCTTGCCATCCAGAGTCTACACTGCAGAGCAAGTTTGATTACAGACATGTAAAATTTCTCACAAGCATGTTTAATAAGATGAAATATTTCTGGATCACTTTGTGTAGCTGGAAGAGAATAAGTGAGTTTATTATTTGTTACTTTTCAGGTTTATCTGTATTCAGGTACCACTCACCTGTGTATAGTGTTTTACCTGAAAGTTTTGCTTATGTTCTCCCAGAGCAATTCCTAATCAAAAGAAACACAATAGAAGAAAGATGCAGCTTATATACAATTAAATTAAGCACTTTTGCTTCAAATAAGAGGCTTATTCACAGTGCTGTAAGAGGAGACTGAAAATGCACACTGTATTGTGTGGATACAGAATCCATAGCTAATCCTACATAAATGCAGTAAAGTGAAAATTCCAGAATTAACAAACAATGTGCATTTTCTCTTGCACATCACATTCCATAAAGCATTTGTACTGTAAGCTGCTTGGAGCAGAGACCTGACACTGTTAATTAATCTATAAGAACCATGTACATTAGGCACCACGTTTAAGACTTTTTCTTCTTTTCAAAGTTCAAAAGAAAAGATTTGATTTTACAGCTCTGCTATGAATTAGAGTCCAAGGAACAGAAAGCAAAATCTCCTTTTAAATAATGTAGCTGATTACTTGGGGTTTGTTTTCATGATTTTTTTTAATTTGTGATTTACCTTAAATTATAGGAAAGCAGTTTTGGGGGTTTGGGTTTAATGTTCAAAAAGGTGTTCACATCTAAAAATCTCCAGTCTCTTCCAGCTACACCACCTGCCTAGTATCTGGAAGAACATTCAGGATCACATGTTCAGGACACATCCTGAGCTATAGCCAACATTCACAATTTCTACAGTCATTAAGGGATAAAAACATCTCCTAGAGAAGAAGCTTTTGTTAAATCAAACACTTGGTTGGGGTCTACAGAAAGAATAATTACTGGAACACCACATTTTGGTGAACTTTGGACTATATCTATTTCTTCTTAGAAAGAGAAGACAACAAAATTACAAACTTCCTTAAAACTCAAGAAGAGGAAATTAAAATCTTCCCAGTGCCCAAATTCATAACTAACTTTCAAAGTGATTTTTGAGAACAAATAATCCATATCATGAACACATTATGCCCTTATTGTTCCTCCTATTCTGCTGACCACACTTTTAATACATGCTAGCATTGTTTTAATACAACTCAAAAGAAGACAATCCAAAAGGACAAAAACTGAAATGCAATTGGGAAAAAAAAAAAAAAAAACCAAAAAAAGAAGAACCAGACTGGGCATGTATATTTTAAAAAATCTGACATTGTGTGAGTTTATAAATCAAAATTAGTTGTTGTTGTTTAATAGTTTTCACAAGTTACTTCCATACCCAGAACAGAACAGCAATTGAAATGTTCCAACTATAATATGCCTTTGCCCAGATATTTTCTTCTGAGATTGTTAAGAGGATAAAATAGCATGGATCAAATGCAAAATTCTTTGATGTAGAGGTACATCCACGATTGCTTATCTTTTGAAATCAGCCTCTCCTAGAAATTTAGAGCTTCCATACAGATGTAGCTGCAGCAAATCAGACTGTTCTAACTTATGATAAGAAAGGGCTCCCACACCTGCAGCTTTGACCACATTCCCTTCACCCTTTCCAATCCACTCCTTCTCAAGCCATTCCAGCATTATCTCTCCCCTGATACCACTTGTTTGCCACAACTATAGCATTTAAGATTCAAACCTAAACAATCCCTGAGGGAGCTGAATACTCTTTATTCCTATGAATATATATCATTATGAATACAAAACTATCATGAACAAAAGCATTTTTTCAAGAGCAAGCTTTGAGTGTATTTTGCTACAGCAAATAGAGAGCCATTGCAAAGGCAAGTATTTTGAACAATAGGTGTCTGCACACCTGGGAAGTTCACAGTCAAAATGTAGGCAACCAGCCTACATTACAGAATGTAATGTTCCTTTAAAAATCTCAAAATACTAATCTGGACAATTAAATATAATGGCTTTTTATGTAGATATATATGATAACTGTATAAAACACTTGTGAATTTTTCAATTCTGAAAGTTATATTTGTAGTTTAGTACCATTTATAACACGGGTCCTGAAATGCTATTCACTACTGTGGTGCTTTGTGCATCCATGCTATTTAAAAAAATATTTAAAACTAACATTTCTTTCTTCAAGGATTTCCAAGATAAGACTCCACTCATCAACAGGCTGTATGCCAGTGGTTTTCAGTCTGGTGATCTGTGACACTGTAGAGTTTAAGCAAACTTATCCTTGTGAGGCTTAGACTTGCTCTTGAAGGGCCAAAACCGATAGTGTGTGAAGCCTGCATTTGAAATTGTTAACTACTACATTAGCAAAAGATAAATCACACCTATATGAGCAGGATAAAGATCTATGGACCAGCCCTCCTAAATAAAGAGAAGCTGTTTAAAAGATGCCTAGTATCCTGGATTTCCATAAATACTCTGTTCATTATTTAGTCCATACCATGTACTGGATTTACTAGTTTGTCAGGCTGTCTTATAGGGTGGGCGTAGACTTCTGCTTGTCAAAAAAAAAAAGTCACTACCTGTGCCTTTTTCTGCTTCAAGAACTGAGAGGAGATCACTGTTCTCTGGAAAAGGACTAACTGTAACATTCTCTACTGTTAAAATATGGATAAAGTCTAAGCTCTAATCTTTCCAAAGTGCTACAAGAGGATCATCACTAGTCATCACAACTGGATGCTGTACCAGCCCCAAACTTTGCCTGCAGATACTCAGGTTTCATTGCCTCTTTTCTGTTGCACCTGTAAGGAAAAACCTAAAACACTCTACTGTATAGAATGCAACAAAATAGTAGCACTTCAATAAAAAATATTAATTACTAAAGAAAAATATATAAATTTCTTTCATGTCCCCACGTAAAGCCATCTGACAAGGCCAGTATCAAATAAATTAAATTGATGGTACTTGGTTCTCAAACATATGCACAAACAGATCACATTCAGCAGTTTCATCAGAAATAGCATTTTCAGTAATACAGAAAAACAGAGCTTCCAATTTTCCTAAATGGTATCAACTTGGACTGAAACTGGTTGAATTTCAGTCAAAAAAGTATATCCAGGCACCAAAATCACAGAGCCAAGGAAAATTATGCAATTTTACCTCATAATTCTGACAACTTGTTCTTTGGACAGCTCCATTACCCATTTGTGCTGAACTAGGGACCTGAAGTTGAGCCCAAGTGTAGGGAATAAATATTTGTCTTCCCTATAAGGTCTGTCCATTTTACTCAACATTAACTTTCTGAAAAGCCAACACATTTGCTTCTGGGCTTAGTAATATTGAGATGTAATCTAGACTCGGCATGAGTCCAGGGAGAAGAAAGGAATATCATCATTCCCCTACCCAAGCTAAGTGGACTACATGAAGAAAGAAACTTTCTGATCAAAGTGGGATAAGATGGAAGCCTTGAGGAAGAAAGAGGAAGATTGGGAAAAACAGCCTGAGGGGGATGGAATGAATAGAAGACTGGTAGGGAAAGGAAAAGGGAAGTTAGGAAGGGAGTTTCCTTATTCCAAATTTAGAAAAGGAGTGATTTGAGATGACCTATGAAACCTGACGCAAGACTGCAGTCTGCTTTGCATAAACCCTGAAGTCAGTGGGAACTGTGTGCCACGTAACAGCTCTGATACTATGTCCTAGGTTTCTCAAAGCTACCCAAAACATTTATGTTAATCTCTCTGAATTTCAGTTTCCCATCTGTCAAGTAGGAATAATAATAATCTTCTCATTTGGATAATGTAAAAACAAATTCATTAATGCTTGCAGATACTGTAATAATGAGGATCATAAAAAAGCACAACAGAAATACTAACTCTGCATTAGGAATAGAGTTTAATTAGCTCGTAGTAAACAACAAGTGGGACTTTTGTTCTCTATGTTTATATCTTAGCAAAATAAAATCTTGGTATTTAAGAACTCACAGTCTAAGCAATACCTCTAAGAGCAGTAAGTAAAAGGGACTGACCATATAGCCAAGAACGAAGACAATATGAAATACTGAACTAGAATTGAGAGGAAAAAGTAAACCGTGATTGTAACTTAGAGGCTATCTGATTGCTTAAGTAGGAATGGATAAAACAATAATTGAATTCAGACACTTTTTAAGATTGCAACTTTCTTAATTGCCTTTTGACTCCAATAACTGCCTTTTAACTCCTCATGATGTGTGTGCTTATACTGACGTTCATTCAAGCACTCATGAATCTTCCACACTGACACTGTGTGCACACCTGTATATATGTATTAAGTAATTTTCAGTTAACAATAAAACACATCCAGAACTAACACATTCAGTGCTACTACATAATGACGTTAACAAATTCACTTGTAGCATAAATTATTCCTGTACAATAGCAGCTTGAAAATGTATTTTTCAATTCTTTTGAACTTATACTAATCTTAAAATAACAAATGATGAAAGTTCAAACAAAAGCTAATTTTATTTAATGAACTAACCAAAGAGGTATTGTGAAACTATTGTGCAACCAAATGCTAAGCTAATTATTGTGGGAACAAATAACTGTTGCCATAGTTACTGGACAGTATTTTCCATAATCACTTTTATCTCTTCAATAAATCTTTGTGACGCAACAAATATAAAAAGTTGACTGTAAAATGACTATTATGTTTTGAACAGCATTTAGGTATGAGTGATCTGTCATTGTACTTGTGTTCCCATGTTTGTCAGAGCGTAACAAAAGACAGGTATTTGCTCAAGTTAACAGGGAAACAATTACAGCTATAGCTTGGCTTCTGGACTGCAGTTCATGTTGCTGATTTTTAGCACAGATATTTTCTTTTTTGTATTAGACACATTTGTGTTGCTTTGTTTGTCTTTAGACTGTAAAGTATCAAGAAGGCTGTGTTGTTCTCTCTTTTCCCCCCATTAGTGTGATATACTTTTATGTTAGTTCACATTAGGGGATGCAGTGAACTCTACAGTAACTGAAAGCTAAAAGCAAAATTTGGGTCATAAACAAGTGAACATGAAAGCCAACATCAAAAGCATATATTACTGCTGACTGAAACAAACTCCTCTGCTCTGACTGAATGCCCCTGTAAAGGAGCCCAGTCTATATTATGCTACAGATTCCTTAACTGGCTTCTGCAAAAAGTGCCCTGAACTAACAAATATTCTATGTTTTCCACATTTTTATGTCCACAGTTACACCAGTGGATTCATGACTAAATCTAATGCCTGTAATTAATCCCAGTTTAAAAGGTCCTGAAAAAATAACTAGTTTTGACTGGCAAACCCCAGATAATAAAGACAAATAAGGATACCACAGAATGGCTATCTATTTGGAATTTTCCAAATTCAACATTTGAGCATAGACATTGAAATGAAATCCCCAATATTAGAAAATGAATAGATATTTGTATTGATTGTCTTTTAGATATTTGTATTAAATGGCATTTCTCTGCTTCTCTGATACCCTGAAATTTCATGTAACTCCTGCCATCTTACATAGGATGCTGCAGATAGTCCCACAGACCAGATGTGGCTTTAAATAGGCTTCTGTCTTAAATTTATGAGTAATGGATTATCAGCTAAAGCTAGCCACAAATTCTAAAATGAAAAACATAATGTTGACCGATTTCATATGTTTAATAAAAACACCTTGTGTATTCATGCACCTTTTTTTCACGTCACCAGTATGCTTCTGATTTTTTTATGAGTTCTTGAAGGGGAAAGAACTTCTCAAACATAGAACAATCTCATTGTACAAGGTGCTCCAAATTTGCAGCTCCAGAGGCAGGAAGTCTGGCCATTACAAGGTACACAAGATTCAAAGCCATGTTACATGACAGAAGCTCTGTTGCCTTTATAGTTTCTCTGACTGTCCCAACAACAGACTGTAGGTGTTCCAAGACTGGGAATATGGCAGCCCAGAGAGGCAGGAAGAAGGTCTCACAAGGAGAGGTTGTGTTAGAGCAGTCTTAGGGTTCCTGAAGCTGAAAGTGAAATTCCTGATAGTTTCATAATGTTTACATAAACAAGAACATCCCAGTTCAAGTCAATACTGGGAGATTGTGTTGTATTTCAGAGCAACAACTTGTCCATTTTTTACCAGCAAGTATTTTCACAATTTTCAATACATAAGAAATCTTCTATTTTAATCAGTTCAGCAAACAAAAATCATATTTTTGGCTGTTTTCACCATATCTGTCAAGCACAAGGACAAAAGAGAGATGGAATTTACAACCCAAAGAAACTTCATTTCTATAATAAGCCCTACAAAAAGTTGCACTGGTTTCTATCAAGTTTAGATCTATGCAGATTCCACAATGTTCTTTAAACTTTGCAGGTCAAAACACCACCACTGCTTCCTGAGGAAGCAGCACAGCTCACAGAGGGGACGACTGGCACAGGCCATCTTCACATTTCACTGATTTTTGCTGCTCCTATTGCCCTCCAAAAGTCTCATGGCACCTGTGCAGCTCAGATCTGAGCCTAGAACTGGGACTCAAAACTCTTTATCTTCCTGCTTCTCAGCTGCATCAGAATCTAACGTATTGTTTTAAGATAAGAAACAAGATGCATAAAAAAGCATGTAATCAGAGGGTTAACAGGGAATCAGGTAAGTGAGAAGGCCCAGCATAGAAAATAAGCACTTATAAAATAAGATTTGAAAACAGCAAAGAACAAAGAGGAAATCAATTCTACATTATTACAGTAAAGAATACTTGTAATAGTCTAAAAGGGACTCTAAATGCTGAATTTTGGATCACATGTTAATGACTCATGCATTCCTGGATAATTTTTTCCTCCTTTCTAATTTTTCCAGCCCGGTAAGAAGCTTCATTATTAATTTACCTAAGTTTGAATGCTCAACTTAAACTAATCTTTAGCATGCTTTTCAGTGTTTCTGTAACAAAACCACCATCTGGACATCACTGCCTGCACTGTCACTTACTAAAACTATTTGTCAGATAGAAAATAAAACACTGTATCTGTTGCAAGGATAACTTGTTTAAAAGAGACAACTGGGTTAATTATATTCATATCACCTTGTAGCAATGAAATTTTAGAAAGCTAAAAAGCCTTGAACAAATAACCAATAATACATGCTGCTAGTAGCCTAAATAAATCCTCACAGTCCTTAATCATGGCAAATGTGTTTTGTTAGAGAAAGGAAAAATTGTATTGCAAGAATTGTATTCATAGGAATTACAGGACCAACTTATTTTACATCAATTCTATATAGTGATTGAGAACATTCATTGTTTTAGTCCGGGCTATGCTGGAGATGGAGACACTTCCTGTAGCAAATAAAACTTTTTGGTTTTCTTTTAATATTGTTCAACTTGTTCACAAGACTGTGCAGATCTCGTGTTGCGATAGATTTTAGCTTTGCTGGTATTAAACTGCAAAGTATTCAGTGTATTACACAGAAACTTCACAAGGTCAAAAAATCCAGTCTGCACTCCCTGGGCATGGGAGCACATTTTGTGCTGTGAGCTGTGATGCAGTTCTCAAAATATTTTGATGGTTTTTACTTCTTAGAACACCTAAGTGCACAAAGTTATGCAGAGACAGCATCTCTTTGTCCATGCATTACACAGACCTTGATTAAACTTTGAGCACCAGCTTGTAGGTGATACTGAAGCTATTCCTCCAGAAACGTCACAGAACAAAATCCTTATGAACCCAGGTGATAGGACTGAATAACCTCTGTCAATACAAGCCATACGATGCTGCCAGACAGCCCTAAGATGCAGAAAGTCCATACAGTGGGCAAAAGAGGTGAAGTCAGGAAGGAAAGTTGAATAGAGGCTGAAAGAAGGAATTCAGACTTCAGTGGCTGAGGAGATTATCAGATTTAGGTCAACAGCCTCACTGGAGTGATCGCTAAACTTTTCTTTCATAACCTCACTTCCAGGATTACAACCCTATTTCCACTGCAACTTTTAGTAGTGTTCATACTTACAAATTATATCTCTTTACAGTAATTTTGAAGTTTTCATAAAATTTTGTGAAGTTATTCCAAAGCATTAGACACAGAGAAACAAAATACACAACTCCTAACTCTGCACACACTTGCATCACTTGTTTAATGGAGCTTCCCTTGAATTCTATGAGTGTAAATGAAAAGGAGGACAAGGCCCTGCATCTCTTTGATAAATAGAAAACATTCCTTCTACCATTCCATAAAATTTACTTTGCAAAAGACTTCTTCTAAAGCCTTTTCGATATTTTACTTATTTCCTTGCCTGATTAGCTTTTAACCAAATGTAGATGTTTTCCCTGACCTATTTTCAAAGCTAACTAATCACTAAATCCCCCAGTTATGCAATCCTGAAGGATTAAACTTTTGTCATGAAAGACTCTGGATTTGTTTAGACTGAATACATTTCAGTGGTTTACATACAGTTCATTGATTAAACTACATTCATAGAATGCTGGCTCTTGTCACAGGAAGTCTGCCAAAGTAGCTCTATTTAGATGTATATAAGCTTCTGCTCATAGTTAAACACACAAAATATTAGCATGTGGTGCACCTTGGAAAAGAATTAGGCTCTTTTTATATATAACACTTGTTCCACCTCTGCAGAAGTACTACCACAATATAATATCTATATTGTAGTACCACCTGAATGTCAGCCCAGTCAGAAAACCCCTGTGTAATGTAAAATGACAATCTCTGCTCCAAAGCAATCAACCTAAAGGGCAGGACAAACCAGGCAGAGGAGATAAACAAGTGGGTTGGTCTGGGGATGGTGGCAAGGACAGGGTAACAAATAATAGGATGCACAAGATTTGCAGCCAGTGAGGAAGAACAATCCCAATGTGCCATCTGCCCACCCATAATTAGATTAGAGTTCTTTCTATGCAGTGCAGCAGAGCAGTTTTGAAGAGACACTTGGAGGAGACCTTCTCCTATGTCTTGAAATTTCTCCTGTGCCTAGTACAGTGTCGTAAGACAAATTAAATAAAGATGCCCAAGGAGATGCCCAAGTGTCAAGGACCTAGTGAGGTAACAGGTCACACAAATCACCACAAAGGTATTTTCTTCTTGTTTTTTTAAGGTTTTGCTCACACAGTAAGAACATTCTTTACAAGTCACCTTCATGGTGGTTTAAGCTGACTGGTTTTACTTCTCATTTACAGTGAGCTGGGAACTGCTATTTCCAGTTACATTTCGTTAAAAAGGTAAAACCTCAATTTCTTGGCATTGAACAATTGCTTTTTACTTCTTAGAACACACTGAGATCATCTGCAGAGAAACGAAGATGTCTTTATTGTAAGTGTCATTTAGAAGAACTAAAACTGTATTTTTTAGGGTATACATGAACCTCTCTAAATGAGGAAGTCAGTAGGATTTTTCTTCCTTAGAAATAACAATCCCTGCTTGAGTTTCTATCCTTTCTTATAAAACAGTATGTCTGTCTCTCCTGGGACAGGAAATCAGAATGCATGACCTCCTTTCATCAATTGCTGCTTTCACCTACTGTAGCAACTGCTGTTTTAAACAGCTGAAATAAAATGGTCATATTCACCTTCAAACCTTCTAAATATGTAGAGTCAAAAATTATTTAATGCATCAAGACTAGTGTCCTTCAATTCTGAAGTGAAGAACTTGGGATTTTTTTTCAATTCATTCTGATAAATAAATTACTCTATGATGTGGGCAGGGACTAATAGTAAATAAATAGTAAATAGCCATGGAATTAAAGTTTAGCAGAAACAGTTATGGCATTGCAACGGATCTACTGAATATAAAATGCAAAAATAGTACTTTCCATGTTCTGTAAATTTTCTGTAAATGCACTGTTTTCCACAATTACATGCTCCATTCTTTCTGGAAATGTAAGTAATTTTCAGTTTCTGCTAGGACAGGAAAAACAGCTCACTGAACTTGCGGCCTCAGTATTGCAAAATTCTGTATGGATAAGCCAGCTCTTAAAAAGAAAGTCACACTACTTGTTCACATTATGGGTGGATACTCCGAGTGGCTGCAAAATATGACTGAAACCATTACCCTGTAGATAACCACAGCTTTACAATAGGTACTGACAGCTGCAGATTTGCTGCACTTAAGACAAAATCTGGAGGAAATTCATAGCTGACACAGCTGTGTGCCTGCATTTGTAGCATCCCAAAACAAAAATACTGATCAAGGATGAAAAATAGCAGAGTAAAACTGAAAGCAGAAAAATAATGCCAACTACTGAAAATAATAGAAATTAAGGAAATTAAAATTACGGGAAACTAAGCATGTCTAAGGCCTTGAAAAACAAGAGGAACTGTGCTAGTACATGTGCCTTGTGCTGGGCAGCCTTGTCATGCTAATACTCATCAGAATACAGATTAATCAAAGCAAGTTTAAAAAATCACAAGTGGTGGTGAACAAGAAAATTAATACAAAATCTATTTCCTTGAAAATTAGTTCACCAAAGTAAACCAAGAATACAATATTAATAAAAAAGCAGCGAAGGCTTTTTTTGTGCATTTTACTTTCCTAACTTTTAAAGCAGGTATTTTGATCCTAAAAATTATGGGGTTTTTTCCTAAACACACACCGTCACAGTACACTATCAAACCAGTTAGATTTATTTACTATTACACAAACTAGACTGCACATCAAGCAGCTTTTACTGTAGGCTTCATACAGAAGAGCCTTGCTCTTGCTGGATTATCAGCAGAATTAGCAGAAATCACCTGGAGCACAATTCCTGTTCCTACTTCACCAGCAGGCAGAATTTACGAGTACAGTTACAGGACTTGTCATTAGGGGTTTCTCAGTATAACTCCAGGCTGAGGCATGACCCTCCCAGGACCTGGGGACACACCAGAGGGGCACTGGATATCCAGGTCCTCAGCAAGGTCAAACAACACTGAATGTACAGAGAGGGCTCTGGTTCCAGACTGTTTCTCAAGGAAAGGATCTTCTATGAAGATGTCAAGCTGGATCTGGGCAGAAGGCACTGCCACTGTGAGAGCAAAACTTCAGAACACATTCATCAGCCATTGACCAGAAGAGGAAAGACCACAGGATTGTAAAGCGGGGAAGTGAGATACGGCACTGCAAGGAAGTGAATCCCCAGGTTTGGGGGATTGGCACAACACTCAGCAGGAGTAAGTGGCAGACACAGCTACAGAAGTGGATGTATACACAGCACTCAACACACACATGGTAGTTGAAAAACTTCAGGGAAGAGGGAAAATTCCTGCTTAGACTGGTCTTACTGGTAACTATAAAAGACCATAAATGCAAGCTTAAAGAATCATGGTGCTGGGTCAAGTCCTACATTATTTTTGGGTACATGCTTAGCTCGTGAATTTTGCATTCTTCAGTGTTTCTGGGCAGACTTTGAATTACTTGATAGTACACTCAAACTTAATGCATGTAACCCCTAACACTCCTAACAGCTTTTCAAATACATTGGTATTTCCTTTGATGTGTGCTTAAAATACTTATTTCTGAATGTAAAATTCATGTATCTCATCCAAGAAAAGAAAGCCATTTCTACATTTATTCTGAAACCTCAGCAGAATACTGTACTTTGCTGGATTCTGGAGGAAGAGAAATCAAATAGCTTCCAGTTCTACTTTCGAAGAAAAGGTAACTGAGAAGTAAAAAAGACTGTCAATGTCAAGAGTTACAACAGGATCTGGGGAAATGACATTGTCAGCGGTTACAAAAGAACTCACACACACAATGACTAACCAGATGGAAGATGCAATTTCTCAGAAAAAAAAAAGTGTTAACATTTCTTTGCCATGTTTAAGTCACCAGGTTTAACTTAAATATTAATTTTTACCTGAAATAATCTTGAAACCAATTATTAAGCCAAACATATATGGAACTTTGGAGGCTCACTGTAGAGTAGGGATGACATTTACTTCAGTGTTGACCAGCATAAAATCTTAGCATATGTTATGATGGTATGAAATGCTTGCTGTGGCACATATTTCCTGTACTGTCTCCTAAGCTTTATTCCATGCAATATGCAAGGTTTTCCTGATTAAATTTTAGTGTTCCTGTTATGAAACATCCCTTATTATTTAATTATTGTTTATTAATTAATTTCTAGAGGAATTTATGTTTTTGGATTACAACAGTATCATCAATTTAAAGAGATTTCTAGAAAAGGAGCAGGACAGAAAACATTATTTAAAGTTAGCTCTTTTGTTCAAGACTTTGGTTGTTTATTTTAAAGACAGTATCTTAAACAATTTTTTGTCCAATGACTGCTTTTCTATTTTAAACTTTAAACAATCTGTTCCATGAACCACCTGGAAAAAAACATACTGAAAAACAGTTGAAAACATCCTTTCATTATAATTCCTGGAAAAATGTGACAGTCATTATCTATAATGAGACTTTTGTATTTACAAAGAGTTAATTTAAATATCATGCTGATCTCCCCTCTCCAAGGAGCACTGAATGATCAGAATTCATTATGTTGCCTGTTATAATGCTGTTATTTCTTGTTAGAATGAAGCACAAAAACCACAGCAGAATAGAAGATACATCTGGTAAAACTGAAATGTCATTTTACATAAAAATCTTTTTTGGATTCCTCATACTTGGGTCAGACCTGCACTACAAGGCAGTGCCTGAACACTGACCACAGCTTTCATGATCCACTCTCAAAGGCTGACTGACCCACAGAGATAATATCAGAGGTTCTATTACTCAGCCACACATCCTAATGAGAAACTTTCCCATTTCTGCACCACAGCCACTGGCAGGTTGGCTCACAGACACACCTGTCTATGCCTCATCCAGGCAGGTCAATGGTTTGTAGAGATGGCCTGAGACTACCAAGGCAGAGGAGCCAGGGAATGCTGCAGTGCCTTACGTTTCATCATGGAGCTGTTCTGGGTTTTTATGCAACTGCATCTAAGGAGGTTAAGGAGCTGTAATTAGCACACATCACCTCACTGTCACTGCAGCTAATCAGGCTGAAAAATCCCAAGTGTCTCCACTCCTGAGCAGTCCTGCTTCTTGCAATGGAATTTTCAAGCTCTTGCTAATTGCTTACAGTGCTTTCAGACTCTCTGGCACCATGGAAAGCTTCCTTTTGGTGTGGAAACAGGGGGGTGGGAGGGGCAAGATTCTGACTATGGAAGTGACCTTTTCTCTCTGCTAGGAATCTCAGCAGAGGCATGGACTCTTCTGAAGACATCTATTGATATGAACAATACAGACCAATTTGAAGGTATATTCATTTTATTCTCACTGAATTTAGGGGTAATCCTAGGCTCTGTCTACACTGTAAAGTGAACAGCTACTCAAAACAAAATATTCTAGGTGTTACATCTGGTACCACACTGCCAGCTGCCAGCATAGCCGTGGCTCAGGCTCAAAGCATCCAAATCATGACAAACAGCCGAGGTTATGAGATCTGCTGGTGAGTTGTGGTTGTTAGATGCTCAAGTCTTCCTTGCAACTATTCAGATCAGACCACATGATTGACAGCTTGGGGTCAGGATAGCAGCCTCAAGCTTTCCTCATTGAGAGCATCCTCCCAGAGTGAGACCTAAGTGTGCACCTGAGCACACCCAACATACACAAGGTGGATAATGGGCAAGTCTGTAGCTGAGAATGGGCTTAATAGTTCCTTTGTTACTTTGAACAGCCAGTGACTCAAACTTGAGAATCTGTAGCCTATTAAATTGATGCCTGCTCAGTCTACATCACAGACACAGATTATCTAAGACCCAGCTGCTGTAAGTAACCATCCAACCAGCTGCCTCTTTCCTGGTTGTGGCCAGTGCCTGTTGGGCTTCTCTCTTCCTTGCCTTTCCAGGACCAATGGTAAAATACTTTTCATTGCAGGTCTGGCCTTGTCAGCCTGCTCTCTTCAGGCTGTGGAATACTGTCTTCATTTATCAACTTCAGAGTAATTTTTTACTGAAGTAATTTTGAAGATTACATGACTGTTTCACAATATGAGGTACAAGTGTACTTGTAGCAGAGTCACTATTTAGGGAATGTCATAAGCATAAAAAAATTCTAACAGCCAAGAACTAAATACTGTTTAGATGTTTATATCTTTCTCATATCATATCATGTTAACATGATTTTATTTTTGTTTTGTAGCTATCCTTGCAACTACACAATTTTTAGAAATGAGGTTTCATGAGTTCACCTTGAAAAAAGAACCTCTTATCAACTAAACAACAAATAATTTTGTTGTGTTGCTATGTCAGATGGATGATACATAAGTTGCAACAGGAAAACATACTTTAATGTCAGTCACTCAATATCAGAATTATTTTTTTACAATTAGCTGTGTTGCCAACATAAATGCAAACCTTAAGTAGATCTGCACATTAGAGATTAATAAAAAGGTAGAAAACACAAAAGCTTCTGGATGTTTTTCTAAAGGACATAGTTTAAAATGTCAAGGACAAATTTGATATGTAAAAATAGGTAGTGCACTATACAGTCATTGAGTTTTTAAGTTAAAAAAAAAAACAACAACAAAAAACAAGCTAGCAATCTCCCTTTTTATTGAAAGGTCACTGTAATGCAATAGGACACAGTAAGCAGTTGTGAAATTAAGCCCTCCAGAACCTGGTTGCAGCTTTGGAATGTGACCATTGTTGTGCAACGGAGTTTGTCACCATCATATGAAAACCCCATTGGGAAATACATCTTTTGTTTACCTGCTCATCACAGATAACCATCAACTGATTCACATTCTGTAGTATTTTATTAAGGTCTAAAACAATAACCAAACTCCAAACATGATCTTTTTCACTAAACACCACTATTCAAGAAATTTTAGAATAAGTTTCATCCATCCAACATACAAAATGTTTTCTCTTTTTTTGTGTTTCTCTTTAAATAGGAGGTATGTCAACAGGCTCACAGCCTATTAAGAGCTTCTCCGTTCTTGCTGCCTAATTTTACCCACCTAAAAAAATACAATAATGATGCTGAGCTGGATATTCAGTGGAATATTAATCATGCTGATGTCTCAAGCAGAGGCTTCACCTCTGCTCAGGAGGAACAAGCAGCAAAAGCAAATTATCCCACACATTGAGACATCTATATAAGCAGAAGTATGAGCACATTGTTCTAATTACAATCTCAGTTCTCTGGAATTCTGGTGAATCTCAGGGCACATCTTCACAGGTGGGTGTAAACAGAGCTCCTCTGCCCATTCCCTTGGTTAAACTGATGGAGACTAGTGCTGATTCAGAATTCGTATAGCCACATTTGCATGGCACTGGCCTTACTAGATGTAGAGACAAGGCAGGCAGAGGAACTCAATATGTCTGCACATGTCTGTAGACATTCATCCTGAGGTGCAGAACTTCCCCATCCTACAGAGGAACACACAATAAAGATGTTAATCAAATTTCTCAATGAGGGAGCTAAAGAGATACTCCGAGTTTATATATAAACTAAATATATGGCTCCAGACTTATTCCTAAATGTTAAGGCAAATTAACCTTCAGTATCTTAATTTCCTCAAATAACACAATTGATCTGAAATACACAAGCTTTAAGTTATGCCTTAAAGGAGGAGTTTTTAACTCATTTAGTGAAAAACCTTTGTCAGCACTCCCATCACCTTTGGTGACTTGACGAGGCCTCTCATGACTTGGAAGATCTCTTCATTTGCAAACATCTGTTTGTCATTTCAGATCTGAAGTTAACCTCAGGGCAAATTTGTCCACTAACACATCACAGATACACCTGCTACAAGAAGTATAAAATGCTTGCCATAGGTTCTAAGTGTGTAAGAAACAAAAAACAGAGGCAACAAATTCTGCTAGACTAATGGCTTTTGAAAAAGGAAAGCACTTGGCAGCTGCTTAGAAATGAGCATTTTAACATTCAGACTCTTTACAAAAGGTGACAGTGATTAACAGTTCAGTGATGCCATTGGATCCTGTATGACTATGCTTGTGAATCAACCTCAGACAAACTGTAGCAAAAAAGGGCTACTTTTAAGATTAAAGGCTCACAGGACAACCTTAGTCAGAAAGGTTGGTTCTAATAGGCCACAGTCACATAAAAATTGTGCAACAGACAAAGAACAGTTTTTTCTGGCCATCTGTAGCTCATGCTGTGCAAGTAATTTAATGGCAAATTTGTTTAGTAATAACTATATTATTCATTACTCCATGGGAATAAGGAATTACACCCTCAGCATCCTATCCATTCATTACATATGAAAGAGTTCCTCAGGTTAGATGTACCTGATAAAATCAATTTGAAGGGTGGGGGGGGAAAAAGCTTCTACTCTGGTGTTGAAAGCAGTGCAGGACCTGGATATATCCACAAAATCTAATTTGTTAGTCCAAAATTCCTGTCACTTTTCTGTTGACAATTCACAGACACCATGGTGCCAATACTGCACCTCAAGCACACTTCAAGACTCAGGGAAAGAATGCAGCAAGATCTTCAGCCTCACAGCCTGCAGTGGTTAAGTGGGTATGAATTCTCTCAGCACTCTGCATGATTTACAGCTTTCTATAAGGTGTTCTGTTTGCTCTATCATGTGAAAATATTAAAGAAAATCATCTTGGATTCATAACTGGAACAGCAAGTGATCTGAGAACTGAGAGTTTTCACCTGTCATTTTTAGACGCACACGTAACAGGATGTTGGTTTCACTTCAACAGAGTATTTTGTATGTATGTGTGGGAAAAAAAAGTGAATACTTTGTAATAAAGTTCTCATTAAGTTTTAGACTATGCTTCCATGTGTCAATCTAGGACTCAGCACATGGTCTTTTGATGTCCTAGAGACTCCACTGCCTTGCTCTGTCAGTGTGTGAACATGTACATGGAAACACTGCACAGGGAGGGGAATAATTTGCTATAGCTTAATAGAGACATTACTTACACGGCATGTACAGAGATGCCCAAGAGATATCATGCCTTAGGCAGCTCCAATCTTTCTGATGATCCTCTGAGCAGAAAAACCTCCTACACAGAGCTGTCTTTTAAAAGGCACAGTCTTACTCCTATCTTATATTCTCATGTCTATATTCTGCCTAACATGCCTGGAGGTGGGGCTGAGGCACAGCCTATTCAGTAGCTATGAAGAGATTGCTAAAGAGCATGTACCATGAGTAATTACTGAAAACATTTTAATAACAGGGATTTGGGGGTCACTGTCAAAGAGTTAACACAAAAATAAACCAAAATCCTTTTCCACTTTATACTGTTTGATATAACACAATCATTTTTTTATTCTAGGTTTAGGAAAAATAACATGGTATCATTTTTAGTATGATTGTTAGTCAGGAGAACAAAGAAAAAATACTTTAAACTTATTTAGTTAAATTTCCTGAACAATTTAAAATTTTAAAGAGAAGTCTTCAGTGCGGTGATCACAAATTCGTGTTGAAATGAGACAGAAGAGTGCATATCAGGACAATGCTTAGGATGTCACTGTTAAGCTTAATTAATCATTCTTATTTCTCTCTTGAGTCATCATAATGAGATTTTTTAATAGGGAAACCACTTCAAGAGAAATTTTTGAAGTTGATGTTCTAAGAGATTAGACAGAGAAAATGCTTTAGCTTACAAAGATCCTGCACAGCACATATTATTAAATATACAGATGAATGTAATTTACAGTCTCTATTTCCATAATCTGTAGTTAAAGGAAGAGAGATACATAGGAGGCTTCTTCTCCATACCAAGGGGTGTGGGATTTTACAGTTGTAGGTGAACTTACATTATGAATATTTTAGTTTGATTTTTGGTACCTCTTCTGATCACATGCAGAAGGTTGCATGCTGGTAGCATAAGATTTCTCTTCAATTATCATAGTGATATTTTTAAGTAGAAAAAAAATGGAAAATATTAAAGGATTTCCTTATCTATTGTTCTAAGAAGTGGCTTTTAGTTAGAAATAACATTTAGGTGGAACCAAAATTCTAGCAGAATGAAAGCGATATTTGGCTCTGCCATTTCAGGATCTCATCACATGGTTACTTCAGCAAGTTGCTTTTGGTTTCAGCCCTCTCTCATTACCCCTTCCCATCTGACTGGAATCAGCTGATCTTTCCAGGCATTCCCACAGCCAGCCAACAGGCTACTCACTGCCAGATACCCAGCACCATATTTAGGGTGTGCCTTTTACACAGAGAGGCCAATAGGAAAGCAGTTGCCTCATTTTGTCTGCCCCTTCAGAGCTGTCTGCCCTCCCACCACAAAATCCTTGCCAATTCAAGAGAAAACATTCTCAGCCTACAGGCTTGGCTTTCTGATTCTACATATACCTTTGCCGACAATGCAAATCAATAACAACAATAAAGGTATTTTAATATATATATCTTACATAATCTGAATAAAATGTAATTAACTTTTAACATCCTTGCAATGATTTCATTATTGCAGATAAAAAAATAATTCTCAGAATCCATCTCTTCCAGAATCTCCAAGAAAAATACTCTTTGTTTCACCATTTTCTGATTAATTCGACTTTGGAAGGAAAATAAACACATTGCTGTGTTCAATATTGTTGCACAAGAGAATTCACAAGAATGAAATGTGTTCAAAGTTCCTAGAAAAAAATGCAGCAATGCAGGCTGCCAACTTGTTCAATGTCAAGCTCTAGGCAGTATAGCAGGACTAGCAGTAAATGACTCATAGTGAGTCACGCTTTAGCTATTTTTGCTTTTAAAGTAATGCCAGGCGCTGTGTTAATATTCAACCCTGAGTAAATTTAGCAATGCAAGAAAACAAGTGTTTCCATGGTTGCTCCTTCACAATGTTTATGGTATATACACAGCCATTAGGCACAGGAATTAAGCCAAATTAAGAATATGGAAATGTTCCTCTTTCATTTACAACTGAATTTTGCTACACTGGCTTTCATGACTCACACAGCTACTAGTTTTTCCAACTCTAACGAAAATGTAAAGCCATAGCTAGCACACCACTGTTATGTTAGTGGTCAATAGCCACTACTTTCCTCTAAATTACAGCTTGTGCTGTGTACACTGCTGAGCTGGAAGCATGACAATGTCTTCAGGACACAACAAGACTGGCAGGAAAGCCTCACTAGTGAATCTAAGTACATTCACCAAGGGTAAAATGTTCTGTGACACTTCTAAGAAGGAGATGGCAAAGCTAAAGCCAAAGAGGAGGACTGAAGGGAGGCAGGAGGTTGTGGCATCACCTGAAAAGGGAAAGCAGCTCCAGAAAAAGGAGGAAGGATGTTGATTGAGGCTGGGGAGCAGTTGGGTAAAATGAGAGAAATGGTGATGACAGAGTATGACAGAGCTGGAAAATATCTTTTCATGACATAGCTGTGATATGACAAAACCCATATGCAGGCATGATTTCAGTGCAGCAATCTACACAGCCATGTCTTCTTAGGTGAGCAGGTATTTGTGGAATTCTGGAATATGAGCCCAACTAATGTAGACACATGACAAAACAGATATAGACATCAAAACAAAACTCTTCTGGGGATCAGAAAAGAATTCAATCTGCATTATAGGAAAAAAAAAAGACCCACAAAACACCCAAAGCAATGGATGCTGCAGCAAAGGTTAGGTGAATAGCTTACTTTGCCCACACTAATAACAGGGCTGCTAAATGACTACATATGATTGCTAGTTAAACTTTTTTGTTCCCATTTTAATACAGTGATTTATTCATTAGTCTTAAATAGCAGTAATTAAGATTTTTATTGTAGAAGCTGATAAAGCAATCAGAAAGCTTTTACATTTTTTCCCTCGAAGGAAACTCTTTAGCTTTTCTGCATGAAGTCTTCCATCCTGCAATAAGCAAGGACTGTTTTTCTGCATGTTCTCCTATCTGACTATAAACTAGCCACTTAGTTTATACTGGGAGCTCAGACAGATCCTGACGAACAGCCTTCCTGCAAAAACCTCTTTTGATTTTACCTAGTCTCGAACTGACCCTTCAACTTTCAAATAGGAAGTGAGAGGGTGGGCCAGATCCAGAGAACTGAAGCAAACTATTAAAGTCCAAAATGAAAAAATCTGTTCCATGGCCTCTTAACCCTGAAGGTATCTATCTCCAGTAAGTCTCTCCCTGGTTCTCCAGGGATCTGAAGATTTGAGTTCTTTACTTGTCCAGAGCTGCCCCAGCCTGAAGATCTAAGAATACATTGTTCGTCCTGCAACCCCTGGCTCTTGAAAGGAGGCACAGTTCCATTCAGGTGGAAGCAGAGAAGGAGATGATGGAGATGTACAGAACCCAGATTTCTTTCCATTTCTTGCTGCAAGTTAATTACTGGAGTACACAGTCATGCACTCTCTTCCACTCTTCCCCTTCCACTTCCATAGCCATGGTGGCATTTTGCTACAACTGAAGGACTGCAGAGTGCCCTCTGCACACCTGCCTGCAGCCAAGAGGTTGCTGAAAAGCCTGTGAGCAATTATGTGATGTCAGATGTAACCTTCATCCCATCCAGCAGCCCCTGATGATGAGTAATGAAAATTGCTACAGAGGGCATGAGGCAGGGAAAGCCAAAGTAATGTTTTCCTGGTATCGTCCAGTCTCCAGTAATGCAGTCAGGGGAGGATCCAGAGAGGAGTCAAACATGTCATCTTCCTCATAAGGGCTTTTTTAGGTGCTTATTTGTGAATTTATTGGCATTGCTTCCTGGGAAACTGCTGTAGTCACAAGGCTATGGCATAAACCATAAGCACTCTCACCCTCACTCCATTAACTGCTTCTCTCCCTCAACAGGTATTTTTAGTGCCTGTTGGAATACCTGTTAAGCAACTTGTCTTTAATCCTAAAATCATTCACTGCAAGTATGGTAACACAAATGTACATCCACATTTGAGATGATACGACACGATAAACCTATCCACACTTGTAAAGTCAGGTGCTATGTCTGAAATCAGAGCTAATAACTGCTGAAAGGTGACAACTGAAACCACTCCTCAGTTGTGACAAAATATCTGAATGCTCCAAGCCTGTTTAAGTGTTAATGCCAACAAAGGTGTTTGATTTCTTTGACTTTGTGCTAATGGAGATTGAAAGCAACATCTCTTAGGTTACCCCTGAGAAACAGTACACAGAATTAGCACTCCAGCTCCCCAATAACATCAGTAATCTTTTGAGAGCCTGAAATTCTAAATCTACAGATTAGAGCCATGGTCCATTTCCTCTCCAGCTACATAACACAAGCACAGGTGCTCAGAGTCACAGTAAAAGAGATTCATTACCTTTGTGTTACTTTAAAGTTGGCACATTTTTAGTCAACTTATGCAATACCATGATTGACATACAGATGTAAAGCACGCTGTGCTGACAAACAGATTTGTCACTGAACAAAGCTGTTCAAGCAGGTGTGCCTAGCCCTCCTCCTGGGAGCCAAGACACATAACCCCAGGTTCCAGCATCCAGTCTGAGGTCCACAGACCTAAAAGATGAGTGTTGCAGTCCTTTAGTGCTTCTCTAGCTTTATTCCTCCATTTCAGCTCAACATCTAACAGATTTGGGGGAGTGCGAAGATGATCTCCAGTATATTAATGGCATAAAATTCAAGTTGGAAAGCAACCAGGCTCTACTGTGAGTTTAAGAAGGAAATGAAATAATATGATATCAAAAATTACAGTAAGCAGCCAATGCACAGGAACATCTGATATGTTTATTGATCTTGCTGTACACTACTATTTTGTATGTTATTATATGTTGCAAGTATAGATCAGGGAAAAGCAAAATTCCACTGATTTCAAACCTACACTGGCACTTATCAAAGCAAGGTCTACCTCAACCTGCCACACTTCTAAAGGACACACCAAAGAGCCACATGGCAAATAGTTTCAGGACCCATAAAAGCACCAAGAGTTTTACTTTCTCTGAACTGGAGTATTCTGAAGTTACCATGCAGTGTGATAAGCACTGATGAATTATTATTTAGTCAGCATTATCTCAGAACTACTTGCCTGTTTCTCCTCAAATGTGTTTTGTCCCAGCAGTCAATACAAATGCATTACTTGGAGTAGTAGAGTTCTACTTGAATTAGAATTTGTGCATACTGATGGCACAAAATCCCACCATACAAATGACTGAAATTAACATGTAGAAAGAGTGAAAAAACCTACTGTCCCTCCAGTTAAATATTCAAGTAACATGAAAAAAATGAGTAAATAAAGTTCTCTAATTTTAAAGCTCCACTAAGCTTTAATTTTCTCCTTCCCCTCAATATACTAACTTCAAAATGAGAGCATCTAATTTAAAAATTTTAATACTGAGACGCTTTTCCTTTCTTCTTTCTTTGATTTTTTTTCTCCTTGGACTGTTCTTCACCTGTTTTCTTGTGATCACACTTAAAATTTAAATTGTAAGCTCATGGCAAAGGATTGGAATACCTGTATCATCTGACTTTTAAACCTTTCTGAATAGTGGGCAACAGATATAATGGCAAGTAAAACTGTACTTAGTTGACAGAGGCAGTCCTTGTATTTTCACTGCTCAGATTTGCAAAATAGTATGTAGTACTACACTAGGAAAGAAGAGAATGAAAACTCTAAGTGAAATCACAGGTGATTTATTACCAGAAGACAAATTTCCCACTGGGAATAACACATCTATTTAACATTTCTGAATTTTAGATACAGTCGAGGTTTAGTACTATCCCCATGCTTCTCACTCATCTGAAATTTATAAAATATTTCTGATATGTTCAAGCATGGCCACAAAATAGGAGATTTTATAAGTTTCCATGTTGCATAACTGGATTACTATAGAGTCAAGAAAGACAGAAACTGACTGAATCAAACTAAACTCCATTGAGGGAGAGCATCTCTATAAGCCAGAGTACAGTGCTGGAACAAGAACAAGGAGCAAAAACTTGGCAACAGACTTATTTTGCTTGAAAATTTCTCACCCATCTGAGCAAAGTTCTAAGTTTTTCATCATTCTTCCAAGAGAAACAACAAAGAAAAAATTAATATATTTCAAGATGGCATTTTATTAGCTATTGTGATTAAATGCAACATCAAGGGAATAGAAGCAGCATCTACAAGCTCCCTTCCTGACCTATATATTCATATGAACAGTAAAAATGCCATGCTGGTAGCCATCAATGTGCTCACTTAAGAGAGAATTATCCCATAGCAGTAACAATAAATTAACCTAAGTATTATCCCTAAGTGTATAATAACAATAAAAAATTATTTCCATGTAACACTCTATTTCCTTTCTAAATTTTATAGACTCAGTGCTGACCTGAAAGTCAGGCTGATATAAAACCAAGAATTACATCCTGAAAAGTTTTTTGCAATGGAATCAAATGTAGCTCTTTAAAAAATATATGTATAGATTAGATGGTAGACATAGAAAGAGATAAGATCTTATCCTTAAGCATCTGCTGATTAGAAGGGCAGATATTTATAACAGGAAAGACCTACATCAGATGCTCTTTCTGATTTAGATATGTCCTCTCTGAGCTGAGTGCTTTACTATAGGACTAAAAAGTCAGTGTCTCTCAGTATTTCCTTCTGCAGTTGTTGCCATTTTGATATATAGTTAAATACACTGTGGACAGAGAGAGAGGGAAACTGATTCCAGAGTTACAGGTCAATCACTTAGTAGGCCCAGAGTCAGTCAAGTTCTGATATTACATCACCAAGACTGAAACTCAGGTCTCTTATACTCCAGGTGACTCATAATGGAGAAGAGTTGTTGGAGGGGGTGAGTTGATTCCTCTTTCATTTTAATTCTGAATTACATGTCAGAGCTCTAAATGTCAAAGCAAGAAACTTCTTATTTCAATCAATTGCATTAGAAAGGCAATCATTTCAACAAAGAAACCCTCACCACATCTATTGGCAATTGATATTCTTCATTAATCCACTAACACAGTTCTGTTAATGCAAGCTTCTGCATTTTCAGAAAAAAAACCCCACTAATTATTACCCTGGAAAAGTCATCCAGATTGCAGGAGGAAACTTCTGATGGTTTCATTCATTCTGGTCTTCACAAACTAGCAAGGATAGTAGCTGTGATGGTAATTTTGCACTCTGGATATTGTTCTTGGGTACCATTACAGGTCCCATTGCTATATTATGTGAGCATTCCATTCATCTAGTTTATTTCTCTAGGTGATCTTTTCAAAAACTGTGAAATAGAGTAGCTTTGACTCGTTCCATATCAGGCCCTCATCTCTTAATCCTTCAAAACTACAAGTGGGCTAGCTGACTCCTGAGCAAATCAACTAGTTCTTTCCAGGAAATACCCAGACAGGACAGTCCCAAAAGGGAAAGCCATGCCAAATTTCTCTTCTCAGGACAGTCCTTATGCCCTACCCACAAGTCAGCTCTCACTTACACAAATGCCTCTTGACATACTTACTTTACTCCTCTGAGGCTGCAGTTTTCCCCCTCAGCATCACGCCATGAAAACATTACTCTGGCACACTAAAACACACTTAGGTTATTATCTACAGTTCTTTGAACTCAAAAAATCACAAAAATAGAATAATGATGCTTTAGTGCCACTAGAGAAGCAGGGCAATTGAAAGTTTTGCACTCAGCTGGACATGGCTGCTTTGCTCCACAGGCCACCAGCCCAGAGCAGCAGGATATGAGCTAGTCCAGGTCTCTTCTTGCACACAAACACAATACACCCAGAACTGAATTCCAGACTTGGGCGTAAAGTCCAGACCCACAAAGTTTTTAGGGACCCAACTCCCAGTATCTGTTCTGAAACTAAATGACTTGATCTAAGACAAGAAGATAACAAAGCAAAGACCTAAACCAAAGACTCCTAGACTTCAAATGACCGTCTCAAGTGCTGGATCCTCTTTCATTTCTTTACTAGCCAAGGGGCTGTCTGTAAGGGATTTTACATAAATGAAAAGTGCATATCCCACACACATCACTGAACTGTCATAACACCAATCCCACTTTCAGCTGGAATTTTCAACTCTTGTGCTGAAGTTGTTTTCTCATAATTAGTCAGTAAGGGGATTTTAAAATATTTTTTACATTGAAAATATAAGGAAAAATACACTAACATTACTTTTCATCTGATTCTCTGCCATCAGAGCTAAGTATAGGGACAAAAATAGGCCAACTAAGAAGTAAACTACAACTGAAGAGAAACCCAGATCTGCAAATCAGTTATGTGAGTCCATACAAGAAATTTCAACTATTTCCTCAAATTTCACCACTGCTGTGTGGTAGGAAATAAAATTAACTTGCCTACCTCAATGTGATGTTGT
The DNA here is from genome assembly GCF_012460135.2 of Molothrus ater. NCBI lineage: Eukaryota > Metazoa > Chordata > Aves > Passeriformes > Icteridae > Molothrus > Molothrus ater. The sequence goes on along the minus strand of NC_050478.2, from coordinate 142,191,324 downwards.
GAGGATTAATTGGACAAAACTCATCAAGCAATGTAATACACAGTATCTTGCTGCAGCTTGTTTTCTTATCCTACTAAAAGCAAATCAAAGACCTTAGTCTTTGCTGGAATCTGTGATAGACTGTTTTAAAAATTTAAAGATAATTTCTTTCATAGTGACATTTTTTCTATCCCAAACTGTATCTAAAAAAAAACATTTTTTCACACCATTTTTTCTCAGCATATGCATCACTTAAAATACACGTATCAACAGGGCATATGGCACCTACTTGAATTAAATTTAAAATCTTCTCCTTTCAAAATATTTGCTTATTGATAATGACTATAAATCCATACTAGCAAAATGATACATACTTATTCCTTTTAAAGACTCAGAGACTTTTTTTCTTCAATGGAGAATGCAAGAAAGATCCTTACAACTGCAGTGTAGTTACTTTCCTAACTACATTACAGTGACTGATTTCCTGTGACAAAAACTTGCCTAAACTACTATTGAGTATCAAAATTATTTGTCCCCCATTTAAAAAAAAAATATCTTTCCTACATTTGCCAAATCCTTAAATTGTTTGGCATAATCAGCAATATTGTCATTCACAAACTGTTTGGCATAACCAGCAATATTGTCATTCACTCAAATCTTATCATTTTCCACAAAATCACTACTGAAGTATGCATCTGTTGTGTGTTTGCAGAACCTGCAGTTATCAAGGATTCCAAAGTGCACGTTATCAGCTGCTACAAAAGGGCTATGAAATCTGTCATCCTTTGTGCACCAAACGTGACACTAAATAACCTTCAGCAAATACACTAGTGGCAGCTAGGGTCACAGGAGTAGAGATTATACCTTCTGATTAGCTCTCCATACAGAGTATCATACATTTAAACTGATACATGGAGAATAAAGACAGCTCTTAGTTTCATTCTGTGAAGACAAAATTTCTCATACTTTCTGCCAGAAGATAGATGCCTTTGATATGTGTATATGTATGTGTATAAATATGTGTATATATATATTCTGGCATGAAATAAAAAGACTCAGTAATACAACTTCAAACAGAAGGTGGGATTTTAAACTTACAGAAGACAGAAAATGCAAAGTTACTATTCCTGCATGGTTTAGTTCCTATGGGTTCGCTCCTGCACAGCTCTGTACTGTGGTCATGCTCCAATAAGGAAGTGAAACATGCCAGCAATCTCACTCATTTCAAAGGATCTACTCATAAAATTTAATTTATGCAACTTGCTTAAGCATTTCACTTAATCAAAAGGAGATCACTAAGCACTCTGCAGATCTGGGACCCTTATGTCTAAGGACAGCACCAGTCATGTAGTGTTAAGGTCACAAAAAACTTTCCTTACCACCCATGCAGTCATTTTGAACTTTTTGGTATTACCAAATTTAGTGAAAACTCCTCCAAGTGCTCAGTTATTTGGAAAAAAATAATGTAGCCATATGGGGGTACAAGTAATGGTTAAAAAAAGGAAAAATCAACCAACACTCTTTCCTACTGCTTACAGTCTAAGAAGGTTTGAGTAGAAAAATGAAACTGTTTTCCATTAAAAATAAGAAGTGGGAATTTAGGAAACTAAGATTGTTCTGAAAACAGACTTCAGAAAAATCACTTGCTGTTCACATAAAACCTGTCTGACAGTGTTTTGACACATATCAGAGGTGAAGATTTTTCACCACTTCATAAACCCCAGCTAAAGTAGCTGCATAATAAAGGCTCACAGATTGAGAGAAAATGTCTGAAAACTGTCTGAACGATGAGCAGAACAGAAACTGCTCTGAGGCATGATCTCATCCTTACTGCCACAGAGATGTACTTGCCCAATTTCATTTCTGCACCTTGGCTGCTGCTGAAATTCAAAGGTAAGAAGGTCTCCTTCCCACAGAACTGCCAAGGGAAGACAAGCTGAAGGTGACACAGCACCATTCTCCTCCCTGAGTATTGGAGCTACCTATGGCACTGCCTGTCACCTGTCAGGGGACAGGGAACAACCATGCACCTTCCTTTCATCATGGTGGCAGAGAAAAATATAGAGAAAATATATTACCTTAATTTTCTGTTAATATAAGCTGTATTTAACTGCTTCACACCATACCTAAAAACTGTGTTGAGAAAGTTTTTCTCTGTCAAATTTCAGTTAATTTTTAAATAGCAAAACAATGTGAGAATATAATATTTCCTTGTTCAGCTGTTCTAGAACACAGATGTCAAGCTTTGCATAAAAGATACATAATCATTAATGGTAACTCATCCTAGAAAGCAAATCATTTTAGTATCTACCCTGTCTGCTCCTTTGAGATAGAAAAAATTGGAACAAAAAAACCAAACCAACCAAACAAACAAAAATAAAAACCAAAATAGGAAAGCCCCTCTGAGAAAACCTGGCAGGAGTTTTTGTTTTATCTAACTGAGCAATAAAACCAAATTCCAGAAAAAAGCTAAAAACTGAACCTCAGTGGTGTATGTGTTCTCAAAAAAAGCCAGGAATCATGAACTAAGTTGCACCTGGCAAGGCTAATAATTGAAAACAAAATATTAACCTGTAGTTGTTGATGAAGTTATTCATACATGTAACTCACATCCAGCAGTTTTCAAGTGTGTCCCAAAATCTGCAGACACATTATAATGTGCTGTTGAGATGAGGCCAGAATTGCAGGACTCGTGCTTTTGAAATCACAACTCATACAGGAGAAGGTAAAGAATACACAGATAACTTGGCTTAAGCATGAATGCTGAAAATTTAACAGGATGACCATAATTTCTTCTTACAAAATGACCCCACCAAAACCACATGTACATATAGGATGTTTTAAGGAAAATCACCAGCTTATGGAAACTAGTATTATCTTTTACAGATTTTATTAATCTTCAGCTCAGCTGGTATTGCAAGTGAAGCATTTAATAAGACAAATCTGGATTTCAGGCAGCAGTAGCAGAATAATGTCCTCATATTTTTTTAAGAATATTTTCTATTGTGTTTATTTAATTTGGGGTTTTTTTCAACAGGTCGGCCAGTTAGAATTTAATCCCACAGCTTGAACTGGATGTATCACTAGAGCATACACCCCTTCCTCAGGCAATTACAAGGCAGAAAGTAAATCCAAAGTCAGTTATCAAGATTTTTATCTTCTCAGTTACAAACACCTGGAAATTAGAAATTACAAAATAATGGTGGGGCAGTAGTAATTTTATGGTTATGTAGGGAGTGAAAATTACACTGTTTTGTGGTCTGCAACTTGGTGCGTTCATTCTTAGAGTAGTGCCAAGAGCTTTATTAAACTCAGAAATCAGTGCTAAAATGCATAAAGATGGAAAACAAATATATTAAGCCTTCAAGCTCTAATCCTAGGGAGTCTTAAGATACCAGATCTGAAATTCACCTTCTCAAGGACGTCCTATAAATCTCTATAGGGAAGCAATCCAAAGACCAGTGGGAAAATTCTTTCCACTGGTTTCTTTGCATTTTGGATAGGGCTTCAAAAAACACAGAATTCACGGAGAGCTAGAGGAGAGCACCCAGAATATCATTTTCCAATGGTATAAATCATTAATCTATGACTCCTGAAGTTCCTGAGATACCAGTTTATGTTGAAATCAAATTGTAAGATGGGAGGGAATAGGTACAGGGGTCAAGGGGTCAAGGGACAGCAAGCAGAATAATATGATTTCAGAACATAATCATGATTAGGGAAGAGCAACACAAACAGTGTCAGAGCCCATGAACTTTCCCAGCACCAGTAATCAGAGCAATATTTTAATGACTGCTATATGTGTGGGGCAATAAAAGTAGACAATTTTGTTGTGTTGCATAAATAACCAAACTGTTTACTCTTCAACTTTTTTTGGTAATTTAAGCACAAATAACTTAAAATTCTAACACTTGAAAAATTCCATGAATTTGGAAAAAATGGATTTTAGTAATCTGCAGTGTTGGACAGTGCGTGCACAGAAGCTGTAAACCTGAGAACACGTACAGTAGGCATTTTCCAACAATACAGTTCTACCATTAAAGCAAAGGTCTTCTTAGTGTTGCAACACATCCTGTGTTGTGAAACAGGAGCAATTTGTTTAAGTGACAAATGAAAACAGCTTACCTAATCCTTTTAGGAGATCCTATCAGTTAAGAAAATAAATGCAAAAGGTCTTCAAATTAAAAAGCCCACCTTACAAAAAAAAATGGTTTTCATGATATTTGTGTTCAAACACAGCAGGAGCTGTAGGAGTCTAAATAAAACTATCAAGGTAGCTACACTGGTTGGTTTTTTTTTCCACACAGATATCAATTTAAGTAAGTTTTAAAGTTTTTAAGAATACTCACCATCAGTTTGAGCCATAAGTGACAGTTCTGTATTTCAGGGCAGTTACTCAGATTTTACTACTTAGCATTCAAAGAATCATTTTCTTAAAAATCAGACTTACATTGTTTTTTCATCTCCTTAAGTTGATCCTTAAAATACATATATTTTTCATTCCTTTGTAAATCTGAGTCACTGTTCATGCTCTCCATTTCAAGGAATTTTTCTTGCGCCAAGTTTTCTAAATCTGGTAAATTTTCTGGTTTTTCTTGTTTTACCTGTAGGGAAGAAGAAATAGAATGTATTCATTATGATACATTTTAATACAAAGCAGAAGACATCAAGCAAAACTTCATTAGCATAATCTCAGTTTCTTTTGACTACAGTTAGGCTTCCTGCTCTGAAGCCATAACCTCCAAGTAACTCATTTCAGCAAAAGTAAGTATGAAATGTAGATATTAGATTCTCAGTGTCATTTAACTCATTTCTGGGTATTTCTCACAGTAGCAAAAGGGAAAACTGAACCTCGCAGTCAAATTTACCTCTGTGAGTGGCGAAGATAAACATGTTAACAGGAACCAGTGTAACACTTGATGAGAATGAAACCAAAGTCTACAACTCTGTCCAGAAAGCAAGAAGATAACAGAAATCTAAAATAACTTTTAAGAGTTTTGCAAAAACCTCCACTCTCATCACTTTGGAATCAGGTTTACAGAAGCCCATAATCTACATGCAAGATTAGTGTGATAACACCAGCAAGAACAGTACAGATAATGTGAAAGGAAACCACCTCAATTTATTTGTGCTATGTGAACAAGAAGCATTAAGCCACACAAGCAGGCAAAAACACATTTTCTTGAAAAGTACTTACTTACAGCAAATACATCTGGAATGATCTGAAGAATAAATACCCAGAAAAGGGAAGTCATCACATAGGCAATATTAAGATATTCTAAGAATGCAAAAATCACTTTGGGAACCCCCTAGAATCAATAATTGGAGTTCTATGTTTCTCAAGGCAACATTAAATTCTAGTGAAGTGTAACTTTGACAGTTCTTCATAAGAACTAGCTCAGGGACTGTGTTAGGGACTGTGCTGTGCAGTAAGGATCAGCAATAGCACCAAGTCAGAAAGAAGGTGGACATCTGTCAAATCCTTAATGCTAAGCATTTTCTGAATCAGAAAAAAGCTACTTCTATCCCAAAATCATGTCAAAATATGACAATCTGAAAAAAAAGGAGGTAAGCACAATTTCTGCTGAGCCACTCTTCCCCTACCACACATACTAAATTATGCCCTTCACCAGACCATGACACTATTCATTGTGAAAGACAGGAAAAAAGGAACCTACTGAGAAAACAGTCCCACTTCATCAAATCATTTACAGGTTTAAAAGTTTACAGAGACCTTGGAAATCCTACAGAATATATTTTGTTTCAGGAGTCAAATAAATAAATGTTCACATAAAAATGGACTTAGCAGATACATAAAATGAAAAAGAGCCAAACTTTACTATTGCTTAAGCAAAGCAAAGTAATCCATAGAACTAGTACTTCTTCCAAGAGCAAATGCAGTTTGGCACATTTCCTTTCAGCAGACACAAGTTGTGGCAAGAAGAAAAATAAGAAAAAAACATGCACTGCCAGGTGATAGCATGAAGTTTTCAAAGGCACCTGGAGATAAAAGATCACCTACCAAAACATCCAGCTGTAAAAGGGAAAGACTCGGTAACACTTTGGTACCAAAGGAATACAGTGAGGTTTTATTGATTTGTAGAAGTGTATTTCATGTAATTTTGATAATAATTTTAGAATGTGTGTTCTCAGAGGCGAAGGGTGGAATGTCGTGGTTTGACAGGTTTTCTGGGATATGCTGTGGTCAACAATAGGTGTCCAGATTTTAATATTGGCACCTGGTGTGGCCACTGGGGACAATGGATACACCTCTGAGAACACAGGGGTTAAAAAGCAGAGCACTCCCGAGGGAAGCTCTCTTGGGTTTCGGATCTCTCCCCCGTCCAGCTGCTGCTGCTGGGTGGGGGACGGGAGCCATGTGGCCGGGTGAGGTAGGCTGGGGCTTTGGACAGACATGGGAGGTGAAGAGGCCCTGGCATGGAATGGTGGGAGAAGCACCAGGAGGTATCGGGCAGCCCCCCAGGAGAGAGAGAGAGAGCACAGCCTGTGCCTGTGACTGCTACCTTGGAACTTGATAACTTGTGCCGGCAGCACAGCCGAGAAGGAGAAGAAGGGGGGGTGCAGCGAGAAGGTGTCCGGCCTCTTGTGGGAGCTTTTAACCCTTTTTTGGTCAATGAAAACTTTGCAGAACATTAACCTTTCCTAGAAGAGAGATAGAGATGAAATGGAAGAAGGAAATGTGCAAGTGTGAAGGTCTGGGCAAGTGAAAGATGTCGGAAGAGTAAAGAAGAATCTTAGGTGGGAAGAGATGATGGAGTGGTTTTAACTGGACTCTTCTTGTTATAGCCATGGACAGAACCATGGTTTCTGTGACAGAGACTGCATCCAGGGGGAGGCAATGGCTCAGAGCCAAGAGGGTTCAGTGTTGAGACCCCTCGGCCCCAAGGGGTGAAATTTGGGGGGGACAGGTGTCCCAAAGGTGAGACTGTGCTCTTTTTGGAACGGGACAAAGCATCCTTAAAAGGACAACACTAGAAGCAGCTCTGGTCATGTGCAGTGGTGAGAGCACTGCACATGGAAGAGGTCACGATGGCAGATGTTCTCCGGGCAGTGCCATGTGTGACAGGAAACACATGAGGTTTCAACGGTGTTTCCGGGGAAAACCTATGGCACAAGAAGGACTCCTCTCCTCTTGATGAATTGAGAAGTGATTATCTAAAGGGTGGTGATGGACTGAGAGTTGAAATTTGGGGGATAGATTTATTGGAATTTGGTGGGGGGAGGAGGAAATGTTTTTGGAAGGTTTTTATTTTCCCTGTGTGTTTCTTTTTACTTAAGAGTTGTAGTTTAGTTAATAAAGTTTTTTTTCTTTATTTCTAAGTGGGGGCCTGCTTTGCTTATTCCTGGTCACATCTCACAGCAGACACCAGGGAGAAGGTATCTTCATGGGGGCACTGGCATTGTGCCAGCATCAAACCGTGACACAAAGGAATACAGTGACTATGAAAGACCAACAGCATGTCATCAGAGATGCTTAGACTGCTGCAGGAGCCAGGCAGGAATGTAGAGTCCTTATCCCGTGAAACCTGACCAAAGGAGCAAAGGAAAACAGCATCCTGTGCCCAGTGCAGTGAGGACAATCACTTACACTCAAGTGGTTTGCCTGACAGCACACTGCTGCAAAAGAAGACCTATCACAACCCCAACCAGCATTGTTCAGTACTCAGCTGGAGAAGAAACTTGGCTATCAAGTGCATGCAAGAACAAAAAGGCACTTACTAAATCAAAATTCATTTAAAATGCAAGACATTATAAAAGAATGCTTTGATCTGGACTCATGTAGTGCAAACATATTCCTTTCTGCAACATCACGCTGATTTCACCGACATTCTCTCTTTAACATAAAAGTAACATGTAGACACACACAAGAATAGTCCAAATAACAACCCACCATTCAGATCTGCCCTCATGACAAATGAGAGCACTGTAGACATATAGAAGATCCAGCTGAGTATACTAAAAGTAACCCTGAAGTGCTTCTAAGTTGCTGAGACTGACACCCAGAGTAAAATAAATTATGGGGACATTCATCACAGGCATCCATCAGCAGTAACGACAATGTCAATAATCTTTTCCTCTCCACAGGGACCAGATTACACATTGATAGAGTTACATCAGGATCTCTTTATCTTGACTCATGGAAGATTTGAGTGCAGATATGCATCAACATAACATCTTCAATCATACCCTCAGACTGAGAGGTGAAAAGAAGGGCACAGTCAATGTTAGTTCCAACAGTGGTTCTCAACTCCAACTTCCAGAATTAAAAGACTTTACACATATGAGCAGAAATAAAGCCAGGAACTGTAACTTACAGCATTATGCTACCAAAAAGAACATATGTTTGAGAGGGTGCATTACATCACTCTGTGCTGGTGCTACCTCACCTCAAGTGCTGTGTGCAGTTTTGGGCACCACAATCTGTAAGAAAGATAAAAGTCTGTTAGCAAGCACCCAAAGGGGGGCCATGAAGATGGTAAACAGCTTAGAGGAGGAGCTGCATGAGAAATGGATGAGGTCAGCCCAGAGAAGAGGACACTAAGGGGAGAACCTCACTGCAGTCTGCAGCCTCCCCACGAGGGGAAGAGGAGGGGCAAGTACAGACCTCTGCTTTTTGGTGGCCAGCAACAGGACCCAAAGGAACAGCATAAAGCTGTGTCAGGGGGATTTAGGTTGGGTATTAGGAAAAGGTTCTTCATCCAGGGGCTGGCCAGGCACCAGAACAGGCTCCCAGGGAAGTGGTCACAGCGCCGAGCCTGACAGAGTTCAAGAAGCATTTGAACAATGCCCTCAGACACATGGTGGGATTCTTGGGGTGTCCTTGGCAGGGCCAGGAGCTGGACTCGATGGCCTTTGTGTCTCTCTTCTAGCTCAGGATACTTTTATGATTGTATGCACACAAATAAACTTTGTCTGTGCCACTGTGGAGCTACAAAAATTTGCATGAAGACATCTCACCAACCTCAAGAGAATGCTTATATAAAACTCTCCCTCAGCACCTAACTAATCACACAGCTTGCTGCCATAGGTCTATTCAAGGAAGAGTAGCCTGCTATTTGCTAAGGGCAACATGAACAATTCCACCAGCTATCGAGAGGAAAAAAAAGTCATTCACACCAGCTAAATTCCCAATAGCAACACATTACTAGATTGTGAGGACAGCCCAGAAATGCAGCACATATGACAAAGGCTCAGACAACCACCTCATACAGAAACCTAGAGTCAGATGTGAGAGATGCTCAAAGAATGCACTTTCTTGTAGTTTAACTTCTTTCATGTTTACAATTTAAATTCAGTTTCTGTACACTTCCACATGATTGCTTTCATTAAAATGATTAGTAGAGACACCATTCCTGACCACACTCAGTACAGTACCACACACATGCTATTACTGAAATGCCAGGTAGACCTTCTGGATAGTCAACACATCACAGGTGAATAATAAGGCATGTCCACCCACTATAATAACATGCAAATATTTTGCTCTGCACAAGCAATTTCTCTTTGGTGCTGCATATCCTATGCCTAAGAGAGGGTTAGAAGAGGGTTGAGAATGGTCTACACAACAACATAAATGAAAACAAATGAAAGAAAATGTCCCATCAGTCCTAGATCCTTACAGTGGGGCAGAATTACAACATCTTATACACTACATCAGCACAACACCTTTACAGGTTCATTACAGTTTTCTTTAGCTCTTGCCACCCACCCACTCCTACTCTACAGATTCTTGATGGATATAGGAATGATGAGATCAGCATAACAAAATGTCTGAGGGTAATACACATAGGGTATGGCTAAAGGGACAAGGCAAAATTATCAGTGTTTAGGGCACCAAGCTGGGGTCATGCTCCTTCTTGGTCTCAGCAGCATGTCAGATAAATGCTTACCAGCAGATCTGAAGTCACTGACATGTTCAATTCCTCAGAATAAGTTACTTCACATGAGAACCATGAAAGACACGTTAAGCAAACAACTGTTTAGCAGCACTGTCAGCCAAAACCAGCATGCTAAGTAACACCTTGCAGCCATTAGTCAATCCATTGAGAGCTACATTGATTTTGAAATGGGGTGGAGGCATACACACCCTACAAAGCATCCTGGAAATTACATGTAACGATGAACTGGGAGTGTTCAGGACATATGGTGGAAAGAAGTATCAGTCACAACATCTTGTTTACAGCGACAAAAAAAGCAAAAGCATCTGCTGTGCCATAGCAGCAAAGAACCACACGGGTTTTTACACAGGGTCAGCAACAAGGAAAACAGGTATGTTATATATAACAGACATATACATACATGATCTACCAGCAGTCCTGATAAGAAAACACATTTGCAAACACTAAACACATAATTGTTTAGAAAAACCGCTGTAGTTAAACTATCAAAAGATCCATTTACTCATGGCCTCACAGCACACCACCTGGTCAGAGCCATACATGCAAAAGGGTTTCTGTGTTTGACAGGCAGTGCTTATGGAATGAGCCACTTCATGACATGTCTTCTGCCAATATCTGTCTGTAAGGATACACCTTCCTCTCATGGATTCTTCCACCGGGATTGTGTCTATTCTATGCCTAAACTATTAAAACTATGCCTTCAAAAATCAGGCTTTTTGAAAGGCCAGCTTGGAGAGCCTAAGGGAAGAGTAAATGCAGGGTATTCCAAGGGACAGTTGGGGTATTTTTATTTCATCAATTACCATAACCACCAAGTCAAAAATAAATTATTCTGTTCCAGACAAATCTCAGAATGAGTAAGGTCAAAGGTAGCATAGACTAAAACTGGACCAGTTTGCGGTATTAGTCTCCATAGAGCAAGGGATCAGTGTCTAAAAAGGACTAATTAGCATAACCCTGCATGCTGCACTGCAGCATTTAATAATTGTCCTGCCCAGTCCCAAAACACTTCACAAACATTAAAGAATTTAGCCTCAAACACCCATTGTGACATGTACCATGTATTTTACAAATGGAGTGGCTGTGGCATTTGGAGATTAATAACTTGGCCTAAGGTTGCACAAGGAGACTGCGGCAGAACCCAGAATAAATAAATCCCAGTTCTGTGCTTTGAGCACAAAGCCATCCTTTTACCTTCTCCTTTAGCTGAGGGAAAGTTCAAATTAACATGTGCATTTGGTTTACTCTCTATAAAGAGACCTGAAACAGCTTGTGGCTGCTTGGCAAACCTTGTGATAAAAGAACAGCATTCTGCCTGTCACAGAAATGCTCCACTGGTCTTTGCATTGCAGTGGTTCAGCATGTGACACACCATGGTTATTTTTTAGCCTTTTTGTTCTTCTCTCTCTAGCACAGAAGTCCTTTAGCTGCATATTTTTATCCTGTCACTGTTCCAAGGTACTCTTTCTCAGGGCTATCTTTTATGTCCCTGGTATTTGGAGGCTTGCCAGTACCATCCATTTTATCTCTCAGAAATTTCTTACCATACCTGAACTATGTTGCAGTTTCCTCAAATCTGTGACACAATCTACAAAAGAACTGTCTTTTCATAGAATTCAGAATTCTCACCAGTCGTTCAAACCATGCAGTTTTTGTTCCCTGTAATTTAATTCCTGCAAAATATGGACTTTTGAAGTTTAATTCATGGATATTACTGACATTTGAGTTTTGTGAGGTATAGAAACATTCCTGCTTGCTAATGAACTTTTAAGCGACTTTTAAAAGTCAGCTGACAGGGCAGAATTTCTTCATTTTCCAGATTCTTTGTTGTTTCATTTATGAAAGGGAGGGTGATTAGTCACTCAGTGCTATAAAGCTCAGAGGTATGCAGTTATTTAGATATTTATATTCTTTTGGGACAGTGTCTCGGTCCCTCTGGGAGCCTCTCAGGAGCCCTGGGCCTGTCCTGAGTCGGCAGACACCGGGGGGCAGCCCCGACACGGCCACAGCGGGGACACACTCACTGTGTGTGCCCCGAGGGTACTGAGGGCACCTGGGCTGACAGCGGGGAGACACTCTCTGTGTGTGCCCCGAGGGTGCTGAGGGCACCTGGGCTGGCAGGGAGACACTCTCTGTGCCCCGAGGGTGCTGAGGGCACCTGGGCTGGAGGGGAGACACTCTCTGTGTGTGCCCCGAGGGTGCTGAGGGCACCTGGGCTGGGGGCAGACACTCTCTGTGCCCTGAGGGTGCTGAGGGCACCTGGGCTGACAGCAGGGAGACACTCTCTGTGTGTGCCCCGAGGGTGCTGAGGGCACCTGGGCTGGGGGCAGACACTCTCTGTGCCCCGAGGGTGCTGAGGGCACCTGGGCTGGCAGGGAGACACTCTCTGTGCCCAGCTGAGGGCACCTGGGCTGGGCGCCTGTGCAGCACAAGAGACACCAGAGACATCGGTAGAAGAGAAAGGGCCGCCTCTTAGCAGGGGTTAATCCAAGGTTTTATTAGGAGTCCCAAAGGAGCTGCTGCACTTCAGGGCCCTCCTGCCGAGAGCTCCGGGAGATGTGCCAAGGTCACATTTAAAGGGAGGTGGAAACCAAAAGTAGAGAACATTTTAGCAACCAATGAGTGACCCTAAGGGATGGATGCTGGGGGATGGACACATAGGACAGCATATGGGGCAAGGCTTGGGGGGCTGACCCCTGGCCTCTGGCTGATCACTCAACGACCTGGACTGAAACTTCTGGATGGAGGGGATGGGATGCAGAGTGATTGACAGAGAGCCAGGATTTGGGGATGATCTCATCCCAGGAGAGGGATAACACATGTAAAGGGAGGGGGGTACAGTCTGGGATAAACCATTTGGGAAAAATATGGGGATACAAACCAAAACTACTTCAAAGTACTACAAAGTATAAAAACGCACTACAACAGGACAGCACAAAAAAGGATATGGTGATACCTAACTCCAAACTCAAATTAATTTATAGTGTATTTACACAACAGCCATGTGCCTCTGCGTTTGGTTATCAAACACTGACAGCAGCTGCATCTTTTGAGGAAAAACTTCTTATAGTTCCTGCTGGGACCTAATTTCTTACCTTTGTGAATTTGATTTTGTGAAGGAAACCAATCAATTTTTCAGACAGCCAACTTAAGGTCACAGCCAACTCCAGGAACAGGTGTGCCAGCCTACCACATCCTACACAGAGCCAGTTCAGAACCTGGAAACTTCACATTTTCTGAACTGACATAACTTCAAAATGTCTGAACCAGACATGGACATATCTAAATCTGCTTATTTCAGAGAAAAATGCCAAGAATTGGCTGAAAATAATAGTAAGAATGTCAAAACAGCCTCTCTGAGCATCTCATATCATAGAGAAAGTAGCTATTCTTCCTTTATTTATCTCTGCTATGCAACAAAAGCAAAAGAAATGCATGTCACCTTTCTTTCTTGTCTAACAATTCCTACATCCCATTATTTCATCCTTACCTCACTAAATACTTTATTATTACAAATATGCAGCCTTTCAACACACGTATTTATTTTACCTCAGGGTAAGTCAAAGTTTGCTGTGATTATTTATTATAACCTTTTTTTTTTTCACTGAGAGGGAAAATAACATGGGAGCTAAGTAAATTTGTGGGTTGAGTCACCCATACACTTTGTGAATCATGTGAGAACCAACTCTAAGTGAGTCACCACTGTAACTGAATCAGGCTGCAAAATTTCAGCTCAACCTAAACAGTCATTTGTTATTCTTCAATGGCTAGATACAAACCCTTAGCAAATATCAGATCATTTGTTGATGCACAAATAAAATACTGCACTTGAAAACATCTGCAAGGACAGTCAAAAAGTTTATCATCATTCAGCAGCAGGAGCTGCAGTATGAACACAGCTCAGGTGCAGCCAGGATTGCCTAAGGGCCCACATCTGATCAGGAGATTCAACACCTCTGTACATCATGGCTGCAGGGCTGGGACTCCAGTTGAGCAACACCTTTGCAGACTATTGTGAAATACCAAGAGAGGCAGATTTGTAAGGGCTGACCCACACTTATGACACATACTGCCTTAGTAAACCAGGCCAGCACAACAGAAAATCACTGTCAGCAGGATTCAAATATCCCAAATACTGCTAAAGGAACAGTATGAAGGTGAGGCAGGGTTGCTATGGTTCCAAAACAGCACATCAATGAAGTGGTTGTAGCTAAGGTGTCCCCAAAATAAAATTGCCAGTACCTTCCACAGTTTCCTTTCCCTACTTTAAACACAGCTGCACACGTTCCACCCTTAAAAAGAAGATAAGCAGTGAGAGGCACACACTGCTTCCAGGGGTACTGGGGTGTATCCAAGCAAACTCTCTCAACTCCTGACAGTCATTTCAGTAAGGCTATTAATGGACTTGGGCCATCCTGGTTGCTTTTTGTCTCCTGTTTAGAAAGGAACTATATATATATGGGTGGGATTAATGTAAATGAGCACCAGGTGAAGAAACAAAACTGCCTGTGTGTGTGCAAAGTTTACAGTCTGAACAGCATCTCTTGGGGTTCCCATATGTTAGAAGTTTCACCTCAAGGAAAATGCTCTACTCCACATACATTAGAACAGAAAAAATCCACCTGTTTGTATTTACCCCAGTTACTGACTATGGCAGAGAGAAGATGGTGAACACCCTTTTGTTTTTCCCCAAGACCCCTTGTGCAATGCTTTTCAAAGTGCAAAGGGGTAAAAATAAGCAACGAAAGGGGATTTTATTGAAATACCAGTACTAAAACTACCTGTTACCAATAACGTAAAAATGGCTCACAAAACCAGCAGTAAATGTGAGTATTAAAGGTGTGGTTTTCCCAAGGTACCAAACTGAAGAAAGCTCAAGGATATTTAGTGCCTTAATCTTTTCAGCATTTCTGAAAGCCTGTCATTTGCTGTAAGGGTTGCACTAAATATTCTTAATGACTTTAACAAAACAGAAGTCTGTCTTCATCTTGTTTTCTGTATGTTTTATTCCACATATAAAGTATGAATATGACAAAGCAAAAACTTTGCTTTGGAAATAAGCTACACAGTTGGCATTAGTATCTGCATCTTGGTTCAAAGCCACCTTGCTTCATAGTCTCCACAATAAAGGAAACCTGAAAAACTGTGAGCAGTGTAAAAAACTGCAACTGAGCACAACAGTAGTAATAGCAATACCTAACTGTAAAGTGGACTGGATGAATTCTGGTAGCTGATTCTAGAACAGGAAGCACACAAGAAGAGTTTTTAAAAAGTCAGGGATATTTGTTTTGCAATCCTCTTGCAATTCATACACAATATTATGGTTCAAGACATGGTGAAGGAGCAAGGCTATCTTCTTCTCCTCATACCTAAAAGTTCTGACATAAATAGAATTTATATGAAAATTAATTTTGGTGCACTAGAGATACATAGCATTTTGTGCTAAGTAGTTCTGCCTGAGCACAGATGAAGGCATGTAACAGCAAAACCAACTTACAATTTTATTCTTATAAAAATGTTGCTTTGTTTCACCAGTGTTTTAGAAACTGTGAGGCAGATGGTGCATCTGTTTTGGCAAGGTTGATTCAGCAAATGCATCAGGCTGCTGAACCAGTTTACCAAGCTGCTGATTAATTCTCATATTTAGCAAATACATTAACATGGATATTAGAGCTATTTTTCTTTCTTTATTATCCCACTCAAACTGATGGGAATTTAGACATTGATTTCAGTGGGAGCAGAAGAAGGCCCTAAGGTGATCTTGGATTAACAACCTGTTTACTCTTGTATGGCTCTGCTTGTTTGACTACGATCACTAAAACCTATGTTTTCTACAGTATGGAAATAAAGGGCTAAATCCTAAAACAAGTACAGTTCAGTTTTATCTTCAGAAGCTCCAACAAAACACTGATTTATGCCAGATGTGTAGCTTATTCCTGTATAAATACAAAGTGGGACTTATCCTTCAAAGACCTTCATACAGCAACCATTGTTAAAATCTGTTATTTTTCCAGAGGGATGTTTTCCATATTCTCTGGGTGTACCTCCAGTGAAAGTCAGGCAAGCTTTTTCAATTTTTACCCCTCTTGGGGTTTTTTTTTCATTCATCTGATGAAATTCTTGTCCTCAAAAAGTTCTTCAGCCCTGACAGCATTTCTTCTTCATAGTCTCCAAAACAGCAATGTGAGTCACGTTGTCATTTTTCATCAGGAGTAAATGTAACCTTTATACTTTCAAGAAACAGCAGTAAGATATCTTAAGTACAGACTCATGCTTCATTCGAATTGACATTAGTTGAAAAACACAAATCCTGGTTGAAACTTGAAGCCTGGACCCATCAAATTAATATATCTTTATTAATATACAGATCAGGATGGCAATAATTCCATTAGAGTGAGCTCCACCTTTAACATAGAGCAGTGAATTCAGTGATAGCACAGGGCTGCACTAAGCAAAACAAGCAAAACACCCAACGAGTGCAATTTCCTTATAAACTGGGAATACCAACCTTCCTTATACTCAGTAGATACAAAGACCTCACTTGTCCCAGTCTGTGGGTGATGGCAGAATTGCCTTTTTATTTTGCACTTTACTGCAAATGCTGGGGAGACAAGTCTCTCCTTTGAGCCTTTCTACATACCACATTCTTCCATCCATATTAGTGATGTTTACTTATCCAGCTTCCTATTGGGACAGCCCTCAATGGAGTTATTAGCCACTGAATCCCAGGCCTTACTTCCAGTCTTATCCTTCTTGATTTACCAGTTCTGGGTGACAGCTTGCACCTCTTCCCTTGTCTTGCCAAACACTATGTGCCCTCCTAGTTCATGGAGTGATTATTTCCCTTGCACTGCACACTCTGAAATGGTAACATACCCTTTCTGCTACATGGGTGTAGCAGGATATCCTCATTCCCTAATTTTTACAGGTTCCCTGCAGGCAGACAGAGAAGGATGCTTTCAACTGCTGTTCTTTTCCTCCTCTTTGCTTATAGGTCCATCTTTGTAATTTAGCTTCAGAAAAAGAACTGGACCAGAAAATGAGGATTTCAACTTAGCCTTTGCTCCTAGTATGCTAGATAATGTTGCTGTTCCTCTGTAGTGACCAGTTTTTGCAAAGAGAAGGTGTGCTGTGTGGCAGACTGGATTAATCTTGTTTACATAACCACCCTACGCACCCTTCCCATTGACCTTCCAAAATCCTTACACCTTCCCTGTTATCTATCACAGTATCAAGAGGCTGATTCCTGCCATCAGATAACTGATGATGCCAGTCTCTGTCACTCTACCTGTTTGATTTTCAAAACAAATGCATTTACTCTCTCTCTCTCTCCTGGTCCTCCTTCTGGAGGAAAGCTCCTAACATACATTTGGGAATATATCCTTAAAACCTTTACAAAATCCTGGTTTAGATCATTTTCCTTTATTATGACGCCAACAAATGCTTTCACAACTGATTGTTTCTGTGCCAGCTGTGTGTCCTGCATGACTCAGCCCAACTTCCTGATTCCAGCACGTCCCTTTTGTACTGAGCCTCCAAACTGGGTCCTCAGAACTTTGACAAAACCTGAACACCTTTTTTGTTATAGATCATTACATTAGTATCTGCATCTTGGTTCAAAGCCACCTTGCTTCATAGTCTCCAGCAATAAAGGGAACCTGAAAAACTGTGAGCAGTGTAAAAAACTGCAATTAAGCACTATAGTAGCAATAGCAATACCTAACTGTAAAGTGGACTGGATGAAATCTGGTAGCTGACTCTAGAATAGGAAGCACACAAGAAGAGTTTTTAAAAATTCAGGGATATTTGTTTTGCAACTCTCTTGCAATTCATACACAATGCCTTTTTAAAAAGCTACATGCAAATTATCAATCCAGGTTTAAAGTTACGACTAGAAATTAAATCATATTCCTGCTCTCTAGCATGTATAGGCTCCCCCATTACACACAAGCCCTTGATTTTGTTGTTGGAAGTAATTAAAATCCAATTAATTTCTAAATAGTTCATATTTAAAATAAGAATTTCTGTAAATGAGACTGTGTGATTGCAGTAGCAATTTACTCATGTCTTCAAAATGTGACAGCAGGGCAAGAAGAAACAGGAAGAAAAGAGTCCTCATCTGCAGTTCTAAGGCTGAAGGAAACAGTTCTGCCTGAGAGTCTGCAGGGCAATAGGAAAAGCAGGAGCACGAACCAGAACAATTCCTAAGTGGAGTACTCTTCAGATACACTGTTAAAGTGCTGTTTGCAAAAGCAAAACAAATTAAAAAGCTTAGCCTTAAATTTAAATACACTTTTCTTAATATTGATCTGGCTGACAAGAAAAGGTGTTAAGAGTAGAAATCTTATTTGTCTCTCCAAGAACTTACTGACACAGGAAGCCACACCACTACAAGTTTGGACATAATACTGGAAAAAAAATCACTACTTTTTTGACTATCAAAAACATTCTCCTTATGCTGTCTGATGCTCACAGAAATTTTATGTTGCCTGATTAGAAACTGTCATTTACCATAAGATTTAAAAGCATAAAAAAGTAATTTTTTTCTAATCTTATCAGTCTGTGCCTGCAGGTATTTTCTTTCTGTTATTTTTAAATTCAATATATAGATTTTTTGTCTTATTTCTCAGTTTCTACAAGGCTATCACATTTGTCCTCCAAGTTCTCTCAGGCTGCTAGCACAAGCCCTATGCTAGCCAATTCTCTTAGTAACACCTCTCCTGCCATTTGAACTTCTCCCTACATCTTCCTGAATTTACAGCCTTCTTATATTTGGGTTTTGAACTCGTTCTTCCTCTTTCTCATATAACTTTGCTTTCCCTTTTTAGATTCTTTTGACGCTCATCTCATCACCATTCATCACAGTTTTTAGTACTGCACTTTCCTTATAACCCTATCAAACTTGCTTTTCCTTCGTTCTCTGACTCACTGTCTATCACATGCTAAACTGATTCCTGTCTTATTACTAGCCCTAATTATGGGATGCCTCCATTCTTCCTTTTATATAATACATTCTCACTGAACACCTGCTGAGTCACTGGCAAAGGATTTCGGGAGCAGACACGGATGCAGGTTGCCTCCCCTGCACACAGGGGTCAGCAGTCTCGCAAGAACAGCAGTTTACACTGACCTCCTCACAGCATCTTGCAGTGCTTTCCCTCCCAAGTGCACCCACTGGTACCTAAGATTATTTTGTTCTGAGTGCTTCTGCTGCACAGTTTCCTCACTGTCAGTGACCTCTTTAAGTTCACATCATTATAAAGTGAAAATACACCATCCAAAGTGGAACAGTATAACTCAGTGTAAGTAATTAACCTTGTAATTGCATCTCACACTTCAACAGGAATCTTCCTTATGAGCACATGTCACACTAAAATACTTAATCTGATTCTACCCAGTAGTTATTTCCAATCAGATGAAATTTCAGCTCTATCTCAGCCAATCACTTTATATTTTGGTCAGTGCCTGTAGTATAACTATTATCAATTCCCATCATAGAATCATTAAGGTTGAAAAAGATCTCCAAGATCAACTCCTGACAATCACCATGTCAAACTAGATCATGGCACTAAGTGCCACATCCAGTTGTTTCTTGAACACTTCCAGGGATGGTGAATCGACCACCTCCCTGGGCAGCCTGTTCCACGGCTTAACCACCCATCCAATGAAGAAATTCTTCCTAATATTCAACATGAACCTCCCCTGGCACAGTTTGAGGCCATGTCCTCGTGGACCATGTCTTTGGTTGCCTATGAGAAGAGGCCAACCACCACCTGGCTACAGCCTCCTTTCAGAGAGTTGTAGAGAGTGGTAAGGTCTCCTCTCAGCCTCCTTTTCTCCAGGCTCAACACTCCCACCTCCTTCAGCCACTCCTCATATGACTTCTAGACCCTTTACCAGCTCCCCTGTCCTTCTCTGGACTTGCTCCAGCACCTCAATGTCCTTCCTGAATTGCAAGACCTAGAACTGGAAACAGTACTTGAGATGTTGCCTCACCAGTGCAGGGGGACAATCCCATTCCCCTTAGTTTTTGTCTTCTGCCATGCCATATAGAGAGATTATAACATTTATTGCTTCAATAATTTCTCTTCTTCTCCAACCTCAGCAGCCCATCTATTGTTCAAGGGATTTTAGTTTTGACAGGAGACACAGCTCACCTCAGAAAAATACAGGGCAGTTGATATGTGACCTTGTTCGTCAAGTTCATGACATAATTCCTGTGACGAGCAATGAGGAATCTCATCTTGTTATATAAAATACTACATGCAAAAGAACCCAAGAAGAACAGGACAAACAACTCCCCGAGGAAGTTATGGATTGCAATCAGTAAACACATGCATCATTAACTGGTCAACCATTTCATTGTTTGTATGACAGAGTAAGACATGCCCACTGCAAACCTGGGTAACAAATCTGGGAAAAAAAAAAAAGAACACCCAACTCACTGACAGAAGAAAAAAAAAAAACACTCTTTTGCAGAGTCACTAACTCAAAATGGAATAATTAAAACTCCCACTTCAGAAGCTGCCACTTTGAAGTGGAACTGCAGATCTCTATTTGCATACTAGGAACGCTTGTGTCAATTTCCATTCTCCATCTGGGTGAGAGATTGCAGATGAGGATGACAAGGCTCTGAATTAGGACAAATCAAGTGGATGCGGACTCATGAAATCCTGCAGAGATAATTATCAGTCTCAAGATGATGTAATTAGTATATTAGCATGGTTTCCTCCTTTAGCAGTAAATACATTTTAACAATATGTAAGGTCTTTATGTCTGCTATTTAATATGTCAACCTTGCTTAAACTCTTTGCATCCTTCTGTTTGGTCTGTTGCACTATTATAACTCCCTACTTTGTCACAGATGGCTAACTAAATGCACAGAAAGACTATGTTGTAGCAAAGATGCAAACTGTAGTCTAAAGCTTAGAGATCTGGCTATCCAAAGAAATCCCCTCCCTAAATTAGACATTCAGACCTTGTATAAAACAGATGGAGAAAGTCAGTGTCAAAAAACCAGGAATCACAAAAGCCAGCTATTAAAGCAGACTGTCTAAGAGACAGGGAGTTCTACTCCTCTAATGGCAATGGGTGCCTCCTCCACAAATCCTTTCTTTTAGTCAGTTGCTTAAGCCAGACAAATCCTTCCTCATAAACAATGATGAGAGAAATCCACATACTATCAGATTTAATATCTCAGTGGTTAAAACAGTCATCAGTAAGGTGAGTGACCCGTTTTCAAATCTCTGCTCATCCCATATTAGCTGTCCTAGCCCATAGGCTATTGGGTATTCAGGGGTAAGACATCTCGATCTCTCCTGTTTGAAGTTGTTCCACTTTGTATAACTAATTAAAAGATAATTGCAGCAAGTATTTGAACCTGACTCTCCCACATCCCAGATTATTGCCTAACCATTCAGCTGTGGATTCAGTTTCTCATTTTGTTTCTTACATCATGTAAGCACTTTTGAAAATCCTGCTCTCTGTATTTTACATACAAATATTTACAGAGCAGAAAGTTATTTTCATGTCAGAATTACCCCTACAAATATCTCCCATTCTTCTCCTATACAGTCCCAACTCTCTTTCTCAGTGGTGAAAACTAGGTGGGTTTTTTGTTTGGTGGTGGTGGCAGGTATTCTTTTTCAAACCCTTTCTCACCATACAACCCTGTTGTGCAAGTACAAAACCAACTTTTTCTGTCATTCTTAACTTTGATTCCTTGTCTGAAGAAGGCAACGAGAAGCCTCAAGCAGTATTCATAGATAGCTGAATAAAAGGATATTGATATTTCACAATGATTGATGATCACTCCTTGGAGTCTAAAAATATGGTATGCACTGCAGCAAGCACATGAGGTGATGAGCAGCTCTCTGCCCTAAAGAGCTCACAGAGTAAATGATGGAGCTGGCACAAAAGCAAAGACATGGTATCAACCACACATCAGGAGAAACACAGATTACAAATCCAGCATAATGATGCACAAGTGAAAGCTTGCACGGTGTTTCAAAATAAGGAGAGCCTGGCAAAACAGGCATTTGTTCAAGGAATATAAGGGCATTGTAAGCTGATTAGAGAAAGGCATCAGACTAGGGAAAAAGTACTTCAAGAAGTAGTGCACATGACAAAGTAATTCAAGGAAGGCTGTTCAACTGGTCTACACAAGCAATGCATGTGTACATTTATTTTACAGTTATCCCAGTATAAAACTTGCAGATTCTTTTTATTTCAGCTTACATGTCCTCTATGAGAATTTTTAAAAAACAAAATAAAGCAGAATCCTACCAAAATAAAAAAAAAAAAAACAAACAAAACCAAAGAACACAAACACTTACGAGAAAAGCAAGACTGCAGAGAACACTGATATAACTATTTCAATTCTGTTACTGGCAAAACCTCCCCCATAAACAAAGCCTGAGTTTCAAAATGTGAAGTAAATATAGTCCGAGATGAGGGAAAATTTTAGAAATGTTGGGTGAACATTGAGTTAGGAAAAACTAAGACTGCAACACCTATTATGAAATGTTAAATGCAACATTACACAGGAAGCAGACGAAGAACTGATTTTAAAAAAAAAAAAAAACCACAACAAAATTTTGGCTGTGCAAAGACATACTGGCTCATGTATGCTTTCCCAAAATCTTTCTGCAATACAGCATCCTGTTAGTTTTCAGGTCAGAGGAATTCTTCCCCTTAGCAGAGGCTTATGGTGATACAGGCACAAACTCCTAGAACAAAATGTTAGTCTTTTACAATATTTAATTTTTGTAGAGACTTAAACATTTAAATATGCCATTACAAAATTAAATGACTCAGTATAGATGTAATTCAGATGTACCAAAATGTATTAGTCATTCAATAAAAGAGGCACTGAGGATTTACTAAAAATACTTTACAGAACAAAATAACAACATATATTTACTTTACTGAATGGTTGTTGTGAAAAGCACATAAAACTAAATCCTAGATAAACTGCCCTATTTTGCCTACCCTGAAACTAGGAGTTCTAGTTCTTGACCTGAACCAGCACAGCTAACTCACATCCATCTTCCAACCCATGTTTTGAACAGCAGAGTAAGAGAAGCAATGTGTGATGTGATCCCAAGGCAAACAAACTGGGCAGGAACTCAGTAACCAGCAGGGAGCTCCCTGCCAGGAGGGAGTCTCGCCAGGGACAGAGTCAACCTCCATCAGCTTCCTATTCATCTAGAAGAGACGGTGTTCCTTAGGGAACACTACCAACAAGGAGCACTGCCATCAGGGCACAAAACCAGAAGCAATGCACTTTATATGCCAGAAGGATTGCAGGGAGTGGAAAAGAAATCCCAGAGATGTCACCAAGAGAAGCTGCTCCCAAACAGTGGTGAACACAACACACGTCACCAGTGGTCACCGCTGCAGTCTTCCTGGTACTTTGGCAACTCCTAGGAAGTGGTGAGGGTGCATTCTGCCATCCAGAGCTTTGACTGCTCAGCTGTCCAGTGCTCCTCCCAGAATAGGCAGCCATGGAGCCATGCTTAGGTCAAATCACTGCTCTGCTCAGTGAGGAGCAGCCAAGAGGAGTCAGTGGGCTTCACTTCAGGGGTGCTGCTCAGGAGAGCAGTAGGATCTTTAAAAAAATGTCTCCAAGGTATAACCTTAAGCTCCACTGGAGTAAGAATTACAGATATCTGCTAAAAATACTACACAGAAGAGAAGGAACAGTCCAGGAGGTTCTCAGAGGGTATGGAAGAGGACCGCCTGACAAAACTGTGAGGCAGCCAACAAGGGAAGGCACCTGCTGGACCTGCTGTTGTGAAGAGAGAGGACTTGTGGGTGATGTCACAGCTGGAGGCTATCACCATGACATGGTGACAAAGGATAAAGAAAAGGCAGAGATATTTAATAACATCTTTGCTTCAGTCTTCAATAATCAGACTGTTTATTCTCAGGGGACCCAGCCCCCTGAGCTGGAAGAGCTCAGTGAAGCTCAACGAGCACAATGAAGCCCCCATAATGCAAGGGCAATTGGTCAGTGACCTGCTACAGCACTTGGACACACACAAGTCCATGGGGCCAGATGGGATCCACCCAAGAGTACTGGGGGAGCTACTGAAGAGCTGACCAAGCTACTCTCCATCAGTTGTTATCAGCAGTCCTGGCTCAATGGGGAGGTCTCAGTTGACTGGAAGGGAATCAATGTAACACCCATCTACAAGAAGAGCAAGAAAGAGGATCTGAGGAGCTACAGGCTTGTCAGCCAAACTTCAGTGCCACAGAAGGTTACAGAGCAGAGCACCTTGAGTGCCAACACATGGCACATACAGGACAACCAAGGGATCAGGGCCAGACAACATGGGTTTGTGGTGAATGGAGTTAAATCCAGCTGGCAGCTACTCACAAGTGGTGTTCTCCAGGGCTTGGTATTGAGGCCAGACCCATTTAATATCTTTATCTAAATATCTTAATATCTCGTATTTATACGAGTGAGGGGATCAAGGGTACCCTCAGTCAGTTTGAAATAAATGTCGACACTGAAGTGCTGGTGCATGTCCAAAGAAGGGCAACAAAGCTGCTGGTGGGCTGGGGGTGTTTAGCTTGGAGGAAAGGAGGCTCAGAGGGGATCTTATTGCTCTCTACAACTCCCTGAAACAAGGCTGTAGCCAGATGGGGGTTGGTCTCTTCTCCCAAGTAACAAGGGACAGGAGAAGACAAAACAGCCTGAAGTTGCTCCAGGGAAGGTTTAGATTGGATATTAAGAAAGATTTCTTCATCAAAAATGTTATCAAGCACTGGAACAGGCTGTCCAGGGAAGTGGTTGAGTCACTGTTCCTGGAGGTACTTAGAAGACATGTAGATGTGGTACATATGAGTTAGGGGTGGAGTAAGCAGTGTGAGGTTTATGACTGGACTCCAAGTTCTTAAAGGTATTTTCCAACCTTAACGATTCTATGATTCTATTCTATGGTTCCAGGCAGAAAGTATGACTGAAGGACCAAGAAGCAGATAAAAACTTGCATTGTTCGGAAGCTGGAATCCCACGACTTCAGGTAACAGGAATACAGCTCTGCTTCCTTTTCCAACTGTGCCTAGCTAACAGTTTCAGAAGCAGCTGGAGTATTTGGGGATAAAATTCTGAGGGGGTATCTCAAGTCTTTGGACTAGTATCAGTACCAAAGAAAGCACTGGTGTTAGTGGCTTATGATGCTTCTCGTGTGAAGCAAAAGAATCCATCCCTACTATCCATGAGTCTGCTGCTTTCCTACAATATCCCATTCAATGCAAATGGACCGTTAAGAAGATATTAAAGCCACCTGACAAAAATAGTTCTGTGATGAGATTACAGTTCTAGTGAGGATGACTTTAAACTAAATTCATTGAACAACGGGGCATTTGCCCAGAGGTAAAGAAACGAAGGATGAAGTCTGTGTAAGAAAACGGCACTTGGGAGAGTAACATATTGGAGGGAGGGCATGCACAGCCTAACCTCGGGTGTCTGGGTACTCACACACAGAGCTTGGCCTACAAACAAGAACTGGAAGTCTACGCAGTCAGAGTGCTCTGATGTCATCGGGATCATAAAGATTAAATGGGATAGAATCCATGACTGGAAGAGTGTCATGGAGGCTACTCATGGAGAAAATGGAGAAGAATGGCAGTTGCACTTTCTTACAAAGCATCTCCTTGTCTATGCTGAGGTCCAGTGTGAAACCAGAGACTTATCTGACAGGAAACTCCTGGTCAAAAGCAAAGCCATGTTCAAGGGGTCAATGAACTGGATAATGCTGTATACAAACAATGACCAAAAGCAACCCAATTACCAGACTTGGTCCTCATTAGAGCCACATGACATTGTGTAAATCCAGAGTATTTCAAGACCGGATGGGTGATAACTTTTTTATGCAAATGCTAGAGAGGACAAACAAAGGTAATATCCTATGTGACCTCTGTACACAAACATGGAAGAAAAATGGCAAATGTGGTCACAGATAGCTTGGGAGCAGTGACCACAAGCTGATTGTATTCAGGATCCAGAAGACTGGGAAGATAAGGAGAAGAAGTAGGACTGAGGATTTTAGGCCAATGGCCTTTGGATCATACAGGACAGGGCTCCTGGGACACTGAAGCAAAAAGTGCCATTATCTTAGCTGATACATTTTTGCAGAAAACTTACTGCCAACTGAGGAACTAATAATAATCCTATTTTACACGATTGGCATTTCAGTAGAAGACTCACTGACTAAGCAAAGAGTTTCTTTATGAACTGCAAGGCAAAAGGACAGCATAGAGCAAATAAAAAAAAGAGTACAAAACCACTACTTTGGCACTTAGGAACAACACTGAGAAAATGAAAGGACATTCAGAATGAAAACAAGTAATGGATGTAAACAGTAGCAAGATAGAGTTGTGTAAATTCAGAGGCAATGTGAGGATGTTGCTGAATGAAGGACATAACCCCGTGGTTCTGCAGATGAAAAAGGCTGAGGTATTGAATTCATTTTTGCCTCCATCTTCACAGGCAAAGGTTACTCCTAGATTTCCAGATGTATCAGGATGGTTAGAGAAGAAACATTTTAGGGACAAGTTAGGAATGAGTTAGAACAGCTGATGTATCCAAATCTATGAGGACAGACACACAATCTGAAAGTGCTGAAAGAGTCAGCTGATGTGTCACTGGACCTGCCTCTCACCTCTAAAAAAACATGATCATTGAGGCAGACCCCTGAAAACTGGAGAAAGGCTAGCACTGTGCCTGGCTTTAGCAAAGACATAAGAAAGGCAACTACAGGCCACTTAGCCTACCCCCAGCTCCTGGAAGGATTACATACCACATCCTTCTGGAATCTACCTCCAAACATTCAGAGAACAAAAAGGTAATCACCCACAATCAGCACAGACTCACAAAGGGCAGTTAATGCTTGATGAAAGTGATGATTCCTTCCTGTGATGAACTGACCAAAAATGCAGATGTGGGGAGAGTGGTGGATGTAATCAAATGGTCTGTTGGGTATACTGAAAATTACTAGGCCAACCAGCTCAGAGGGTAATGCTCACAGCAAACAACAGTTTGCCATCCAACTGGTAGCCTGTACCAGTGTATTGTAGTGCTGAACAGAAGAGCTGAATATGTTCGATATCCTCACCAAAGGCCTGGATGATGAAACCAAATGCACTCTCAGCAATCTCCTAGGCATAACTAACCAGGCAGCATTTGACATATCAAGCAGTAGAGCTTTAATCAAGAAGGGCCTTGAGGAAAATCAGAACTGGTAATGCCGAGCTCAAGAAGGAGGGTTCTACAGCTTTTCTAGGGGCAGGATTAACCCCAGGCATCAGTAGATGTTAGGGACTGACTGACTCTGTAGCAGCTCTGCTATGGTAGATGCCAAGTGACATTTCAGGAAACGTTTTCACTGCTAATTAGCAAATTGGATTTGGCTGCATGTGGAGCAGCATGGCCAGCAGAAGTTATTCTTCCCCTCTATGAAACACTGATTAGGCAACAGCTGAAATACTGCTCCCCATATCAGACTTCCCAGTTCAAGAGGCATTTGGAGAAACCCAAATCTGGGAATGGGCCATGGGCTCATGACTGACAGAAGCTGAAGAAGCTGGGTTTTTTATACCCATAAACATGAGGCTAAGAGAGGCAAAAAACCTATTTGAAGAAGAGTTACAAAAATGGTGGAGCCAAGCTTTCCTCAAGTAACGAAAACACACATAAAATTGTGGGGTTTTTTCTGACACTGCTATGAACCTAATGTTTTCTTTTTTAAGAAGCAAGACATGCTTTGTTGTCTTTTATCCAGTATCTCCGGTACTAAGCAGCCCACAATCACAACTTAGTTGACCAAATGTATATATCCCAGTTGGATCACATATTTATTTTATGACACTGCTGATGGGGATATAAAAGGCATTTTTATATTCACCAATCCAGAAATCTCAAGCACTGATCTTAAAATTTTCAGATTATGATCCATCAAAATAGTTTAAAAACCTACATTGTACTTTACTCAACCATACAGGAAAACATTTTATCCCATTTGGTGTGGTTGACACCAGAGCAGGTACTTCAGCTGAAATTTCATCAAGTTTACAAGAAGGAGTCCTAGCAGGTACTCACCCAGAGCTGTAGTTCACCTCCTCCCATTAGTACTACAAGATTTGTTATTTAGAACAAGTTATTAAGGGGGTTTTTTGGGCATTAAGGGAGAAAACTGGCTGCAAGACAAGGATCTAGCCGAAGATTCCTCCCTTTTTTGGTCCAAGTGGGTGTAGCTCTGCAAACTTCAAGTTGGATTTTATCTGCTACTACCTAATTATTAAATGGTTTATGTGGTTTTACATTATATGGATTTGAAATGAGCTTTCAGATTAAGAATTTTTCAATTATGTAACAATGCCCAGAGCAGGAGCTGTTCATTTACTTATTTTTTAAATCATCAACTATGTAAGTAAGAACAGAGAGATAAATTATTAGATATCCTGAAAACTTTCCAAATATTTTAATTATGGAGGTAGAAGGTTGTTTTTAGATAGAATAATATTCCAAAATAGGTTTGAAACAGAGAATAAATGTAATTAATCTAAAGCTCCATAGCCATTTAACATAAATTTCAGGGTGCATTACTGTTTGTGGAAACTGAGTTTTCTATGCAGTTTATTTTCTGCTTCTTTCAGATATGGTACTTCACATCAAAGACCCATCCAGCATATTCTCTTCACTTTAACAATGGCATAAGAAAAAAGCTGGAGTAGGAATCTAATGACCACCAAATATAAAGACCTTTTCCTGTTTCTCACCATATACTTTCCCTAAAACTAACAACTTGCAGTTTAGGGATTTACCAAGACAGTGACTGTATTTGAATCTTTGCATCTAACAGCTGTCAAGGATTTTTTTCTTCTATTAATTTGTCCAGTAGCTTTTGGAACTCATTAATGATTTGGTCTCCATAACATCCTGTGGCAACTCATTCCACAATGTAATTATTCACTGTGTAAAAAGTTACTTCCTTTTGTTGATTTAAAACCTGCTGCTGGATAATTTCATTAAATGGCTCTTTATGTGACACATAGTGAACAAACACTTCTGTTCCATCCCTGACTACACACTGCTATTATAGTCACCTCTAACCTGAATTAACTGACAGTTTCTCCTTGAGCATAAGCCTCACCTGTAATCCTGTATAGGTGCTTTTTGCTTTAGCTGGATTTTCTACTTACCATAAAACAATCTCTCACTATTAAAAATTTACCAGGTAAATAACTGCTGAAAAGAGCTAGTAAAAGAAGGGACTAACAGAAGGAGTTTGGGTCTGAGTTTTGTGGGGCTTGGAAACGGCCAAGTGTAAACTCACGCTGAACTGTAGCGGCCATTACAACTACAGTGACCTGTGCTGTGCACATAAACCTGGTTGATAGGATTTGTCTGATATTTGTTTTTAAGCCTGACTGATGAAGGTGGCCAGGCACCAACCTAACTGATTGATTGAGGAGGATGGCTTGCTGAACTCAGGTCAAATTAGTCCACAGAGAGTTGCTAGAGACACACATAACTGATGGGCCAGCTCTGTGCAGATGCAACTGATGGGCCAGATTCTCCTAAAATACTGTTCAATGATATTTCCACGTGCTCTGTCAGGCTATATTTGCCAAGAGATACAAAGCACTGCTGTCAGTAGGAGAAAAGGCAACAGCGCTGAGTCTTCTCCAAGGGCAGGTGACCAACCAACAACAGCCAACTGTGGGTTACGCCAAAAGAAGGTAAGAGAGATTCCAAAGTCTGAACAGGATGAAAGAGGGGAAGCAAGAGAAAAGGCAAAGAAGCTGCCCACCAATCTGAACACCAGCATTCCATTGAGAGGAGGTGGTGGTGAGGGCTATGGCTCATTGTTAGTGGAATTTAGCAGAGAGCAGCGGGGAAAGGTGGGGTTGTTTTGTGAGGACTAAGGGCATACAGTGGGGTTGTTAATAGCTTCTCCAGAAACTCCCTCTTTCAAGAGACAGTTTTACTGAACTGGACCAAACTGCCTCAAGCGCAGCCCAGCCTTTACCTGCATCCCTTGATCACCTCCAACTAAGCATAAAAATATCCATGGAGAAACATTTCATTTAGAGCCCACACTTTGTATTACAACAATTATCACACCCCACAAAACCACACCCTGTATGTTTTCCCTTACCAGAGTTGCCATCTTCCCAGCAACTCTTGTAAACTCACCACTGCATGCAAGCCCTCGCTATCCAATCTTCTCCCCACACAACAGAAGAAAAAAAAGCATCATAACAGCTTTGAACAGTGGATGAGTACCCAGTTGAGCAAACACGGTGAATTGTTCACACAGAAGCAGTGGCAATGCAGTGAGGCACTAACATTTGAAGAGTGCCAGCAGAGTTAAAAGTAGCAACATCACTGAGCTTTTAATTTCTCTGGTTTTGTAGAATTTATTAGGTGTGGTACGTGTGAGCACATGTAAACATGGGAACTTTACACTTTACGAGGAAGTCTGGAGTGCATTTGATATACACACTTATTTTCTTAAGTCTTTTATAATATTTTTCATTTATTGTCAGTGTTAATACACAAGTCTAAGGACAAAAGAAATACTTCAGCTGGTGAAATCGGTGTGCTCAAGCTATGCACGTAGCTCAGATGAAAAACACGAGAGCCCAGAAATTAGCTCAACTTGCCAACCCTTATTATCAAGCACACTGTTTGTAACTCACAGTAGGTTAACACCAATGGGGCCACATTTGGGAGATTCTGTGACATCTGGTATTGATTTCTGGAAAGATTCAGGTATTTTTTGAATCGTCTTCTTCAAATTGGAAAGATAATAAAATGTATACATACTACTAGGCATAATTTTTTAATTTTTTTAAATTTCAGTAGGCACTGGAATGGGCATAGTTACATACTCCAGCACATCACAAGCACAAAGAAGTCATGCTGCTGCTTTGAAATCACAGCACTAGCTTCCCTCAACAGGAGCAATGTAGAATTTGAGAAAGAAATACAATTTGACATTTGCAACACAGGTTGAGCACATGTGTTAAAAACTGTGAGAAACCCATTATTCAATTTAATGAAATAAATATCAAAAAGCTACTCTTAAATCCCAGCATCAAAAAACAAAGCATTTATTTTAACAAATTTAAAACTCCATTTTAACAAAAGCTCTAAATACACAGTTCTGTAAAAGTGAAAATATTCACTATGAAACCATACTACAAAGTTGTATGACTTTGGTCTATTCTAAATGATATGCAATAAGTTGCTTGTACACTCCTATTTACACCCACTAATGAACAGCTCAACAAGAAAAAATCCCAAATAATATAATTCATGAGGAAGCTGGGAATGAGAGTCGCAGCTCCTACCACTAACTCCTTCTTAGCTGAAATTCTTTAACGAAAACAAATTCATGGAAGTAGGAGCCACCAAAAAAAAAGTGTGATCTAGTTAATGCTGTAAGCAACATATCTGTGATTCATTATAAATCTGCTAAGAATTTTGCTGAGGGAAAATCTGGGTAACTGAGTATTTTTATTGATAAGATCAGTTTAAAAAAATACTAGGAGAAAAAGTAAATGTTTTTAGACGAGTGACTTAACATTTAAAATTTTGGAGAAGGAATTTTAAAGTATCCAACATACACATATAACTTCTGGAAACAATTACAGTAATTAAAACAATACTCAACCTTTGGAGGGAGACATTTTATGGATGGCATTCCAGAAACTGCCTCCCCACTGACACTGATCAACTTGGGTGTGTTCAATTAACAGCAGAAACTAATTTAAAGCAAAACTCCTGCTGCTGAGAATCATCCAGGATTTAACACTCAACCTTCAACCCCTGGCTCCAAGGATTTAAATCCTTGACTGTCAGCAGGAGCTTTCTAGATGAGATGATTAATTTGAAGTACTATTTTCACTACTGAGCAACTGAAACTACAACACCAGTGTTTCCAGTAATACATTTCATCTACCAAAAAAAATTCCATTATTTGAGATTAAGATAGTTTTTTAATCTGGCTATCTTACCTCAACACCTACTAGTTTCATTACATTTCAAAATTTTATCTTCTTTCTCTAGGCTTGGCTAAACCAGACAGAGTTAACTCACATTGACTCTGAAATGCAGACACTGCCTAGAAAAGTAAGGATACAAATCACAGAGACCTTTAGTTGCTCTATGTGTGACCTTCTGGAATTTCAGAAAAAGTTCAGACTGCCAATTGCAATCTTCAGTGTTAAAATAAAATCATTAAAAACTGAATTCAAATAGCTTTGAATTCTTCAGGTAGAAAAAAATATAAATCTCTTACAGACTCTCTTACAGACAGTGATATGAGATGCTGTCCACATGACTGAGATCGTGGTTGAGCGAGATGGTAAATTCAGTTTCAGGATGCCTCGTATGAGATCAAAACCACCACAGATGCATGACACACCAACTGAGTGTAACCCACACTGCCAATTCTAATTTTGCACAGTTAAGCTCCATCAGGTAGTGTCTGTCCTGCAGCCAGAATACAGCCAGCATAAACAGTATCATGTGATCTGGCTTAATTGATGAGCATGTGCTACCAGGTGATTTGGAACTGTACAAATGCAGTGTTAATAAATACAGGACCACAGCCCAAAGTACACAGTGAAACAATTTGTCAAGGTCAACCACACAAGCTGCTAGTAGACCTGAAAATAG